>NC_047538.1:20382344-21063126 GCF_012275295.1 Melopsittacus undulatus | reverse complement strand
AGATGTGCATTACACAAAAGCAATGGAGTTCGCAGCACTGAGGCCGTGCGGGTCGCCGCTAGAGGGCAAAGCCAGCGAAGTAATTCCCTTCCCTGGAGCAACAAAGGAAGCAACGTCAGCTCTAACATCAGCTCCAGCCGGCCTCTGCTGCCAGCGCCTTGGGATCACACCAGGAATGAACCAAATAGCTTCCCCCCTTGGCTTGTTTCAGGGAGCTATGACCAAAAAGGCAGTACCAAGGGGAAGTTACAACGTTATCATGCATAAGCCCTGCCAAAAAAGGACGTGCCCGGCTGTAGCTGCTGGTCATCATGACTCAGGACTGGCTCCAGTGCTCTGGAGAGAGCAGCACGATTCCCACTGGCACAGGCTTTAAAACCCAGTGACCTAAATATTATCTCCCATAGTGCTGTAAGAGCAGCTCCTGAGGGCTCTGTGTTTTCATGTGGAAATGGCAAATAGTCTGGGGGGGAAGGGAAGAAAAAGTGAATGAGCAAAGTGCTGCCTTTGCTCAGAAAGCAAAGGAAATCTTCACAGTAAATCTCTTCAGTCTAAATTAACACTTCACACAGTTAAAATATATATTTTTTTCGAACTGGCTACCTTTGAATTCAAGAAAGTTCAATTTCTTTCAAATAGACCAACAAGTTGCTGGTTATGTATTCCCACCTGAGAGCAAGTTCTTGCTGTAGTTCTCCCACAGCTCCTGTTACATGTTCAATTCAATAAATCATAAATCATAGAACCACAAACTGGTTTAAGTTGGAAGGGACTTTAAAGCTCATCCAGTTCCAACCCCTGCCATGGGCAGGGACACCTTCCGCTTAGAGCAGGTTGTTCCAAGCCCCTGTGTCCGACCTGGCCTTGAACACTGCCAGGGATGGGGCAGCCACAAATATCACAATGTTTACATAAATCTCTTACTAACAAGGTATGTTACAGCAATGACATTCTGCATTTTGGCTGCTGTACCATGAGAAAGCACATAATATCCTAAGGGTAACAGTTGAGCATTACATTAGGCAACTTATAAAGTCATGATAAAATGGCAATAGGGGCTAAACCCATTTCACAGATTATAAACTATAATTACATTCACAGTAGTCTCTAATGTTGATAAAAGGGAGCATCTCTGACTAAAACCATGGATCTCATTCACTGAGATCATTGAATTACACACCAAATCCTATGGAAGCAGCATCCTGCAGATAATATTGCATTTCACACCAGTGGGAAGTGTTGTTGCCACTCACCTCTCCCTGTCGAGGATGATCATGAACTCTGCTCATAGTCCTGACAGATTAACTCTCTTTTCAGCTCCAGATATCAAAAACATCACTTTCTTGTCTCGATTGTATAGAGCTGCTTATGTGCCTTTAATGTGTGTGCTATAGCACACACAGACTGTCCTTTATTGTGTCTCTATCTGAAGCAATAGAAGGCAATAATGAAGGTATCAGCCACCATTTGAACTGTTCTTCTCATCCATGGCCAGGCTTCTCTCATCTTCTTCTAGCATCTAAAGCATCGCTGATTAATCTGTATGACTTAAGTCAGTTTAATTAACATTGCTTTGTCTTTAAATAGCTTAGCCTAAATCCATCTAATCCACTCTTGGTTATTTTAATCCTTTTTAGGTTTGCCTAACAAGAAAATAAGTAAACTTGCATAAAACTGAGGGAGCAGCACTAAACATGTTTCAGCAGGTTTCCTGAGTGCCTACGCTTCATTTGTGTGTGCTTCAATTTTATACTAAAATTCTTACAAGTTTTCATATTCTTACACATCTGGGAAAATGTTTTAATGGAATAATGTCTCTTTCAGCAAGAATCTGTCAGTCCAAGGGCCTGAAGTGCTAAAAAATCTCCCCAGATGTCAAAGCAAGTTTAAGTAGCCGTTGGGTTTTCAGGTCGAATTAGCTCTTTGCAGCAGAAAAAGTCACTTTAGCCACTTTGAAGGTATTTGTGAGGGAAAACTCACGTGCCAGCACATCGCACGTGTGTGGCATTGCCAGGCTGCTCCGCAGGGCTGGCCCTCAGCACAGCACCGCCGTCACCCCTCGCTCCCCTCAGGGAGCTGTGAGGACCCTAGCGAACCGTAGCTACGAGGGAACGGGGTCCGCAGGTACCCGGCCCGACCCCTCCGCCGCGCTCCGAGCCCTGCAGCTCCTTCACAAGGGGTAGAACCGAGAGGGCCGGGTCCGGCGGCGGCAGCAGGCGGCGGCAACAGGCCCCGGTACCACCGGTCACCCCTCAGGCACCGGGAACAGCCCGCCATGGCCACAGCCGCCTCAGGCGGACGGCGCACTGCGCATGCGCCACCCCCTCCTCCTTTCCCTTCCCCCCCCGCGCACGGACGCAAGGCGCGTCATCACGAGAGCCCGAGAAGAGAGAGATCTCGCGAGAGAAGGGCCTGTCGCCTCCTCGCGGCAGCCGCCATCTTGGAGGAGCCGGGGATCACGTGACCGCTCGCAGCCCCGTTCGCCTCCGCCTTCCCCTCCCCCACCCAACCGGGAACCGGGCCCAAGCCGCCAGCCTCGGGTCCCGTCTGCCGCCGGCCGTCCCGCGGGGGACTTCGCGCTCTGAGGACGGTGGATGCGCCGGGTGCCGGGGCGGGGAGCTGTCGGTGGGGGAGGGGGGAACGAGGAGCGGCATGTCACGTGACGGGGTCGGGGGGAGCGTGCGCCACAGTCCGGTGGCGGCGGCAGCGGCGGAGGGGGGGGGGGAAGGGAAGGGGGGGAACCGGGGGGGAGAAGGGAAGGGGGGTTGGGCGCGAGACGGTGGCGGCGGCCACGTGATTGGGGAGGCCAGCGTGGAGGGGGCGCGCATCACGTGGGGCGAAGCGCGCGCCAGCGGCGGGCGGTGGCCGGCATCACGTGGGGAGGGGTGCGGCGCGTCGGTGGGGGGGGGGGGGGGGAGAGGAGGAGGCGCGGCTTTGGTCACGTGGTGCGGCGCGGCGGGCGGCCTTCAGCCCCGCTCCCCCCCCCCCCCTCCCCCTCCCTGTGAGAGGGGAGGGAGGGCAAAGATGGCGGCCGTGAGTTAGAAAGCGGCGGGCGGCGGCGCCAGCGGCGGACACTTCTGGGACCGGCCACGGGAGCACCGGCAGCCACCGAGAGCGAGTGAGTCCTGCTCCCCCCCCGCCGCTCGCTGCGGGCCCGCTCGGCCGCCTCAGGCCGCTCCCGGCGGCGCCCCCGGAGGCTCTCTCCCCTCAGACCTCCCGGGCCCCGCGGTGTGTGTGTGTGTGACGGGGGTGTTCGTGAGGGGAGAGCCGCCGTGTCCGCTGTGGGCTCCGCGCCTCCCTTGGCCCCTCAGGCCGGGGTGGGCCGCGCGGCCGCCCCCGCCGGGGGTCCCCGGTGGGCCCGGTGTGGCACCGTGAGCCTGGGGAAGGCGCCGCTGGCCCGGCTGGGCCGCCGCTTGCTTGGGAGCCGGATGGAGTTGGTGCCCGAGGCCGTGTGGGGAGCGGTGGGACCGCCTGGGCCGGCGGTCGAGCCCCCGTGGTGCGGGGAAGCGTTTCGGTAGAGGTTGGCGGCGCGGGGGTGGGGGGCGGCGGTGGGGCTGGGTTCGCTCCGCTCCCCCGCCCTGCTCGGGTAAAATGGCATCGGGGCGGCTGCGTCTCCCCCGCCGGGTCCGCGGCGCTCGCCTTTGTGCGGGGCTTTCCGCGGCCGGGGTAATTGTTAACGTTTGAAATGGAGCCGCTCTGGTGAAACGAGGCGGGGTGTATGTGTGTGGGGGGTGATTTATGGGGCCGGAGAGGCTCTAAAGGCTGCCGTGAGCCTCAACCCCATCGCCCTTCTGCGGGATCCCGGCGGTGTTAAAGGGATCTTTAAAGGGATGAAGGGCTGAAAACAAAAAGTCGCGCATGGGACACAATTACGCAGCCAATTCTCGGCCAACCCGGAAGTTTATGTCGGTAACACGTGTTGGTGGGGACGGTGGCGAGGCCGGGAACCGGGACCCTCCCGCGGGGCTGGCGCGGCCGGAGCCCCGCAGCTCCCGGTGGGGCCGAACGCCGCAGCCACAGACCCGGCCTCAAAGTCCAGCGGCTCTTAAGGAGCGCACCTCAAACAGAGGTTGCTAGGGTGAGTAAGAGTTTAACATAAAAATGCCCTTACAGTGTGGAGGGGAAGAGGCCTCGTGGGGTTCCTGTCTATCCTTTTATCGGTTGTTTCGTTATTAATTTTAGCTGAGCAGGTTCCACGCTGTGTTTGGGGGTATAAATTACAACTCTTGGACTTTCTAGCAGGTATTCATAGGCTGGTTTTAGATGTTTGATACCTGCTAAAGATGAAACCAGTCGTTTAAATGCTTAAAAAGGTTGAACTGATGAATTAGGTAGCTTCAGACTGTGTTGTTTACTCAAGCTACTAATTCTTTTAATGATGGTGTTTTTTCCCCATTACTTGCTCTGGAGTTAAGAATTAACCTAGTGATGCACTGACTGGCTTTAGAGTGAGTAGGTTGTTTCTGGGTTAAAATGAATTAAATGCATGCATGAATGTTTTGCAAGCTTTTTTTCCCCCTAAATTGAAAAGCCGTAGTTGATGATGTAATTTACTATGGCAGAAGTGGTGTAACAGCATGACATTTGAACTGGTTTCCTAGGTCTTCCTTACTGGTGTGATATGTTATTTCTGAATGCCATTATAGTCTTTACAATGCAGGCAGTTTGTCTTTTTGCTATCCAGACAAATTCTTTGATGTCAAAACTGACCAACAGCTACTTGAGAAGCTACTGAAGTGGGCAGCAGTATGGTTAATGTGTTTCTTGTTCCTCGAGATATACCTAGAACTGACTCCCAGGCCAAAATCAAGGGAGGGTGAAAGTGCTCAGATACTGCTGCTGCCTCTTCTGGCTTTTATTACTTAAAAGCCTTCACTGGAGCCTAAATTTTGACCTCCAGCCATTTAGTGTGAAGGCTGATTTTTAGCCACATCATTACATTTAACGTTTTAAAAGCTTCTCAATTTCCCTTATTCAATCTGTGTATCCTGACTGCTGTGGATTTCATAGAATAGTTGTACCAGAGCTTTGAGGCAGGGTTGAGGCCTGCAGCATCCTGAGCTACCTCGTGTCCTTACAAGCATTTTCAGAGAGGTGGCCAGTGTGTGCAAAACTGCTGTGTTTTACAGGGTTTTGTGTCTCAAAAGTAAACTTTGTATGTTCAAATGCCATGTTAACTACTAGGCTTGAGAGTATGGCTTGTAAGAATGGGTGAGTTCAGTCATTACTGCTTTATTCTTATGGTTGGATGGTGACTTGGAAAGGACCAGAAGGGATTGGGTTGGCTTTTTTCCTATTTTATTGTTTCCCAGGTTGCCTTCTGGAGCCAAAAGCTGCAAGATGAGCAGAACCCATCTGGATATCCAGAGAATCCTGTTGTGTGGGATTGGGGGTTAGCAGCCCTTACACCTCTGTTGTGAGAGGCTGTGAATGGAGATGGGGGTTTTTTTAGGTTAATAGTAGCTTGTGGTTTAGACAGAAAACTGGTGGGGTCATACCTGTCTTTTCTCTACAACTTCAGTATTTGTGTGGTGTTTTAAATGGCTTCCAGTGTAGTTCAGGTGACATGTATTCCTCAGAAAGACAGTGGGAAAATCCCTCCCAGTAAAAGGAGAAACAGGAGGTGCCAAACTGCATTGGTCCCATTCAAACCCACATTTGCAGGTTGGGTGTGCCACAGAGGCCAGATGTCCAAAGGGTTTGGAAACAGCTGTGCATGGTTGATTGTGATTGATTGGAGCTAAGCTGTGATGTTAGAGTTGATGATGATCTTTAGATAAGCACTTTAGCAACGTGTAACTCTCATGCCTAAAAATCCAAAGCCTTTTCATTGTGTAGGATTCTGCCATTATTTTCCTTGGGGGAAAGGGAGAGCGGGTTGCTTAGCATGTGCTTTAGAATCCCTTTTTTGTTTTGTTTTTTTTGCTTCTTTGTACCAAAGCTAAAATGGAGGGAGGGAGAGAGTCAGGTTGGCATGGATACATGACATACTATTAAACATGGCATTTTGGTTCTGTGTCTTTAAATCAGAAGTTATTTACATAACGTGCAGTGGTAGCAGAGCTGTCTTTATCAAAGTTTTAGGCTATATTCTGCAGCAGAAGAGCACCTTATAGAGATGCTTGATGTGATGTGATAGCCCCTGTTGAAATGGCAGCAGTTTATGTGATTGATACAAAAGAAACTGAGATATTGCTACTGCTGGAATTCTAGAAATACATATTTTTTTAGCTTCCTCTGACAGGTTGAATCTTGCTCAGTGACATTGGGCAGCCCGACTAAACATAGACAACCTTATCTGCAGGATTCTGCATGCTCACAACAGTCCTTGGATTGGTGAAATGCTGGGGGAACAGCTTGTAATATTCACAACTTTTTTATAAGTAATTTCTTTTGGAGATTTTAAAGATGTGGCAAACAGGTCCTTATATAGTCTTGCCAAAGCTGAGCTGCAGAGCTTGATAAAGTCGCTTTCACTTGTGTTAACAGAGGAGCCTCCTACCTTGTAAGATTATGGAGCTGTTTCAGCTTGATAATGCTTTAGGCTTGACTAGCATATGTCACAGAAAATAAACTGACTTATCACAGTGCAACTTTGCCTGTATTTACTTCTTTCTCCTCATTTAATTTCCTTACTGCGTTAAAATTGGGGATAGGCAGCAATGGGGTTGGGAGTTTTCACAAAGCCTAAAATTGGTGCAAAGTATTCAGTGACTTATAATGTAAAAATTCTAGAAGTCCCGAATTCCTTTTGTTCCAGTTTCAAACAATGCAGCTTTGTTCCTAGTGTACAGAAACAAAATAAGTGAAACTAGTCAAACTTCCATTGTCCAAACTGTCTGACACCAATAAACTGTTGCTGCTGTTCTGCTTGCTGTTTGCTGGATTGTTAGCAACTGCTAAGCTTAAAGACTGTCACATTTGGGGTTAGTGTGAGAGATGCAGCTGCTGGGGGATTTGTGATGTGCAAAGAGCCATGCTAGGAAAGGGATGCTTCTAAACTGAAGATACTCATTCTGGAACTGTAGGAATTCCTACATTAATTTCTATCACTCAGTACCTCGTGAAAGCTGAAATAAGCAGTTAAATTATTACTGCTACAAATACTTTTTTTTTCCTGAGCTTGGTGAAACAATCTCAGGCTATCCATGGTGGTTTAAAGGTTAAAAACGCAGAGTTCAGTATTATCAAATAGCTGTGTTAAACTTGAAGCACAGTTGTTGGGTTGTGGCACTGGTTTAGGATGCTGAGGGAGGAAGTGTTTTTGTGTGCTGTTGGCCTGTTTTTTTTCTAGCCTTGGTTTTGTTTTGAGTCTCAGCTTCATAGAAAGACCTTCACATATTGCAAGCATAGACTAAAGTTATCTTGAGTAATTGTTTTTTGGTGCTAGCCCTTTTTTAAGTGAGCACCCCAAGTTTCTGTCTTTCCATGCCTTTATTCAGTAGAGCCGCTTACCTCTCAACCAAGTTTTAATCATACTTTCCCTTAGAGCTGGTGTCATCAAAACTACATACAGACTAAACCACTTCAGAACTGGCATTTTTTCCGTGGTACATTTAGACAGTTTTGCTTATTTGACCATATAGAGCGAAGCTGTTGCACTGTGTGGAAGGCTGCTCATGCCCCTTTCCCAAACGGACACTGTAGAGTTATGAATGCAAAGTGTTTTGGAGCTGCTGTTTTGAAGGGGTAACCTGTCTTAATTCACCTTTTGTGGACAAGTTAATCTCAGTGTTCTGAAGTTCCTAACACCAAAAGTACCAATGAGTTAAAACTCCATCTGCAGTGTTAATCTTTGTAAACTCACCTGTTTCTAATTGGCAAACAATGCTGGAAGCTCCTAAATACAGCTATGGGCCTTGCTGTTAATATTTCAGTCTGAAAATTAAGGGTTTATCCTGTCCAGTTCATAGATATGTGAGATCCCCTTGTTTTGAGATGAGGCACTTAATCCTTCTGCAAGGTAGAGCTGACAGTCTGTTCTTACTCATTTTTTATGACCCATTCAAGGTTCTAGGAGATAGACTAGTGGGAGGTGATGTCCTTTGAAGGAGCTGCCATGTTAATTAAATCTGCTAGATGTCTTTATTTCTTAATATCTTCTGTGTCTGATAAATTGGCAGAATGGTCTGGTTTGTAATAACGTGATCACCTCAAATGCCTTCCAAAAAGTAGAATCTAGTTTTGACACAGCAAGTGGTGTTCAGTGGGACTGTGTGTGGTCAGTAGCAGTCCCACCAGTTACTGCTTGTTGCTTCGCTGTTCTTTCGGGTAGTGCAGTCTTTTGATGCTTCAAAATGTATCTTTCCCCTTGTCCCACTACCTTACATCCACTGCTTCAATTGTGGTGCCACCATTTTGGTGTTAGTCCACTGAAAGCAGGTTCCTCCCTACTATTGCACAGACTAAAACTAGGAAGAATAAGAATTATGTGCCTGAGGCTTAACTTAGCACATTTGGCAGAACAGGTAATTCTTGTAATGAGTTATGTGTGTGACCAGGCAGCTGGATGTGGCTTAGCTGTACATGTAAAGGAGGACAAGTAAGTGAATGCTGATTTGGAGTCTGAATGAGTGTATCTAAAATGCCAATAAATACTTTTATCCTCTTGCCTCCTTTAGAGTAGGTGTTCATCTTTGTTGGGTTTTGGTGTTTTGTTACCAATGGATGTTACAGGGGGTGCAGAGGAGAAGGGAAATAAATCTCTGTTGAGGTATAGAATATATAAGCAACAGCCCAAGTTATGTGGTCTCATGTAATTTTTGTCTTAGCACTAACACAAATGGGTTTCCTTGTTAAGGAAGCAAAATATGTTTTGTCTTCATCTGAAAACAGTATTTGGCTTTTTTAACAAGGTTTTACACTGTCTAGAATAGCTTTTTGAAGTTAATTTTGCTTGTCCTACACATAAAGGAGTCTGTGACCTGATGTTAGTGTCCTATTTAATATGTAGTTAACATACTACAATAATGGAACATTGGTTCTTTCCGCTATGCAAAACAAAATTTCTCCTATGAATGAATTACTACCTAATGTAATGGCAAGCAAGCAAGAAAAGCTTTTCTTATAAGCTTTTTATCGCTAACTTGTTGTTTCAAGATAAACTAAATGAGTTTTAATTATGCTTCCCTCGTGCACTGTGTTTCACTGACAAAGACTCTGGCATTAGCATAATACAGTCTCACTGTTTCTGCCTCTTGTAGTTCTTGTAAAGCTCAAAAGCATGGTGCAACAAAGACCAGAAAAGGCTTACTTTTTCTAAGTGTATGGATATGACAGCATCTTCTGTAGTAAACTACTTCATTCTTCCTGCTTCTAAATATGGGGGTTATATTGAAAAGATTTAAAAAACAAAATAGAGGGAACATCTACAGATGAACAAAAGAGCCAGAACAAATCTGGAAAGTGAAACTGTGTGTACAAGAGAGCGCATCGTGTATGCCCTTAAATGCAAGAAGGGGAACTTCAATTGTGAGTATGTGTGTGTGCACAAAGTCAGAACGAATTGTGACTGGTATTTGTGGTTCTAATTCTTTTAGAGATGGTGGAGCCAGGACAAGATCTGTTGCTTGCTGCTTTGAGTGAGAGTGGAATCAGTCCAAATGACCTGTTTGATATTGACTCTCCGGATGTGGTTCTTGCAACTCCAGCACCAGCTCCAGCTGTTCAGCAGGTTAAAACCAAGAACATAGGTGTTTGCTGCAGGGCAGAAGAGCTGCTACCTGATGTACTGAGGGGGGCTGGAGGGAGCATCCATGGAAAATAGTTAATGTGGAGTTTCTGTATATGTCTTGCTTCATAGTACTGAGATTGGAAAATGACTTGTTAATTAATTTTAAACTTTTATACAAAAAAAGCAATCTGAAATGCAGTGTTTAGGTCAGTATAAATATAAATATGAGTGTTAAAGGGTGGCCTGCTGTCATGTATCCATGGAGAACTCTAACATCACTGGAGTCTAACTGCTCTCCTATGAAATGTGTGAAAAAAGTGTAATGCAATACAGTGTTTAAGCTCCATGGCAGCATTCAGTTATTTCATAATTGACTGTTTCAGCCACAGACTGGGAACAACAGTATGGTTAACAGTGATATCACAAAACTAATTACATTTGTACCGCAGTTAACTAACAAAGTGTTGTACATTTAACTCCTCTGGATGTGAAATTGACCTCTTGCTGATCTTTATTTTCAGTGAAGCCTTTGTTAATGGGCACAGTTGAGGACTTCCCTGTTAACTTCCTTATTCTGTGGGTGGATATTTACTCTTAAGGTCTCTTTCCCTGCTCATATTAAAGTTTCCTGATGCTTACTTTCTTTCCTCTGCAGTCAGTACCACTTAGTGCTTTAGAACTAGGCTTGGAGACTGAGGCCACAGCTGCTGTGAAGCAAGAACCAGAGACTGTATCGACTCCAGCCTTATTAAATGTTCGGGTAAGGACTGGTACTTCAAGGTTTTACATGTGTTACTGTGGTGGGTTAACCTTGGTGGGACATCAGGTGCTCTTTTACTCCCCCGTCCTCAACTGGATGGGGGAAAAATGATGCAAGACTTGTGGGCTGAGATAAGGACAAGGAGATCAGCAGTTAGTGTCACACTCAAAACAGACTCAACTTGGGGAAATTACTGTAGTGCCAGTTATCACTGGAGTAGGATAATGAGAGCTCTGTCTCTGCAGCTTCCTCCTCACGCTCATTCCCTGCTCCAGCAGCTCCTTCACAAACTTTTCCAACATGGATCATTCTCCCGGACTGCAGTTCTCCACAACTGCCTCATTGTGGGCCCTTCCCATAGGGCAGTCCTTCAGGAACAGACTGTTCCTATGTGGGTTCCTCCATGGCTGCAAGTCCTGCTGGAAGACCTGCCGCTCTCTGTAGGGTCACAATGTGCATCTGCTCTGGCATGGGGCCCTCCATCAGCTGCAGGTGGACAGCCTGGAGCACCTCCTCCCCTCCTTCCTCATTGTCAGTGGAGCCTGCAGAGATGTTTTCTTGCATACTCTTGCTGCTTTCTCCCAGTTGTTGATTGCACTGTAGTTCTTCCTTCTTAAGTATGCGTTGTGGTTTAGACCCAGCTGATAACTCAGCACCACGCAGCCGCTCACTCACAACCCCCCTTCTTCCTTCTGGGCAGGATGGGGAGGAGAATCAAAAGAATGTAAATCCCAGTGGCTGAGAT
Organism: Melopsittacus undulatus; assembly: GCF_012275295.1. NCBI lineage: Eukaryota > Metazoa > Chordata > Aves > Psittaciformes > Psittaculidae > Melopsittacus > Melopsittacus undulatus. The sequence continues at coordinate 21,051,948 of NC_047538.1, read as the reverse complement.
AAGTGTAATAACTAAGGAGCTATATACTACTAATAATAAGTGAAATAACAAGGGGAGGGAATATAAAACTGAGAGGGAAAAGTCAAAAAACCCAATAAACACAAGTGATGCACAATACAATTGCTCAGCACCCACTGATACCCAGCCTGGCCTGAACAGCAATTGGTCCCTTCTGGGTAACTCCCCCCAGTTCCTATACTAAGCATGACAAGCTATGGTATGAAATACCCCTCTGGATAGCTTGGGTCACATCTCTGCTCCCTCTTGGCTTCTTCCTGCACCTCCTCACTGGTAGGGCATGAGAGACTGAAAAGTCCTTGATGGGGATAAGCGCTGCTCAGCAACAACTAAAACATGGGTGTCTTATCAGCATGTTCTCACACTAAAGCCAAAACACTGTACTAGCTATGATGGGCTCAGCCTTGACTAGCTGTGGGTTCATCTTACAGAAGGCTTGAACTGGCTCTATTGGATGTGGGGGAGGCTTCTAGCATCTTCTCACAGAAGCCACCCCTGCAACCTAACCTTGCACATAAACCCAATACAGTGTATTCGTAAAATGTACTGAGAGAGGTGGGACTGTAAAGTGCCAGTTGGACATCATCTCAGTTCTGCTTGTACTGAGACTGTGAAAGCTTAGCTATTGTGCAGATAGTGTATGTGTTTGAAATTCTCAGCATAGGATCCCTGTACCTGCAGTAGTCATGTCTTGTACCTAGGCAATGAATCCTTCATCCTATTTTATATTTCCTTTAAAATGTGCAAATACCATGCAAAAATGTATGGCAGTGTCTTGATAGACACTTCTTGCTCAGACTGTTGCACCACAAGATAATTACTCTTAACATCTTCGGCATGTTATATGAAGACATTTCCTATTACAAGTGTTTTACAAGCTGGTGACTCCATGTCCTCTAGATGAAAGGCTACTAAAGTCTGCTCTTTTTCACTGTCTTCTCAAAATCTCCCTGTTGTTTTTTGTTGCTAGCAACCACCATCCACCACAACCTTTGTGCTGAATCAGATAAATCAGCTTCCAACTTTGGGGACTACACTAGTGATGACAAAAACAACACCTGTTACTACTACAAGGCAGACTATCACTGTAGCAAAAATCATTCAGACCAGCACAACTACGCGTCCCTCGGTTGCAGCACCAGCAGTTCGCAATGCCTTGACCACTGCACCTTCAAAGGACCAGATTCAGCTCAAAGATCTGCTAAAGAACAATAGTCTTAATGAACTCATGAAATTGAAGCCACCTCCTAATATTGCCCAGCCAGTAGCAACTGCAGCAAGTGAGTTTTCCTTTTAATTCATATTTTTTAGACATAGAGTGAAATAACAGAATGTGAAGGTCTTTGCATGTCTTCTATATTCATTGATTGGTAGAACATCACAGTAAAATGAAATGGTCCAGAAAATCTGATAAATTCTGTTCTAACTGGAATACTGTTAGAATTCAGGGTGAAGTAATACAGAAAAGCTTTTAAAAATAACTAAGCTCTTGATTTACTGTAAGGAATGAGGAAGATTTACATTTTTAGACTGCAGTTGGCAAATTGGTAAAATTAATTTGTGAACATTACTGAAGTTGATGTAGCTATCTTGAGTCTACATCACTTTCCGTTCTGCTGGATAGTTGCTGTGGAACTATGACAAATTAGTACTTTTTTCCACTGTCTCTAAGATGTACTGATCCTATAGGCAGGATTGGGAGTAACCTATTTTTCCATCTGCAGATAGAGCATGCAGTAGATGAAGCTGTCTGTTAGGACTGAAACAAAAAGAAGGATGTGCCTCTATTTCATTGCTTTCTATTGTGGAGTGGTTGTCAAAATTGAGACACCAGCTGAAGCTGGGGTGGGGGGTGAAGGAGTGAGGAAGAGGAGGGGGAGAAGGTTTTCTAGGACTGACCACTTGGTGCTAAATGAAAACTCAGAGAAGCAATAAGTAGTAGGTAACATCAATGCACAGTAGCTGTTGTAGTGGCACAGCTGCAGAAAGTAGCTGAATCTGTAGCTTCTGTATTATGTGAAAAGCAGGCGTGCAACTTCTAGAACTGCGTTACTGTTCTTTGTGTCCTTGTGTTTCTGGATCTTTGTGGTTATAAAACCCCAAATGCGTGTAGAAAATTGAAGGGCAGATCAGCTCTTGGAAGGCACCATGGTCTTTTCACATCATTCAGGCAGCAGGAGTTCTAGATTGTACAAATTGTAAGAAGTTAAATTATGCAGCTTCTTTGAGGGGAACTTTATTTGTGCAGTTGTCTTAATTGTTTGTTAGGGACAATTATGCTGAATTTATTACATGCATTGACTCTCAATGTGATGGAAATTTGACAGCTGCTCCAATGTTTTACATCTACCCTTGTGTAAATCGTTCTGTATAAGCCCTATTGCCAGATGCTTCCAAATGTGACAGAGGACAGGGAAGTTAATAAATTGTCTTCTTGAAAGATCCTGCTATAAACTTTAAACAGCTGAGTCCAAAGTGTTGGCTTTTTGTTTTACAGATACAGTTGTAGTTTGTCCTGAGGTGGTAAATGCCACTAGATCAGGTAACCTCATTGCTGTTGAAACACTGGACTTTCTGGTTTGTTATGAAACTTCAAAGGCTCACAAGATGGAGTTGTTCTAAGTATTATGTATAGATTTGGTCAAGGTCAGAATTCTTTCAGTATTGGAACTGAACACACAACTGGTCACAATGTCACTGTTGGATGCAGTGGTATTGCATGGGAAGCTCCTTCAGTCAAAGAAGTAAAGGATTTATCTCCTTGCTGAGAGGCATTTTAATCGGGACAAAAATAGGGCACACCAATGCTTTAAGAACACAATACATGTTTTCAATTTCTCTTACTGTTTATTAATAGAGCAGAATGTGGATTGGAGGCAGTGTTTGGAGGCAATTCCTATAAAACACAGCTTTTCTTTTGCAGCTGACCTAAGCAATGGTGCCGTGAAGAAGGAGGCTTCCACAAAAGAGGTAGCAAGAATATGGATAAATGATATTAAAATGAGAAGTTTTTCCCCTACTATGGTAAGTAGTACAAATAGCTAATTTGCCAAACGTGTATCTTACTGGCCACAACCCCCTCTGAGACTGATTCTGGTAGTTACTCATATCTGCCTTTTCTGTGGTGAAGTTACTGAGCGCATCTGTTTGTTCACAAGGTTAGTTTCTCCACTGGATGAATACTTGGTTAAATGATTAAAACTAACAGCTGTGTAGAGCTGACTATCTGTACAATAAATGACAATTCCAAGAAACTACTGTCCTTAACAGAACCTCATTCTGTGGATAAAGGGTATGCTCAATGCGAGCTGATAAGCGTATCCCTTTGTGGTTTAAGGCATTTTCTTTTAAAATATCCCTATTCATGTAACTAGAAATGAAGAGGTCAGAAGACTTTCTCTAGCATGGCTGACCTGGGCAGTTTGATTTAAGATGCAATTTGAGTATGAATACTTTAAAATACTAACTTACTGATCAAGGTGATATAAAATGGGTAACACTCAGATTTCAGAACCGTGGTTACTGTAACTGTTCCCTGAAGTTGTGAAGTTACCTAACGAATGTAGAATGGGAGCCCTTGCAAGCTGGGTTTTGGCTATTAACTGTTGTGTTTTCAAGGGAGTTTTAAGTCAGTTTGACTTTAAGATGCTGTAAGAGGTGTTTCTTTCTTCACTCCGCTTATGTGAGTTTGGAATAGTTTCCTCTCCTTGTAAAGGAAAGGAAGTTCTCTGCCTGTGTGTCTTTAAAGGGCAGTTCAGAGTGTAATAGCTACAGTTGGGTCTGTAGTTTTCCCAGCTGCTCACTGGTTCACATACTATGCGTGTTAAAACATTCAAGTGCAAGTTTGTGCTCATTTCGTATGTTAATTCCCAGAATACAGAGTTTGAGCCATGTGCTGTTTGACTAATGCAGGTATTTCTCTATTCTAGAAAGTGCCAGCAGTAAAAGAGGAGGAGGAACCCGAGGAAGAAGATGAAGAAGAAATGGGCCATGCAGAAACTTACGCTGAGTATATGCCAATAAAACGTACGACCTCATGGGTTTTTATGTCAAAAGGCTGAAGTGTTTTGTGAGCTAATCTGTTGCTAACTCCTCTGTAGTTACTAGCACCAAAAACCGGATGGGTTACTACCTGAATCAAATGAAAATGACCTGAATTTGTTGTGGGTTTTCCTAGATTTTTCTTTTATAGTATTTTGGCTTAGAAAGTATACAAATTTCTTTAATAGAAAAGGCATTTAGTATATCTTTGAGCAGTACTTGTTTCAGAAACAAGATTTGTGAGCTCTTTCTTTACCCATGTGAAGATGGTTTGTGCCTCAGCAGAGGAAGTTCTGCAAAGGGATTAGGTGGTCACTTAAGAATCTAGTGTGAGTTTTCTGGTGTAACAACACCTTAAGCACATTCTTCCTGACTACTTTAGAGCTGTTTAAAACAAAAAAGTGAATGTTTTCCTGCTGTTAGTGGCCATTTCCCCTTTATTTTTCCTCTTCTTCATTGTAATCAGTGACAAAAAGCTGTTACCTTGTTTCCTGGGTACACGGCTGACCTACTGTAAAAGCAAGGCAAAAGATGTTGCATGGAGTTTGTAGCTAAATGGTTAATTTTTATTGTCACTGGTGAGCTCTGTCAGCAATTAAACCATGTCTGGTCTAAATCTTTTCTCATACTGCTTAAAACCGGCACTATATAAATAGTGTGAAGAATGCTGCTTTTGTGATTCTGGCATCTTGAGGCTGCCTCTGGCCTTTTGGGAAGGCAAGGTTCAAACCATTTCTTCTCAAACATGTCAAGTACACAAATACGTTATTTTTCTATTAACTGTATTTTATCTAATTCCATAAAAATTGGGAGAAGGTGGTGAAAGTAGAAACAAATTTAAGGTAGCAGTTCGTTAGATTCAGGTTTGAGTATTTCTTTATGTGATGCAGCTTAACTCTTGACATACTGTTGCACCAAAACGTGGTGGTTCTTGCCTTTGCAACAGACAGTTATAATTTGTTTTGGTAAATACAATAATAGTACTATGTTTTCATCTTCTCCCTTCTTCCCTTTTCAACCAGTAAAAATTGGTCTGCGTCACCCTGACCCAGTAGTGGAAACCAGCTCATTATCCAGTGTGACTCCTCCTGATGTGTGGTACCAGACGTCAATATCAGAAGAAACAATTGATAGTGGCTGGTTGTCAGCTCTGCAGCTTGAAGCAATCACTTATGCAGCCCAGGTATGGGAAACATTAGTACAGCTTAAAAGCTAACATTTAAGAGGAAAAAACTCTTCTCTGACAAGTGCAGCTATGTCAGTTTTATAAGGAGATAAAGGAAGAAGAGCTTAAAGGTTTGAGTTGCATTAGAACGCATCAGGTAAGCTTCAGATAAATGTGAGGTAATACACCTAGAAAAGCCTTGTCTAAGCCACTTCCATGATGCTCATCTCAAGCCGTCTTAAAACTCAGGAAGGACCTCTTAGTCATTACTTTTATTTCTCTGATCTAACTTAATGGCTGCAGTAGCAGCAGGTTAGGAAAGCCAACACCAGCATCACTGGGACAGGTATGGAGAACAAGCCTGGGTGTTACTTTGCTGCTGTGTTAAACTTCAGTGGGCCCACATGCGATGTGCTTGCAGCACTGTGTCAGGGAGGAAGGTGGTGAAGTTAGGAGACAGCTAAAATGGTCACAGGAGGGAATAAGTCGCCTCATGAGAAGACACTAATGAGGCTGGGGCACTTTGATCTAGAGAGGAGAAAAGAGGCATGAAATCTAGTTTTTTATAACCAAGAAGGCAGTGGAATCCCACAGAACCTGGGGAAACTGCTAGGAAATTGATTTTAAAATTGATAGAAGAATACATCTTTACATAGGCAGTGGATGTCTGGGTTTTGGTGCCACAAAAGGCTGTGGAGGGGCATATGAGTGGGTTAAAAAAAGGCATTCAGTATAGTAGTAGATGCTAAAAGAATTACAGATGTATACAGCAATTTTACAGCAGTTACAGGTGCTAAAGGGAATAATGGGTCACCTAAAGCAGTCCATAAACTCATGCTCTCCCTAAATAAAATGCCTTTTTTCTGCTGTTAGGAGGCTGCTTTGCTGGGTGGACCACTGGTCTCATCCAATAGGATGTTTCTTATGTTTGCTTATTTGTGACAATCCACAGTGATGTGTTCTGGAGAATGGGTACAAGTGTTTTGTTCTTTCTCCTACAGCAACATGAAACATTCCTGCCCAATGGAGACAGAGCTGGATTCTTGATAGGTGATGGTGCTGGTGTAGGAAAAGGAAGGACCATAGCTGGAATAATCTATGAAAATTACTTGTTAGGCAGAAAAAGAGCAGTCTGGTAAGTGTGTTGGGATTTGTCAGAGCAGACACTAGTGACTAGGGTACTTACATTCAGTGTAATCTGTCTTCTGACATGTTCTAGCAAGTGCTCTCTGAACAACTGCTGTAACTTACAGAATGTATGCTTTGTTTTACATCCTCAGGTTTAGCGTGTCAAATGATCTGAAATACGATGCTGAAAGAGATTTGAGAGATATTGGAGCAAAAAACATATTGGTTCATTCATTAAACAAGGTGTGGAAACTTTTTACTATGTACAGTTGAGGCAAAACTTTAGGTACGCTTGTGTGACGAGTTGTGCATGTTGACTGTTCTAAGAGCAAGAATGTACTAATTTCAATACATTTGCTGTGTAGGTCTTGTTTGACAGGCTTTAATCTTGTGAAGAACCAAACAGTGCTTGAAGTTAATAATGTAAATAGGCCCTATTGTAGGATTAAGTCGTAGCATGTGATGTTTTCCAAAATACTATTCAAGCCACTGTTGCTATTACTAGTATTTTCTGAAGTATTCTTTAAATCTTTAGATTTTGTAGCATTTGCATTTCTTCCTTTCTGTCTCCCAGCACACATTTTATATGTACCATGTTTTGTGTGTGATACTTGAACAATAGGCTTCCTCAGTAACTTATTAAAGCAGCAGGGACGTGTGCAGTTACTTTTGGTGACTCTTCTCAGGATTAGCCACTTACATTGTGAAGTGTGACTACTGGTTGAATTAACTGAACTTAAACTTTGGTTTAAGTTAATATTTTTGCTTTGTGAAGTCTTAATTTTTGAAATACTACTAAATACTTTCTAAAATACTAAAATGCTTTAGAAATTGTCATTTATGGTGGTAGCTGTAAATACACTTGACCTGTTAGCTCTAAAGCATGCATTGAAACTAAAACCTTAGTTGTATTTAAGGAGACCATGTAGTCAAAGAATGTGGCTGTTAATCTTTTGAGGCCTCAGATCTAGTCTTCCATAAGTACGTATTTAAGTAAGGCCCTGTATAACCCATTAACCACATATTCCAGCCATGCCATCATCATGATGTAGGGATACAGGTGGTTCAAAGTGTATATACCTTTCCATTAAGACCACCAGCATCCCTTAATCACGTAGTAGGTAGGATCTCTTCTGAATAATTCCTGTAATTTCTTATCTTTTTATTGCAGTTCAAGTATGGGAAAATTTCTTCCAAACATAATGGAAGTGTGAAGAAAGGGGTCATCTTTGCTACCTACTCTTCTCTTATTGGTGAAAGTCAGTCTGGTGGTAAATATAAAACCAGATTAAAGCAGCTTCTTCACTGGTGCGGTGAAGACTTTGATGGAGTCGTATCCTTTATCTGGAGTTCAGTTGATTGTAACCAAATTGCTCTTTAAGCTCACATCCCTAAAGATACACTTGTACTTCTATTTGCTGGTATTTTTAAGTGCTGTTCTTTGCTCCTGACAGTAACTGATTGTGTGCATGCTCTGACATTAGACTTGAAGCTTTACAAACCTCGTGCCAAATCTACTACCATCGTATTGTTGCCACACAACTCTGATACAAGAGCGAAGCTTCTGCTTTCCCTATAAAGAACACATAAAATACAAGTGTGATATTTAAGAACCTTAAGCTTACACTGACATTTTCTCCAGTGAGTTCTTAAAACTCTTGAGTATTGACCACATCTTAAAGAGCTCAGGTGTTGGTAACTGTGCTCTTCAGTACTTCCTAGCTAAACATCTTTTCCCAAGGCATTCAGTGAAAAATATGACCAGCATCATTCTGAGTTTATAATTTCCTGCTGCCACCTCTTGTGATTACCAGATTTCTGGTTTAGCTGTGGGACCAAGTGTTTTCCTTAATTACAGTTCAGATTGTATTTGACGAGTGTCATAAAGCAAAGAATCTGTGTCCTGTTGGTTCCTCAAAGCCAACAAAAACAGGTCTGGCTGTATTGGAACTTCAGAATAAACTTCCAAAAGCCAGGGTTGTTTATGCCAGTGCCACAGGTATGTACTATTTGGTTTGCATTTAATGTCTCTGTATGCTTTTAATGGCACTGGTACTGAGTGTGTTCTTCTCCTAGGTGCATCTGAGCCAAGAAATATGGCATATATGAACCGTCTTGGAATATGGGGTGAAGGAACTCCTTTTAGGGAATTCAGTGATTTTATTCAGGCTGTTGAAAGAAGGTAATGTTTCAAAGAGCTATCGCAAGAACACATATGGTTGACTATGCTTTCCAGTTCCTTTGTCTTCACTCACTCCTAGTCCTCTGCAAATTTGTCCTGTCACACTAATAACTTTACATTTCTGCTAGATTTAGAAGCTAGAATCAATTTATCTTATTTAGTGAAAAATGGGGTGTTTCTTGTGCACTTATAGTCTGGGATCTTCAGAGGCTTGCTTAAGATGTGGGTGTTACGCAATTAAAATAGTTTGAGGCTCATCATGAAATCACATTGTATATACTGAGTATGCTCAGTTGATCATTCATTATATCTAGAATCCTTCTAATGCTTATGCATTCAGCTTAGGCAGTTGAACAGGAAGAAGTCTTGCTCTTATGTTTTCTGGCATAAGAACCTAGTTCAGGAAGAATTATGCATGCTGTTGCAAGGTGCTTTGTATTTCAGAGCTTATTAAAAGAACTAAATGAGAGGTCAATAGCAAATGCAGCTGCTCCATTCTTTTGTAGGTGAGCATCTTAATATATTATGTTTTGCTACTTAAAGAGAATTTTAAGCACTTCAGAATGTTGCAGTAGAGCTTAGTATGCATCTTCTTGTGTAGCATCTACATGATGCATGACTTTTCTAGACTGTGCAAGTGTAGTCTCCACTTCATTACTGAGCATTAAATGAGCAATAATGAAATTACAGGCCCAAGCTTGTAAGTTAGCTCTGCAGTTGACTTTGTGCTCTCAAGGTATTGCTGAAGGTGCATTGCTGTTGAAGAGGATTTAGGTTACCTACTAGCTTAATTATTTTCATACCACCATAAATCTGAAGAGCTTAATACAGTTTATTATTTTAAATCTTCAGTGGAGTTTATAAAATTGCAATGCCAGATTTTGTTATATATATATTTGGAGCAACAAAACTATCCAATTACAGCTTAAGGTACTGTCTGCTAATGCGTGCTAGGCGAAAAGTAACCATTGAGTGTTTATACTTCTTGGGATACACTTAATAATCACAAGGCAGGGATATAGTTCTACACGAAGGCTAAATTTCAAGTCCCCCTGATTGGATGTGTTTAGCAAAGCAGTACTAATGATTTTGGAAACATTTCCCATTTGTAAGCATGTTGTTTTCTTCTAAAGCACTTCAGTAATTTTGGTTTGTGGTTTTGTTTTGGTTTTTTAAATCCTTGCTCTTGACAAGTCTAATATTGACTTCATTTATTCCTTTATTTTAGAGGTGTCGGTGCCATGGAAATAGTTGCTATGGATATGAAGCTGAGAGGAATGTATATAGCAAGACAGTTGAGTTTTTCAGGTGTAACTTTCAAAATTGATGAAGTTCTGCTTTCACAGGAATATGTTAAAATGTACAATAAATCTGTGAAACTGGTAAGCATACTCTTTTGCATTTGCTTTCTGTATTGAGTTCTGAGAGGCTGAAGTTACTTAGTTTAAACCTGATTGCTCCTGAAACAGCCTTTTGTAAGATGGGCATGGCATCTTCTTGTCTCAGGATAAAGATTTCTCCATTTAAGACTTGGCAAAAGCTGTTAATTCTTCTGAGTTATGAAAGCTGCATCTTCCAGTGTCTATCAAATCCACTGCCTTCTAGTAGTACTTTAGAGTTTGGTCATTGCTGCCTAAGATAAGGCTGCTTGCCTATAGTATTTTTGTGCTCCAGTCCTCCCCCTTTAGGCAACTGAGCTGAGGACAGGCTGCATGCTCTTCTTCATTGCAGTGGTATGGTGGAGTGGGTGATAGTTTTAATCACGTGGCAGATCAAATCTAAAGCATTGGAGCTTTGATTCCCTTTTAATGCTTGTTCACCTGCAGGTTATGTTTTCATGTTGTTCTTAATTGTTTTATCCATATGCTCTGCAGAATGTCATTCTCTGGAGTGCACATTCATAGAATCATAGAATAAAAATTATTCCTTGGACAAAGATTAAAACAAGCAGGGTCTTTACCTGCTTAAGAGGTGCTTAAGCATACCTTAATTCATCTTGTATGGCTACCAGAATAAAACTTTACCTTTGACAGGTATATAACAGCTTTAAAACAGCACTTTCTTATGGATGTTGTTTAGAAGAATTGCTAAGCTTGTGTCCAAGGCTTACTTTACCTAATTGGGAAACAATTGCTATAACACAGTATTGTAGAAACAAAGGCAGTGGGGTTTTTCTCTTCTTGGGATCTTGCTTTATACTTAATTATGGGCAGTGTTCTTTGCTTCCTTAACTGGAATGTATTCATGGAGAAACTGGATAATTAGAAAATACTGTGTATGTTTGCAGTGTTAGTAATGTAAATGTATCTGCTTTTCATTATGAGAGTAATTATCTTCCGAATTTATAAAGCTTAGCTATGTTTTTTGTGAGCTTTGTTTGATGCATTCTGAGTTCCCTTGTCTTTCAGTCCCATAGCACAGTAACTTTAAACTCCTGTCTTTATTTGGCTGTTAAACAATGGACCTGAGTAGCCTTGAAATATGACATTCAAAGCCATTAACGTTTTCTTCCTCAGTGGGTCAGTGCTAGAGAGAGGTTTCAGCAAGCAGCTGACCTTATTGATGCAGAGCAACGAATGAAGAAGTCCATGTGGGGTCAGTTTTGGTCAGCTCACCAGAGGTTCTTCAAGTACCTTTGCATAGCATCTAAAGTGAAGAGGGTGGTGCAGCTGGCTCGGGAAGAAATCAAGAATGGGAAGGTAAGTTGATCAAGGCCTATATTTAAATACCTTTGTTAAATGTAAAGCTATTGGATTTTTGTTGTTTATAATACAGGTATCTTCACAGTAGTAGGCATAGTAGTATGGTTTTGTATTCTATGGTATTGAAGCTACTTAGTGAGCAGAAATTCTGGTAAAAATAAACTTACAAGTCAGTGTCCTTATTAACAATGTCTTGTGTTCACTTGTCCTTCAGTGTGTTGTTATTGGCCTGCAGTCAACAGGAGAAGCAAGAACATTAGAAGCTTTGGAGGAAGGTGGTGGTGAACTGAATGACTTTGTTTCTACAGCAAAGTAAGCCTGAAGTCTTAGAACTGTACTTTACAGAACTAACCTTAATCTAGTTTAGTGGTTGTCCTTCCATGTATAAAACATGCACCAGTGCACAGAAACCTGGGGGTATCTTTAGTACCAAAGTTCTTAAACTGCCTATACATAAATCTGACAGTATTGCTCAAGTGGAACTATTGGTTAGTTCCTGGTTTTGCTGGCATCCTGTAATGGTGTTCTCAGGTGTGAACAGCTGGTCCTGTTCTACTCAAACTGGGAGGAGGGGAAGGCTTGCCAACTGTACACTGCAAAATGACTTACAATCATGTCTTCCCTCTTCTATCAGATGAGGCAGATCCAATCCTGAGACCACCTTGCTGAAGATCTTAATTTATTAAGTTAATCTGTCATTTAAACTTGAAGCAGTAAGACAATGGCAGTAGCAGTATCACTTGATACCAAAAACTTATTTAACAAGCTATAAGTAACAGTGCTGTAGAATAAGTGTCTCCTACTTTTAAGGTGACAGATACAGCAATATGGGTGGTAATCATATAGACTTCTTGTGTAATAGCATTCACAAGGAATAATTCTTCAGAGAAGCCAAGCAAGCTGTGAAATGTTACAGGTTTCTACTTTAAGTAAATGCAAATTTGACTGAAGGATCCTTTTTTTCTTACACAGAGGAGTATTCCAGTCTCTTATTGAAAAGCACTTTCCAGCTCCCGACAGGAAGAAGCTGTTTAGCTTGTTGGGAATTGACTTGACTGCTCAAAGTAATAACAATTCACCCAGAGACAGCCCTTGTAAGGAGAACAAAATAAAGAAACGGAAAGGTAATGCTTAAGTTCCTACCCTAATGCCAGAAAATGGCAGTTTTAGAGCTGCCTAAGAGTGAACTCTGGGAAAAAAATATGGGAGCACAAATACGGGTGTAATCATTCATGAGAGAGCATGTATTGCAAGTCTGCTACAAGAAACTTCCATGAATAGATTGTTTTAAACCTCTCTGAAGCATTATAACCTGTAAATTCTGGTTACTTCTTTGCTCAGAATTGGGCTGATCTGGTATGGGACTTTATATCCCCAAATGACTTGCATGTGTCAGACCACTTCCTGATGCAGTTACACAAATGATCTCTTTCTTTGAGGCATCCCTAAAGGGATGCCTAAACCACCTCCCTTCCCAAACTGATTTCATTCTTACTGAAAAGTAGATGATAATAAAAAGAGAGGTCTTAAATCTTAGATTCTTTTAAACATTTCTGTTTTCAGAAGCTGAATATTTTTCTAGTTTGTTTGCAGTGTTTGTAAAACAAGTCTCAAAAATGAGTTACAAGGTCTAAACTAACTGAACTTTTCTTCTGGGGTGATGATGGAATTAGGTGAAGAAATAAGCAGAGAAGCAAAAAAAGCTCGCAAATCAGGTGGCCTTGCAGGTAGCAGCTCTGACGAGAGTGAAAGTGAGTCTGATGCTTCAGACAATGAAGAGAGTGACAATGAGAGCTCCAGGTTTTTGAGTTCTGGAGATGATGATGACTTCAACCCATTCAGAGATGAATCCAGTGAAGATGATGAAGATGGTAAGACAGTTTTAAGTGTCTCCTCAAGCAAGTAGCTGTACTTGCAAATAGTAAGCATAAAATCTTGCCTAACCATTTCAATGAGCCAAAACAAAGTGCTTGATAAGCATGTAGTTTAACTCTAATGAGACTGGAATTGGTACTAGAATGTTGATTTGCATCTTCTGTAAGTAGATTTTACACACCAGAGTTCTGACTTCTGTAATGAGAATGGGCTTTTTCAAAGGAAAGGATGGGTTTTTTCCTGTTAAGGCTCAACTTCTTAAAAATAACTTTATTTAACTTTAGATCCCTGGTTAATTAGAAAAGAGCATAAAAAGAATAAAGACAAGAAAAAGAAGAAAAGCATAGACCCAGATTCTATTCAAAGTGCCTTACTCGCTTCTGGTCTCGGATCAAAACGACCTAGCTGTTTTACTTCCACTGTTGGTACCACCACCTCTAGTACCAACACCTCGGGTAAGAAGTCTCTCTGACATTGATTCTCTTAGCAGTTAGGCAGTGACATTTCTAACTGTAACAGAGTCTCTCTTAAAATTCCAGCCAACAGCAACACAAACAGCAGCTTTGTAACAAGTCAGGATGCTGTCGAAAGGGCTCAGCAAATGAAAAAGGAACTGCTTGATAAACTGGAAAAGCTGGCTGAAGATCTTCCACCAAATACACTGGATGAGCTTATAGATGAACTGGGTGGTCCTGAAAACGTTGCAGAGGTAGGCTGGTGTTCACATGTAGAAAAACCTGATGCTTTGCTTTCTACAGGCAGGCATATGTTACCTGGCTGCAGTAAATCCTCCTTCAAGGTTTCATGTGTCCTACATATCTGTTAAAGAGAACTTGTTTATCAGTTTTAGTAATCTCACAGGACTAAGTATAGGTTGCTTTGAATGCCTCTGAATTAAAGAGAAACTTAAAGATTGTATTAGAATACAGAGAAGAGCTCTGAATAGGTTAACAGGTTATTTCTGAGAGTGACAATTCCTACTTGGGTAAATCATACTAGCTTCTTTGCTTTAGAATAGTGTAGTCAATTTGACACTGATCTATATAACACAGAAGGCAGCTTTAGTTCATCTTCTTAGGTAATGAAGATTAAGAACCTGTATAATAAACCTGTGTTTGTGAAAAGCCTTCTGAATCACTATCTTTCTCAGTAACTTTAGAAACATGTCTTTAGTAAGCTACCTGTCTATCATGTAGAAATATCATTGTGATTTAAAAGACCCTGTTAAAATCAATGACAGTCACAGCTGTCAGTTTAGTTCCTTAGTGCTCTTGGTGGATCCCTTATAGACAGCAGTGTATACTGCTATATAATTTCTACACAGATACACTGTAAGCTTTTGATTCCCTGAGTTACCTTTAAATAAATGTTCCATAAAGCAGGTAATGCCATCAACCAAACATAATCAAGGTTCTTCAATGCAGTTTTGCACTTGGAGTAAATTAATCTATTTTAAGGCTGGTATATGAATCAATAGCATCATTTTGGAAGTTTTTGTCATGGTAATTTTGGTGTTGCCATAAGAAGCTTGTGTTCCCTTCTATTTGTAAAGATGACGGGCCGCAAAGGGAGAGTCGTGAGCAATGATGATGGCAGCATATCTTATGAGTCGAGATCTGAACTTGATGTGCCTGTTGAGATCCTGAACATCACGGAGAAGCAGAGGTTCATGGATGGAGATAAGGTAATCCTTACAATAGCACTTGAAAAACCTTGCTGTAGTTTGGGTGGCCACAAAAACCTGTGCTTGAGGTGTGTACACATGTAACAAGCTGAAAGCTTTAAGCTGGTCTTGTTAAACAGCCTGTGTTTAGGAAGCAGATAAACCCTCCACATTTTGGTGATTCCTTTACCTGGAGTACTGTGTACCTCTGCTTCCAGGAGGAAACAATGAAATTGAGAAGTGGGGAAAACCACTGATTGACTTGATATGAGAAGGCTGGGGGCAGACATGGGGATTGCTTGATTTAACAAGGACTGAGAAGTAATTCTGGGGAGAGAGACAGCTTTTGTCCTTTGCATTGTGCTCTGAAAGAAAATACTGACTGGAATAATGGTAGAACTGAAGGAGGAGGGGAAAAAAACACAAGCCTTTCTTGTGGTTCATTGGGATATGTTACCACAAGAGGGCAAATCAAGTAAATGTAGCTGTTGCATGGTATGGGCTGTGTTTACACTTCAGAGTGAGGACTGGTGTTCCTGTGACTTGTGCACAATCCAAATCTTTACATCCTTTCAAGGTGAATATATTCAGGTATTAGAATGGCCATATCCTCTTTCTTTATAGTGTCAGCAGCAACATTTTGTGGGGTGTATTGGTGTATTGCTTGCTTTCAGCACAAAGCTCCCTGTGTCCCTCCCCTTTTCTTTCTGAAGTGCAAGCCAACATCAGAGGGATGTGCCCTTTGCAATGGCAGGACTGCAGCATGGGCCTTTTTTCGTTTGCACAGAAAGCTGTTGCTGAAAAGTAAAGTGAAAACCACTCCTTTCACTCCAATTTGTTAGCATTTTGAACTCTGATAAAGGGAACCAGACTTGTCTCCTCCCCCTTCTTGCAATAGGAAGTTCAGATAACTTCCAGACCTGTCTTAGTAGTGATTGTACAATTACATATTTTAGACATTGAAAACTGAAGCTTGATTTTTGCATTTATTGCTACCTAACAACTCCTTTCTTGGCAACAGAACATTGCCATCATCTCGGAGGCTGCCAGCTCTGGTATATCCTTGCAAGCAGACCGCAGAGCTAAGAATCAGAGGCGGAGGGTTCACATGACTCTGGAATTGCCGTGGAGTGCGGATAGAGCAATACAGCAGTTTGGTAAAGAACCTTTTTTGTCTCCTTTCCCTGGCAAACTCAGTAGTTGAATTTACTACTAAATCATAGAAATTAAGATTGGCTTAAGGGCCTTTCCAGTCTCCTTTACCCATGAGCAGAATCAGCTTTACAGTCGTAGCTGATAGTCTTGAAAGCTTTGAAAGAAACTTAGCAAACAGACTTGCACTGCAGCTCAGGGGTTTGTTAGGTATCAGGTGTCTTTATGAAAGCTGACACTACTGTAGAGCATTTCTGTACAACCTGCTGTTGGCTGTATTACAGCACAAACTGATTTTCAGTGGGATTAAGTTCCAGCTTTTTTCTTTGCTCCTCACAATTCATAGTTTATTGGAAATATTCAGTGAAGTGGGAATTCTCTAATGTGTGTGCTCCTACTTAATTATCCAGGAAGAACCCACCGATCCAACCAAGTGACTGCTCCAGAGTACGTGTTCCTCATTTCTGAGCTGGCAGGAGAGCAGAGATTTGCATCTATCGTTGCAAAAAGACTGGAGAGTTTGGTAAGTTTGTTTCAAGAAACCTGATCCTTCATTAGAGAAAATAGAACTTGGGTTTCCTTTTCTTAACACTGGATTTAATAACAAAATGTGTCTTTACAGGGAGCCCTCACCCATGGGGACAGACGGGCTACAGAAACTCGAGACCTCAGCAGATTCAATTTTGACAACAAGGTGATGGTTCTTCTTCAGTCTGAAGTCATGCTGTGTTATTCCACACATACAAATGACCTGTTGAGGAGGGTCTCCTTTCATCTCCTGTGAAGTGTTTAACTGTAGTACTTTCTTGATAGGAGGCCTCTTTCTGGCATAGCAGTAAGCATTCTTAGCTCTGTTTGCAGAGGAATGGAACACAAATGTGTGTACATTTCTGTATTAACAATCCAAGTCTTAAGTAAGTGGTCTGTGTCCTTTCAGTCACAACTCAAAGATTAATGTAGCAATTCTAATTACAAATGAAGATTGGGCTGTTTATAGAGTGGAGTTTAAAACTGGGGAGCTATAATAACCAGCTCCTTTGCTACTGCAGTGAAAGCAGCATTGTGAATTACGAATACTTGTTAAACCATGTGTGCTTGGGGCTGAGGCTGAAACACTGGGTCAGATTGTTAGAGCAACTCTCTTTTTCTTAATGCAGTATGGCAGAAATGCTTTAGAGATTGTTATGAAATCCATTGTGAACTTGGACTCGCCAATGGTCTCACCTCCTCCCGATTTTCCTGGAGACTTCTTCAAAGGTAACTATAATTAACTGGGTGTAATTGCTCCCTTTTGATCTCCAGTATGCTGAAATGCAAATCATTGTGGAGATCAGCTGGCCCAGGTAGGCTCTCACTGGATGTTATTGCTGCACACGTTGTTTAAACATTGAAGTCATGTATGAAACAAGATATATGAGCCCTCAGTGTAGGGCACGTTCTGTATCTGTTTGGAGTATTAAAGTCAGTTTAACTTCACTTTCTTCACTTTCCCATTACCTGTCTCAGTATCTTGTTCTGTGGCCTCATATACAGACCATATAATGCTCTTCCCTGCCTGTGCTTCCTGGAAGGGCAGGAGTAAAGCTCTGTCTTGATTATTGGTGTATTGGGTAGAAATAGCATGTAATGGTTTGAGGGGTGTCAGAAGTTTTGGAATTAGATGCTGAAACAAGATTGCTAACCAAGCTGTCCCTTCCCTTCTGTACTCTTAAATGGCAAAGCAGCTGTGATTTAACATCTTTCTTTCCCTAGATGTCCGTCAGGGATTGATTGGTGTAGGCTTGATAAATGTAGAAGACAGATCTGGAATACTGACGCTTGATAAAGGTATTTATGTGTTTAATGGATCTTTGGAATGCTGCTGGGAATAGTGTGTATCACAACAGTGGGTTCCCAGCAATAGAACTGAAGTTGTAACTATCTAAAAAGTGACTTTTGGGGAAAACTTCAGAACATTTTCCTCTTTCTGAACAAATGGTTTTAATTCATCTTTTGAAGACTTTGAATACTGATGGAGAGCTTGTTGGCAGCAAACTTGATCTCTGGTGACCTAATATGTGTGTTTCTTACTCTTCTTTAAGATTATAACAATATAGGGAAGTTTCTGAACAGAATTCTTGGCATGGAAGTCCATCAGCAGAATGCTTTATTCCAGTACTTTTCTGACACGTTAAGTGCAGTTATCCAAAATGCTAAAAAGAATGGAAGATACGATATGGGCATCCTGGGTGAGTACATCAGTTTATCAGCACTCTTCTGTACTTGAGTAAGAGCAGAGAAATGGAATAACTCTGTCCTTTCCTTTGAAGATTTGGGCTCTGGGGATGAGAAGGTGAGAAAGGCAGATGTGAAGAAGTTTTTAACTCCCGGATATTCTACCTCTGGACATGTGGAACTGTACACAGTAAGTTAAATCCCTGTCATCTTTGTAGGAACCAATAACATTTGCTTGCCAATAGGGTTTTCTTAAAAACATGGCAATTGGCTAAGAGGGGAGGTTCCTGGCCTTTTACTGGGCAGTAGTTGGTTCTTTAGTTCCTGTGTCTGTGACTGCTTCAAAGTCTGTTCCTATTCAAATCCCCCTGCGTGGCTTTCTTCTTATAGATCAGTGTGGAAAGAGGAATGTCTTGGGATGAAGCGACTAAGATCTGGGCAGAACAGACAGGTCCAGATGATGGATTTTACTTATCACTACAGGTAAGCTTCTTCTGTCTCTTGGGTTATGTTTAGGGAAGGTTTCTGTGGGCTGACCCAATACACTGTCTTCTCTTCAAATTCATTATTGCTCAGCTCTGCAGAATGCCTTCAGTGTTACATTAGAATTCATGCTAAGTTTGTTTCCAGCACTCATTATAAAGCTTTCCTTTTTAGCTCTCAAGGTGTTTTCTGATGGAAATGTGAGCCCAAATTAATAGCTCTTACTTAAACCTGCATGAAGAGACCAGATGCTTTCACTGCAAGGCTAATATAGATTTAGTTGTATTGTCTTCTGAAGTCCTTACTATTACTGGTTGTCTTACTGAGCATGCACACACGTGCTATTACTCTGAAGAGCACAATACAGAATCACTTAAGGCAGATACTGTCAGCATATTAAAGTTGTTGGGTTTTTTCCTTTCCAGATAAGAAATAACAAGAAAACTGCTATCCTAGTAAAAGAAGTGAATCCTAAAAAGAAGCTTTTTTTAGTATACAGACCAAATACTGGTAAACAACTGAAACTAGAAACATGTGCAGACCTGAAAAAGAAATATAAGAAGGTAACCATTAAAGTTATATTGGTTTTAAACTTAAAGGTTGAAAAGAAATACAAGGACTTTATTTTTCTGGCTTGTTTGTATCCCAGTCAAAAACTGGGCTTATTTTTCCAGAGTGGAGCTTGTAAATGGGTCTTTTTAAAGCAGATTTATGTGGTTTCTGCATTCCTATGTCCAAAGCATTCTGAATATAAACAATGTGTGGTGTAGTAATGGAAAATGAAGGGGGGTTAGGGTCTAGCAAGGAGAAAAGTCTTACTTCTATGTAAGGTGTAGAAACACGCTCTTGAATAAGCAGCTATGTACAGTGAGTGCAATGAATCTGAATCTTCAGTTGATGGTTTAAATACTCTAATGCATTATTAGAGGTGACAAAGATACCTTAACATTTATGCAATTTTACACGTGTGTCTTTTCATCTAAGTCTTGATGTGTTTTACTTCATTGTGGTTCCCACTTTGACTGACTTTTCCAGGTACCTTCTGAAGATGCTCTGCCACACTGGTTGGAGCAGTACAACTCTTCTGCAGACACCTGCACTCATGCTTATTGGTTAGTATTTGTATGCACACAGGTACTTAAACTGTTCACCTAAACTGCCTCTGTCCTTCTATTACTCATGTGAAATCTTATGTTTCTTGTCCTATGACCAGTCAAGTGACTCCACATTTGAGTGGAACATGAGGCTTTGCACTTGCCCTTAGGGTCCTAATATATAGCTTAGATGAATGTGATATATACATTAGCATTCCAGTAGAAGTATGATGAAATTAGCTTGTGCTTTAAGTGTTATTGTGGTAGGATAGTTCAGATGTTATCTGGGGGAGGAAATATTTATACTTCCCATGGAGATGAGCTATGTGTCAGAAACAGCTGCTCTTGTGCTACCTCTCGTGTGTCTGAACTCAGCAGCTGATGTCTTAATTCCTGAGGAACAGCATAATGGGTGTAGAAGTTTCAGGTTAATATTGGAGTTTCTGAAACGTAGTGATCAAACCTTCGTTTCATAGCACTTGTCTGTACACTTTGAAGATGTGGTCTCAAATTCTCAGAGCTTTATCATTAGAAGCATGCTGTGGATAAAGTACCCTTCCCTCATTGTGAACTTGCAGCCTTTGCTCACCTCTGAATACATGTTAAATAACTTAAAGTCTCATTTTGAAGTGAATTGGATGCTTTCTGGTTGCAGAATTCTTTTGAAAGCTTATTTTCCTCTCTACTGTAGGAGAGGCAATTGTAAGAAGGCAGGCCTGGGATTAGTTTGTGAAGTGGGACTCCGCTGCCGGACTTACTACGTCCTGTGTGGGTCAGTATTGAGCGTCTGGACAAAGGTAGAAGGCGTTCTAGCCTCTGTGAGTGGTACCAATGTGAAAATGCAAATCGTTCGTCTAAGAACAGAAGATGGGCAGAGGATTGTAGGTAAGTGGCTCGGCTCGTCTGCTCTTTATTTCCATCTTGGAGTAGAAAGTAATTGTAACTTACAAGGTGCTCTATGCTGAGAGTCAAGTAGGAGACCCTTATAAAGATGCTTATGAGAAAAAAGGTACCTCAAGTGTATATGCTGGGGAGGGGCAGAAGCACAGCTGTTGATATGTATATTTGTAGTATAAACACTGTTTTCAGTCAGGTTAAAGAAGGAGGAAGTTGTTTGGGTGCTTTTCCTCCCCTTTGGAACACTTATTCTCCCAGTTGTTCTAATTTACAAGGAACAAAAATGTCATGTTTAGCCTGTTCCAGCCAATCTGCCTTTGAAACCATGAGGGCTCCACTTTTTGCCCCCTACTCCTGGCAAAGAACAGTAAGCCCTTAAAGTGCTGGGGGTTTTTTCTTGTGTTTTGAGCTACTGAAAGTCACATTTAATCACTAGTTTAGGGTGACTTCACGATGATTCTGTCTTGGTCTCATTGCTGAACCTCTTAGTGAAGCCCTCCCAGCAGGTACATTGGAGGCTGAAATGTCCCTATTTGTTTAAATGTGGACTTAAATGGATGTGCAGCATCATAGCAGCTCCTACTCCAACAGTTTTCTAAGTCCAGACAGAGCCTTGGGTGCCATGGTTTAGTGTGAGGTGTCCCTGCCCATGGCAGGGGGTTGGAACTGGATGATCTTAAGGTCCTTTCCAACCCAAACTATTCTATGATTCTGTGTTGAAACCAGGTACTTCCTATTTAAACTTTCATGGGGGTGTAACTCCTGAGAGATAGGAAAGCAAAAAGAGCTGACTTGTCACTTTATGTGGCTGTAAGTGATGCAAGAGGAAGCTCTGTCTTCAGGGGCACAATGGCAACTTTTCTGTCCTTTGTGACCTGAAGGATTGAGTGACTTATGAAGATAATTACTGAGAAGCAGAAGTTGTAGGTGTGCTTGATCAGGTGTTGGAAACTCACTGGTGACTGCTGCACAAAGTGGTGGAATCCTCAGGCTGAGGTTCTAATGAACAAACTGTTTGCCTGCTCACAAAACACTTGATCTGTTGCTGTTTCCAGGTTTGATCATTCCTGCAAATTGTGTCTCACCCCTTGTAAACCTCCTGTCGACGTCAGACCAGTCGCAGCAGCTTGCAGTACAACAGCAGCAGATCTGGCAGCAGCATCACCCACAGAGCATCACCAATTTCAACAACGCCTAAGAGGACAAACTACAGGTGTTGACTTTGGTGTTTTGAGGAAAAGGCTGTAAAAGCATATCACTTGCATAAAAATCAGGGACAGATTCCAAAGAAATATAACTTTTTCAGTTCAGTTGTGTGCTCTCAAATACTTTGGGAATAAAGAGATCTTAAAAGGTTGGTAGAACTGAAAGCCAGCAGTTGTTCATGGTGGTGCATCTGTCTTTCCTTATGCTCTCTGTAGTGCTTCCTGTTTGCTTTTACTTTTGGCCTTTTAAGCTACGAAACCACAATTTGTTTGAAAATGCTTGAAAATCCCCAAGCAGGCTTTATTTTTGTCATACAGTGCTCAGGGTTTAACGCAGTGCATCAATGCCATTGCTGTGGGAGATATCCTTGAATGCATGTATTGAGTATATATATAGAAAATATATATTGGGTTTTTCCTCTTCAACTTATAAGTTTCTAAAAGCATGAAACCTAGAGGTTGCACATCATGCATTCAGGTTCCTTCCCAGTTTCTGTTTGACAGTGCATGTCTTTGGAAACGGGCATGGACAGGACGAACACACAAGACAGGAATTTGGAGAGAAACACAATCTTAGTTGTACAGCATTGGTTATTGCATTTTTATAGTGTTTCTACCCAGGTGTGGCATTTTTTCTGGTTCTCTCCTGGGGGTTATATATTTGAGTCTACAACATGTTCTTTTTTGTGATAAAACATCTTAAATTAAACTTAGTTCCTTTTTAATGTATTAATGGTATTCCTACTGTGTACTGCAAAGGCGGCTGGATGCCTCTTTTCCTTCAATTGAAGCATTTCCTGACTCCGAGGTGGTTACAGAAACTGAAGTGCAAATTCACTTCCATCTCGCACACAATCTTCTCTTTTTTACTTCATTAACGTAATTTAATTTGTCACTTGTAAGATGAAACCTACTTGAGCTGTAAATTAGAGAATGGGAAACACTTGAGGGTTCCGCTGTATGTGCTGTTTCTGTTACCCAGTAACTTGAATACTGTTTAATATGTTGTAAGACATTGTAGAGTTTATCTGGAGCTGTTTAAAAGAAATTGTAATGTACAAATGTGAATAGTCACTTATCTATAATATGGGTAAGTTTTGTTTTGCCTATAATAGTAGATGTTTATAAGAAAGTGAAGGACAATGTTTGTCATTTCTTGCTTGCACAGGTTGCACTATTGAAAAATTGAGATTGTATAAACCTGTCCAAAAAAAACCCCTACAAGATAATGATCTTGTAGATGTCAAATAAAAGTTATTGTACTAACAAGAAGTGGAGTCTTGTTTAGGCAATTGCTGTATTCCAAAAAACTAACAAGTCTGTACAATTGGAATTTGACAGGACTTGGCATGTTCCAGTCTGCTTGAACCAGGCTTGTCTCGCAGCCCTAATGTCTCAGCTGAACTCGTTAATGAGGCAAGAACTCTGCTTAAAGCTGGATGCATGCTTTAAGTGAGGCTCAGCTGACAGAGCAGCACACCTACCATAGAGGTAGGGTATGTCACTTGTGTAAGGGTGAGCCAGATTCAAGGGTTGTGAAGAGGGAATAAAGGGAGCCAGAAGTTCCACAGCTTCAGGCTGAAGTGAGTCCTTTATGTGAATTACTGCACGTGAGGTTCTGTTAATGCTGCCTGGGCTGGTACCAAAGGGTGCTGTTGCAGAGGGTCTGCCTGCTTTCCTCAGCTTCCAGCCTGGAGTGCTGGAGGGGATGAATCCCAGCACATGCTGCTCACTAAATACAGATCTAGAATAAATCAGCATGTTCCCCATTGCTGTAGCACCTGCTCCACCTCTGTGCAGTGCTTGCACTGCAGGCAGTAGGTGTTTGGGAGGGTTTTAATCTTAGAGTAGTGAGGAGAAGCTTGCGTGGTGTTGTAAGGCCAGTAGGAGCTGACTGTGCCACAGAGAGGGTGTGGGGGAGGATGCTCATGGGTTTCTGTACCCACCACTGGGTGTATTTGGCATCCAGTCCAGGAAGAGTGATGGGATGTTGACAGATTGCTATTGCAGCAGAGAGTGAACCCAGAGTGCTAGTAACAGTGAGCTCTGTGTGTGCTTTGTTATCTCCCTTTAATTATTACTATTTGATATAGATGGTAACGTAACATTTAGGTCTTAAGCCTCAGTGAGATGGTTTTAGAAGTGGTAGGTTCCCAAACAGTGTTGTATTGGTTTTAAATAAGTCATTTAAATACACTTCAGTTCCTCAGTGCTCTTCCAGCCTGTTGTACTAACTGGTTGTTGGGATGAGCAGGCTGTGAGTGGGATATCCTGTATGGATAACCAAGCCACACTGCTCTGGGTGCTGATAGCAAGGAAAAACCCAACAGCACTTAAGAGGACCCATAAGAACTATTCCCATTCCAGAGCACTGTTCCCTTACTTGCTCTCCTTTGCCTGCTCTCTGCTACTCGCCACCATCCATGCCTTGGCTTTGTCCTTCAGTTACTAACACAGCTGCACCCACAGCTCTGGAGTGTTCTAACAACTTAAAGGTTAACATCAAACAGAAAAGAGCCTTCAAGCTACAGAAACATTCTTCCTCTTGAAAATTCCTGCTCGGAGGTTGGGGTGTGGTTTCTGGGTAGTCGTTTGTTCCTGGTGTGAGCTCTGATAAGGCTTGGGGGAGAAAAGGGATATAAATAGCACTGGGGATGGGATAAGGAACAGCTCTGCAGTATCCTGCAGCATTGCTCAGAAGACAAACATCCTCAGAGGGAGGAAAGAGGAGAGACCGACTGTCACATCATGCAAATTATGGTCTCTCTCCTTCCTTCTTGTGAGGCATTGATCTGCTTTGTACAAATCACCACCTGAAATGGGTTTCAAACTTACAGAGGGTAGATGTGTCTTAAGAGAGGCAAAACAAAATGTAAACCAGTAGTATCTCTGTACTGCGTTGAGTTTTGGAACCGTGCTGTAGGAGGGGAAGGTGCAGATTAAAGTTAACTTGGGAACTGAAGGGATACAATTTGGGTTTCTCTTTGAAGCTGTCCCTTGACAGCAGCTAAACTTTGACTTGTTAAATCATTTCATACCTGATCTGTGTCTGGCACCGTAACTGCAATTACAGCCCATTAAACCACTCTCTGTGCAGCAAGTTTGCAGTTTGTTTTCCCCATCTCTGTGCAGTCCATTGGGAACACACCTCTTGTAAGGACTCGGAGTTGTCAGCGTGCGGTATTTCCTTTGTAAATGAAGAAAAGCTCTGCAACCTGTAAACATTTGTCAAGTGAATTACCAAGGGGGGGGGGGGGTGGTTGTATCTTTCTGTTGCATTTGGAACAAGCTTCATTCAGATCCTGTCGCAGTCTGTACATATACCGGGACAGTATGTATGTATATAGAGATGTTAAAGGCTACTGAATTATTGAATGTAAATAACTCTTGGTTTCCTTTTGTGTTTGTTTTTCCTTCATGACCTTCCCAAGATGTATTCCTATTTTCTCAACCTGCCAAACAGGCGCTTTGTGTGTACTTGGAAATATATAGAGAGCATATATAAACCTTCTGAGGGCTGTGTGCGTGCATTGTGGATGTTACGCGTTGTCATCGTTTATTCCCCAACTCTCAGTTGTCTGTCTCTTGTCACCCTTTTGATGCAATGTGGGTTTAGGATGTATTTTTAGTGTATAATGCATTTTCTTGAGAGAAATGGATTCCTGATGTCCTTCAGTGACCGGAGCATCCGCTTCCTGTGCCTCTATTAGAAACATGTCGTTTTTCTTTAGTCTTTTCAGATACCGAGCTTTAATCCTAAATCCATTTCTTCCACTTAGTATCTCCAGTGGTGTGTTCAGTGAGCCTCTGCTATCCAAGCTCTAGGATTAAATGCATCAATAACAGGACCTGCCCACTGTCCTAACATTTAAAAGTATGATTCCTACATCCATATTAAACATTAACTTCCACTGGAAAGCCCCCTGGAAAGGTGGTGATTTGAGAGTAGGAAGGATGTGTCTGTTGTTGAGTATTCCCTGGGGGAATAAGGTCCAAATGTGCAGAACGGCTGCAATAAACTTCCTTACTCTTGAAGAAATGGAGTGTATTGTGAATTGCCAGATATAAATATATGTATTTGTATCAGAGTTAGAGACTAATGAGGAATCCCTTGCACTGCCTTAGTCCCTAAGTTTCCTGCCCTTGTCACAGTTTTTGCCCTTCCCCTCTCTCTGGGAAGGTCTGTGTCCATACAGTTATTCCCTGAATTAAGTGGTTGGTGAAGTCCATTGATGGGAGAGTCACAGCAAGAAGAGTCCAGCTGCAACTGGCAGCCAGTTCTTCTGCCCGATTCTGTGGTCAGTGCAAACTTGAGCAATGAATGTGGAGAGCAACATAAGTGTTCTGTCAGTGCCGTGTGGGGTTCCCTGTCACGGGCTCTCATGGATGGGCAGGGTTGGCAGAAGGAGTAAAGTACCACAACCATGCCTGAGTGTGGAATGAGGTTTGGGAGATCTCAGGGGTGGACACCCCACTGTGGGCAGTGTTGGCCTCATCCGCTGCTGCTCAGGCTGTGTAGTGAGCTTGGAAAGCAACAACTCTTTAACATGGAGGGAGGGAAGGACTGGAAATGCTGGAGTTTCTCAGCCACAGCTCTTTACAGCTGAGGGCAGATTGTCCCTAAAAGCTTATGCTAAGGAGTGCTAAATAAAAAGCAAGAACTTACTTGATGTGCTTTGCTGTTTCTTAATGGGTCCAAATGAGTGACTGAAGCTTGAGGCAGGTGTAAGATTCAAGAACAGGAACTGGACAGGTTTAAGCTGAAGCCAAATCTCATGTACAGAGTCTTTCACTTAAAGATTTTGATTTAAGCAATGTCCTTGTTTATAACAGCCCAGTGGTGCTTAAACACCTGCATCAACCTCTGTTCAATTTTAATTTGCAACATCTAAGTTTGGTTTATGTTTCTGAACTTAGTTGCATGTAGGGAATAACTTTAATACCAGGGACAGGTCACCTATGGAAGAGTGGTTCTATACTTCATTTGCACTGAGAAGGGTAAGGAGACATTTCTCCTGGCATTCCTGATTCCATACATATATATTTATGTATGTGCTTCCTGGTTTGGAGAGGATGATCAGGAATGTGCCAGATTCACTGCAGGAACATAACCTTATTTGCCAGGTCATTTGTTCCCTTTTTCAGTCACTAACATAGAGTCCCACTGCTGTGGGACTTTGAGGCGGGTGTTCACTGCCTCAGCATCTCCCAGTGATGCTATGGAGGGGCTGTGCTGCATCCTCGCAACACCTATTGCTGTGAGGCTTCCTCTGCACAAAGGATACGCCCTATTGTAAAGTAGGATTTGGCTTTTAGGACTTCTTTAGCCCCCACCTTTAACAGTCCAGTGGGTCAGAATTCCAAAGCTGTGTAACATTTAAGATGAATTGTGTGTGTTCTTTTTATTGCCAGCCCGAATCATAACCCTTTGCTAACCTTAAAGCCTTTGTTCTCCAGTGTGGGACTGCACTGGGTGTCCCTGGGCGCAGACAGTACCGGTGTGTGCCAACTGTGCTCCCATCAAGTGGCAGAACTTTGAGTGCCCAGCACTAAAATATTACAGTGATATTTAGAAGGATTTATACTCTCACCAATGACAAACTGGGACACGACCAGTTCTGCACTGGGGGCTTTTTTGGGGTAAAAGAAATGTAAAATAAATCGACTACCTTGGGTATTTTACCCTTTTAATTTCTGCTGTAGCATTTACCCCACTGTTTATACTGGAATGCCTTCCAGCAAGACTTCTGCATACATTAAACATCCTTATTGTTGCTCCATTTGAGGGTCCTTCACCCTGGTAGAAGTCATGTTGTAGTAATCCAAGCATCTTTCAATCCTCTTTAATACCTGACAGTTACCTGGTTACTGTGACTGGTTGATGAAGCTGGCTTTGCTGGTAAAGAGTAGATCCACGATGGTCTCCAAATGCCAATTGAGATGAGCCTGGAAAAGGGAGGAGAGTTTATATTAAAAACTGCATCAAGATTGGAAAGCATCAACTGCTTCACAGTTCATGCAGAGCATGCAAATCTCTTCCCTTTATCCACAGAGTTAGTTTGGGATAAACAGACTAATCTCATCTTATTTCTGTAAATCATTTTCTATTGACTCTCATTCTCGTTTTCCCCAGATCTGGAGCAGGGAGGATGCCAAGTTCTCAGCACTAAATGGAGATGCCCAAACCTCAGCATTTAATTATTCATTTTCATAAAGCACTAGACTTTGTTCTGTGAGTAAGGGAGAGACGTCTTCAGAGAGGTTTTGGTTGGCTCCTGTCCAGTCTGTAAATAACATACCTTAAAAATGCCAGCGAGGCAGCTCAGGAGCTGCTTTTGGAAGTCCAGGTCTGGTTTATATGTTCCTTCCTTCCACATTTAGAAGGTGGATGAATTGACTGTGTCTGCTAAACACACGGTGAATTGCAGAGCATGAAACTTATCTGTATCAGCTCAGCCACAGAGACAGGGGTTACATCATAAACCAGGGTGCAAGTGATTTAATTACTCCTGGGTAAGATCTCCCCTCAAGTTCCTTGGAGTGAATAAAAACATAGACATAAGCAATGGAATAGCAAAATTCTGAGCCTGTGGCTGTGCCCCACACACCATCCCCAGCATTACCATCCCCAGCATTACCCTCTCTATACCAGAGAACTGGGCACTGGGAGCAGGCAGAACTTGGGATTGGGATGCTCCTGGCGACAGCTCCTGCCCCTTTTGTGGGGAGCCCCCAGTCCTCAGCTTGGGGCTGCACAAGGCTGCTGAGCCATGTGTGTCCCACTTCCCCTTTGCTGCTTCCTAGGGTGGACTCAAGCAGAGCACTGGTGTTTCCTCCAGGGCAAGAGCAAACCATGCCCCAGCCCCACATGCTCCAGGGAGGATGCCATGTCCTCGCCTCCTGAAAGCCCTTTTGGGCAGGAGAGCCATGCTTCAGGCCTCGGGGCTCTGCCTGAGCTGTGCTGTGTTCCATTTCCTCAGACTGCAGTTTCAGTTACAGAAGATGTTATCTCCTGTGACCAGCATCTGCCAGGCCTGGAAATCCTCCACATCCAGATTGTCCCTCCTTTTGTGTGCACATGTGGAGCATCCAGGCAAGAGTCTGTCAGAGCAGCTGGCTGGCCACTGGCTCCATGGGGGAAACTCACAGTGTGTCTGCTCCATAGAGACCTGGGGGGGACCCCACAATCTCTCCACTTTGCTTTTGTAGGGGGTGAAGTCGGGGTCCATAGCAGTACTGCAGGGCAGTAGCTCCTGCTGTCACCCTTCAGGTAGACATTCAGGCAGAGTCTAATTGTTTGGCTGCCCAAAAATAGCATTTCCAAGCCCTGATGCTTTGAGCATCTCCCTATCCCCTGGGAGAATGAAACCTCTGCCCTGGGTGAGGGAAGGAAGCGTCCGTGCCCAGCAGTGTCAGCACTGCCTGACCAGAGATCATAGAGGAACTGCCTGTGCCATGCCCTGCTCTCTGCCAGCCTGTGCTGCTGTGTCACTGCCGTTGACCCTCGTTTCCTCCTTCTTCCTGCCCTGTGCTCTTCTCCTGCACCCATCCCATTGGTGCAAAGCTCCACATTCTTTCCTCACAGTCATTTCCATTTTCCAGCCCTGCACTTTGCTTCCACTCTCCCCTTCACTTCCCTTGCCTAAATGACCAGTAACAAACCAATTAGGGATGCTCCCACCAGGCTTTACAGCTGGTGTCGCAATGAGGCTGTGAGGGACAGGGGTGTTTGTGCCTCTCCATAATATGTTCCAGGGACATGTCGCTGCTCTGGTGACACTTGGTTTGCATTTGGAAGGTTTTCTGTGAGGTTTTACCCCCATGTGCCCCTCCAAAATGAAACTCCATATGGCACGTACGTGATTTGATGAGGGCATCTGAGGCTGTGTGTCAAGGAAAGCTCTTCATTGGAGCCAGCACTCAGCTCTGCTGTGATTCCTTGGCTCTGCTGCCATTCCTCTGCTCCCGGACACAGAGCAGGCCCAGGAGCTTTCCCAGACGAGGCTGGGATCAAAGCAATTCTCTGCCCCAGCCAAAGGGTGGGGTATCCCCTGCCCGGAGCCAGTGGCAGGGCTGGGCGCAGTGGTGCCAGCTCACTGTGCATGGGCCGCCCTCCTTGGCACGGCCTTCAAGGGCTCCAGAGTGGGAGGGAAGCAGGAGTCCAGCCCTCAGGGCAAGAGGGAGAGTCCTTGCAGGCAAACTGGAGGGACTGGGCAGGGTGGAGCACTCGTTCATCTGGAAAGACGATGCAGAGCAGCGCTGCAACGTGGGGATAATGCGATAATCCATCCCTGTGAGCGAGAGGGAGGAAGGAGAAGCCCCTTATCCCAAGCTCTTGGCTTCACCCCGTGCTTGGCAGAGCTGTCCCGCTGGCTGAGGGGCGCTCGGTAGCTTGATTTGTCTGTTCTTAACAAGCAAAATGAAGCTGTTTCCCTTCTGCTCTTATTTTCTTTGCTGGTTTTCATTGGAATCCGGGCTGGTTTTGATATTGGTGCCTGATGCCTATTTGCCTGGCAAACTGCAGAGAGGAAAACTCTCATTAGAGAGATTCCAGGCCTGTGCTTTTGTGGCTGAGGTCTTGGAAACTTCTCATTCACACTCGGTGGTCCTCCAGGGAGACCTCCAGCCAGAGCAGGAGAGAGCAGGCTTGCTGCTCACACTATCTCGAAGGTAAATTGAGAGTAGCATTAGGGCCTCTTTCTCTTAAATGTTCCCAGTCTCTTCGGACAGCTTTACAGGTGCTATTTGCTTTCCCTCCTTATGGTACACGCCATTTCCAAGGCAGAACGTCCCCCTCAAAGATGGAATGAGCCTGGAATCAGCTCCTCAGCCCATAGGGCAGCACCCGCGCGGCGATGCTGAGCAGCTGTCTGCCTGGCAGGGCTGTTCCACTTGGCAGCCAGACAAAGGACTCAGGAGTAGGAGGAAAATAAGGCTGGGAGGGAAAGTCGCCCCAGATAATACGGCATCTGGCCTGGGAGGAACCATTTCAAAGTGGGAAGCAGGGCTAGGCTGGGAAAAAAGTTTCTCTGGGAGAATTTAAGGGGAGAGCCCGTCCGGAATAAGCATCCAAACTTCCATCTAAAATCACTGCAAGGCTGACATGGGCCAGGTGCTGGGGCTTGGCTCAGGGCTGCTTCCTCTGGCTTCTGCACGCTGTACCACAGCCCCCTTGCACAGGGTCCAGAGGGATGTTTCCTGGGAAGGGGGGAGCAATCCAGAGCTTCCAAGGGGGAGTTTGAGGTGTGAGGAGAAAAGGCAACAGGACAGAGCTGGGGAGTGTGTGTTTCTGTTCAGGATTGAGTCTTTCTAATGCGTGTTGGTGAGCTGGGGTAGTAACATTAGCCAAAAAGATGGTGGTGGAGGGACACCGAGGGAACAAAACGAGCAGGAGGGGAAACCTTGTACCCTCATCATGAAGCAGTTACAGGGAGCAGAGACAGGAATGTAAGGAGCTGTAGCAATGCGATAAGAAGGGAGCATGAGTGGTGCCAAGGAGGATAAAATGCACAATCTTCCCTCTGTGCCAATGCCCCAGGAACATGTGAGGTGTCCCTGGAGCAGGGCCCAGGGAAGGAAGCACGAGGAGGTGCTGGCTCCTTACTGTCCCAGTGAGAAAGGTGCTCAGCTCCTCAAAGTACCTCTTGAAATGGTGTTTGTTAGAGCTGACATGCACCTCCCTCACTTGTGCTCCTCATAGAGGCTGAGCTGCCTTCACTTGGGACTGAAAAAGGTTCATTTTCAGCCTAGGCCTATCAGAGACTCCTCACTGCCATTTTAGATCATCTCTTAGTTTTAGCATGTGAGGGCAGTCTGTAGACCTGCAGATTAAACTGGAACTCAGAAACCTGTAGATGCATCTCTGATTATTGTATATGTGATGCTGGGACCCCTAGAAATGTGGGGTATTTTAATATAACCTCCCTCTAGAAAAAGGAACAAACTTCTCCTTGCTACTCCACGTGTCTCTGTGGTGGGTAAAGGATGTTTAGCACATCCCCAGGTCACCCAATTCATTAAGCTTGGTAACAATTAATTACATTGAAATGAATGTGCAAATGTAATGGTTTACACATGTCAAAAAGATGCCAGGAAAACCCTGGGTCTCGCTGTGCCACCTTTAATTCCTCTCACTGTTGATTTAATCCAAGATGATAAGGAACAAGCCCATTCTGCACTCTCCAGGAGGGTTACACACAGCTCTGCAGACACCGATGCCATTTTCTTTTACTTCCAGATAAAAGGTGACAAACAAGTTTGACTTAAGGCATGACCCAAGGCCCCAGCTCTGCTGGGGAGAGCAGCGCCTTCCAACACACTTTGCATGTGTATTCCTTACACCCTCACCAGAGTACGGCATCCATCTGTGCTGACTTTTGGGAAGGGAAAACCTCGCTGAGATCCATCAGGGCTTTGGCTAAGCAGGGAATGGGAGGCTCTGTGGAAACATTGAGTATTTGCAGTGGTTTGGGAGGAGCAGAGGTGAGGAAGTTGAACAAGGAGAGGGAACAGAAAGGAAAGAGGAGGGGAACAGGTTGGATGTTGCAGATCTCACACACCCGAGAAGAGGTTCTGTACCTGGCAAATGCATCATCTATGTCTGCAGGTGGCTGAAGAGACAGGCACCTCTTACTGACCTTGCTGGAAACCATAAGCACACACATTGATTTTGAAGTTATCTCTTAGTGTGGAGAAGGCTCATGTGTGATGAAACGGCTCTGCAGCATTTCCTGCTCTATGACCTGGCCACTTGGTGATTAAGAGCTGCTTTTGCTGTCAGTAAACAAGGCTGTGCTATGGGTCTGCAGAGCCTGAACCTGTGGCTTGAACAGCCTGGAGCCTGCACGCTGCTGGGACTGTAGCTGCTAAATTCAATGCAGGGTTTGCATGTGCAGAACACAACTCTTAGCAGTGCAAACCATGCTCGTGACACAAAACCCATTCAAACTGCAGGCAGTGCCTCCGAGGGAGCTCAAATCTCTGCTCACCCCACTGAGCACAGTCCAGGGCCCAAGCACAATGGTGGCTTTATTCTTGTGGCCGCACCTGGTTCAGAACAACTCAAGTGAATCCACAGATAGGAAGAACACAGGAGTATCTCTTATCCAAGGCCAGCAGCCACAAAACACCCTAGGAGGCAGGTAGTCAAGTCAACAGGAGCTTACAGAGCGCCCGAGGCCAGGCAGTGAGATTGTCATTGAGGTTCTTGTGCTGAAGAAAGGATCATCTTTACAGGATCATTTCCTTATCCCCCCTTTCCAGGAACACTGTGTATTTTGAAGCTGTCATTGTAAAACACAAGCAGAACACGGAGGGATCTTGTTCTTCACCGTGTTGCTCTGAGCAGAGCTGTGTAGAGTTGGTGTAAAGCAGTGTTAAAACAGAGAGGTTGGAACACTCCCATTTCGCACTCACTCGGTGTGACTGTAAACAAGGCAGTGGAAAATCCCATCCCAGGGCGGCATGGCCCTCTCCCGCAGGACTGCACTGGCCTCCCAGGGATCAACAGAAAGGCACTTACAAATGTGGAAGGGAAGCTTTAGGGAAGCAGAGTTCTCGCTTGCACAGTGCTGGAACTGGGGGTTTTACCAGTGGAATCCTTAGTAAATGAATGACACAGTTAAAACCTCAAGCACCCATGTGAAAATACTGTCATTGACCATGTAATTCCATACCTGGGGCTGTCAGGTCCAGTCGTTTAACAGGCAGGACGTGGAGCGGTTGTACTGGGCTTTGCCACCATAGCACTTGGACTGGAGATAAAGCACAAAACCAGAACAAGATCAGGTATTTCATCCAGTACCAGCCATCATTTTGAGATGTTTCCTTCATGCAGGTGCTAGGGCAGGAGATGGGGGGGGGGGGGGGGGGGGGAGTCAAAGGCTGTCTCTCTTCTCCCACCCTGCTTCAATTGTCCTTTATGTGGAGGAAACCATCTAATTGCACCGTGTGTCTGCAATGGAGATGCTACCTGCCTCCCTCTGCAGAGCAGCCCAATGACAGTGATGCCATGGGCTTCAATCTGTGTCTCCCACGGAGCAGGATCAGGCCCCCTGTGTTTGCTGTCACTGCATTAGGAGCAGTTGATTGCCTTGCACAGACATCAATTAGCATGTGTAATGAAAGTACCAAGTAACCTCACCCATGTCACAGTGGGAAGATCACACATTGGGGTCTTATCCTGTGGGTCTCGGGCTGAGCTGTGCATCGAAAGCGGCTGTGCAGGTCCCAAGCAGTTACATTGGTATCAATCTGGAGCAATTTAACGATTATAGAGGATTAATTGGCAGAAGGAGCAAACCTGAGTGCTTTGCATTGAAAAGGACGAGTCCTGAAGTGGCAGATGCAGGCTGGAAAGATTCATAATTTAATCTGTAAATTTGCATTTTTTCGGGTTTTTTTTGGGGGGGAGGAAGAGGAGGGGACATTACTGCTGCTCGCGAGCAGAAAATGAAGATTCGGATTGTGGTTGTTAATCCCTCCGAAGCTGCGATCTACATTAACCTTCACCCTCCAAGCGGAGAGAAACAGTGCTTTGGAATAAAAATAAATAAATAAAAAGATCCGATTTTTCCTTAGCGGCATCTAGGATAAAAATAACATAAAATAACGTTTATCCCACTATTATCAACAGGTATTTTCCATAGGAATCGGCGCGGGGGGGAGACGCGGCACAAACCGGAGGTGAACGGCGGCTCTGAGGTGAGGGGGAAGGCGGGAAGGCGGCGGCGGCGCTCGGGCCACCCTGAGGGACGCTCCAGCGCTTCCCCCGTGGCCGGGGCCGCCGTCCCCGGTCCCCCCCCCCCCCCCGAGCCGCGGCCAGAGCCGTTTATAACCGGGAAGTTGTGCCAAAACTTTGCCAAGTTCAATTAAAAGAGCCCCCTCCGGCCGCCGGGTTCCCCTCCTGCCCTCCCTTCCCTTCCCCTCCCCTCCCCTCCCCGCCCGGCTCCTCTCACGGCGGCGTCCCTGAGGGGAGCTCCATTGTCTGTGAGGGGATGGCCGCGGCACCCCCCTCCGCCGCGCCCCCTCCGCGCCCCCTCCGCGCCGAGGTGCGCGGGCCGCGGGGCCGCCGCGGCGGGTGCCTGCTTCGTCTGCCCCAAAGTTTGTGGATCGGCGTCTCCTCATGATGTATGGATGATATATTGCATTGTGGGTGTCAATATAACTGACGGCCATATTTGCCGGTGCTGCTACTGCTGTAAACAACCCAAAGTGTCTGGGAGACACGGAGACGCTTCACTGAATTTCAGGACGCTTCTCCTCCTCCCGCTGGCCATGTCTCTGGGAATGTCTTACAAGCCCAACTTGAACGCCCACATCCCCGGGACTCCCCTCAACCCGGGTAAGTCCCCGCCGGTAACTGGGTGGTAAGTTTGGGAGGCGTGCGGGGGGCCCGGCGGTGCCGCACCGGCACCTGGCCACAGGCAGGGGGAAAAGCCCCGGACTCGAGTTCTTCGCCCGGTCCGGTATGAAGGGGCAGCGGCTCCGCGCCGGCTCCGCGCCGCCATTAACCAGCGGCCGCCCGGCGCCGGTACCCCGCACCGCACGGCTCGGCCGCGGGGCTGCGGAGCCGGCCGAGCGCTGCCCCCGCCGCCGCTCCAGGGCTCCGGCCGCCGGGTTTCCTCCATGCTCGGCTCCCCGGGGCTGCTGATTGATCTGGATCAGGAATATTCCGCCGGCGCCTCAGCGAGGACCGCTGCTGGCAGGACGCCGCAAGTGCCGCTCGCTCCGCGCCGTGCCTCGCCTCGCTTCGCCTCACGCGTGCGGCCGCCCGGCCGCTCTCCTCAGGCGGAGGGGCCGCCCCGGGCCGCTCTCCTCAGGCCAAGCGGCCGCCAGGGACCCCGGCCCCGCGCTCGCCGCCGATGGGGCGGCCCTCAGGGGCCTCAAGGGGACCCTCGGTCCCCGCTCCCCCCTCAGAGGCTCCCGGCTCCGCGGGGCAGGAGAACCCGCTCCGCTCCCCGGTGATTTTTGGAAGGGGGGGGGGGTGAAGCAGGAATTCCTCTTTATTTCTTACAAAAGCCCTTTAAAACCGACTCCTTTTCCTTGGATCTGTACAGGAATGTTTCCAACTTCTCTCACCGAAAAGTTTCCTTGATGGCATTAACTTTTTTTTACTACATTCCCCCCCGGTTTATTTTCCGTTCCCTAATTCCCGAAGGTAACAGCAGACGAGTGTTTTTCCCCTTGTGCTGAGGTGTTTTCTGTACCATTGGGTCTCCGTGGCGGGGACTCGGTGTAAATCGGTGCAGCCTGAACAAAGCCGCAGCAGCAATTGGCTTCGCTGTGGGATATTTGGAAGGGATCTCGCTAATCCGTGCGCGTCGGCTGGTATTAACCAGAACCAAAATGGAGAAGTTGGTTCCGACTTCACGAATAACCCTTCCATCTCCCTTCCCCACAGCCCCAGCCTGCAGGCTTGGCATCAGCGCATCCACAGCCAGGAATCAGGCAGGTTTTCTTCTTTCTGGGCTTTTTTTTCCCCCTTTTGAGAAGAGAAAGTTTTGCAGCCGGGCTGAGGAGGGAGGGAACAGTGCCCGGGTGGTTTTTACAGTGCCGTTTGTGGTTGTAACCCTGGGAGACTGATGAGCCAAAGGGATCAACAAGATGCACCTCTACTCTAGCTACCAGGAGAGCAGCGGTCGTGTTTTACTGCAAGGAGCCGTTGCCAGCTGGTGGAGGAACCGAGGTCCCTGTGCCTCAGCCGTGATCCTGCGTGGCGCTGAGCTCGGTGGGGCTGCGGGCGTGTGAAGGCTCGGTGTGCCTGGGTTATGTGTGGGGAGTGCGGAGGGCCCGGGCGCTGCTCTGCCAAAGGGGTCAGGAAGCAGGGGATGTGCTAAGGATTCCTGACAAAAAGCAGAAGTGTCACCGGAGGAGAAAGAGAAACAAAGCAAAGCCCAGCAAGGCAAAGCGTTCTCTGCCGGCTCCCACGAGAACCTGTGCCTTGCTCTCCGGAACAGCCGTAAAATCGCAGGGAAAACAAAGGTGGTATTTTGCGGTGGTGGGTGAGGGGTGGGGATTAGGTCATGCTATGGGGGGGCTCCGGGTCTGGCTGCTCCTCGAGCGAGGGCTGCAGAATCCCGGCTCAGACATGCCGCTCACAATGCGAGCTGAGCAGTGAAGTTTGTGTCTGGAGCCCTCTTCGCTGCCGTGTCTGTGCTTTCGAACGCTCCGGCTGCGATCAGCGCTTTAGATTCTTTCATGCAGTTTTATCTTCCCCCCCCCCCCCCCCTTCCTCCTTCCCTTTCCCCCCCCCTCGTAATGGCAAGTTAGTAGCAGTTTGCTGTCATGCTATAACTATTCCTGTCTAAGTTGTCCTCTCTTCTGAGTTCGGATCATCCTCAACACCCCCAGAATCTTTTCAATGAAAGAACGTCCTCCTCTGAATCCAAAATGGGCTCTCTCTTCCCTCCCTGTCTTCTGCCATTATCCTCACGCACCAGCTCTTCCTCTAGCTAGTGGTATTGCCAGCACCGTGGCCTAAGGCCAAGGGAGTTAGACAAAGCAGTCCTTGCAGTTGCACATATCGCATTCAGAGTGATATGACTGCAAATGGCCCCCTCCTTTCTGGAGCTTAATTCTGAATTGAAGGAGATTGCTTCTGTATTGTGCTTAAATTAAATGCCCTCTCAGCTATGAGGATAAATCCTAGGTTTGCTTCCAAACCTGGGGTGAAGGTCCCCCCCCCTCCCTGTCCTGCAGAGGAGAGGAAAAACAGGAAATCTGTCCCTTTTGGCCTGAAATCAGCCCTGCAGAAACCTCTCTGTATGAATGCTGAATATTTTGGTGTCGGCCGAAGGAGGGCTCTGGGCAGCTGTGGATCTTACAGGGATTTTCCTCTGGGAGGTAACGCTGCTTCCCTGCAGTGCAGGGCTTGTGGTGCAGGAGAATTTGGAAAGGCAGAGTCGACTCAGCTCCGGGAGCTG
Source organism: Melopsittacus undulatus (assembly GCF_012275295.1). NCBI lineage: Eukaryota > Metazoa > Chordata > Aves > Psittaciformes > Psittaculidae > Melopsittacus > Melopsittacus undulatus. The sequence continues at coordinate 21,014,206 of NC_047538.1, read as the reverse complement.
CGTCCTTGCTGCAGAGCCAACTCCTTACAAGTTCAGGCTGAGAGTGGCCACTCTGCAAAATCATGTTTAAACTGTGGTCAGTAAGTGGCTCAGGGAGATGGAGCAGTTGTGGTTGATGGGTGGCTGTGCTCTGTTCTCACATGGGAGCGTGTCTGGGGGCTCAGAAAGCTGGACTGAAGTCCGGAGGGAGAGGAGCTGTCTGGGGGGAGGAAGTAAGGGAGGAAGCCTCTGTGGGTTGTCGGCAGCTCTGGGGATGACTGAGGGTGAGGAAAATGCAGCTGCTCTGCAAGTGACTCAGGATGCTGGAAGCATCCGGGTGCTGACTCCTCTGCCTCACACCAGGCTGAGGGAAGGAGAATGTGTTGCCGCAGCAGAATTTGGTGCCTAGTTCTCTTCCCCATTGCCCAGAGTAAGGGTGACACTTGGCCTAGGGGGTCTGCAGCCTGGTCTACAATTTTGTCCAAATTATCAGTCACCTTATGAAGGGCCTGTGCTCTGGGAATTGGGTCCCTGTGCATTGCATCGCACGATGTCAGTGCCAAACTGCATGTGCTTTGAGGAGCCCTGTTTGATGTTCTGCACAAGTACGTTCTTTGTCTGGGCAGTAAAAAGGTGCTCTATTAGGGCCCTAACGTTACCTCTGTTAGGGTGATGGCTTTAAACTGGAGAGAGCAGATTTAGGTCTTAGGCAGAAGTTCTTCCCTGTGAGGGTGCTGAGGCACAGGGTGCTCAGAGAAGCTGTGGCTGCCCCATCCCTGGCAGTGTTCAAGGTCAGGCTGGACAGGGCTTGGAGCAACCTGGTCGAGTGCAACATGTCCTTGCCTGTGGCTGGGAGTTGGAACTATATAAGCTTGAAGACCCTTTCCAACCCAAACCCTTCTGTGATTCTATGACCTGTTGTGCTGTGGCTCTAGCTTCCCAGCCTCATCTGACCCTGCAGTGTCCCAGGGGAACCTCTGCTACCCTTTCTAACAGCCACATTTTGATTTGTTTGTATTCTCTTGCTTATCTTACTGAATCCTGCAAGTACTGTTTCCTCCTCATCTGTCCTGTGTTTCATACTGTTTAACTATCTCTTTGTAAGAGGGCCAGCTGCTGCGCTGAGGTGTAAAGCATCATCTTCATTGACTTAAGTGGAACCAGAGAGGTTTACATCAGCTGTGAACTGGTTTGTAGTTTGTCTTCTCATTTCCATGTGTTTTTAGCTCTGTGGATATTCACCAGTATTCCCGTTTTGGCCAGAGTATGCACAGGTGAGAGAAAAGTTGTTTTAAGATCCAGAAGCCATCAGAAACAGCTTGGGACTTTCCTTTGGTTTCCTTCTAAGTAATGCAAAAATGTCAGGTTTCAAGACAAAATCCTGTTGCTGTAGCAAAGCTTAGAACCTATTGTATGTAGGATCTGGAAAACACAAATTCCAACAGACTCTGACAGGGGAAGGAGCTGTGTCTTGGTGTCATGTATGTGGTGACCTGTATAGCAGGTGCTGCTTCGTGAGGACCAGCAGGGCTGGTGGTGCACGTGAGACACCTCCAGCAACCACAAGTTTCCTGGTGAAAAGTGCAAATTCTAAGGGAGAGGTGAAAAGAAGATAGTTCTCCTGACTGGAGCTGTAGCTTGAAACTGGAGAGACCTATTTCAATCAGTCCTGAGAAATGACACCCACCACACTAGGCCATTCCTTATGTGATTAAGACTGCAGTGCAGACTTGCATGAGCAAATGGCCTGCACATAGCCCTTTGCAGAGACAGCTTGTGTTTGATGTTGTTGTCCATATTGAGAGGTTGTTTTTGGAGTGGGTGTACTGGAAAGAGTACTGTTTGTAGGCAGAGCAGAGAGCAAAGTGTTCGTGCCTTAGCAGAGGAGATAATTTCTAGGAAATAGACTCCCCCCACCTCCCGTTCAAACAGATTTTTTGCTTCTCTGATCTCCTGAAGACCATGTGAAGTTAGGACAAAAAACACATTGAGAGTGTTTCAGAATTAGCAATTTTCAGCTGGACTTGTTTGTACATTTAGAAAACTGGCATTCTTGGCTTTGTCTACCTGAGTGTTCAGCTTTAGAGCAAAGGGCTGGTTTTCACAGCCAGCAAGTCTCATTGTCCTCACCCATCACATGGTGCTTGAGTTGCGGGGTGGTTTTGGTTCATGCTAACTCGATTCTTTTTAGGTAAAAGTAAACTAGGAGCTCTGTTCCAGTTGTGCACCGTTGATGCTCCATCCCTTTTAATGAGAACACAAATCAAAGGTTGGATGGCTTTGAAGCATAGCCATGCTATGGGCACTTGGTCTGGGGGACCAGGCTAATCCGAAGTCATACCTCCTTGCACCCCAGCTGTGTGTGGTGTACATGTACCAAGTGCTTTCATCTTTGGATCCTTTCCTTGTGCCAAATAACTTGCTCATCCTGTGTCTTAAGCTAGAAAAGAAGGGGATGTGACTGTGTTCTGGTTTTCTGATTAATAAAAAGGCAGGGGGGTAGGAAGAGGAGACATAAGAAATGACCGTTACCCACATGGAAAGATAAAAAAGAATGAGAACACTAGAGGAAAAGTCCAGAGTGTGACAGATCAAAAGAGCAGGGCCTCTGGCTGTTAAGATAAAGAATGTCCTAGTTCTTGAGAACATATTTATGTGTGCATGCACCGGACTTTTTTAAAAGGAAATAGTTTTATTCAAAGAAAGGTCTGTTTCTACCACAGGGGCTGTTTAAGGGGGAAATAGTGGGTGAAAATAGAACTTTCACAGGCACTGCTATAAGGAATGTTTTGTGCAAATGAGAACAGGGTCTGTTATTTTAAATTAAAACATTTATTGGAAGGTTGGGGGAAAAGGGGCTCTCTGTTTTCACTCTTGGTTGGCAGCTCCTGTAGTGTGTGGCTTGGCTGTGCAGTAGATCTGCTTGTGTAGACATGCATGTGGTATCCCATGGATGGCAGGGAGTTCTTGTTGAACTTAAACCAAAGTGCACAGAGGGCTAAGGAATCAAATACTCTTGTAGTCAGCCAGAACACTGCAGCTGTGGTTCAGGTGTTGTTCAGGTACTTGCTGCTGAAATGGCTGTGCTGGTTGAAGACGTTACCTCTCCCCTTGTGCTTGAGGATACCTCGTGATGTGTGTTGGCAGAGCAGCTTCTCAGGTGTTCCCTTGCAGAGTTGTCTGGTTTAGGACAGAGAAATCTATATCCTCTCAGTTAAAATATTCCAGCCTGGTTTTCTTGTACCATACACTGTCAGGAATCGAGGTGCCATCATCTGAAGCAGATGAGGAGTGTCCTCCAGTTGTGTGGCAGAGGCAATAACAGCACTGGGCTCCATGTAAAGAGGTGATGACCACTACCTATCTAAATGGCAAAAGGTTTGTGTTGCAGGCAACCCCAGAGTGAAGAGACTGTGCAACAAGGTAGATGTTGTGAAAGAAGCCGTGGGATTCCACAGACCACACCATGTACCTTGGATAAACTCCAGGCTATAGGTGTCTCTTGCATGCTGTCATGTTCATGCGTAGGAAGAGTTTGTAAAATGGCAGGAGTTTACTTACACAGTTCTACAGGACTTTAGAAAGTACAGGGTATAGAGAAACATGTATCCACTGAGGTTGGCTCTTGGCTTGTCTAATCAGTTCTATGTGAGTAACTTGATGAGTTAAGCAACTATTACTTTGCTGTTTGTGAGAGAGATGGGGGCAATTGAGCTGTGTAGAAGCTATGGGATGTGCTGGAAGTGGATCAGGTGAGTGTGCCCTGGTGTTCTGCTCCCACTGCTTCCTCGCAGGGTGCATGGCAAGCTGCCTTCTCAAGGTACCTTTACAGCAAGCAGCAGCAAGAGAATTAAGAATTAAAACTTAGATCAGCAAATCGGTATCATTGCTCAGGCTTGGAGGCAGTAGCATAGGACCTGAAGGGATCCCTACAAACCTACCAGAAATCCATGAGAAGATTCCTGGTCAGTGTGAGTTTAGGCAAACAAAGATTGATGTGAGATCCTTTGTCTCCCAGGGTGTTAATTTGGGCTCAGAGAGACTGCTGGAAGGAAGAGATTTGGACACAGAAATCTCATGTCTGTTTTCTGTATTGTTACACCCTCCCACCCAATTAATACAGATTAATATTGATTAACAAGCAAATAGCTATATTTTTGTGGGGGGAAAACGCTTCTGGCAGTCTGCTGTTTGAATACAGAAATGAAAGGCATTGTTGGCACAAGAATAAATGGGCAGAGAAAAGGGTTTGTGTACATTTAATTAGGAAAGTGGAGGGAAGAAAGTGTGTCTATTAATTGAGGTTTTAAACAGCAGCAAGCACTAAGACAATCTGGGACGTGATACAGGATGCCTCTTAAATTCAGTACCAAGCACACTCCCTTTTCAATTGTGTCAATTCTTAACTGTCTTGTCTCCATTGTCATTTCACAGTGAGAGAGCCTCAGTTTAGCTCCCCCCTCCTTTTTTTCTCTCTAGTGAATACCTAATCATCACACTGCTTTTTGACTGGGTATTGACTATGAGACTTCCTGGCCTATTTTTTCTTGCTCACTATAATAGCAATAGCTGGCGATCTTTATTTTGTGATTTTCTTGAATCTGAGCTGTACAGAATACTCAGACATGCAGCTGGATTTTGGGTTAATTGAGTAATAGTCAAAAAGCGAGGGCTTCTCAATGGTATTAACAGAGAAAGTGATAGGTCACAAAGCTCAAGGTTCGTTACCCTCTGAGATACTCATACCCCCACAATTAATTTAATTTTCATGATTGCATCATCTTAAATTGAGGTGAAATCAAGGATTTTTTGTTTTCCCCCCCTCCCAGCTGAGTTTGACTGGCACAACTTCTGACGTGGGTGTACAGAGGCTGGTACCATGGCCAAGTCAAATCCTTTTCTTTGTTCTCAGGGCCTGCTGCTGCTGATAAAGTGGTCGGCGCATGGCATTATGTCTTATTACATTTTTGATGCAGACTGCAAAGAAACGGGTAAACTCACCATGGTTACCACGATCTGTCATTTGGCAGGGCATGCCGTACTCAGCGATGGCCTCTAGTGTCTGCAGCACAGCTCTGCATATGTGGCGGGTACAGTAGACAATACAGCATCCCTGGCTCCTGAAGGGATGAACTCTACCTATCTCACTGCTAGTTCACATCAGCAGCAGTGCTCCAGCAGCAGGTTCTTACTTGTGGTCGCCTCCTGAAAGTTCTTGTTTGGTTTTGTCATTCAGTGTTGACTGAGTTACTGCTGGATCCAAACTTCCAGCTACTGTCCACTGCAAAGGTGTGTAGTGTTGGCTTCCACACCCGGGGAACTTACTTGGTCAGCACCTAGATTCATCACTTTGCCTTCTAATAGGGTTTCTTTCTTACCTAGACATATCCTGCTGCATTATTTTGTTCAGACCCAGCATGGGAAATCACTTAAATCAACATCACGTGAAACAATCACTGAACTGTTTGTAATATATTGTCATTAACCAGCACGGTGGTGATAAGCTGTTGGTTTGCTGGAACTGAGGTTTGCTCAGTGGGTAGGGCAGGATTCCTGAGCCTGGTCATCAGAGTCCTGGCCTAAGTTCTGAACCACTTCTGAGCTCCCAGGTCTTCTCTGTGGCTGCTTGCAGCAACAGTTCAGGAACAAGTCTTTGCAGGATGGCCCTTTCATTTTATTGTATATGAGGAAAAATCACTTTAGTCTTTCTTTACTTAATTGAGGTAATTAAAGCTTCTTACCTTGCAGCACAAGGGGCTCATTAATGGTTTTGAATCATTTTGAAGTCCTTGGAGGAAAGATGCGGTTTGCTGTTGTGTCATGTTTGATAACTGTTGAAACTCAGTCATCTGGACTTGAAATACTGAGTTTACATACAGAAATCTTACCATTTTGAGCTAACAACGTGAAGAACTAATGGAGAACTAAGGGTGTTCTTCCCAGTGCCATACTCTAAGGGTGTGTTGCTAAGTTTTCCAGGGTTTTGCTGTGCTTTAGCACAATGTGACAATGGGCTCCATGGGAAACCTGGCCAGAAATGCAGATTGTAATGCCATAAGGTTTAGCAGCTTAGCTAAAGACAAAGAGAAATCTTGCCTTTTTGAGGTGACCTAGTGACCAGCTCAGTTTGCCTTTCTTAGGGTTTCACATCCTGTTAACTAGTAAAAATTAAGTACATGCTCTCTTCTTGTAATGGAGACACCACCACAATGATATCCAGTGACCAGTTCTGAAGTCGAAAAAGACTTCCCAACTAAGGGCAAGAGTCTCTTCCACTGTGTTCAGCCTTGTTTTATACAGTTGTAACTGCTGGCTCATCCTTTTTGCAGCAGGGGAAAACAGGAATGAAATCACTTGCAACTTTAAAACAAAGCCTACAGATTTACATAGTTCTAAACCCCAGTGACTTTTAGCATTGGTTTAATTTAGATTTAAATGAAGGCTGGTAAATGAGATCTGTTCCTCATAGGAAAGACAGTTGGGAATTTGCAGCAAAGGAGTGTTTGTAAGGGGGAAGATTTTTCCAGACAGCAGGCAGTCTGTGTCTGTGCCTACAGGCAAAGACAGCAGCATCAGTGGATGCAGGGGCACTCTGGCTGTAAGAGCAAACAAGTTGAATGGTGTAACATGCCCTTAGTCCTGAGGTACAGTCCATAGCCAGGAGGTCCTCCAGCACCGGTAGGAAATGGGCAGCGTAATTAAGCCCCCTAAGAAAAATCTGAGGGTTGTTTTTCAACCCCCAGTACTTCGTGTTGTGGCGTGAGGGGGAAGAAGTGTTGTGATGGCTCATTTCTGGAGCAGTTCATCAATGGTTGCACTAGAGGCTGTTTTTGGAAGTCCCAGCTGACTCAAAACCCTGTAGATCCTTTATAACTTCAGAGAAAGTAACCATAATCCAGGGTGATGTTATTTTCCCTTTCGTTTTCTTACACAGCACAATTTGTCTGCCTAAAAATGTTTGATATCACACAAAGAGGAATAAAGGTAGCAGTCCTCGCCTCCAGTGTCATACAGTGAGCAGCAGATCTGATCTACCTCAACTGACTGTTCCCTATGAATAGTTTTGGCATTGGCTGAAAATAGTACTGAGGGTAACTTGCATTGACCATGTGATGACACTTTGAGTTGCAAAATTACTTTCAGATAACTTGCAGTGAAAAAGTAAAAATAGCACAGTACATTAGACTCATCTGTGTGGAATGTATATCTGCCAAAATAGGGCTCCTTAATATTTACAGTTTGTCTAGGCAGAACAACCTGTCATGCTACACTCGCTTTCACTTTTAGGCAGACAATTTGCACTGATAGTGCTGCAGGCTGTGCTGTTTCCAAATGTACAGCAAACATAAGAGAAGCATTAATTTAACCATTCTCTTCCTAGCAAATACGATGCCTGTGAAATGTCATTAAGTGAGCTCAGACAGAGGTAATAGGTCACAGCTTTAGCAAAAAGTGATTAAAATGTGTTCCAATGTAACAGACTAATTAATCTTTATATAATAACAGGGTGTTTTTTCCTCTTTTCTCTCTCCAGCTGGGAGCATTCATTCTCCCTCCACGAGTATGGCAACATCTGCGCAATACAGACAGCTTATAAATGACTACGGACCCCCATCTCTAGGCTACACACAAGGGATGCAGGTATGTCTCTGCTTGTTGTTTCTCTTTTAATCAGATCACTGACCCTGCATACGAGCCCGGATTGGGGCCTGTAATCTGAGGTGTTCCTCCCTCCCACCAAGATGTGAAATCAAACCCAAATGGCACACTGATTCATCACACATGTCTTGGGATCAAATTAGACTAAGCAGAGTGCTGAGTGAGATTGGTTACTAATTAACTGTTAGTCCCGTCCCATCTGAGTCACTGTGAAACATGTCTTCAGTTATGTTGAGATACAAGAGCTCTTAATATATTTTATTTGTTAAAAAATGACTATTTCTGTAACATTTCTCTTCAGTAAATTTATACCCTAAAACTTACTCCCATAAAGTGTGTGTCACACACAGCCCTGGGGGCTGCTCCAGGAATCCAGCTGTAAATTTTCTATTAGATGTTCTTGACTTCATAGGATTTCCCTTATGATACAGGCAGTTTTGCTTTTTCTGCTTCTCACTCTCCTGCCTTCCCCACAAAATGCACACCTGAACACTGAAGAAGTGAGACCAGAGTTAAATAAGCAATTCCCAGCTTGCAGTTCTTTTAGTTCTGTTTTAGCTCCAATTTCACCCAAGGCCCCTCTCTTGCAGCTGTATGCTCCCATTTGATCCTGATTTTTGAAGGGCACATAGCATTGTGTCCACCTGTAGTGGCAACCACAAAAAGTAAATGTTTCTATAATAAATCTGAAATGTTAATGTCTTAAAAAGTGGCTTCAAGGTCTGTTTCTCCCTGTGTTCCCAGTTGCTGTTTATTGTAATTGTTCTGTTTGTAGCAGTATTTGATTGAGATTAATCTATTTTCAACTACAGGGGACCAGCAGCAGCCAAGTACCACAAAGCAAATATGCAGAACTTCTAGCTATCATAGAAGAACTAGGAAAAGAGATTAGACCCACATACGCTGGGAGCAAAAGCGCGATGGAAAGGCTAAAAAGAGGTAATGTTTCAATCTGTTTGAAAAGAATCATGTCCCATACACTTGGAGCACTGTCTGCTTGTGTACGGCTTCATGACAACTGGTCCTTTTGAAAGGAGACAGCTGCTTTGAGCTCATCATTAAACTGGGTGTATTAATGAGCAACGGAAACCTTGGGATACTCCAGTTGTGCTGCATTTGATAGATAAACCAGTGACAAAATGGCTTTCATGTGCACAAAGGGAGTTTCAGTTGTATTTCAAACCACCTTTTAGACCCATAAGGTGTCTAATGGATATGTGCTTTCAGGTTGTTGGTGACTGACTTGCCCCTTCAATTTTCCCATTCTGGTCTCCAGAATACATGGCCAAGCATTGTTTACTTCTCCTCCTGTATGTCACCCATGTACTTGACCCAGGAGCCTTTACTAAAGTGCATTTTCACACCAAGGCTGATGGAGAGCTACAAAAAGGGAATAAAAGGTTGCCAGGGAGGGCTGTGCAGACTGAGATGTCAAACATACACATTTGTTCCTCCACTCTGTTACCTGTTGTCAATGGATGTCATTAAGAGCCCACCAGGGAGGGACATAGAAGCTTTTAGGGCTGGCTGATAGGTCTTTCCAGCTTTGCTTTGTCAGCTAAAAGGGGTAATAAATGCCCTTTCCTTGCAGTGTAAAAGAAACCCCTGCATGCCCCGCTGCTGACATCAGCTTGATATTGTCCTCTGCAGGGGACGTGAGAGGGATATTTCTGAAGGAGCAGTGGGACATTCCACTGTCCCAGCTCCTGAAATTACCCTGAAAGGCCATGGACAACAGTTGTGCTGGCAGTCCTGTCCTTTGCCAGCATAATGTAATTCCTGTTTCCTTGGTCCTCGTGCTGAGTTTGGCTCATGCTTTCAACCCAGAATGGCAATGTTACTGTAGCAGACTAACTTCACCACCTTGCAAATCCCCCTTTCATTTACCCAAGACTACGAAGCTTTATTTAAGGCTCAACCATTATGGGAGAGTAATATATCTGCCATGACATGCAATAAAATGGCTAGTAGCTGTTCTGGGAAAGGATGCAATAAAGTCTGCTGATGAGTGGTAAGTGGAATCTGGCCCAGCTAAAATCAATGTTACTGGAGTCTCTTTATTGCATTGCCTGAGTCAGTATTAATAGATCATGAATGGCAGTAGGCTAATGGGGACAACCTGAGTGGGACCGGGAGAGATGTAGACATCCTCAGTTTGGTCAGAAGTTGTTTTGCTGCTGCTCATAGTGAATATTCAGTTTGCTGCCTAAGGTGGGTTTCAGGTTCAGTGCTGGCACTGTGACTTGCCATTGCAAAGAATCCCAAATACGTATTTTTTGCTGCCATCTTTTGGTCACAGACGTACCTCTCTTTCCATTTTGGGAGCCTGATGGTTGAAGGGGCTCTTGCAAGCGTGAGAGCAAGTGACTGAGGGTATCCCAATGTGACTGCAGCCTCCCTGGTCACGTCCCCAGCTCCACCTGCTCCTAAGCACAGAGACTACTGACCTCTAAAACTGGCCAATTCCCCACTGTTCATCATTCAAGATAGATCTGCTGCATAAACTGGGCATCCTGCCACCAGATCCAGGTCTGATGTACAAATTCTGCATCCTGCAGCTTTACTTGTCTGTGTCAATTTAACCCTCTGCAAAGCCTTATGCCTGTCAAGTCCCAAGTCAATACTCCTTGGATGTAAAGGCTGTTGCTGTGATATGGAATAGCAGCCTTCCAAGAAGCAGAATCCATTATCTTTAAATAGAGTTTAAACTTCATCTCGTGTTATTGTCCTTTCTCCACCTTGTTAAGGAACATGACTGAGCAGAGAAATCACTTTCTATCTTGTCCTGTCAGTAAAAGATAACCTCGTTTGCAGGAGAAAAAACCTGTCTTGTCTCTCATCTCTAAAATCCATCTCAGGCTCTTTCAGCAGCTCTGTGAACATGAATCTAGATATAGTTCCAGGATTAAGAATGGAGGTCCAGATTGCTGGAACTGAAGGCAACAGGCCCTGTAGTGAAAAATTCCACATTATGTCTATCAGATGAGAGTAGATGTGGCAGCATGTGAAGTGGTGATGACTTGCACTGGGAGCTGAGCCAGTGTTGGGAGGGAACTTTTTGCACACGCCATAAAAAAATCCTTCTTGCAAGAGACACAACTTGTGTTTAAGCAGTATTATGAGGGCTTGGATTAGGTGCATCCTCTCAGAGAACTGTCCCAAGGTATTAAGACTCAGAGCTTGCTAAAAGGACTCCCTGGATAACTTTGTATTTACTTTTCACTCCACTGTAGCAAAGTAACTCACAGGTAGGCAAGATGGTTCCCCCCCCACCTCCTGTTATGTCCTTGCTTTTCAACAGGCCTGCACTGCACATTAGGATATACCTGTCACTGCAGACCTGCAGATCTTATCATGCTTTCATTCCCGGTTTAGCCCCTTTTCCATTTATAATGGCAGCTGGAGAAAGCAGCAGCTGATGTTTGGGAAGTGAGGGGTCTCCCCCTCTTCTGTGGTAGCCTTGGTAATTTAGGACAGAAATACCTCAACCTTTCTCTGCAGTGCCATTGCAAGTGTGACCGGAATGAGATGATTGGAAACGTGTCCAATTCTTTTGCAGGCATTATCCATGCCAGAGGATTAGTTCGGGAATGCTTGGCTGAGACGGAACGAAATGCAAGATCCTAGCCCACTCATTCCATCTCTGAATGAAGAAAAAGTAACACTTATTCCTTTTGACTCTTGAAACATTCAGACAAATTCCTTTATTTTGAATGTTTTGCCTTTCTTGTTTCACCCTTACGAAAATGTTAAGAAAATGTTAATAGTTAAGAATGAGAAAACAAGGATTTTTTCAACTTCCTGAGGGTTGCATTTTGTAAAGACATTAAAACTCCCTCCAAAATGTTTCTAAAACATGAAAACTGAACTGCATGCAGAGGAATGCTCTTTCTCTCCCAGGCTCTATTTCAGTTCTCTTCTTATCCAGCCACAGTCTCATTCTGGTTTTTGGTTTCTTCCTTTGACTGTATTCACTTAACCCCAAACTGTCAGTCTTCCACAGTCTGACATAAGCTCTGAGGATTTTGTTTAATGAATGCAGAATAGCATGCTGTCCCCTGTAGTCTGCTAAGTCACACTATGTCATACAGCATAGACCCTGCTTAGAAATAACCTTCCCCTTCTCTTATTTTCCCTTTTTTGTTCGTTTTGCATAAACATTTGCATGACTGTTAGTGCTTTGAAGTCCATTTAAAGTGCATGAGTTATATGGAAAATAGGGAAACCTATTAAATAATAACAAGGTCCTGGAAAGCTAATTTCTACATTAAGGCTGGAGATTTCAGTTTAAAGTTTGCCAAAAAAGAAAATTCTGGATAAATTACTAAAACTGTTATTTGCATCTTTGTATGTATTTATTACTTGACGTAATAAAGCTTATTTTCATTAACAGTTTGTATTAAAACTATGTACAGTCACTTTAATTGGATTCATACTCCATGAACAAGAACTCTCAATAGCTAAAAATGTAACTTTCATGCAGGAGGCTCAGGTTCAGGAACAGAGAAAGGAATTAGGGAACAGCCCTGAATTGCTGGTGAGTTTCCATCCCTGGCACAGTGGGATGCAGTTGGAAGGTGGTTACAGTCGCCAGTAGTCTCCACTCCTTTCAAAACAGATACTGTGGCCTGGCTTCCTGAAGCTTTCTCCTTCAGTGCTGAAGGCCAAAACTTGGTGGCAACTAGTGAGGTGCTGTCCAGAAATGAAAGGGAAGTTCTGGTTAAGCAATTAGAGTTGTGAATGGGATTAAAATGAGAAAGTATTCCTCACTAGTGCCTTCAGAGTGACAGTAACAAAGGACATGCAGCTGTATTTGAAGAACATTGCAAATTGTCTGAAATGAGGGAAGATAGATACCCAAAAGCTTGAGCTTAATGTAATAAGTGATTGTAATTCACTGTTATGCAATCTAAATCCTAAGGAAGTTGGGCTGTCTGGGCTATCTAACACATAGAGCTATAGATACTTGCAGAAAATACAGTATATTAAGAGGCCAAGTTAATTACTTCACAGCTTGGATGAAGTGGATTCCATTGCCTTGGGAGGCAGCTTCCAGGATGTGTTCTTTAGCTGTAATAACCCAATTTTACCTTTGAACTGGAAGAACACAACTCACTTGCAGGAGGGAGTGTTGGTTTTAGGCTCATTCTCCCCAAGTGTTTGAACTCCTACGAAGCATCATAAAGTGTCATCCAGGCAGAAAGAAATCTATTGCACTTTTTGGTCTCCATTACCAATGGTGGAAGGTTTATAGTTCCTTTTTAGCAAGGACTGCTTTAGCATCTTCTACACTTGGCAGAAAATCTGATTGCTAAATGTGATTAATGAGATGATGGTGGGCAGAAGCAGAAATATAACTGCTTTTATCACCTCAGTTTTACAGTAATGGAAGGTCACTACTTGGTCTTTCAGCAGTGCTTAGGGAGCTCTACATCAAACTAACCTCATCCGTTAGTTTGAAACCTGGGTTTAGATATAATTATATATATATATATATATAAAATGACAAACGTTCCCCTTACCCTACTCAGGCAAGTCTGTATTTCACACAGTTCATTTCGTATCCAGTTGTTGCATCTCTTTAAAAAGCTTTTTCCTTTCTAGATGTTCCTTTGCTCTTCTTTTTTTCTCCTGCTTTTTCTTCTCCAATGCTTTCTTCTCTTTAAAAACATCACTTTCTTCACCTTTATAGAACAGGTCAACCTTTTCCTGCAGGATTTCTCTGGCTATCTTCCGGTTCTTCTCCACTGATCTTGTTTGATGACACTGAAGAAACACAATCGAATATTTTTACTGGAACTTTAATCTCTTTATCCTTCTGCTTTCCCTTTCAGTCTATGCATTCCTGCCATTACTGTAAAGAAACTCCTCTTTTGCTACTGTAACTCGTTAAGACTGGCTTTTGCATTAATCTTCAATCCTATTTTACCTTGGAGAGCTGTTTCTGAGTTTAATATAATGTCTCCTCCTTACGATAAGGAAGCAAAGATTAATTTCAAAGTATTAATCCACAGGAAGTAGGCAAAAGGAATGCTTAAAAAGAATCTGCAGTGTATCTGATCACCTTGTTAAGGAAGACATTCTAACTCACAAGAGGGACAGGAGTGTGAGAGCTGCCACTGAAAGGCAGCTACAACAACAGAGTGTATTTCTGATAGCCAAAACTTGCTTCTGGATGAGATTCTTTACATAGAACTTTTCCTCCCTGACATCTGCACTGTGATGATGCATTAATATTAAACAAGACCTGGAAGACATGATGCCAATTTGTGACTTAATGGAGTAAATCAATTACCTTCACTACAATCCCAGATGGAACATGCTTCAAGACAACACAGTTGCTTGTCTTATTTGTGGCCTGGCCTCCCGGGCCATGACCTCTCACAAACTGTTCCTCTAATTCTGCCTCAGTTAGTGCAAGGAGACTGAGAGAGTTTTTCTTCCCTGCTGCCTGAAGCAGAGGTGCTCTGTGTAGAGAGAAATGCATGTGCCCCAGAATCCATGGTCTCCAGCCTGGCGCTCGGACTGCTCTCAGTAGGGATGCAAACTGAAGTAAACGTGGAACATTCATACAGAGACGAGGACACGGTTTCTCTGGAACAAAACCTAAAACAAGCAGCGAGTTTACCATGAGAATCCGGTGTTAAGATCCAGACCCCACTTTGTGAACACGGATACACGAGTGCTTGTTACCGGTCATCGCGGTGCTGCCCTCCCACACCTGCGGCCTCCCCGGAGCTCCCACAGCCCGGGCCGCACCACCCCCGGCCCCGCCGCTGCCTCCTACCTTCAGGCGCCTCCGCCCGCACAGCGCAGGCGCGTCCCTCTGCGCACGCGTACCGCCCCCTCTGCGGCTCCGCACCCCGCCGGCGCCTGCGCAGCGCAGGGCTGATCGGCGCTTGGCTGCGCAAGGAGCGGACTACCAATCAGCTCCCGGGAACCCGCGCGGCGCGCGGCCACACTGGCCAATCCCCTCGCGGTTCCCGCCTACTTTTCCACGCAGCCAATCAGCGCGGAAGGCGCGGCCCAGCGCGCGGTCAAGGCGGCCAATCACGGAGCGGGGCTGTGCCCGGAGCGCCCTCTGCCCCTCCGCGTTCGAAACTCGGCCGCCAATCGGTGGGAGGAAGGCGGAGCGCCGCGCATGTTTACCGTGTAACGGTCACCGGAGGAGGCCGCTCCCGGGCCGCGGACACCTCCCCGCCGGCTGCCAGCAATGCGGTAGGAACCGAGCGAACCGGAGGGGGGGGGGGGGAGCTGCCGCCCCTCTGCGCTTGGACGCTTCCCAGCGCCCTCGGTGCCGCCTCCATTGCCCCGCCCATTTCCGTGATGAGTGACATGTCGCCAGCCAATCGGAAGCGGCGGCGCTGTCAACATCCCGGAGCGCGAGGGGCAACTGGCCAATGGGAGCATAGGGGCGGGGCTTGACCTGAGGGGAGGGGGCGGTGGGGGCGGAGCCCGTGAGGGGGTGGGAAGGGGACCCGCTGCTGAGGGGACGGGACCGTGAGGGGGGAGAGCCGAGGGTAAGGGGCGGCTTGGGACGGGAGCCGGAGGGGCAGAGAGAGAGCAGAAGGGAATGGAGCCGATAGAAGGGGGCAGAGGTGCGAAGGAGGTCGCTAATGGAGGGGAGGCGGGCCTGAGGGGGGTCCCTTGTGATGGGGGGGGTCCCGTGATGGAGCTGAGCTGTACGGGAGGGAGCGTTCCCTGAGGGGATTCAGAGCCCTGGGGCTCCTTGTTCCTCCTCATGCTCCCTCAGGAAGTCCTTGGGAAGCCGGGGAAAGCGGGTCCGTGCGGCGGGAGGGGCAGCGGGGACCGAGGGCCCCCATGCCCCTTGAGGGGTCTGCGGGCAGCCGTGGGCAGTCGGGTCCTGCTCAGGAGGAGCCGCAGAACCACACGGGCTGCGCTGGCCCCGCTGTTCGCATCCACATCGTCCTTAAGAGTCAGCATACCCCGCAGCTTGGCTTTTATCCTACTCCTTTATGTAGGGACTTGGCCGTATAAGGATTATTCTGTGCTATGGAAACAATAGCTGTCAGCTTAGTGCTCCTCAGCCCAGCTGCAGCTCACTTAATGTGCTTTTTTCATATTGTGAGCAGACTTCTAATGAGGTTATGAAACGAGCCTGTGTCACAGCGCAGTCCCACCCATCTGCTGTGCTGCTGAGATAGGCCACCCATGATTGCATCCTGGGGAGGCTGAGCTAGCCCCTCCACTGCCATCAGCTGCTCCAGCGATACTCGCAGCTCCTTTATCTGTCCCGTTAGGTGCCTGATAACCTTTAAGTTTTCCTCACTTTAAACCACTAGAGAAAGGAGAAAGGCTTTTCTTCCCCCCCCCCCCCCCCCCCTTAATTTATCCCAAGAAGCTTTGCCAAAGGATATGTGCACCTGGGATAACTTCCTTCCCATTGTATTTTCAGCCCTGTCCAAAGGGAATAGTTTCAGTGAGTACCTGGGAAACATTCCTGCTGAAAGTCCAGTAAAACAGGCAAAAATCAGGCTGTTGTCTGTCGGTTTTCCTTCTGGTGGAAATAGGTTTGGAAGCATAAACATTTATCTATTAGTGTGATATCTCTGTTTGCTAACGACTAATGTTAAAGCCAGTAGCATGTGATTGTAAGCACTCTAAAGAGGAATGGTTGTGTTGAAGGTGTTGTGCTTCTTTAAGGCAGCAGGGGGTTATTTTTAGTATTGTCTAGGATGTTATTTCTTAATGTCTCTTTTTCATCCGTGACATGATTTTAAGGTTTCTCTTCACTGTTAGAACACAGAGCGAATTCACCTGCTTGTCCCAGTGTAGAACACGCTGGAATAAGCACTACAGGAGGACTGACCCATGTGTTTCAACCATGTTTCAGTGGAAGTATGGGAACTGGAGGAATATTTTAGTCTCTTTACAGCATTTCTTGGGAACTGCTGCTTTGAGTGCTGTAAGAGCATCGCACAAGTGTTTAGTAGTTATTTATTTATGATGCTTTCAGTTAACCAGCTGCTGGGTTTAACAGCTCTGGGATTCCTGTTGGACTACATGGGTTTTTGTTGGTAGCTGGTAAGAGGGATAGCTCAAACCAGCTTTTTAAGTTAATGTTATACAGTAACAGTAAAACAAGTGTTCTGTGAAAAAAGTAAGCCAAATATTGCATACAGAAATATCAGAATTGGTCAGCTGCAGGTTAAGTCAGTCTTGGGTTTATTTTCTGGTGGGTGTGCTTCTTGCAGGGAAGGCGCAGATCCTTGTTGAGCAGGTTTAAGTGCATTGATAATAAGGCCCTTTCACAGAAGTCTGAGAGCTCAGATTTAAACCAACCAACCAAACCCCAGCAACACTGTTCTACCTGGAATTCTTTGGATTCATGCAACACTTACAGCCTGGTCTGGATGTGATGCAAAGCTGGGAATCTCTGGTTTTTAGTGGTCCCAGCAAGTGCAAAGCTGACTAAATACCCCCTGTTTGCAAGCATAGCACAGGGCAAGGAAGAGAGGTTGGTTGTGGAATGCCAGAACTTTCTGGGGTGGTTTGGCTCTTTAATGTGATTCTTTAATCAAATAGCTTTTAAAAAACAGATAGTGGTGCTTATTATATTTTATATATTTACTCATCTTCAGGGTAGCATCATACTTGGGACTAAGATATGGAAAACTGTGACGTGGTGAAAACTGCACAAGAAATCCATTCATCTTCTGCAGATTCTGATATAAGAAATACCCACAGCTCTGTCTGTCACTTGCATTGTAACAGGTAATGTGTTGCAGAAATTCCTGACAAATATTGTTATTATTTTCATTATGCTTCATTAGTATGCTGTCACAGTAGTGTTGTTACTCAGGTGAAATAATATGTAATGCTCTGCAGTATATTTTGGGCTGTTTCATATTTACAGATGTAATACGTAATGAGAAATGCTTTATTGAAAGAATTTTTAACTATTTCTTAAAAGCTTAGTAACTTCTATTGCCTTGTCTCTTGTAGAACTGGGGCTGGGAACCTGTCTTGCACTAATTGTAAGAGCTCATTCTTTCAAATGGTCATGCATTGTGCTGAGACATTGGTAGAGACCAACAGCTTAGAAATATGGAGTTGTTTTTGCTTTTGATGCCCAAGCTATTCCCAGTGTGAATAAGAAGGGCAAATATGGACTAATAGTCTAAGTAATGATATGGAGAGGTTCTTGATTCACTTATTGAGTGTTACAAGTTGCTTACTGCATATGTAACTCCTCAGAAGGAGGCAGTACTCTTGGGCTTCATGAATCAGTGTTACATAGCAGCTTACATTTGTGCACTTCTGACATCAGAATCTATAAGGAAGCACATGGGTTTGATGAAAAGCTGGATTTATTGACATTTGCACTAGTGAGAGGTAGTGTCTCTGCTGGTTATACTGCCTCTCTTCTTGGAAAGCTGTGTTTTAACAGTATGTAAGATAAGAATGAAGCATTTGTGGATTCTTGGACATTTTCTTGACAAACATCTATCAACACATCATTTGTTATTTTTCAGCATGATGAGGGAGGGTCACAGTGTAAATTAAGTGTGTAACTGTACAGCTTCGTAGCATATGTAGTGTGTTATTTTGGCCACTATATTGGACAACTGGCATGATAAATAATTGAAATCCTTTTCCTCATGTTTCACTAGAAGTCCCTCATCCAATCCCAATGGAGTTTCTGGTTACTCAGGGAATACCAGGTCCTCATTAATACCTGATTCTGTTGAGCTGCTTGCCTCCTTTGTGCAAGATCTCCAGAACGCTGGAAATGCTGACTCAGAAATTGTGAAGAGCTGTGAGGTATTTGATGTTAAGGTCTATTTTTAAAGACATTTGTATTAATATATTAGCTTTGTATTTTGGAAGACAAATCTAATAATGCAGTTTAGCAGTAAGGTCTGTGATGTATGTGTTTATTCCTCATGATGGGACAAATTCTTTTACAATGTATGAACTAATCATGTGCATAGATTTTACTGCAATTTTCCCTTAGCTTTTAATCTTAGTATTACAAGACAGATGTGAAGATTTTTTCCAGAGTTTCAATTGCAGGTTTTTGAGTGGAAAAAGGTGTAAACCTTTAAAATTGTCTCACTTCAAACTGGCCTGAAGTGATCCTGGAAATTGGAAGTTTTCTTTCTAAAAATGGCTCAGTTTTAGTTTAATTACTTATTTATTCCATTTGTAGCAATGTGATCAGTTTGTTTCCTGACTTAAAACAACCCCAAAGTCATGAAGTGGGTTCAGTGAGTTAATTCTCTCAAATGTTGTTTCTGTCTTTTTTGTTTTTGCTTTAAATTTTACTATTATATTTAGTTCCCATAATGAACATGAGATTCCCACACCATGGCTTGTTCTTGCACAATGTTGGAGCTTTCTGGCTGTGGTCCATTGAACTGTCTTTTTACAGATGCTTAATTTGGATGTGCTTTAACAGCTCTGAGGAAGGAACAGAGGTGTCTGTGTCGAGGCACATACGTTCTATGTCCCATGTCCTGTGCTTCAAGTATCAGGCTCCATAAAGATTAGCATAAAGTAGTTTTAAAATTCAGATTTTCCCATATTTTAGGAACCCTATAGATTTGACTTTACATTCTCTTTTTGTTGTCATTAAACAGTTACGCATCATGGCCTTCAGCTACATTGCTGAAGGGAACAAGCAAATGGTTCACTGAACATAAGGATGTTTCATTACCAGTTTTAAAATTGTCTATAATTTACTGAACTGAATCAACCTTTCCAAAACTGGACTGTTCTTCCCTGCCAGCTGTTTCTATCTTTAAGTAATCTTTAATAGAATAACTCCCTTCTCTTTTTCATTTGTGTTTTTTAAACCAAACTTAAATTGTAGCAATGTGTTTTCTTGCTGTCTAGAAGGAGTTTAAGTGAATGTGCCCATAGTGAATTGTTCCCATTGATAGGCGGCTGTGTGTGTTGTGGGGTGAAAACCACAGTGCTGCTATCAAACTTTGTATTATGTCAACACCTAAGTGTAAGGCTGCAAAACTATTGTAGCTAGAGGTGTAATATGACTGTGCTTTAATTATTGTACTTTGTGATTTAATAGACAAGGTGGCTACAGTTACTGAGACTGGTAGAAAAACAATGTCAGGAACAAATAGTTGCCCAGCAAGAGCAGTTCCACCATCAAATCCAAGTAAGTAACGATTTGTTCATGTAGGTAGGTTAGACTGAACTTTTCTTCCCTTGCCCCCAACCACATTCCCCTCCAAAACAATGCAGTATGGGCTCTGGCACCCTTGACTTTTTCTGTAAGTATATTCAGACAGGCAGTTAATGGAAGTGGGTAACTGGAATGCCATTTACAGGATGCTTATTTGAGACACCCTTGGGTAATTAACAAAGTAACTGTAAGAACCATTCCAGAAGTGAATATTCTGTGATTATTTGTTTTCAGTTGTTTTGTTTTCACACTTAGTTCAGAATGTCCATAGGATAATTGGATTTTAGAGATACAAGCTGGTTTTAACTGGTAGACTGTATCATTTCTAATTTTGAGACATGGTAGTTTTCTCCTCATTAAAAGATGTTATGCATCTTGTCATTCACTCCTCTAGACAGTCTAGAACATAAGAAAGCATTCATTGTAAAACCTGAATGCTTATTTCACCCTTCAGTTGAACAGTCTCCTTAAGAATGAAAAGACGACCCAGGGGAATATTCACATTTTTGCTGAACCATATTTATCCATTAAAACAAAAAAATGTCTATGTATGTATGAGACAATGATTCGATAAATATATAATGCTTAATATCTTCATCATTTTGGTTGCTGTTTTTCCCTTCCCTTTCCTGATGCCCTCTACACTAATAGTAATCAACAGTTCCTGAACTGAATTAACAAGAGGTACTGTCCTTTTATCCTATCTCCTGTTTCTCCCCGTTCACCTCTTCACCTTCCCCCCATCTTGTTATTTTTGTCCCACCAGTGTTTCCCTTTATTTCCTTCTCCTACTGTAGTGGTTTGATTCACTTGTTGCTGATCATAGTTTTGACTAAACCATTGTGTTGGCTTTGCCATTTTGTGTCTTAATAGGAAAGGCTACCTCTGGAAGAGCTGAGTTTGTGGTATCAGCAGGGAGTTACTAACTGCACTAATTGCCACACTAAATATAAAACCAACAGCTGTAACTTGGTTTCAGTTATATGAGTGCATGATATAAAACAGAGGGAGCTATTCCAAACTTAAAACTGAGAAATGCTGCAATCCAGGCAACTCACTATGCTCTAATGAGAATACTAAAGGATGCCCCATCCCTGGCAGTGTTCAAGGCCGGGTTGGACAGGGCTTGGAGCAATCAGCTCTAGTGGAAGGTGATCCTGCCCGTGGCAGGGGGTTGGCGCTGGGTGAACTTTAAGCTTCTTTCTAACCCAAACCAGGCTGCGATTCTATAACAAATAATAACCTACTATTTGGGTAGAAAAACAAGATGATGCATTAACATTTATGTGACTCTGAGATAAGGCTTGCTCTATGCTGTGCTTCAAGAGCAGTGTGCTTTAAAAATACATCTTAATCCATGTGAAAATAGGGATCAAAAGACCTGGAGTTTATTTTTGAATCAGTGGGGTCAGTCCTTGGCTTTGTTATCAGAAGCCAGGTGTGGTAATGGTAAACAGCCACCACCTGTGGATCCCACCAAAATGAGACTGTATGGATGAGATTTGAAAGGAAAAAAAAGTTACCTGTATTCCCAAAATTATAGAAATGGGATCTTATTTTCCCCAGGTCTTGTCTTCTCTTGGAATTATTTGTGACCATGCAAAGAGAAGTAAAAATGCTCTTTAATTGGAATAGTAGCCTTTCACTTTTCCCACCCAAGGCATTAATGACAAAGATTAAATGTAGGCAAAGTATCTCATCAGTTTGGGTTTTTTCTCTTGGCAATTCTGTTTCTTCCCTTTTGTTCTCCCTTCCCTCCTTTGGCAGAGTTGAGTCACAATCACAAATTATTGTTGAAGTCATGGTTGAAATCATGAACCAGTAACAAAGCTTATGGCAGAAAACTTTGACCCTTGGGTGGAAGCATCAGGTTTTCTGGTGGTGTTATTTGGGGGATGATTTGGGGAGATTTGGTTTTGGTTTTGGAGGGAGGGGTTCTGTTGGGGGGAAGATTGGAGTAGTTTTAGGGGGTAGGTTTTTAAGGGGTTATTTTAGGGAGTGAAAATCAATAGTTAATGAAATGTAGGGCCTGATTCCGACCAGTGTACGTGTAGGTTCCTCTGAAGTTAAGCCTTACTTTTTATTTCTTACTTTAAGAGAACAAATGATTTTTGTCCAGTTTGTGTTTTCCACCTACCATTCACATGGGTAATGCACTGGAGTTCTGTGAAAAACATCAGTGGAGTTCCACATTCTTAAACCACTGTTCAATCTAGTGATGTGGCTAGAGGTTTGCTCTGCTCCATCAGATACCAGAATAATTCAAATGCAGATCTCTATTATATGAATAAATAACATATTATCTAAATCTGATATTTTAAAGTCAGGTTTGATGCAGATAATCTTACAGAGGTACATTATTCCTATTAGCATCATAGAGGAATGGTTTATACTTCCATTAAGCATCCTTGCAGTCTTTAAAACACATATCTAACTTATAGAATCTTTTACACCTAAATTTAGCAAAAGGCTTTTGTCCACTTCTAATGACATACCTGGATAGCTAATATTGCCTTAGCTGGTTGGTGGGTAGCTCTAGTTCTGAAGGTATGTAGTGAACACATGCATGCATGTTTTTTACATTAATAAATGACTAGTGAGACCTGTAATTCACTGCATGGATTTAAGAATTGTTGCCATGGACATTTTGCTGTTACACACAGACCTACTTTATGCATGAGATGTCTACATATTGAAAAATCTGAGTCATTTCAGAGAAGTATCCTAATTCTGTCACTAATACCATGAACTGAAGAGTCATCAAAGTTTAAATGTGCTCTGTGATATCTTCCCTTAGGAATTTTGCCTTTCTTTTCCCACAGCTCATTCAGGATGAGGTAAGGCAGTTGGCAAAACTGCAGAGCAGCAACTGGGGCACCGACAAGAGCAGAAGTTTGCCCACCAAGCTCACAGACACTTTTTCATCACTAGGCAGTCAGATGGGGATGCATTCTGAAATCTTTAAAGAACATGAATGTGTTGTCAGTCAACTTGGATCTAATGAAGCAGAAAGTCAGCCGAATGCCTCTGACCTGCATCAGGAATGCTTTGGAAGTGATGCTTCAATGAACAGTGGGTACGGTACACTTTCTGCCTCTGAACTGCACCCTGGCAGACTTGACAACACTACCAAGTGCACAGACTACATGGAGGAAACTTCCCAGGGACAGAGTGATGGAGCAATAGTGCAGAGTGATGCAGCTGTAGCCAGTGTTCAAAATAAAAAGGAACTTTCACCAAAAAAAAGAGAGGAAAATTGTTCATCAGGAAGGAATGATGCTTTAGTTTTTCCTACTGATTTTGAACATAAAGTTGATGAAACACAATGTGGAAAAAAAGCTAGGTAAGTTGTAAACTTTCCAAATACTTTACTGTAGGCAATCACCATTCGGTAAATAGCTGTTGGTAACTGGAAACATTTCAGAATTGAATGGAACATCTTGATTGTAAAAAATACTAGCAAGAAAAGATCTGTATTTACATTTTGGCTTAATCTTGTGGTTTTGGCTGGTATCTGCTTGTCTGAAGCTCTTTGTTAGGACTTTTTTTAAAGGAAATCTATTTTACTGGTGGGTGTGTTTCATTAGCACCTTTCAGTGATTTCTTTGTGTTTTGAGTTGTTTTTTACCCTAAAAAACCCCAACCCAAAACCCTAAACCATTTCAGCACTCATCACTTCATATTGTTTCTCAAAAGTGCATGAAGGCAGTGGAGTTTTAGTGCCTCTGTTCCACCTTGAAGAAGAAATTTCCTGTAGGGATCATGTCTCCTCTGAAAAGGATGTATGTACTTAATGTCTGTGTTTGTTCTAGTAAATCGTTAACATCATGGGCACAAAAACTGAAACAAAACCAACCAAAAAGAGTAAATGCAGATGAAGTGTGTGTGAACTCTATGCAAGAAAATGAGCAAGCAAAGAAATTACCCCATCAGAATGTAAGTCTCTTTATGGTTTTTCTAGTTGGATTCTTGTTACTGGTATTTTTTCAGCATTGTAGTGGTTTCTGATTCAGCACATGCTTTCATACTTGCTTTAAGCATTTGAGTATCATGTTACCACTGATATATTTAAAGTTCATGTGGGCAGAATTTCTTGTTATATCATTCTGTACTTGTATCTTGGCTTATTTTATTCCTCACCTAATTTTTATGTTCACTTGCCCTTTCCTCATAGAGATAATAGTTACATTCTCAATTGAAGCTTCAGGTCGTGGCCATTTATTGTGCCCTATAATTTTTTTGAAGGATCTTGGATTTCAAGCTTGTGATGCCACCGCTTTAAACTGTTTGTAGTACCACCTATCGCTGTGGCTGCTGAAGCAGCTCAAAATGCCTCTTTTGAGTAGAATCTGATTTCTGCTTCCCCATATTCTTGAGTTAATAATTCTGTATAACCACACATCTCATTATTTGGGGAGGGAAGCTTAATCACACATTTCTGATCCAAAAGGTTGTTCTGCAAGGTGATTGTGTGAGTAATCATCATACATGTAACTATGAAGTTTTAGCATTCCTTCCATTATATTGTCACAAACCTTGTCCTTATGTTAATTTTAAGGAAACAATTGAATCTCTGTTAATGGCTCTCCTTACAGGAGATGAGGAGAACTAGGAAATATGAATCAGTTGATTTAAGGCAGGGTTTGTTTTCTTTCCTGTGGTCACTCTGAGGGTGATCCAGAAAGAGTTAAGAGTAGCTTACCCTGTTTGGGCTTGCTCTCTTCCATTCTCTTCTTCCATTGTCAGTGGAAACAATATGTTCCTCTAAGGGGATATTTCAAACCCGGAGTCACATTTATCTGCTGTGGATTGTTGAGGATGCATAAGGAAATTAGTGGCAAACTCAGATTTTGAAAAAGCCTTTATCTGTGTTTTCCTTTGTGAGAATTCAGTTGCTATTCCTTCATTTTCCTTTCTTCCTCCTTAGGCAAAGGAGAATACCTAAATAAAACATTAAGAGGGATAAAATAGCCTTGAGCTGGTGCTTCATGCAAAAACTTGAAAAGCTTTAGTTCCCATTCTTTTTTTCTTACTGACTTCTCTTAATTCAATGGTTTCTATCCTGATATAGTCTTAAGTTTTATGAGCTGTATAAATTTTGCCAAGGAGCATGGCTGTTAAGCTTTTGTAATGGAACAAAAAGCCCCAAGTATGGTAGAAAAGAGCAGTGTGAGATGAGTGTTTTAAAGCTAGCTGCACTTACTCAGTTGCTCTTGTACCACTGTGTTGTGATTCCTTGATTAAGGAAGAGGAGAGCTGTGGCAAATCTCAAATTATGTCAGTTTTTATCCCCTGTGTTTGTCCCACTCTTTTCAAAGTGGTTTCTTTGGTTACTTTTGGTGGTTGCTTAGGAAGTTTGGAGTGATGGGAAGAAGAGTATGTAGTCTCTTGTGTGTCTTGGGTGCTGATAGACAGCATTTACCTGTAGATTTGTGGTAGGTGGAGTCATAACAGCTCAGTATAAGCAATTCCAGTCTTAGGAGGAAAGAGTAATGCTTTACTGGTAAGTCACCCCTCTATATACTTGCACCTGGAGCAAGGAAGTTTGGATGATTGTACAAAATGTGTATTTTTGTAACAGTTAATCTTAGAAATGCTCCACAAGCAACAGGCACATGACTTAGAAAGCATCAGTGTCTTTTAGTTGAGTGGTTTAGTTTAGTTCCCCTTTTGACTGGTTCCTCTGAATATAAATGGCACAGGTTTGGATCATGCTGTATAATGAAATATAATCCCTTTGCTTAAAAAGACTAACAACACTTCCATGCAATTTGAAACAGTTTTACCCTTGCCTTCCCCCCCCCCTTGCTTTGTGACTTTCCTTATAAATTGTTCCTCCTTTGTGATTTTAGACAAACCTTTCTGATGCTGCTTTGCCACCTTACACTTTTTACCTCAATCAACCGAATGAAAGTCCAAATTCCTTAGTGTCTGAAGCTTCAGGTATAGTTAACTTCTTGTACTTAAATTTCCTTTCTTTTGAACTCTTGGTTTTTAAAACTCCTCCTAGAATGCATTTCTGATAACCCTGGGGAGGTGAGGAGGGTTTGTGCACTGATAGGCTATTAAACTTTGATATAGTATAATCCTGCTTTCCTTCCTCTTGCGTGTCGAACTGATGGAGTTCCTGTGTGTCGCTGCTGGTGGATGTAGGATGTGCAGCAATTTTTCTCTTCAAATTCCTCAGTGTCTCAAAGCTGAGCTTTGTCTTTAAAACTGTTTCATCATTTAATTACTATTAAAATCTTGGGGTATCAAATATTCTTTCAAATTAGGAGTGCCTGGTGATAGAGGCAGAATTCCTATAAGCCAAGGGTGTGATTGAGGAGTTGTGTGAATAAACAAGAACGAGATAATGCAGTGTGTAATGTGCTGATTCTTCAATGGAGGGAGGTTGCTTTTTTAGTGTTTTGATATGATTTAAATTCCATTGTTTTGGGGTGGTTGGTGCTGGTTCTTTGTGGGGTTTTTGGGGACTTGTGTTTTTTGGGGGAATGTGATTTTTTTGTTTAATTTTGGTTGGGTTTTTGTGAAAGCAAACAACTAATTCACATATTTTGATTGTGACAGGGTGGATTCATTTGAATAACAAACAGGGGCACAGAGATGCAGCCCTGCATACTGTGTATTTATTGCTTCTGCACAGTCCATTGAGAAAGGGACACGTATAAGAAATTGAAGAGGGGTTAAGACTGTATCTGTTCCTCGTGTGTCATCCCTCTTAGTCCTGGTAGTCTGTCTCTTTGCATGCTATGGAGTGCTGTTGAGTAGCAGACTGAAGTTTGTGGTATCAAGTGTCTGCCTGGGATTATTCCAGGGTAATACAAGTTTTAAATGATATACTGGAAATCAGTAGAAATACCAAAGTTTATGGTAAATGAGAATTTGTCCCTTGAACATCAAAGAGTAAACCTATGGGCTTTCACTGATTGATAGATGTGGTTACTGATGCTGTGTGATGTGATGCTGATCATGTTGCCTTTGCTTTGCACTGGGATTTTTCTAACTTCTGGTAACAAATGCTTTAATGAGATCCTTAAGTAATAGATGCACATAATTAATACAGCATTTTTGCAAGCTGACACAGTAACATTTTACTAATGGATTTTGGGATTCCTGTTGTATAGTCATGAGCTTTGAATTTGTAATTCTGTTTCTTATTTTCTTTCACTGTTTCTTTTTACCAGGACTTTCATACTGGAAGTTAGATGAGAAGGAGATGTATCACCCTTTACCAGAGAACTTCAGAAGTGAGTTCGCTGATATTTTCTCTACAAAAGCATCACCAGAGCAGGTAAACTTTGTGTGTTAAAAGTTGGCTGGTAGTTGCTTGTTGTCTTTACATTTTTTCCCCCTACAATGTAAAGTATCAGCCCTCCAGAAGCCAACTTCTCTGTGAGACTCTTCTGTTAACTCAGTCTTCCATGTTCTGTTCCTTCATTATTCGTTTAACCTCACTAACAGCACTAGCAATTGACTGACCTTTTGTCACCTGCAAGAAATTGTGTGTATAGGTGTTGAAAAGACTAACTAGTACATTAAAGGTGTATGTCCCTCACTGAAGACCCTTTTTTAAACTGGGTATGCTGAATGAAGCCTTTTCCTGTTCTGAACTGCTTTATTAGCTAAACCCACCCCAGAACTTGCTTATCTATCTTGGGGATGGAGGATTGTGTTCAGGAAGAGTAATGTCACAATTTTCCCTGTTGAAGTTGTCTTCTGCTGATGAAACGAAGTTGTCATCATTGAAGGATATTTATCATAAAAGACAAAGGGAAAACAAGCAGCTTCCAGACCAGAATTTTATGCCTTCTTCTCAGTCAAGTCACCCACCAGAGGTAACATCGATTTCTTTACTTCACATCTCAGTTTGAAGATAGGGTAAGTTAGAGGCTGGTTTCTCATTAATTGGCCCCTGCTGCCACCTCCAGTTTTATGCTGGAACAGCAATTTGTGCAGCCGTGATGAGCCAGAATGGGAAGGGATCCAACTGACAAGACCTCCAAAAACACCCTGGGTAAACAAGCATCTTTGCTGCACAACCTTGAGAATGGTGCAAGGATGAACCTGATTACGCCGAGGCTGCAGCTGATGAAATGCAGATGGAACTGCAGTGGCAGGAACAGGGTTTTCTTACTGCTTCCCACAGGACAAGTTCATTCCACCCGTGAAACAGAAGAGGCAGAGGTTGTGTAATGTTCTTTATCATATCTTTCTTTATACAGCTTTTAGTCTTGTACAAAATCCAGTAATGATGCTTCTGTGTGACTATCTTGTTTATATAATCCATGAAGTGATTTTTCATAACTATACAAAGTTATTGTTTCAACCTATGGACAGACATCAAAGTCCTATTTACATAACTGAAAGGTCAAAGCATTTTTAGACAACTGCAGATGTTAGATATGTCTTTTATTCTTAATGGAAACTTAGAAGCTCAAGTTGCAAACATTGGGAATATGCGTCACCATCTAAGTTGTTGCATGTCCCTTCATCTGGCTTGTCATACCAAATTACTGTAGTAATTGTAGTACATGGTTGTGGGTATTCATTATAATTCCTGCAATATGTTACATGGATTGCTGATGTCTTCAGGTAAACTCCATTTACAAGAACAAAAGTTAAATCAGGTTTTTTTAGCATTGTAACTTCTTTCCTAGATCTTGACGTTGGACCCAACCCTGCACATGAAACCAGGGCAGCAGAACCCAGGACCCCGTTTTATCAATATTCCTGAAGAGACTGCTCCTTTTTCTCCAGACTCTATGGCAGAGCCTGGATTTTCAGGTCATTGTGACACAGACTCTTTTTCACAGACAAGTAATTCATCTCAGTTAAATGATTCTCCAAAGCATCCTGCCAGCAGCAGAGCTGCATGTTTGGACCTCTGGAGAAATCACCTGTTCCAGAATGAAAACAAGACCAGCTCTCCCTTGCCAGTGGCATATATGGATGCTAACAATGATAACTTAGTCAACACTGAGGAGGAAGAAACACGGACTCTCACACCGTCTTCTATTGCTCAGTGTGCTGACAGCAGTTTGCCAGAATACAGCCTTTCGGTGACATCTGTTGAAGATCCTGTGATAATGTCAAAGTAAGTAATGTTGGTTGTGATGTAAGTAATGGTTGTTACCTTCACAGGACTTGTGAAATGACCAGAATATGAGTTTGTTTGCTTAGAACATAGCTGCACGTTGCTGCTGTTTTCCTTTTCTCCTCTGAAGTGCAGATGGCATCATTTCCCACTTCTTACAATTGTCTTTCTTTAGACTATTCTATTTAGTCTTCTTCAGACCATACTATTTAATCCTAAAGCACAGTATTTGTGTTCTGTCTTCCTTGGATATCAAGGAAGCCTTAACTGGAAGGCAAAACAATTTCCTATGTTTTATTTGGTTATATCTTTTTATACCTTAAAATAAAAATCCATACTTCCCTCATAGGTTGTATGAGGGAGTTAATTCAGGCAGAGAATTTCCAAGTTCTGTGGGGGATGTATCTTTCTGTCTTAGAGGCAAATGGTGGGAGAAGCACAGAATTACTGTACTTAGGAAACATAAATATCCCCATTCACCACTGAAGCTCTTGTGAGTTGTCCATGGACAAGCAGACATGGCATATTTTATGTGCCAGGGATTATGTCAGGGTCATGGTTCAAGACAGTTCAGTGTTTTGAGCTTTCCTGTTAAAATCTTACATCCAGTTTCTAGTGCATAGCAAAGGAGGGAAGAGAGAGTAAAGCTTTGTATAGTAGTTGTATATAATAATACTTGTATTAATGGGGAGACTTCTGTGCAAGCCTTGGGTGTTTGACACCGCTGCCTTAGACAGGGAGGCTTTCTTTAATGCAACAAAGTTCTGTAAGAGAGATTTGTATGCTGCCTTCACGATGTGCAAATGAATACAGCAGTACATGGTCATGTGGATAGCTGGAAACCTTTTCTGTTCTTACTTTGGAAACTAGGATTAGGCAGAACTTGAGGGAGAAACACGCTCGGCACATAGCTGATCTACGAGCTTACTATGATGCTGAGATACACAGCTTAAAACAGCAGCTAGAGGCAAGCCATAAAACTGCTTCGTCCGAAGACTTGAAGAAAATCAATCAAAACCTTGCTGACAGGTACTGTTTGTCCTTGCTTGTCCTCTTCCTCTGTGACATGGGATTCCTTCCACTTCCAAACCTGAATATAGTTGTTTAGAATAGCTTGAAAAGTTTGTCACTCTTCAGTTCTGAAGATTACGTGCATCTATGATACTAATATTTTCCTGTTAAATATAAGTGTGTTATTTAATGGAGCTGTTTAAGATCACTTTAAAATCATTGTTAGGCAGCAATCATGATGTTTGGACCAGAGGTCTTGTTTGACCTGCTTTTTGCTGAAGCCAGTTTTACTTCAGAGAGGCTGTCAGGCAGAGGTTGTCCTAAGCAATTTGTAGTGGAACTGGCTGTGTTGTAAAGTAGTTCTCACCTGTCATGCTGATGAGCATCATCATTCTTTATCTTTCATGTTAAAACCACAGTCTTGAATTCATTGGTAGCTTTATAAAGTCAATTTGCCAACCAGTGCTCTTTGACCGGATACTACTACTGTAGTCTGTGTGCCTCACCTAAATATTCCATTAGACATAGCTTGAATGTTTGCTATATAGACAAGTTTTTAGATAAATTATTTGCCAGTCAAAATAAATATTGTCAATTTAGATAGCTAAAAGACTTAACAAAATCAATGCTCCTTAGAATAATTGAAGCAGTATCTGGGTAGCTGGGACTCTTGTACTTCCCTTCCAGCAGTAGTGTGTGCTAACTACTACAAGTGACTCCTGAGCAGTCATTTATTGAGTTAAAGTAGCTCGTGGTATGATTGCAGCTATAAATTATCACACAGCATCAGCAGCTAGCTGAAGTGCAGCTCTGCTCTGCTGCATCTCAGCTGCTTTCGGTCTGCAGCTCTTAAGCTCCAAGCCACGTGGAGTCTCTGCATGTGTTTCCAAGTTGCTGCTTGCCCACCAGGAGCAGAGACGCTGTGTGCTCACTGCAAAGGCTATGGGAGAAGGTCACAGGCTGGGCACCGAAATGCATGGGGATGCTTGAGGAAGGAAAGAAAGCTATAAAATTTAGATTTATTTTAAAGTTTCAAGAGACTTTTGTGATCTGTATGTTCTGAATAGGTGTGACCAATTAGATGCAGCTCTGAACGAAGCAAGTGCTCGCATAAAAGACCTTGAAAATAAGAATGCTATGTTGGAAAGGCAGGTGGTAAGTATGTGTTCTTAAATCAAGCTGTTTTTTTAACTAAAAGGATAAGAGAATGCACTTGTTCATTACTAAGCTGATACATGTTTCTGTATCTTCATTTTCAACCTTCCTCCTTAATGTATGAATCAGCCAATATGTTCCACCAGTGACTTTCCTAGCTGAGTTCCTTAGACTTGAATCATCATCACTTTTGCTTATGAACAGCCTTTTCAGGTTAGCAGGGATCAAGCAAAGCTTAACAGTGAAATGCTGTGATGTGTTCATGATGTCTCTCTTTAGATACTAGGGGTTTTTAATATATTTATTTTGCTTTAATTACTTTCTCTGATTTCTTAGAGCTGTGATAAAAACACATCTCATCTGCACTGAGGCAAAGCTATTCTAAGGATATTTATACAGTTGTTCTGACTAGGTCAGACCAGTTTGCCTACAGCTGGATAGCTGCATTTACTGGTCAAAGAGCAGGACACTTTGTCATCAAAGTTAGATACCTGGAGAGACGTTTTTCCATGCTGGGAAGCAAGAGGTCTAACCTCTAGATATTTTAATTCCTGTAAAATAAATAACATCTTTTGGGGGTTTTAGTCTTCATTTGCATTCTTTCTGCATCACAGAAATGAGCAAAATCTTAAGTTCATGTACAGATATACCCTTGTTTTCTATTTAGATGAATTTAGATTATACTTTGCACTGAAAGGAAAACAAATCCTTCAGCAAGCATAATCCAGAACGTGTGTTTCCCTGCAGGCAGACTGGCGAGACCGCTTCTACACAGCCAGTCATAATTCCAAAGGTCTGCAGGAACGTATGGAAGAAATGCGCACCAACAACAAGGAGAAGGATAACACCATCAGTCGGCTAAAATCGAGGCTTCAAGACCTAGAGGAAGCATTTGAGAAAGCTTACAAGTTATCTGATAATAAAAACACGAGGCTAAAGGAAGAAAATAAAATGTTTCAAAATGTAAGTAAGCAAAGGGGCAGTGCTGGTCACAGTTACAGTGAGTCGGGAGCACAGCACCTCCTGCTTTCGAAAGCTGCTCAAGAGTTTAGCATTGGAAAGGCTTAAGGCACCATTAAGAGAACAGAAATCATTCAGCTGGCTACTTAGCTGTTAGGTGATACTATGGATCTATAGATATTTAAGGTAATAAAGATATATACCTGATAACACTTCTTGTAGTCTCTCAGGTATTTTATTACTCTATGTGCTATTAGTTCATTATATTTTTAGAGGTATTGCAGGAAGTTGGTTTAGAAAGTTGTTTTTCCCTTTCAAGTTTAGTGAGGATGGACTGAATTTCTCATAAGTCACCACAGCTTGCTAGAACTCTTTATGGTGTATGATTTTAGACTGAACCAAAGGAGTTGTTTCTCTGATTCTTCACTGATAGCTCTATAGGATGTTTAAAAGGATTGGCAAAATGAGTGTTAGCTGGAAAAGCTACTTCATGCTTTAACTCATTTTTTACAATTAAGATTGCAAAATACAAAGTCGGCTTTAAAGTAAGTGAATAGTTTTACCAGTTCAATCAGTTCCTTCAGGTTCTTTAGAGATAAATGATTTGAGCATTAGAAATACATTGTGTAAGTAGTGCAGTTGTTCTGTTCTGTCTGTAACCTTTTGTTCCAGTTAGAAGACACTAGAACTTAACAAACAGTATTGAAGTACATTCTCTATCCTCTGGAGTGCTTCTGTATGGGGGAGACAAACAATTCAGATGACAGCCATCAACAAAACTGTTAATTGTAAATGGTCTCAGTGTGGCTTTGTGTGTTCTTTTTGTTTTAGCTTTTAGGAGAATATGAGTCCCTTGGAAAAGAACACGAAAGAGTAAAGGTAAGTACACACTAGTTAATTAGAGAACCACTCATGTGAAATGTGTGATAATGTGCCATAGAATTAACCCAAATACTTTGAAAAAGATCAAATGGAAAGATCCATATTTATTTTACCTGATAGTTTCTTACTACATCTTCAGAGCCCTGCTGGGAAAAGGAGGGAATTTGGGATATATTGGTTTTCAGTGATATACAGCAAAAATACTGCAGAGTCAAAGCCATCAAATTGAATGGGCCTCCCTTTCAAATAGGAAGGTGTATTTAATGTATTGTTTTCAAGACTGATGTAGTTACTTGGGTGTTTTTCTTTTAATGCACTTTGTACCTTCTAAGCTTATTACTTTTTTCCTGTGTACTTATAGGATACATTAAATACAACTGAAAACAAATTGCTTGATGCAAACACGCAGATATCTGATCTGAAAAGGTAAATGTGAAACTGTCTTCTTATTGTTTTAACCATATGAAATGCAGGCAGTGGTCAAAATATTTACTCCTAGGTTATAAAGCCTGTAGATCTTGCAAGTTTAATTACATCTTATGAATCATTTCGTGTTGTTTTATGTTACTTCATACATACTGTAAATATCTTATTATTTTAGGTACGTGTGTTTTCTGCTTCCTCAATCACAATGGCTTCCCATGGGATGTAACGATTTGCTTTCTTTCTGATGGTTGTCACTCAAATAGCCCAACCAGGCTGCTGCTCAAGCCTTTACTCCTACAGTTGTCCTCTCAGGAGCCCCATCTTCAGCTAACCAATCACTGTTCTGGTTTTCAGGAGTGAGGATGCTGACAGGAGTTTGATAAGATTATGGCTCCTAGGCATTAACAAAGGACAGAAAGAATAGAAAGAATAAATAGGAAGAGTTTAAGAAAGGAATACAAAGAAGCCAAAACCACTCTGCTTTCAATTTTTATTGGGACTGTTGAGGGAATGAAGGTAGTATGAAGGACAGCTGAAGTATTTCTGTTGTTACTTCTATTTTCTTCCTGCCTGATTCTCAGTGCTGCTATTTAGGAACCATTTCAGGCTGGGGAAGTTTAGTAGAAAAGGAGATTTTTATATCCTGCTCCAAAAACCTGTATTTCTGTTCTCCAAGAGGGAAATGCCTAAGACTGTGTTGCATTGCCATTGGCTAGCTCAATGAAGGTGTGAACTGCAGTATGTGGGGGAGATGAAAATCCTGTGAAGAGCCTGAGCAGCAGATTGGTGGAGTTACCTGAGTGACACAAGAGCCACTCATTAAATCCAGTCAGGGAGCCTCTTGTATAAGTACAGCATTTCAAGGAGGAAAAATGTTCTGGTTGTTTTCCCCAGCCCCTCCAAGGTGGATGTTTTGATCCACAGCAGTATCTCCTGGTCCTGTCTTTCTAGCTAGGTTACTTACCTTAAAATTCAAATGCTTATTTATGTGTGTATTTAGATAGATATAAAAATGTAGTAGTTGCTCTTGTTCTTCTGCTTCACCAAGGATATCTGATTGGAAAAGAGTAGACTCCAAGAAATATGATGTATCTTTTATGTCATTTAAATAATCTTATAATGCATCTTTGCTACTTCCACATTAGGACCATTTCAAAACTTGAAGCTCAGCTCAAGCAGGTAGAACATGAAAACATGCTGAAACTTCGCCATGTCACTGAAAGTCGCTTCAGAACCTCTTGTACCAAGTAAGTGAATATTCCAGCAGTGTGAAAGCAAACCATGCGGTTTAGACTTATTTTAATGTGTTTTGGATGAAAATGGATCAAGATCATGTTAGTTCTCAGGCCAAACTAGATTAAACACATGACGTAATCCAGAGGTTTTACATGCCAAGAAAGTATTAAAACCAAATACATACTTTGGATAATGCATGTATGAGTTGGCAGACTGTTTCTAGTCTTCCCAGATGGGTTTTTGATAGGTCTCATAGAATAGTTAGGGTTGGAAAGGACCTTAAGATCATCAGTCTCAGCTGAATAGGGATTCCAATGCTCAACAGAGATCTTGGGAAGAGAATCTAATAGTTCAGTTGGACACTGGAGGTTTTCCTTGTGTGTTTGTCACTGCTTTGAAGAGCTGATTACTACTTTTTATGTTTCTACACACAGCTTGTACAGGTATCTTGAGAGAATGGAAGTTAGAATTAGTTAGGATTTGAGTGGAATTAGAATGCATACTATAGTTTGAATTGTGGATTTAAGTTAAGAACATTAAAGTTGAGTTGTGTCCTGTGGTGTGTTTATGTGTGGTTTTTAAATGTTCTAAAGACCTCAAAAGCTTTGCTGCCCTTTGGTTTTAATTTGTTACTTAGTTCTACCCTCTTTGATGTCTCCCAGTTCAGCACTGATCATATGAAGCCCCAAAAGATATGTAATATGTCTGTAGGTGTCCACTTGTATATATCAAATAGCAGTATTTGGGGGGAGAACCTGCGTGTTCATTAGTATGAAGATACAAGTAGTTTATGATGAATATATTGCAGGACTAATTTCTGGGGAATTAAAGGAATCAAAACCTTCAAAACCTTTCCTAATCCTGAAGTGTTCTGTTCCCACAGCAAGTTGGCAACTCCTGATGTCAGCAGGAGGAAGTGGTTGATACCAGGAGCAGAGTATTCAATCTTCACTGGCCAGCCTTTGGAAGGCCGGGAAAGCTCCAAAGATAACAGACTAGAGGAAACCTATATTCCTTCCAGGTGAGTTGGTTTCCTTCAGTATCCAACACCTTTAGAAATGCAGAATTGACTAGATTTATAATTTTAGAGTTCTCCATGTCATAGGTGTTCTACGATTCCTTAAGAATGAAATCACCTTCCTCACCAACAAAACAAGGAGCAGCTTTCAGTACTCTTGGAATATCAGTATTCAATATATCAATATTCAGTATTCTTGGAATATCAGAAAGCTTCAACTGCATCTTGTGTCATCTTCTTTACATGTTTTTGTCCAGCTCTACTCTGGGTTTGGACACTGTGTGCTCTGTTGGATGCAAGCTGTAGCAGTTGGCTGCAGCTTTCCACCAGTGTGAAGGTTCAGGTGTAGGTTAGGATGTAATGTAGTTGTTTTCCTTCTTACTTAGAAGTTTTTAAAGCCTCTGTCAAGACATATTTCCTTCTAAGAACATACCATATCACTGAATTTAACTTGCACCTGAACTGGCTGTAACACAGTCTTCAGAGGTCCTTGGCTAAAACTAAAAAGCACCCTTAAAACTCGTGGTTTGATGACCATAAATCTCAAACTAAGTTCCTCCATTTTTTTTTGTTTATTGAGCTACTATTTGGATATATGGAATAAAGTAAAAATACTTGATCAGTTCTTTTCCTTTTCGCTGCCTCATATTCTTTAAGGCACCATTCTCCTCCTGAGAAAGACTCCTCACAAGAAGACTCTTCAACAACCACTTCAGAAAAGAAAGAAATGGAGGGGTCAGAAGCACCAATTATAAAAGCCTTTAAAGAACTTGAAGAAGGAAAAGCATTTAAAGATTGGGGTACCCAGACTGAAAAAGAAGATGCATCAGCTAGTAACTTCTATTTTCATATTCCTGAACTTGTCTTTACTGGCTTTTCTTTGGTCGCATGTCCTTTGGTTTTGTTATTCTTGGCATTCAAGTCCATCAGGCTTAAGGGATGGCATCAAAACAGTTTTAGCATGCAGACTTCTGGAGTTTTCCTAAGAAAATTCAGTATTACGCAGCTAAGTGACTTGTTTAACACAGAGGGAATGCAAAGGTTGCTGTTAAGTCTCAAGCTGGAGAGTAGCTAATGTCCTTTTTCTAAGAATATCTCAGTATTTATAAACAGTTAATGGGGTCCTAGCAATGCCCTGCCTGGCTGTACATCTATTATAGTTTTGTTCTCATGGTGTTGTATCACAATGTTACTAAGGAAGCTGGCATATGTACTGTAGGACTGCACCGAGCTGTTCTAACTACCTTGATTTAGAAAGCCTTGTAATTAGAAAATGCTGAGTTTGTCTCAAATCCTTATATTCTTGGTTCAGGCAGGTACTCCAGCCCTCTTTCCCAAAAGATGTTTTTGTCCTTCTTTCCAGTATCTCCATTAAATCAGTGTTATTTAGCATTGTTTCCCCAGGCATGCTGCAAAACATCCTTTCTCATAAGTTAATCCATCTTTCATGAGTGCGATGAGCAGGGAGTAAGACTTGAGCAAAACATGTGGTTGTCAGGCAGACTCTGTGCAGTCTTTGTACAGTCCAAGCTGCGTACAGAATATTTGTGGGTTCTTGTATTTAAAAAGGTATGATTTTAATCAGTCTTTTTCTTCTTTTTAATTAGAAACATCAAATCGACGTCAAACTGTTGCGTTTGTTGAACCTTCTTTAGTTGCTAACCGATCCCCAGAGAAATGGAAGGACCAGCACAGACCAAAGCGATACAGCTCCCCTTCTGGCCAGAGGTCATCGTCCCTTCCTCCTCCAAACAGGAAATCAAATACTCCAAGTCAGTGCCTTTCTGAAGTTTGGTTTGTATTACTCAAAAGGTAGAATCAAATGAGAAGCTGCTCTAGAAGAAAGAAAAATAAAGATAGAACCTTCTGCTTTAACAGTAAAAGTAAAAGCTTGACAGTAATTGTAGAAAGCATGAGAGCTCTTAAGTTTATTTTAACTTTTCTGTGTTGTGATGCACTTTTCACCTAATTTAAACATGTAGACAGCTTTGAAAAGCATTCGTTTAAGATGTAAGAATCTGATTACATGAGTGGGAGATGCTGCACTGGGAGGTGTTTGAGGTAGTTAAACATCCTCTTGTCTTTTGCAGCAAGAAGAGAGATAATGTTGGCACCAGTGTCTGTGACATACAGCCCAAAACGATCTCCAAAAGAAAACCTCTCTCCTGGATTTAGCCATTTGCTTAGCAAAAATGAAAACACAGTGACAAGGTACGAGGCTTGTGAATACAGTTGTGTTCTGAACATTACTATAGCAGCAGTATGTTTATGCAGGCTTAATACTGCGCTTTCTTGTTCATTAAAAGTCCTAGAAAATGAGTCATGTGAAGATATCTGAATATACAGCGAAGTTTAACCGTGTCAAGAAACATGGGAGCTTGGTTTGCTTCTGAAAGAAAGTCACACAAATGGGGTATTTTGGTGGTGCAAATAGGAGTATATTGAGCTATGGCACTATGAGCAGTAAGCAGAAGACTTGCAATGCTGTGGGATAGAAATGGTTTTTATTTAAAAACTGCTTATTTAACCAAAAGGTGAAAAAGTAGAAAATACTGCATTGCTTGATATATGATTTCTAGCTACTGATGGTTTTGTGCTTCCTGCTCTGTAGATTTGATATACTTCTAGATGACCTGGAAGCTGGTCCTACGTCTACTTTACAGCACAATAATACAAGAAAAAGGCTCCAGTTTCTCTCACTAGATGATACAGAAGGTAATCTCTCAAAGTGGGGGGAAACTTTCTCTATTGGTAATAGCTGCTTAAATAGAAAGCTGTCACTTTTATCAAATCTAACTTTTAAAAACCCTTTAAATCTTGTCTTATTCTGTAGACTGAGAAGTACCATTCATATAGTATTTCATTTTTATGTATACGTGTGTATGCACAAAAACGGACCAACAGCAATAATGAAATGGAGAAAGAAGGGCAGTATGTTTTCCTATGCTTAACTAGGTTACACAATGCATATCTTAGTAGGATCTGTATAAAGATGTACGTACTCAGGGATACTAATAACATTCTGTTGCTGAACATCACGTTACAGATAGTCAAGAGTAACTAATAAAAACAGTTGTTTCAGATGTTTTAAATGATTGATTAAACCAAATCTTTTCTCACTTTTGTAAATCTTGTCACAATGTTCTGCTTTTGTTTTTATTAATGCATTGATTTAGATGAGTGTTTTCATGACAACTATGATATTTAGTGATATTTAGAAATGTTGTAATAGTCAAAGTTATTCCTATTTGGCACAGTACAGTAATCTGTTAGCCAAAAAATGTGCTGTGTTATAAAGATCACTTGAAAGATCATCTGTACAAATGTTTTCCATTCTTCTGGGAAGTTTGCCTATGGCAAGCTAACAAGGCTTTGCTAGTCACTCTCCTTACTTTATGTACCTCGAAGGTCATTCTGCTTTTCTTGTCATTAGCTTATTTTTCTCTTCTATGTAATAATTTCACAGACAATTACAAAATGAATAAAAAGAGCCCTATTTTGTTGATAGGAAGGCAACACTCAGGTGTCAGGCACAGCTCTTGTGCTGAATCCATCAATACTGGAATGAAGAAAGCGACAGCCTGGGACGAAAAGAGTGTAGCACAGAAATGTGAGCCAGTGCTGCCTGCTTGCGAGGGGGACTTCAGATACACAGCAAGGATCCGGACTCTGGCTGAAACAGAGAAGCTTTTTGATGAGCTGACTCAGGAAAAGCAACAGGCAAAGATTATTCTTGTTTTACTTTTGTAATGAAACATAATAGTTGTATGAGAGGTGAGGGGTGTAGCTGTGCACCCTGCAATACATGGCTGAAATTCGTGCGTAGTTTCTAATGTTACCCTGGGAATGGGCCATTTTCATTCCCTGCTCTACTTCCCATACTCCAATCCTTTTCTGTCCCTAAATTCCTTAAAGGAGAGTCACTTTAAAACAAGCACAGCGTGAATGGAAGAGTTGAAGTGAATGTGATTTTCTTCCTTAATGGCCAATGATTTAAACCAGCCTTTCAAATAAGGAAGGTTATTCTGGCAAGTAAGAGTGCTCCCTTCATGGGATCCTAGAATGGTTTGGATTAGAAGGGCCTTAAAGCTCATCTAATTCCAATCCCACTGCCACAGGAAGGGACACTTTCCACTAAAGCAGGTTGCTCCAAACCCCATCCAGCCTGGCCCTGAACACTTCAAAATGACTCTTGGGAGAGTCTGCTTATGAATCAACTTCTGTATCTGTTTGGTACAGCACAGTATTATGGTAACATACTTGTGTTTAAGAACAAGACTGAGTGTGTCTCTGTAATCGATATACCTCACCTCTCTCTTTGTAAGATGAGTTAGGGAGGCTTATACTGGCTCTTGAAACTATAATTTACAGCTGAAGTATTTTCTGTTACTAGATTGAGGCTGCATTGAGTCGAATACCTTGTTCTGGTGGAAGAATGACCTTGCAAGCAAGATTAAATCAGGTGAAAAAGCTTCTACATCTGACTGTTCTCTTAAATTGCTCTCCCACAGTTTAAGAATATAGAGTGTAGATGAAAGTTCCACTATATAGTAAACTCAATTACTGTGGGAACTTTTCCATACCACTGAGAAGTGCTCCTGAATATGGCATATAAGGAGAAAGTATGTGTGTGTGTACATGTATAAATAGTACATAGTGTATATTCTGCATAATAAGACTGTTGATATCTTCTGTGGTTTGTACATGGGATGCATTTTCCAAATTACTACAAGAACAGTCTGTTGTTGCTATAACACTAAGAGGCACATGAAGGCAATACATTGAGGCAGTAACTATGGAACAGATCCCTGCAGCTGTTGTGCTGGAGAGGAAAGTGTAAAGTTTAGTGGTTGGTTGGGGTTTTTTTGTCTACTTGAAAGCACAAAGAAGAAAGTAAGAAGGCAAAAAGAAGTAGTGTAGGTGGAATACAGGAGAGGCCCTTCTTCAGAAACCTTTGCAGACTCTTCTAATGAAAACAAGCATCTCCCAGTTGTGTTGTAGAGGTCCGTGCAAAGCCTACAACTGCAGCAGTTCCTAAATGGGGACCCTAGAGCTTGTCACCAATTTGAAAGTCAAAGTGCATTCCAGTGAATCAATGTTACCCCTCACTGCAGTGGTCAGCATTTCCTAAATGTGTCTCCCTCATTATCAACCTGGCCTAATTCTTGTCAAGTTTATCTAGAAGTCACGTAAAAGTTTAAAAGCAAACCCAAAGAAGCCAAAGACCCACAAGTACACACACATACATAAAAATAATACAGGGTTTGTAGGGCTGCCTCTGGTTTGTGGCTGCTAACAGAATGCTAGTAAAGGATACAAGTGGAATGTAGGAATAACAGTAGTTTCTTCATTTTAGAATGATAATTGTGTTTTGGTTTATGTTATTAAATCCCTTTTTTTCCCCCCTTTTTTAAACTGTCTCCTTTAGGAAGCTCTGGAAGATCGCTTGGAAAGGATTAATAGAGATTTGGGGTCAATACGCATGACTCTGAAGCGATTCCATGTTTTACATACCTCTGCAAACCTTTGATAATTCTCTCTTTGAATGCAAATATGTTTTTCCCCCCTTGCACTAATATGTAATTATGCACTCAGTAAATGCAAATGGTTTTGTATTTTTCTAAGCCCTCAACAGTAGTTTTACAACCATGTTACCCTTTCCAACAGCAATATTTTGTACTTGGAGCCACCTATATTTTGAACATATTTTTGTTACACTTGAAAAAATCAATGTT
The DNA here is from genome assembly GCF_012275295.1 of Melopsittacus undulatus. Lineage (NCBI taxonomy): Eukaryota > Metazoa > Chordata > Aves > Psittaciformes > Psittaculidae > Melopsittacus > Melopsittacus undulatus. The sequence continues at coordinate 20,972,879 of NC_047538.1, read as the reverse complement.
TATCCTGTATTGTAATATTTTTAGAAATATTAATTATTTTTAAATAGTGATACTGAATTTATAAGAAGAAAATGAAACTAAAAGGCAGCTTGTTTTCAGAAAATGAGTGTTACTGGTTTGCACTTCGTTTTCCTCCCCATTTTATAAGTATTTATGGTATGATGTAAATATTAGCCAATAGGAAATTTTGATCTTTAATACAAAAAGCAACCTGAATTACCTGTGTAAGAGAACTGTGTTATGTTGTAAATCCTTTTAATTTCAACCTTATGAGTATCTTTCATTGTGACAAAACTGAGCAATACTTTCGCTATGGTTGGTTGGCTGCAGAATGAAGTGTGTGCTCTGCTGCTCTGGCTGCATCAGGAAAATATTGCTCTAAATGACTTGATGCCTCCCAACAGTTGCAGTGAGTAGTGTTTTGCTACTGCAGGTACTGGGATCCACGGGAGCCATCCCATCTCGACTCCAGCCACTGCTCCAGGACTGTAACTATTCATCCCAAGTTACTGTTTTAATGCAGCAGGCTGGGTTTTGTGCCATGCCAGTGTTCTGGTCACCTCCATTCCTGAATCAAATCCAAGCTGTATTTGTGAACCCACATGCATTTTTCTGGGTGAAAACAATACATATTTGCTAGTTGGCCTATTGCTGAATGACTGTTCAACATTGATAGGTTGTATTTTAATATCAAATAAAGGTTTAATTAGATTCTTTCCTCCTGCCCAAGAACATTAATAGGTTCTGGAATATTACATCAGCCATAATGTAGGTTTTAATCATATTGTGTATTTCAACTTCTGTCCTTGCTCAAGATGTTTAGCCACCAATGATGTGATTATCAGGCCAAAATAGCTGTCATAAAGGAAGCTTGGGAAGATATGATTCTAAAATTAGAGTCCTGTCATTTAAGGTATTTGATGAACTGTCCTACCCCAAAAATGGTATCTTACTGCAGCCACTTCTGCCCTGCAGTTCCTTTAATATATAGGAGGGGGAGTCAAGGATGTTGGTTGCTGGTTTTACCCTTTAAAATATACAAATTGGACCTGAATACTTGGAGTTAACTCAAATATGTTTCTAACCGCACCAGGAGCTGCACAATCTTGATGGCATTCCATATTACTTGTAGTTTTTACTTAGAAGGGGTTGAAGGAAGAAAACCAAACCTTGACTTCCCTCTGCAGCTCTCCTGTTCAACTGAAGAAGTTTCCCCACCATTTAAAGCTATTAACAGGTACAGTTAAAGGTGTTCTTCAGAAGTATCAATTTCCTAGCAGGATTTTCCCAAGGAATCCATCACAGGACAATCCCAGGAGTCCACTGTTGTGCTGATGGAGGAAAACAACACCTACAGCACAAGCAAGCACAACTTTCCTGACAGATGTTAGAAAGAAGCAGGGAACTCAGTTGAGCTGCTGCTGTCTCCCCTTGTTCATTCCCGTGCTGTTCCTAGTCCTGTCCTCTTTTTATTATTACAAATTGTGAGTCAGAGTTTATTTTTTAATCAAAAGCCCTCCTCCATCTGTTGGAGCTCTTCAGGCTATTTCTGTTCTATCAGAACCCTGAAGGAGGAGGGGAAAACAGCCCATCTAAGTGTTGCTCTCGGTGCACTTCTAGGCCAGGCTTTGCAGACAGGTCTGGTGCTGGGTTGACCTGCCGGCATGGTGCCGTTGGCCTGGTTCCTGAGGCAGAGCTGCACTTCCAGCTGAGAGCAGTGGGAGGCCGGAATGCTCAGCGCTTCCCAGCATCCGACCGCACGCATCAGGAGCCGGTGCTCGCCGTGGGAACGTGACTGCGCTTTGCTAGGCAGTTTATTAATCCCTTTAACGAGTCTTCCCATCAACACCAGCAAACTGGGGACAAAGAAGGACTTTTCGAGACCCAGAAGCTTGTGCTTGCCCTGAGCAGGACTTTAATCATCTTCATACACCTGCCACCTCCCAGCTCTGTAGGTGTCTATTACCTTTCCTAATCCATCGGGTTGTGCCTGGAGCCTCAGGCCTTGGTCAGCCTGGCTGCTCTGATGAGACACATGTGGTTTCCTCTGGTAATGGTGAACATTACAGCTCCTTCAGTGAGAGATTGAACCTTTGGGAAAGAGCATTTCCATTGGTCAGCATCTCTAAAACACAAGTTATAAACGGTGTCTGTGGCACTGATGCTTCAGGTGCAGGAGCCATCAGCTGATGAGTTTGGAATTGCCCCGCTCTGTGCAGGAGCTGGAGTGGAGCAGTGCTGATGTGATGTACCCTTAAAGAAAGAAAAACCTGAAAACTGGCAAATTTTACTGCTTTTTTTGTCCTCTAACCCCCTTTCCTCATTGTTTCCCACTCATTGCAGGGTGCGCTCAGCCTGCACAAGGCACCGGGGCCCAGCTGGGCCTGCGCTTTGCCCATTGGGGCCGCTCCGTCTCGGTGGCCGTTGTTCCCATCCCTCCTGCGGGCCCGGTTCCGGCCGGGCCCCCCCTCAGCGCTGCCCCGGTGCCGTCCGCAGCCGGCAGGCGGCGCTGCGGTCCCGGAGCCGTGCGGGAGCGCCGGCCGGGCCCGGCGCGGCGCGGGGAAGGAAGTGCCGGCTCGGCGGCGGTGGGCACGGCTCGGACCGAGCGGGGCAGAGCCGGTGCGGGGCAGAGCCGGTGCGGGGCTCTCCGCCTGCCCCGTTCCGCAGCTGCAGCCTCCGCCTCACCTCACCTCAACCGCCTCCGCCGTCCCCGCACCGCGGCACAGCCGGCGGCTGCGGAGCTGCCTGCGCCCGGCCCTCCGGGGATTATGCCAGCGGGGCGCGGGCAGGTCGGCAGGGAGCCGCCCGTAGGCAGCGGCAGCAGCAGCAGCAGCACCAACCGGAGCCGCGGCCGCTGCGCCGGGAGCAGCCGGTGCGTGGCATTGGGAACCGGGGGGCGGCGGGGAGGGCACCGGGGGTGGGCCTGAGGGGAGCGTGAGGTGAGGTGAGGGGGGGGTGAGGCCTCAGCCTCCCCTGAGGGGCCGGGGCTGCTCGGCGGGGCCTCGGCGGGCGGCGGCGGAGGAACGGCCCCTGCGGGCCGCGGTCACCGGAGGCGGCGGTGGTAAAAGTTTCCCCAATAGAGGAGTGAATGGCAGGGAGGGACGGGGCTGCGGGTGCGCGGTGTCCGGTACTGCACGGGGATAACGGGAGGTTGGCTCTAACGTACCCTGAGGTGATGGGGTTGGCTGCGCTGCACCCCCCGCGCTCCTTCCTGTCCGTGCTGGAGGCACCGAGCACCGAACACCTCTTTCCCCTGCCCTCGGTCGCGGTTTGAGTACCGGCGGTGATGGAGCCCCTCACACCGGGCTCCCCACACGGCACAGGGAGCGGTGCTCGGGCTGTGGTGCTGCAGGTGCACGGACCGCGCTGGAGGTCAGGGAACGGAGCCGCTGCCTTCAGGCGCCCTACGTGTGAGCCCAGCCCGAGGGGCAGCCTTCATCCCGGCCGCGACCCTCCTCATCCTCCTTCCTCCCGTACCGCATCTCCCAGGGCTGGGTTCCAATGGGCTCCTCTGTGGCAGAGGCACCGGGATGAGGCCTGTGCTGTGGTGGGGCCCTGGGATGAGGCCTGGCTGTGAGGAGGGCAGGGAGGTGCTGACCGGTGCTGGGCTCCCTGTCTGTGGTACCGGTAGAGGGGTGAGAGCTGCCGTGGGCTCATGGAAGGAGCGATTTGCCTGATTATGGCTAAGGAAGAAGCGTGTGGGTTCTGGGGCTTGAGGCTCCCGTGCGGGCAGTGAACATCCCTGGGAATCAGCCATGATCCCCTTGCGAGGGCAGGAGCAGGAATTTCCCTTTAGAAGGAGCAGGTTGCCCATTCCTTAGCTGGATGATGGGCTATAAGAGGGGATCCTCTCCCCTGGGCCTGGTGGTCCCTTCTCCTGGTTTCCCTATCACTTGGGAGACAGGGCCCTGTGGTGTTCCCAAACAACCCTGGGCTCCATTCCTGCCCCATGACAGCAGGCAACAGCACGAACAGCTTCAGGGAGGGTTAAATCCCTTCCTTCCCCTGCTCCCCAACCCCTTTTGCTCCCCTGAAGGAGCCCAGAGGAGTGCACTCGACCTGGAGCTGGAGCATCCTTAGCAGAGCCCCTCAGCGCAGTGCCTGCTCAGTCAGCCACACAGTTCAGACCTGTCATGTTTCATGTTAAAGAGCCACGATTGAAGCAAAGTTTATTTAAATTGTGTATTGAAGCAAAAGGAAAAAGTTCCTTCTTCTGTTAGTACCTGCTCTGGAGTGAGAGCTTCCATCTTCTATGGGCTCTGTGTGTCTGGAAGCAGCTAAGTGGGTGATACGATGCCAAAACCCATCTTTGAAGGCATAATCTGCATGTGCTCAGCTCTGTATATGACACCGGTTCAGCAGGACAATGGCACTAGATTAGTCTTTGCAGACATCAGGATTTAAACAGGAGATGGCTTGATTGCACGTTGCACTCTCTGTGGCCTGTAGGATTCCTTATCCTCCTATTCCATCCTAATTCCCTCTCCCTGCCCACATCTTTCTCCTCGCGCTGTATTTTTATCACGTAGTTTATTTTTGTCGTGACTGCGTTGTGCTCCTGAGTAACACAAGGAGACTGAGGCTGCGTTACAGAGTTCAGCACTGCCTTCTCAGGGATATTTTCCACTGGTGAATACGAGATAGCTGCTTGCAGGGCAGCCTTTCTGCCGGCCCTTGGCAGACCTCATGCCTGCAGTGGTCAATAGATCCCTGTATGCCTGGTTATTCTGACAGGTAACCACCTTGTTGTTTTGACCCCGTGCTGCTGCTCGGGAATTGAAATGCCTCCTCGGGATACATGGAATAAAGCATGGCCAAGCATGAAAGCACAGCTGCAGACTTGTCCTGGCTTGCTGTTTCTCAGAGGAACGCTGCTCTGTGGTCCTGGCAATGTGTTCTGACTGTGGCAGCATCTCCGAGAGGGAAAGCGAAAGGAGCAAGCAAGGGCTGGGTATGCAGCTCGTTGTGCCTCTTGCTTTGCTAGAGCAGGCTGCTGGTAGGTTGCTAGGTTTCATTAATCATATTTAAGTTTCTGTCACTAACTTTTAATTAAAACCATGGTTGATACCACTTTAATGAATGTACGGATGTTAGCCATCTTCATGCATAAAAATGCTTTTTAATTCCCTTACTATTCCCTTTATGGCACTTAGATGCTTTTGTTGCCATTTAAATAGCATACAGTAGCAGCTGTTTATCTTCTTAATACAACTTTTTCTTGCATCTGCATTGAGGAAACAGTAGTGGTTTGAGTAAACAATTCCCTGGTATCCTTTAACAGTGTATTTGTAAGTAACTTGGCAGAAAGGGTTCTAAGTATGTCAAAAGGGTGAACTCTGAGGCTCTTGTTGCTGGTGGCCCTATACCTAACGTAACTGCCTAAACTGTTGGCTGTTCCTCATGCTTACATGGGGTGGTGAGGAAAGTAAGAAGCTCTCAATGCATGACTTTTGATTCTGAGGAGCTCTACAAGCATCTTTCCCCCCAGATGATAACTCCTTATTAAAATACCCTTTCTATTCTAGCTTTGCTTTGATGGTGTTTTTCAATGCCTTTGTCGCCTGTTGTGCATCTAACAGCCCGAGCATTTATTGTGATTTGCCATCTGGCAAGTGGGAGTTTTATCTAACTTCTCTGTTGACAGCAACCAGTTTGGAAAGACCTTGTCCTGGTGTGTTTTATAACAGAAATGCTCAAACCCTACAACTGACAGTGGTGCTGAGGGGTTCTGAATTGAAAGCAATAGTCTCTTTCTAGTCTCAGTTTGTTACTGCTCCGGTGCATTGGCCAAAGAGAAGCAGCACATTGAAAGAAGCTAATTTCAGGTTCCTCCAATTAATCCAAACCAACATTAATCTCCCCCCCCCCTTCATTCAAACCAAAACCTTGTCATTCAGTTGCTGTCTTGGCAGCCTGACTGGAAGGGTTCAGAAAATGGCAAGCGAAAGCTGGTTACTCCTGGGTGTAGTTTGACTCATGCCATTCATGCATATTCATAGTAATGTCCTGTTCTAGGACCAGCATGATCCATTGAGAAACAGTTTTTTTCACATGATGTTCTTTAGGCTTCCTTTTATTGGAGACTCATGCCTTGTTTGAGGGAGAGGGGAGGAACAGGCGGCTGGGCCTGTCTGCTCTTTGTTTTCTGTGCAGGGAAAAGCAACATCTAAAAGCCATGGGTTTTGTAATACCAATTGCTCTAAATGGTGAAGATACCCTTTAATTTCTGAATGCTGACATAGGGGAGGATGTGATGAACATTTTGTGTTGTCTCCCCAAATTAGCACAGTATTTCTACATTTAATATTGAGCCTGAAAGCGTCTTATAGACAAAAACGTTATATAGAATTCAGTGCGAATGGGAATGGAGGAATTAATGGGGGCAAGGAGAAAATAAATAAACCACTTTATTTTTAACTTTGTTTCCTGGGCATTGGAGGAAATCCAAGTGCCACAGTGTTGTACGGGGGCAGAGGAGGCTGTGTGAACTCAAGGGGAATGTGGCTTCTCTGGTCATGGGGTCCATGCCAAGACTGCTATGAAATCCTAAATGAACAAAGTAATGATGGTATTTAGATGTTCTTAATGTGAGGAGAACAAAACGATTGAGCTTGGAGCTAAGTCAGATCCTATCGCTTCATGTAGCTTGAATCAGCATGATGCCAAGTCAGTATGTGGAGCTCCGGAAGTCATCCTTGTGCGTTTTCCATAGGAAGGGGTTTTGACAGTGTGACTGTATTGGTGGTGTTCTTGTTTTAAATATAGATATCTCCTTAGACGCTCACAGCAAAATGCTTTGTTACATCCCACTGGAGAGCTTAGAAACCAGTTGGGATAAAGGCATCTTTCTATTTGAAGCGTGGCTGTGGGGATCAAAGGATGCTCCTGAGAGGTGGCAGTAACTGGAGACAGCTGCTTCCCAGTTTCCTGAGTGTGTTTGATACAGGGTCATGCTTCAAAGGGGAGAAGAAATAAGAGGTTGCTTAGGCAAGTGGAGAGAAATAGTTATTGAGCATATGTGGGTGCAGAGAGCCGCATGATTTGCCATGAAAGAGCAGGAAGTAACAGGGCTAAAAGCTGCCCTGGAGAGCTTGGGCACATCTGAGGAGGTCCCAGCTGCCTGAATTGTCTTTCATTGCAAAGCCAGGAGGGGAAATGAGCATCTCCTCCTGCATTTGGGCTCCCATATGCAAGGATATAACAAGGACCTGGTTATCCTAGGCTTGATGATTGACACAGCCCAGCTCAGTAAACGGTGTGGAAAGCTACAGTGAAGCAGCCAGCCCTGTCCGGGTGCTCCTGAGTTGGGGAGCAAAGGTATTAGGGTCATTGCTCCTGCATCCTCAGGGCTGCTGCCTGGCAGGAGGGCACATACCAGTGCTCTGAGCCTGCAGGAGGGCAGGGATGGGAAGTCAACACCTCTGCTGGTTAAACAGTGTGCTGGGCACAAGGAACGTGGACACCCTGTTCTGCGGCCGCTCTTCCAGCAGCCCTCTGTAGGAAAGGCTGATCCTTGTCTTCTCCTCACCGAGCTGGTGCTTGAGGACTCCAAATTACAATGGGGTTTTCCTGCTGTCTTTTAAGCAGCCTCCAGAAAATCCTGCTGGGGCAGATTTGAAGAGATGCAGCATCCAGAAATGGGTGTCCTTGTGCACGTCAGAGTGTTCGCACAGAAATCCCAACCCGGAGCACTGGGTGTCTTGGATCCTGAGGGCTCTGCATGGCTTTTACAGCCCTGGCTTTGTTGTTTGGACAGCTGAGGTTGGTGGGTGCTGTGATGTTGTAAGCAGGAACCTTCAAACTCCTCTGCAGGAAAGCAGTTGAGATCAGGTGAATAGGAGAGACTCCCTTGGTGTGATGGGGAAAAGTGAGGGCCACTCATCTTTCTTTGTGCCTTTAAACAGCAAAGTCTCCTGTTGGAGACCAGATACTGGGATTTCTGCTTGGGGTTTTCTAAGAGTTCCTATAGTCTCGTCATGGATAAGGGGAGCAGAGGTCTGGACAGTCCCATAACAGCTCAGAAGGTTGTTTGCCACTAGCTGGGAAGGAGCATCTGATTCTTGCAGTGTAACTGGGGGGATTTGGGACAGATAACGGTGAATGAGCAGCTGGAAGTTTCATAATCATCAGGGCAGGGATTCCTGTAAGGGACAGGGAAGTTAACTGATTTGTTTGGATTGCTGGCACTTACATAATGATCCCTGAGCTTGGGGACACTAATTCAAGCCCATTAACAGCCTTAACCCACAGAGCAATGACCTGAGAAGGCGTTTCACAGTAACTAGTGTGGAGAGTGGGAGTGTGTGTAATCACATCAGCACCTTGAGCACTTTGGTATCTTGGAACTCCCAGGGCAGGGCAGCCTTATCTTCAGCCCTAAAGAAGTTTGGTGTTTGCATGACTTAACTCTGGATGTGTACTGGGGCCTTAATTCCATTATGTGCTTTGAAAGGTTATGGGAGGACTTCAGGTTTTTGTAGTACATCCGTGGTAAACAGCAGCCCAGCTTCTGCTGTGCCTTGAATGGGTTACTTGTACAGAATCTGGTCTGGGACTTGGTGCATTGCTCTGGGCTGTTCTTAGATGATTTGGGTTGAAGTCAGAGTTACTGCTCCATAGGGAACCCTGAAGGGCTGTGGGCATTTCTTAAGAGGTAAAATAATGGGCTGCCGTCAGTCACTTGTGTTCAGAGTGAACAGCAAAACAATTTTACGTACGTATTTATATATTGATGTGATGTGATTTATGTTTTATATACATAAGAAGACAATTCAATGGGAATAACTTCACTTGTGATTGTAATTGGTTTCAAGATCAATACCATAACTTAAATATCCTCTTTCTAAAGGTAGAAACACTGCAGAATCACTTTCTCTCTGTGGGTGGCTTACCTATTTTAATGTTATGGGTTTTTTTCCTTGAAGAAGGAAATAGACATTTTATATTTATCATCTCAGATGAAATGGAAATCTAAATATTTACATCTTTTCACTGGATCTGAGGTTGAGCACCAGCTGTAGGCGTTGCCAAGCTGTTTCGTTGTCTGCTTCGCTGGGTAGGTTGATTTCTTCAGGGCAGTGGGGAGATGGAGCCTCATGTTTCTGTCTGTTATCTTCTATCCAGGCTCTGCATCTGGAAGGACTTCCCCCTGTGGCTTTGGAGACCTGGCCTTACGTTCAGAGGGTGTTCTAGCCTAAACATGCTGGAAGCTAAACATGTGTTATCTGCAGCAGAATGCAGAGTTAACTGCAAACTGTGAAACCGGAGGGGGAGTTCAGGATGCGAGTATGTAAATAGCTCGGAGATATTTTGTGAACAAGAACAGAAGGGGGAGGAAGGCCTCTCGTTTGCTTTTTCTCTGCCATCCTCATCTCCTCAGTACCATTGCTGTGGCTGACTTTCAGTGCTCTTTACAAGCAAAGGTAGAGGATTGCTTCTGGTTTAAACAAGGGTAAACCAGTAGCAGACACACGAAATGTTGCAGATCATGGCTCAGTAGAAGAGACAATAAAAGTCCAGGAGTTTTCTGTCTCCAGTTTTGCTCTGTCTTCTCCATCTCCAAGCAGGCTGTTAGTCTTTTGACCATGGTGCTCTTAGGCTCTAGATCCACCAAAACAAACTGATGGAGAAGCAGAGGACAGCTTTTGTTTTCTCTCTCCCTTATTCCTAAGTGCTGTTTACCCAGACTCTCGGGACCCATTATTTGTCTAACCTGCATCTGGAGTGTAAAATATTGTTCCAAGTTTTAACTTCAACAGATGGTAAACATCTTCCATCAAATACCCCCAAAGATGTGTTTAGTATGGACAAAGTGTGTCTTTTGTCTGCTTGGGGAGGACACAATAATTCTTAATGCTGTCTTGTGGTTACATTTAATGCCTATAAATAGGCTTTTCAGAAAGGCACATTTACTTCACACGTTACCTCTGTGAGAGGGAAGAGCAAATTTGAGCAAGCTACCTGATAGAGCAAATGTTTTACTACAGCTTCTGTGTAGTGTTTTGGCCTCCTGGTTTTAATCCACATCCATACATTTAGGAGAGCAGGAGATGGTTTATGTGACTGCTGAGGGTGCGTGCTCTGATACCTCTGCCTGATGCTCTGTAGTATTGGCAATGCAGCATCACTGTGTTGGGGTGGGAAGACTCAGGATAATGAAACTTCTTGGAGTTTCAGGTTCTTATGAACTGTTTGCTAACAGCAACAACTATTTATGCAAAGCTGTAAGGAAAGCTGCTCCTTATGTTTTGTAGGTGCTTTTCTTTCTGTGCCTGACACTCAGTGGACCTCATCAGGTCAAGAGCCAGATCACACCTACAGACACATCTGTGTGAAGAGGGTGGAGGGGAAGGGCCACCTTCTATTATCCTTCTGTCCTTCTCCTTCATACAGTTGCCCCAGCAGAAAAATGAGCTTGACAGAAAGGGGAGATTTCATTGTATAATGGAGCATCTGTGCTATCAAAGATGGATATGTTGGAGCACTTCTTTGTTTCTCCCCACTCCATACTATGTTGTCTGCAAGTCATTTTGCTGACAGAACTTATGTTTTGTTCCTTATCAGAGTAGAACTGAAAAATGAGGTGATGTTTTATCTTAAACATTGTTACCGAGATCAGGGAAGCTGTGTTGAGAGTATTCTTATTCCTGGTTTAAAGGCTGGGAATAATTTGACTCTTAGACCTCCTGTTCTTCCTAAATCAAATTAATAGCAGCAGCAGCAGCAGCTAGGAGAGACAGTTTCTGATTATAAAGAGGTTTGGAGCCACTGAAAAAGCCCCTTTCTCTGTTTGAGAACCACCTTTTTAATACTCCTATCAAGTATTCTGCAAAGATCTCTTGCAGCAAACTTGTAGATTGTGTAGATGTCAGTCTTTCCTCTATATTTTATTTAACTTGCTCTTAAACTTCCTAGAAGGATGCATGCAGATCAGCTTTTCAAAGCTTTTTAATATGGTTTTATGTGGAAACATGGAATCAAGGATGCAAACGTTACCTGGAACTGCTTGTGCTGGGGGAGCGCAGGATGTTGGTGCTCGGAGCAGCTCTCAGAGAGGTGCATTGTGCTGTTGCTTGGGGTTTCTGGAGGTGAAATCCCTGTTTCTGAGGCCAGGTGGGTACCCCAGGGCCTGCTGAATGTGAGGTTCAGCTGGGTGAGGTGAACCTGCCGTGAGTGATGGCTGCGCGAGTCTCTGGGTGCACTGGTACAAGGGGTCTCGCTGATGCTTGTTTAATCTTTATCCTTGCAGTCTGTAGGGCAGCAGCTGACCTGAACTGCCTAGTGTATGTAACTTGAGCAATGCACATCTCCTATGGAGCCAGGCTGAGAGAGCTGGCTTGGTTCAGCCTAGAGAAGAGAAGGCTCTGGGGAGACCTTAGAGCAGCTCCAGTGCCTAAAGGGGATACAAGAAACCTGGGAAAGACCTTTGAATGAGGGCATGGAGTAACACGACAAGGGGGGAATGGCTTTAAACCTACAGAGGAGAGGTTTAGATTAGAGACTATGAAAAGGCCCTTCCCTGTCAGGGTGCTGAGGCGCTGGCACAGGGTGCCCACAGAAGCTGTGGCTGCCCCATCCCTGGCAGTGCTCAAGGCCAGGTTGGACACAGGGGCTTGGAGCAGCTGCTCCAGTGGAAGGTGTCCCTGCCTGTGGAACTGGTTGAGCTTTAATCACCTTCCAACCCAAACCAGTCTGACACTATTATAACTTGAATAGTTACTGAAGGCAATGTAAACACAGGCACACACTACAGAGCCCAGGGGCTGTTGTTATCGTAAGATATTCCATCTGGAGGTGGAAATAAAAAGCCCTTTTGAGTTTCTTTACTTCAAGGCTGGCAAGGAGTGCAGAGTGAGTGACATATTTCCATTTGACTCATCTGTTGTCAAAATGACACCCTTGAGTCACATTAAAAATGAGACCTTGTAGGTGAGTTGGCTCTTGGTTCTGGTGAGCAAGGAGCAGCTGTGTGTTGGCTTTTTGATTTTGTCCTTGCTCAGAAAATGCCTGCTCTCCTCTCCCTGCAATGGGATGGAATTGATTAATGCTCCAGCTGATGTTCTGGATGAGGAGTAAATAGGAGAGCCTGTTTCAGGTGGAATGCTGGATGTTAGCCACAAAGATATTCAAATAACCTGCTTTACAGCTATTTAAAGCCCTAAAACCAAAGGAAAATTACAGAGTGCCCAGTAGGCAGATGGCTGGGAAAGGAACACCCCACGATCAATGAGGCAATATGTAAATATTTTCAATCATTACCACAGTACTGCTGTGTTGACATTGAAATTCCAAGTGCTATTCCATGGGACTCCTCATTGATCAGCAGATGAGCTCAGATAGAACAGAGGAGAAAAGCCCAGGACTGAGCATTATTATGGATTGTGGGTTTTGTTGACGAGAACAGGCTTCCATCGAGATCTATGAATGGATTTCAGCCCCTCTTTAAGCATGTTCCTGACACACTGTGCTGCTCCTCTGGCTGTCAAGCACCAATTGTATTATTACTTGAGCTTTATTTCAGGTGAAATGCTGCAGAGTTGACTAATTCTTCTCTAATTGCCACATTTATATGGGAAAGGGCAAGGTGGAAGTGATGTGTTGTTCTCTGCTGGAAATACACCTGGTTATAAATGGCTGGAAAGGAAATCAAATGGGTGAATTAAAGTGAAATCTGGGAAAAGGTGCTCCTATAAGCAGGCTGTAGGGACCTCATTGGGCTGATTCACTTAGGGGTGATAACACTCTCGTGCATAAAACATGAAGTGCCTTTAGCACACACAGGTGCTGAACCCACCAAGAGCCTTTTGCTATTTTTGTCCTTCTCCTCCTCCACTTTTGTGCTCCTGGAAGAAAACACTGTGTAGGTTTTACTTCTCTCAGAGGGCAGTTGGAACTTGCCTCTAAATAGGTGTTAGAAAAGCTGCTTGTTGAGATCTGAAGCTCAACCTTACTTATACAAAACACAACTGCCTACTTCAAACCAATACCGTGCCAGTGCAGTGCCTGGGATCCCACCGTGGAGGCAGGATGCTCTGTCTGGGGAGGTGAGGTGTCCTGGAGGCTGTAGGGAATGTTGCCATTGTCGGTGTGTGATGTTAAATGTGAACTCTTACCTCTTTACATAGGCTGCTGTGAGGTTCATAACAATCATGGATGTTATAACATACATACATACATATATATATATATAAACCACCCAATAACATAAAGGGTGCATATGTGGTTTTCTAAATGTATTTTTCTCGCAGCCTCATGAGAGCAATGGGTTGGAACACCTCACACCCCAGCCCCATTTCATATGAGGTAATATGACTTTTAAGAAAGGAGGGAGAGTGCTTTGCAATGGAGAAGCTCATTATTGGTACAGCAAGCTCCAGAGCCCAGGCAGCTTTGTGGAAACATTGTGCTGTTTGCTTTCTGTCCCTTCCCCCTGGGTCTGGCTGCTTCCAGTGAGCTCAGGATGCTGTGCTCCTTGGGGAATGTGACCCCAGAGGCACTTTGGAGAGTCCAGATGCTACGAGCATCAGACAGAGGGAAATGGTTTAGGAGCCTTTTCGAGCTGCTCCTGTTTTCTGGTTAACTGCTGCATGTATTTTGCATGTTGATTGATTTCCTGACACGTCCCAGAGCCTGTTCCTGATTACAGACTTCTGCAGGGGTTTGGATTTCTTTCTCTCTGGTTTGTTGCTTTTCAGTTGCTCACTTAAATTCCCTTTATGTCTTCAGGTGGCTAAGAGAGAACAGAACAGAAAACACCTTCTCTGAGGATAAAGGACTCCTGTGACTGTTTGTGGTCTGAAGCTGATGCTTCCAAACCACGGGCATGCAGTGTTTGACCACAGCTGACACTCGTTCAGGCTTAGTATTTGTTAATGCAGATTGTGCAAAAGCAGTAGGCTGAGCTAAAGCAGCTGTGGTGTTCTCCAGGAGCAGTCTTGCGTGTTCATTTATCCCTGCAAGGTAGTGCTGTCTGTGTCTCTGACTCTGCAGGAGCAGCCTGAGTCTTGCTTTCTGTTGCCTTTGCTCAGCAGGACTCTGCTCTTGGATGTGAGAGACCAGAACGCTCACCAGGGTGTTCTGGTCTGCAGTTGTTGCCAAGTGTGTGTTCAGGTAATGGTGAGGTGGGAGCTCTGTTAGTGTTTTAGTGGTGGCAATGATGGTACCTCTTAAGAGCAAGGAGAGAAAAGTGGACTGTAACATGAGTTGAGAAGCCTTCAGAAGCCAGCAGAAAGCATCTTTATCATCCTGCATAGAAAGGTAACTGCTAGTTCTGTTAGGGTAATGTAGTGTTTTCAGTGTGCTGAATATGGGCCACTTTCTGCTTGCAGAATGGGACCTCTTCCTCCTTGTAAAATGTATTTGCATGTCGGTCTGTGTAGTTATAAGTGTGGGGTGCTGCTGTGTGCCTTGTGTGATGAACTGGCTGCTGCTCCAAAGCCAAAACTGGTCTTTGCATGTGTTTCTGAGCTGCTCCGATGCCCAGAGACCTCTTTGGAGAGATCTCACCTTCCTCTAAGGGCTTTCAGGGAAGCAAGTTTGTAACATTCACCTTAATAGAAATGTTCTTCTGGCCTTTTGGGAGCTCTTGAATTAACTCCTGTTTTGCTGGGTGGCTTTTTCCTGGTGGTTTGGCTTGGACAAATGTGTCCCCTGATGAATAATGCTGAAGGCTCCTGCCTTTCAGTAGTATAAATTTAAAGCAGGAGCAGTTTTAGCTATGTATTTGATTACCACTTATCACAAAGTGTTTCTGAAATGCAGATAGGGTTAATTATTACCAATCTAAAAGAGGCTTAAAACTGACAAGTTTTGAGTTTGAATTTTGCATTGGTAATCTGTTCTCACACCTTAAAAATAAGTAAATTAAGAATAGCATCAGTGAGGCCTCTGCAAACTGCAGTGATTTGTGAAAGCTCTGACTTGGGAATACAGTCGAGGTGAATTGCATATGATTGTGGCAGGGAATAAGGCTTATAAATGTGTCAGGGTGTCCTAGACTCCATTAATGATCTTCCCTTACTTTCAGTTAGGGAAGATGCTGATGTTCACATTTCCCAAAGGCAATACTTTCAGTTTCTGTTGTTCAGAAGTGCTTTTGCTTCTAACCACTTTTGATTTCAGTACAGTTAACAAGCGTATAGAGAGCTCCGTCTGTTTGGAGTAATTGTTTCAGACTTGCTTTCACTGAAGAGAGGTTGTTTTGTCACCCTTCCCAGCCTGGAAGCACAGGCAGAAAAACCCCAACCCTGAAACAGAAAAGGGGAAAGCTGGTAGGAAGCTTGAAGGTTGGTTTTCTGAAACTGAGGAGGCTTTGGGTCTGCTCTCTGGGTTTGCACAGCTCCCACAATGGGTCAACAGAACACTGAGACACGTTATGGGTCCAGCCCTGCTAATTCTGGGAACTGTGTTGAGTTCCTCAGAACCAAAGGATTGGAGTCAGCCTGTATTTATGTGCTTAGGTTATGGTAGATGCTTCTTTTAGGTGGATATTGTCCAGCATCTATAGAGACTTGTCAAGCTTGTGAAAACAAATGTAGACTGGATAGTGACAAATCCCAGTGCCTTTTGTCTGACATGTAAAAAATACTAAGACTTAACCAGACCATCTATATATTGGGTTAAAACCATACATATATATATATAATCCCTTTAAAAAAGAAATGTAATGTGAGGGCTCTTGTTTACTGGGAGCTCAGTGTGGCAGAATGGCTAAAAGACTCATGAGGCCTTCCTGGAAAAGCCTTTAAAAGTTGAAATGCAAAGCAAGATTAAAATGTTCTATTTGAATGTATTTGAATAGGTGATTTAGAGAGAAAATCCTTTGGGCTTCAGATCATCTCATTGTGTGGAACAGCAGGGGAAGAAATGCCTTACATTTCCCTTTCTGGAAAGGTCTTCTTCTTAAAGGATTCCTTAGGAATGTAGTGGGTTAATTGTGCCCCAAAGCACACCCCCAAACTCAACACAGGTTTGTATCACTGAAATAAGCACATATTTCCCTTTGATTGATGTCAAGATGTGATTTTAAAAGCAGTGATGATTTTCACTGTTAGTTTTGTTGTGAACTTGCAGTGTCCATTTTATTTATGTCTGGTCTTGACTATTAATAGTTGGAGCAAGAATGATAGTCAATAAATGGAAAGAAAACTAAGCTTCAGCTTTGTAGCGCATGGCACTCATTTGGGTGACATCAAGGAATGGCATCTAGTGAGTCTGAAGGACAACTGCATCTCTGTGTGTGTGTTGCAAATACTGACTTGTAGCTTGTCCTGGATAGCTGGATCCGGTTGGTTCTTCATACATGGTGCTTTCACCTCTCAAAGTGCCCAGCAAAGCTAAGGAAATGCTCTAATACCATTGTCTGGCTGGAGCGTTTCCTCTGCGTGGTGCACATGAGGATGCAGACGTGTGGTGGCTGCTGTGAGACCACAGTGGAAAGTTGTACAGGAGCCAGATCTGGCACGTGGGACTCCCTTGTCTTTAGGACTCAGCTCAGACTCCGTAGGACTACAGACTGGACCTGTGGTTTCCAGCTCAGCTTAGATCCACATCTCATAGTTGCATCACGGGAGGTTTTGAGGTACGTTGAGCAACCTGATACCCAACACTTGTTGTTGTAACCCCGGGCTGGGAAAGCAGAAGTGGCATTTGCACTCCATGCGAGTAGCTCAGCTCTGAATCAGCCTCTGACGTTAATAAGCATTTGTGGACTAAATATACTTTTAAGCTGTCCAGCTGCTTGCTCCTGGTGAGGTCTCTGAGATTAATGGTCCTGAAATGTTCCTCACGTTTGCTCTTCCTCCAGGATCAGTCTGACCTGTGCCAGCACTGTTATTGTTTTTAATGGCTGTGCAGGAAGGTCCAGAAGTACAGTGGTCATTTTTCATTAGACTGTTGGTCAGACATAAATCTGTCTGTTAACTGGAGCAGTGGATCACAGCTGACGATACCAGTGGCTTTCCCAAGCATGGAGCAGACTATATTGATGTATTCTTACAACCCTTTGGTTGCAGATGCTGGTCTTAAGGGTTGAATGCAGGTCCCAGTTAAGGAGATGCTTTTTCTGGTATGGATGTGGACCCAAATTTGCATGTTGTGGTGCAAAGCACAGCTTCTTTCCTGACCTGAAGGGAAAGGGAATATTGCTGCAGCCTTGGGCTTCAGTGAGTTAAAGGCAGCTTTACTCTGAGCGGGTGGCTCTCTGGGGTGTGTGGGAGCTGCTGAGGCCCTGTCTCCCTTGCATGCACGTATGGCCAAGTTATCTGCTGATCTCTGTTGACTTCCTGAAGCCGTCTGCCTGCCCTGGATGGCTTGGCAGGGAAGGGCTGCACACACTCCATCCAGCTTTCCCTTCTCCATCCACCCGCTCAGACCTTGCACTGCTGAGAGCTGTTCTGTTCTGGCTGTTGCTTGGAGGACAGCAGGGGCAGACAAACAGGATAAGCCAAGAAATTAAGGAAGACTTCAAGGAACCTGAATATACTCAGAGGTCTAAGAATCATAGAACAGTTTGAGTTAAAGCCATAGGGGCTTCCACTAGACCAGGATGCACAAAGCCCCATTCAACCGTGAACATGTCAAGAACAGAGTGGAGTGATGGCTGAGTGGGGGATATAACACATGCATGTGCCCTGAAGTACAAATAGGTGCTTTAAAGGTGGCATTAAAAACAGTTCCCAGAGATTGGAGGTAATGATGAGTCTGTGCCTGAAGGAATCTCTTAGAAAGGCAATGTGCTGCTTGGCATAACGAAGCAAACCACGTAAGCTGCTTGGCAGGTAACACCGTGTTGCCTGCTCTCAGTTCCTTCTGCTCTCAGCCCTCCTGAGAGAAACCAGCCTTGGAGGAAAGCAGGTATCTGCTGCCTGGGAAATGAGCTGTAAATGGGCTGCCTGGGGTTGACATTTCCTGAGCTGTGTGGGAATGGAGCTGGGTCTGTCCTCCTGGGTGCTGCTGGTTCACCAGCCCATCTCTGCCATCCCTCAGGCCTGGCTGCTCCATCCTCTGCAGCAGCCATGGGAGGTGCCTTCGCTTCACTCCTCCTCCAGGTGTGGAAGGACTTGTGGGGTTTATAAAGGCAGCTCCAGTTTGTTTCCACCCTCAAATGTGGGATCCTGCCTGGTCTGCGGGGAGCTAACTGGAGGAACGCTGCGATGTGATGGGTTTTGTGTGTGATGAGGGAAAGAGTTGAGGGGAGAGTTACGGGGTGTGCAGAGAGCAGATGAGGGTGGTCAGCGCAACGCATGCGAGTGGGGTTTCTTCTTTCTCTTTTTTGCTTTGTTTTGGTTTTGTTTCAATCTCCATGAGTTGGAGATGCCGATGACTCAGGGCTTGGAACGCACTTTAAATCCCCGAGGTGCTCACTGCCGCCTACTATCACGTATTGAATTTCTGACATACCGGAGGGATGTCTGCAGAGAAACTCTGATGTGCAATTAGAGAACGTTGTAGCTTTATGTTGTTTGCATAGGAGCCATTAGCATGGTGGAGCTGTGAAAAGAATGCAGCTTTATGCTTGCTGTTGATTTCCCATGGCAGTTAAGTGACTGTGTTTTATCTTCCTCTAGGATGTTGACACATGTGGACCAACAGTGACATCCTTCTCCAGCAATGCTGTCTTTACTCCCTCCTGCATTTGGAAGCATCTAGAGAGAGATTTTGCAGAAGGTAGGTCCTGGGTGGCTGTTATTTTTCTTCTACGATAGGGAAAAGACATTTAGATGTTACTAGGGAGAATGGTAATGAGACTGATGGATGGTGCCGCTGGTGAGAGAGGGGATTAACCTTACCTTGGGTTCCACTTGAACAGATGCTCAGGGGGAAACATGATAAAATGGAGTCTAGAAGAATGGCTGTATGAGGCTTGGCAGTCAAAGGACATGGGTTGCTTAAATTGCACAGATGTGTGTGTTGGTAATAAACCTCTTTGTAATGAAAACTCAAGCTCTTTGCTTGCTCCTGCGTAGTCAGCACCCTTGTTTATCTAAAATCTCTCAAATAAGTAAGTTAAAAGGGAGAATGGTTGTGCAGATGTGCAATTAACATAAATTCTTTGTGTATATTTACATCTAATGTGGGCCTTTCCCCCCAGAAAATCTTAACCTTGTTGCATGTTATTTGTGTTGAAATAAGCAGTGTGCAGCCTCTGGTGCCACCATAAAATTGTGCTTAATTTCTACCTTTTTTCCTCCCTCTGAACTTTTAATTTGCTTTGCATTGCCAAAAGGATTGACATGCAATATAGGATGTAGCTGATGAAGCAAGTGGTGCTCTTTAACAAGTAAATATGGAGAGATTTTATCGTCATCATGAATATATGTACCTGCTACTCCCTTGTGCTGTTACCTGTGGAGTGTTGCTTGTGGGTTCATTGTGTATGTGTCCAGCTCTCATCAGACCTCTTCTGTGTGGATTCTAGGAATGCACAGCATAATGTCAAACCTGCCTCCAAAATCAGCGGCTGAGCAGGGGTTTGTCAGTAGACAGAGTGTCAGCTTTAGGCTCAGTGTGTGCTTTTGCATCATCTTATTTCCCCCAGTACATCCCTCATCATTCCCATGTTTTTTCCTCTATCAGAAAAAGGGTGTTTTTAACTTTCAGCTCCACCAAATGTTTCCCTTTGCGGTGATGCTGTGGTATAGCAGCTTTGCATTTCTCCTGCTGGATGCTAAAACTCCTGTTGCTGGTTTTTGCTTTAAGAGCAACAGATTTGTGGGAAGAACAGAAAGAATAAATGAGTTTGGATCCGAGGCTGTTCACTTATCAGACTGAAACATCTTTTCAGTTTCTCTGGGTTTATACCTCAGGGTCGCAGCAGTTACACTGAAGCTGCAATGACACCAGCTCTGCATTAACATGCAATATCTTGACCAGAAATCCTTGAAAACTAAGGGTGATTTGAATACCTCTTGTCAGCAAACTGGCTCCCAGTGAATATGTTGCCATTTCCTGTGTCGATTCCCTCTTGCTTCAGGATTAGCAGACCTAAAGGCCATCCTGGGTAGGCTGTTCCCAGTGCTGCAGCTTGTCCCACTGTGGGACACTTGATTTCTTCAGGAGAGAGCCCTATGGCTTCTGCCCACTACAGCTCTCTGAAGGAGCTGTGGACAGGTCTCTCTGGGAACAAAGCTGCTGTCAGCAGCTCTAACAGAGGAGAGGCATTAATTGCCCTGTGGATTTGTGCTCCTGTGCTGAGAGAGAACATCTATGTCCCAAGAGCTTTGCCTCCCTTGCTTTAGGTCACGCACTCCCCTTTGCTCCCCCCGTAAGCTGTTGTAGAGGAGAGTGTGTTTCTCTGAATTAGTGGTAACGGCAAAGAAGAAATGCAATCCTTAGCAATATGTAGGGTTTGCTTTGCCCCTAGGCTGTGGCTCCACTCATTTCACTTGCCTGAAGGACTTAACGGGGCTGAGATCTCAGTAAGATTGGTGCCCAAGTGGTCATTAATTTCCTGAGCTGGTGAGGGAAAACTGCCTTCAGAATTGTATTCACACAAATGAATCTGTGCAGCTTGCGTCACTGGAGAGCCAGGAACGTCTGTGGATTGACAGGTAAGGAATGGAGGGAGAAAAAATGGGTTTTAAACCTTGTCAGGGAATGCAGCCTTCATGAAAACAGAATAAAGCTGAATAGCAATGTCCTGTAGGCACAGGGTAATTCTCCCCTCTGTTCTACCAGCTTCCCTGTGTAGCCCTTTTGCTTTACCAAACCTGGAGGGTTTGAATCCAAACTGCTGGACAGAGTGAACATGATGGGAGGAGGGTCCTGTGCAAGTCATACCCAGCAGTGTTTTGCATGGGATTGTTTCAAAACCTAGGGAAGTGTTCTCAGTCTGTGCTGGGAGCAGAATGTGAGGGGTTTGTGTGCACACAAGCCCTGAGTGCCTGTGGTGTTTGCAGTGGTCCAAAGCCACTGGGAGAACTATTGTGATGGGGGATGCAGAATGAGGAGGTATCGGCTGCTTGGTCCTTGAGCATCCTCATTTCCAGCTGCCCAGAGGCACTGCACCCCCTTTGTGTGCTTCCACCAGTCCTGCAACTGCAGGAATCTGATTGGGATGAGGAGTGAGTGTTTCTGTAACAAGAGGCAGAGACTGACGTTGGGCAGGAGGCTGATATATGTGAGAAGAGACAGTAGATGAGGTGAAAGCAGGTGGAATTACAGGGTGCCTTAGGTAAGATACGAGGCAGGCTGGGGACAGAGGTCTTGTGCTGCCCCCTCTGAACCATTTGTGCTCCACACTGAAGGGATGTCTGGTGTCTTGTCACAAGGAAGCACAGGTTTGCTTTGCATCTGGGTCCATCTAATGCCCTTCCAGCACTCCCTGCCTTGTCTGTAGCACCTGACTTTGTGCCTGTGTCATGCTGTGCTGTGATTTTCCACCCCTGGCCGTGTAATGTGACAAGCTTTTCCCCTTCCAGAGCCTCGTGTCCTTTTATATGGACACAAACTGGGGCTGACTCTTAATTTTCTGTGTCCTGTGCTTACCAGGGGACTTGCTGTGTGACCCCATGGTGTGAGAATTGTACCCCTTGTGTGGGTAAATCTATGGAAACAGATTGAATGCAGAGGAATCTATCCTTATGTTGGCTCCTTCAGAGCCTGTATTGCACAACACTTCATAGTGAGTTAGATCAGGTTGATAACACTTTAGAGAGCTGGGTGATGGCTGCATTTGTACTGGCAAGGAGAGGAACCCTGTTTGGTAGTGTAATGGAGCAGTAGAATTGTGGTTTTCCCCTATCTTGATGGGTAAAGGTTGTGGGTTAGTGTGGCACTTGTGACAGTGCCAGGCAGGGAGAAGGGGAAGCTGCTAATAGATAAGGGAGGGGAAATGGGGTCTTGTAAAGGTAGGAGATAGTTACAGGTAAACTGAGTTAGCCCTGACGTTCTGGGACACAAGTGTTTGGAAAGGTACAGAAGGATCCCCTTTCAAAAGAGAGTTTCCTCTATAGGAATTCCATAGTGCCAGCCTAGTGGAAGTATGAACAGGTTTTCTTCCCGTTGTTTTCCTCCTTATACCGTCGAAACAGTAGACACGAGGAACTCTTTGGTCATATATATTTAACTGGGAGGAAAGAGCTGTGACACTGGTGTGGTTGTAACCACAAACTAACTGACAGTTTCCTGCTGCAAGCAGCTTTCTGTAGATCTAAACCTTGCTCATTTGTGTTCCTCTGTGCTGTTTAAATGTCTGAGGAAGATTCCACTGCTTCTGGCTGCTTGTTTTTGACAGTCTCTTGTAATCTGGGGGATGGTGGCATGAAGAGAGATCATTACAGCACTAATACCAATTCAGGTGAAAGTCCAGAAGGCTTCTCTATTTTACAGTCTTGTATAATGTAAAAGTCAAGAAGCAACCCCATTAAATATGTGTCAGGCTGGTTTTGCAATTACATTTGCATGTACCTCTGTTTATTTCTCGGGAGAAAAGACCTAATCACATGAACCTACCTGCAGAGCTGATATTTCCATGGTATCATTACTTGCTTGTACCTCTCCTACCTCCTCCCCATTCCTTCTCCTCTGTGATGTGTTAAATATCACGGCTGCAGAAACGAGGGCACGTTTTTCCCCTGCTGTTCCCATTCCAGCTGGAAAGCTTGGACAGATCCTTCCCTTGTGGTTTGTGATACTGTAAATAAAGGCTCGGGAGGTCACACGTTTTCCATCTCAAGTTATTTTGATTCCAGGGCTGGAATGGGGGGAGGGAGGAGAGAAATCAAAATAAGGCAACAAACCCAAACTGTTGTGGCTTGTTGTGGGAAACAGAACGCATTAATGCGAAGGGAAAACCATTGTTAAAAAGCCTTTCCACGAAGGCTCAGGCTTTGACTAAAGCTGAGACTTAGAGAATTAGGATTGAAGATTTCAAAGGACTCTTCCATTAAGCTGTGAAATCAAAGTTGCATACAGAGGAGAGGCCCTGAACAGCAAACTCCTGTGATCTGGTGCTGTTCCTGGACCACTCTGAGAAATCTGGCTAGCTTCAAAGGCATATTGGTGAGTAATTTTACCTATGTTCATGTGAATATAGTTACTCAGATGCTTAAATGTCAGTTAAGTGAGCTTTCAAGGATGGAGTTGGGATATTCTGGCTGTAGGTATCAGTGGTTCTGATGTATCTTGTGGTTTGGCTGTAGTCACTGCCTGCAGCCCAGGGCAGCACCTCATGGTCTGGGGCACTCAATGTAAGTGATAGGGTTCTGAAAATCAGCCCAGGATCCCAGTGTGTTGTGGTGGCTTTTACTGCTGCTGTTCACAGCTGGTGGCCTACATCTGGCAGGTTTGGTCTCAGCTACGTCCCTCTCTGTGTCAGTGTTTGAGGCTTTGACTGTTTACAGCAAACACTGCTTAGGTTTAAACTTAGATTTCATACTTCGATATTTGTATAATCATGGATCGGATTTACTAAGAAATGAGCTCAGAACAAGGTCCATTGGGCTTTACTACTGGGTGGTGAGAAGCAGAGCATGATTAATCCTGGTTTACAATAGAGAAACTAACAGGTACTGGCAACTCTGTCCCTTACTTCTGAGTTCTGAAGAGGCCTTTTCCTGGTAAAGGCTTCTTGGTTATTTTTCATCAAAACAGGATACAAACAGTAGATATCATTTGTCACTGCAGACCTCTCATTGTGCTTTGACACTGCACAAGTATTTCTTTTTCCATAAACTGTTGTATTTATAAGTGTACAGCAGGAACAAGAGAGTAACATTCCACATCTAGACGTGAATATCTCTGTGCACAGGATAGTCTTCAATTCAAGAACTTCTTCCTTGATCTTCTTTTGCATTTTTCCCCTTTAATGGGTACATGACATATGGACATAAAAAATAATGGCCCAATTTCACCCCTGCTGTAGCTCATTGACGTCATTAAAGCTACAGCAGGGATGACTTGGCCCAGATTCTTTAAAAATAAGACCTGATGAGCAGCCCCTCCTGGAAAAGCTCTGTCGAGAAGGTTGTCCTGAGCGCAGCAGAGAGCAGATGCTGTGCAATTCACTGGGACATTCGGTAAGATTCCCATTGGAGCCCTTACTGTGAAATAGGAATTTCACCCTTCCCGGAGGGGAGACCACAAGGCTTGTGCTTGTGGACCTGCTTTTACCATACCTCAATGGTGGGATGGAAAGGGGCAACTGATGAAGTGAGAGAAGGCCATTTAAAGGCAGATCTGGATGGAGACCTGGCTTGCTTGGAAGTTGTTAGAGATGTTTTCTCTGTCTGAGGACTGAGAGCCAGAAGATGGGAATCGTGGTAGAAATGTTCTGTTGCCTTGAGCATATTTTAGGAAGACTGTCTCTATTTTGTTTCTGTGCTTTCCTCTAGCTGCTCCCCAGAGGTGGTGTTCTCTGCAATGTCAAAGTATTGTCATACAAGGATTAGCCATCTGAACACGGCAGCTCTCTCTTCCCTCACATAAAAGGGGCACTCCTGGGTTCAGTATCTCAAAGTAGGTCTAAGGTGGAGCTGCTTTTGCAGGCCATATTGCCCTTTTTATAACGTGGCATAGAAATAGAAATGACAGGGAATATAGGTGAAAGAAGGCAGTGGAAATCATGGTGAAAATAGAAGATTTGACCTTGACTCAGCCTGAATTAAGCTGAAATGTACTTTCAGATCTGAACAAGCTGAAAACGGAGACAAATGGGAAAGGTTCTCAAGAGCTGTTGACTTTCCATTTACTAAAATAGTGGCAGTGATTCGTGGATGGCAGTTCTGCAAACCTTTATGCTAACTCACAAAGCATTTTGCTCTCAGTTATTTATAACTGCAGGAAGAAACACCTTGAAAGAGCAAAGCCCCAAAGCTCTATGTGTGGTGTGTAAATGCTTGATCATCATTTGTACAGCCAATATTCATTGCCTAGAGCATCTTTAATTTAACTGAGTTCTTGGTGGTAATAACTGGATCTGGCCAACACAGGTTCTCTTGCAGTGAGTCCAAGAAATCAGATAGTTCTTTTTCCAATGATGCCAGACTCTTCTGGTCCACTGAATATAACTGCAAGAACACATAGTTCTTCAGAAGGAAAATGCTTACTGTGGTTTTGGTGACAGCTGAAGCTAACTTGGGAGAAGGAAGGATGGAGCAAATAGTACTGTTGTGTGCTCATGAGAGCATGTTCGTTTTAAGGCAATTGGAGTTGGAAAGTTCCTTGCAGGCGGAAGCCAGAATAGTGTCAAAGTGACATTCACTAGTATAAATAGTGAAGGGAGCATTAGATCTTTAAAACATATTCAGTCTTTTGATTAGTCATCCAAAACTCTGGGCTTAGCCTGATAAATGTCCTTCGAACAGGGGGAAAAGTCAGCAAAGCCGAGACTTTGTGATATCCAGAGAGAGCATGCATGGGCTGGCAGCAGACTTGTGAGGAACAGCATTAATGCCAGTGGAAATAGAGGGAGAAAAGGTAACTGAAAGCTCTGCAGCCTTAAGGGCTTTTGGAAGCAAGAGGTATTTGATGTAATGCAGATAAGGGTGATGTTAGCTTCTTTTTATTGCATAGAATACACCCTTATCTGATGAAAATATCCTACTCTGAGATTCTTTCCTATAGGACCTATAGGACTAAAGGTGGAACCCTCACTGTCCATCTCCAACCAGACTGATGAGCAGCATGCAGTGAATAGTTACGACAGATCCACTAAATGCCTTATTGTTGGAGGGAGGGGTTGAAGAGTGGATTTTGCCTGAATAAAAGGATCTTAAATTGTATACCTTTTTGACTGATCCAAGCAGTTAGTTTTCCAGAGGCAGGCGATGTAGCACATCAATATGCTACGATGGGTGTTAGTAGAGTGTGGGAAATGATTAATTTCTGGGGTATATGGTATAGAGATTCATGTCTTAACAATCAGAAGTGTTTCTTTTGGCTGAAAATACGATTTTTGAGGAAGATACACAGTTGTCAATGGGCAGTAGCGCGCTGTTATGTATGCACAAAGCACATACATCCCCCTAAATGAAGGGCAGCTTCCTTTCTGCAGGCTGAGCAGAGCAGGGCTCACACAGCGCTCTGAGGCAGTGCAGGGGAATTACATGTTACAGCCAAGTCTTGGGTTATGTCCTTTGGAACCTCCATGTGTGGCTGTGCACATTGCACAGATGTCCCCAGGGTGGCTGTGGGTTATCAGCGAGATAACCTCAGCTCAGCCCCAGCACTAAAACTGTTGTGATGGGTGCAGCTGCCTGCCTGTGACCACTTCTGGTTGCATCTCAGCTTCACAGCTTCAAGTGGAAACTGTCCAGAAAGTACCACTCCTCACTGAGGCAGGATGCTCTGCAGGACAAGGCTGTGCTGGTTGCTGTGCATGGGCTTGCTGGCTGGGAGCAGAGAGAGATGCCCCAGCAGATGTATTGGCAGACTCTTGTGTATCCAGTTTGTTTGTGAAGAATCATGAGTTGAAATCAATATGCAGATCAGGAGTATCTGAAGATAATCCTTTGCTGTTTCTGCATCAGCCCAGTGGTTGTGTTTATTAAAAATAGGTAAGAAAAGCCAAAAGAGGGGGGTGGATATGCAATTACTATATTTATTCAGATTAGAAAGGAATGTGAGGATGGAGCCCTGGAGAAAATGGGAACTGTTCAGTACTGAAGGAGAACTTTCAATTTATGTGATTGGAAGTTGTAATCTATTCTGGATGATTTAACTGTTAAGCTCTACAGTAATAGTCTCACTTCAGCTCATCTCCTACTAAGTGCTTAGGTTCCACTGGGTGCTCTTAAATCCCAGAGAGGCCCATAAGTTTCAGCTGTATTCTCAAGAGCTCGTAGGGAATAACAAGGAATTAAGAAAGGGAAACTTTCTGACAGCTCTGTTTGTGCTTAGGAAAGAACTAAGCAAATAACCTTGAGATTAATTTGAGGTATCCTCTTGACCAGTGACTAGTTTGTCTCCTGATGCTTCTCTGCGTAGCTAGAACACAACCTACCAAGAAGAGTTGTTCCTGTTTTTCCTATTTTGAGGTCTATCTTGATGGATTATGTTTTGAAGTATCTGTTGAAGGTTATTTCTGAGAAATGCTGCCAGAATGCTTCTTCATATGTGACAAGGCCCAGGTAGAGTCCCTTTAGAGAATGTGGCTGCTCTGTGCATCCTCAGCAAGGGGCAGTGCCTGTGCTGAAGTCTCTGAGTCCTCCCAGTTCCCTGCCCACGCTGGGCCTGGAAATAACTCTGTCAATAGTAGAAATGTCACAGCAGGAATGACTCGCTGGATGTGCCCAATTCCATTTATCTAAATGAGCTGTGATCTTGGATTTAACATGCTGTTCCATAGCTAAGATAAGAGGCCATGAATTAGATTATTGTTGGAAAGAAATAGAGGGGTGCCGATATAAATACTTCTGTGAGAAGTTTAGCAGAGCATTAGTGAGTCTTTTTAACATTTATGAACAGCCACGGTCAAAGTAGTATCCTGCAAAAGATGCTTTCCACATGATAGGAACTCCAGGCATTAAAAAGGCATGAATCAGACTAGGAACTGTAGGGCTCTTTTTTATTTGGCTTTGAGTCTTCAGATGTCAGTGCAAAGCTTTAATCAGGAGCTGTGTTGGTGAGAAACCACCATGTGAAATGGAAGGGGAGGATGTGGGCTGAGATGCTCCTGTCTGAGCAGTCGAGGTGCTCCCCAGCACCCCAAGGAGGTTCCAGCCCCACAGGTATCCTCCTCTCAAGGGTTCTGAGTGCTCTTGTCTCTTTTGTGGCCACAGCAGCAGCAGCCAAGGGGTGTTTGCTGCAGGTTGTGCTCTGGACAAAGGCATATTCCCTGGACAGGATGGCAGGAAGTTCATAAGGTGGGTCAGCAGGAAGCAGTGGCATGATCCCAACTACTGCTGGTGGGAAAACTGCTCTGGCTTTTCAGTCTGCTGTTGTTCTGTGTTGGTGAGGCTCATGCTTTTGGGGTCTGTTCAGTGCAGTACCTTCTATCTCTATAGACAGCTGTGTTTAGTCTTACTGTTGTCACCATGGGTAGTGATGAAGGACAAGATGAAGAGGGCTGGGATCCTGATACCTGGGAGCTGTGCAACACTTTCATTTGGGTTTGTCTCTTGCAACGGGGAGAGTCGAGGCAGTATTCTGCATCTGCTTCCTTGAAGACCTAAAATATGCTTTTATTGACTCCTCAGGTTTTGTGAAATCATGATGGAAGAATGTAACAAATCCATTGGGAAGCTTCCTCTCCCCACTTCTTAGTGTTGTCTTAGTAGCTGCTGCTTGCAAATTAAAATAGCTGCCTTATTGCTTTTAAATATAAGCTAGCCTATATTATGAATAAGTATTATAACTTTATAGTGTAGTTGCTTTACATCAAGTGGCTCTGCTGTTGCCAAACCTCCTCTTTCTGGTAGCTCTGGGAGATGCTCTGCCCAGCAGAGACCTGTCGATGTGCTGCAGCCATCAGACATAGGTCTTCCCCTCCTAGAAAAGCAGTATTTGGGTGACTTACCTCACAATAACAGCCCTTCTGCATGCCATGCTGATTTAAAGTGTCAGTTCTCCAGCTCCTGTCAGGAATACCACCATACACACCCCAAACTGTGCCTCTTACCAGCTTTCCTTGCCTTCAGATCTGCCTCTTTCCCTCTGTTGTATTGAAGCCTGGCATAGAAGTGGGGTTGGGTTTTGGCAGCCTGGAGTCTGAGTGAGTGCTGAGATGTCACCTGGGCTATTCTCCACTAACCCCTGGGCTAATGGATGCTGCTTCCTGACATAAAAACAGATGAGAAACTCTGGCCAGGGGCTAAGCTACATCAAGTTGTGCTTTCAGAGGTGAAGCTGATTGCAGATCTCTCATAAATAAATCTTTCTGTATTAATAAATAAACGCTTGCAATAGTTGCTTCATTATAGTGCACGGAAGCTTTCCGAGAGAAGACTTTCCCGACTGAGCCATTTCTTCAGTCTCTGCTGACTTTTAAAGGTTGGTGTCATGAATTGAATTTGGCCTCTTCCATTAGAATGGAGAACGTGCTCTTCACTTGCGCATATGGTTGATGCGCTTGGAAGAGTGTGGGAAGAGCTGAGATATTCAGAGCTGCTTGCCTTGCTGCTGTGGCAGTCAGGTTACTGGGTTGTTTGGGGAGAGTGGGCAGCCTTTCAACGTGACTGTCTAATACTTGGGTCTTGGAGAGTGGGGAGGTTTCCCCCTTGAAGCTTATGTAGTTGTTGGTTGGCTGTAGAGACCTGGCTGGGTGTCTGCTGCTGACTCATTCTTCCTGCAAAATACCTCTGAGAAGAAGAATACATTGTCTATATTGCAAATAGCCATATTCTTCTTTCCAGAAGGAATGATCCTTGTTGGAAGTTGATGTCACCTAATGTAAAGCATTGCAAATATAAGATTAGGATGTACTTAATGTTCACACTCGATTGGTGGGGAAGCAATAGCTTGTTCTTTGAAACTGTGCTCTGCCTGGGAATAATCTTACCAGTGTTAGATAAATGCAGTGCTGCAGCCGCCCTTATTAGCCACTGATTAGAGGGTCCTTTGTGAAGTGTTGTCTGTTTCTGCCATAAATTAATTAATATGGAACCAGGAAAATTCCTATGGAAACAAAACGGGAGCAAATTTAATAGCAGACAAATGGGTGGTCTGGGCTATGAAAGTGAACACAAAACTAATTCCTTAATGGGACCACTAGAAGAACAAACAAATCTAGAGAGACGTGGTTGTGTGCCTCAGCTAGACATGTATGTTTGTGGATATAATTAAACTTGAGTTAATAACACATTGTCGTCAGGCTTGGCCGAGAGCTCCACTTGGGCTGTGGCTACGTGTCCAAAGCATTTTTACTCGATTAACTTCTCTGTACAGTGTGGTCTGGAGCTTTCAAAGCACTTGCAGCTCTTGGGTGGCTGCCTTGTGTATCAGCTCATTCCTCACATAGCTCAGCGAGCACCGTGAAGCCTTTCCTACAGCCTGGTGATGGAGAGATGGAGACTGTCCCTGTCACTGACCTGCTGTAGGAGGCAGTGGGTGAGACGGGTGTTCCACAGCGCTGCATGAGGAGGGGTGAAGGTGATGCTTCATGATTCACGTTTTGCATTGCAAATCCTGCTTCGTAAGCTGTTTCCAGCCATATGATAAATGATTTATTATCTCTGAGAGCTTCACTGGGGAGAAAAGCAAAAGATGATCAGTGTTTTTTAAAGCCCTGTGTCGAATATTGACTGATTAAGTTGTAATTTAGAAGTGACGCATTTGGGCATGTAATTTTCAAGCCCATCTTTGGTTCCAGGGCTCATAAATATCGGTGCCAGCTGTAATGAAGTGCTGTGCTACTTACTATGTTCCTATCACTGTGTGTCCTTTGTTTTAATTATTAAATCACGGTGGCTATGGCCATAATAATGTGGTTGGTTTATGCCTTGGAACAGGGGGAAATAATTCTATTTCGTTGAAATAATGCAATTGTAACATGCCTCTGGGTTTGAGTTAAAGGGGGAGGTGGTGCAGGTGCCTGGCAAGGCAGTGCTGTTCTCTTGGTGGTTATCCACAGCAAATTCCACTGCTGTGGAGTGGCAGCATATTTGTTGTTAATGGAACAACTTGTGAGCAAACATGGGGCTGTTTATGGTGACAGGGATAGGAAAACAGGCTCTAAAATCCCACTCATTAAGGGCAGCATTTGGCTCAGGTGCATCTCGGGGGAGGAGGTGCAGAGCTGTGGCTGTGGGACTGCCCAAGCCATTACAGGCAAAACACTTCACTTCTGTGCACCTCTGAAGGCCATCTGGAGGGTAAGCAGCTATCAGCCTGGGTGCTTTCATGAGGCAAAGTGCCAGGGGAGGACTCGAGATCCTCTGATGCAAAATGCTTTACAGATGAAGTATTTATTTCCCCTTTTGAAGGGAAAAGATGTGTGATGATTTCTCAAATCAGGATGACTGCACCAATTCAGATATAATTTGATAAATGAAGTATAAAGACACCGTGCATGACCTTCCATAAAATACAAGACTGCCTGAACCATTTGTCCTTTAAATCTTGCTCCGCATCTTTGTATTTCCTGCTCATGCTGTTCATTAGTCTCCTGTGCCCTGTTGGTTTTGGGCTGATAATGGCCAGCTAAGTGGAAGGAAAACCTCTGTATAAATAAAGCAGGGTGCTTTTCTCTGCGTAAAGTGTCTTGTAGGGCAGAAAACCTCCTATTTGCTCCTCTTTTGTGTTGTAGCTGAGCCCTAAATCGTGTCAGTGCTCTTTACATACCCTCTCGCAGTCCAGTTTACACAGACATCCTTTCTTCCATGGGAATCCTTGCACTGGTGTGGCTGCAGCACAGGCTGTGGTTTCTTTCCAAATGAATCATGAGGGTTTTACAAGCTCTGAAACTTCTCTGGAGAGCTTAAGGGTGTGAGCAGCTTACAGGCATGGATGACTCTTCCTGACTCGGAGCTGGATATGTCCTGAGTATCTGTGTGATGCTTTAGGTTGCCAGCAGGGATTTTGCCCCCCTAAGATGGGATGCAGCACAATCCTAGGCTCCTGCTGTGGCTGCCTGCAGAGCTTTGCTGGGGCATCCCTTGAGGATGGGGTATGGGAAGTGATAAAACTTTGTTGGTTAGTTCCTTTAGCTTATGTAAACTTTCTATGAGGAATAAGCATGTGTTTGGAGGACAAAAGCATCTCCTCTCTCTGGCGGGGATTCCCTTAAGGATACTGAATCTTGCTCCCTGCCTTAGCAGCTCTTTGCCCAGCCCTGTGGAGGTTGTTTTGACCAGCCCAGCTTAGTCCAAGCCCCTTCTCTGCAGATCAGTTTGACCTCCTAGTGTTCCCTCTTCAGGAATGTGGTGCAGGAGCCCTGTAAAGGGGGGACAATGGTTTGAGCAGTGGCTGTTCCTTCGGGCTCCTCACTGGGAGCAATTCTGGCTATGGGCTCTTACAGCTGAGAGGCTTTGCATGCTGCTCTGTGCTTGCCCTGCTGCAAACACAATGCCATGGTATGTGGCATGTGGTCCTGCTCTGTCACCACCTGCACTTGGAACGTGTGAGCAGTCCTGGGGGGAGCTTGAACATCCTCTCTTGTGTCTGCCATGTGTGCTGGGCAGGCAGAGGCTGGAAATCAAGGCTGTTTGCAGTAGTGCTGAGCTCTGTGTAGGTGCCTGTTGGGTGCACTCCTTGCACAGTGTCACGGGTGGCTCTTCCTGGGGTTCTGCAGCCAGTCCCTCTGCTCTGACCCAGCTAGAAAGCAAGTTGGCTGCTTCACAGCATCCCAGAATCCCAGAGTGAGACAGGCTTTGGAGCAGAGCACTGGGCAAGACATAGGGAGCTGGCAGTGACATGGAGCTGGCAGAGGACAAACCAAGCAGGTAGGAACTGTCAGGAGCTCTGGAAATTAGCAGGGAATTTTTCTTCTTTTCCCTTTCCTTTTTTCTGGCATATGCCAAGAGTAGGTATTTCAGCAGGGGAATACCTGGCACAGTGTGATGGCAACTCACCCAGCTGCCCTGATGGGTGCTTTTGCCAGGAGCCTTTGGACCTATTCTTCTTGGTGTAAATAAAATCAAATAAATAAAATACTTATTCCTCTATATAAAACCCAATGAGTGTGATTCCCTCGAGTCTCTGGGTACCCATTACATGGTCAGCATTTGTTCCTTTCTCCCTCTGCAGGGAGTTGATGGAGAAAGAAGAGACCATCAGAGTGCATAGATCTCAGCCAGGCACATGAAGGCTCACAGCAACATTCTTCTATGATGAAAGAGATATTATTATGGTCTGAATTCTTTATTTTACTTTTTCCCTGGTGGGAGAGAACTGCTGGTGATAATAGTTGGCAGCCCAGCTCCTGTTGGGAAGCACTGAATGGAGGAAGGATTTATTGAAGGAAATGTGTGGCAAATTCCTTTATAATGCACTCTTCTTTTTTTCCCTATTTAAAGAGGTTGTTTATAACTAAGAGCACATTTGCACCCAGGAGGTAATCTCGTTGTAGCAGTTACTTATTGAATGAGGGCTTGGTAGTCTGTTCTGGATGGGAGCCTCAGGAGCAGCTCTTGGATAATACTGTACCTAAGCTTTTTCTTTCCCCCCTTTCCTTTCTTGTTTAAATGAAGGCTGGTGCAGCTCCTTCCCATGTAGTTTGAACAACAGCTTTGTGAAGTACATGTCAGCATTTGAATTATGCTTTTCATTTATTGTAACCAATTCTAGTGCTCTCCTTTCATCCCCAGGGTTTCTGGAAGGTTTCTTGACTTCTCTTCCTCCTCACCCCCTGCAAGCCAGGCACAAAACCCAAGGGCTCCTTTGAATGCTGCCTGGTGCTTTGCCTGTCTCTCTGTTGGATGCTGTTAGAGAAATGCTGTGATTTTGGAAAGGAAACTGAACCTGGTGGGGGGAGAACTCTGCTGCAAAGAGTCCTGGTCAGGTTATTGCCCACAGCTCTCCTTGTACTAAGGAGTAGTCAGAACCCATCAGTGTAAAACCTTCCACACAAGGAGTAAACAATGCAGTCTCACTGGTAAGGGATGCTGAGCATCCTTTATGTGAAGTGGGTTTTGCTACTTCTGGCTTGAATACTGACTAAATACAAATAATTCTGGCAAACAAACTGCTAACTTTCCCCCATGGTAGTGGTTAAAAGATAGGAGGGAGAAGTGTACAGTGAAAGCAGAATATGGCCAAGACTGATGATCATTGTTAGAGCAGAGAACCTATTTGGTTTAGAATAAGCTTCCATATGCTCAAGAAATGATGATGTGTTCCAAGTTATCCCCACCCTAAAACCCTCAGAGCTGTTGCTGCAGGATGGCTAATGCAAAACCTCTCTTGGTGGGACAAGCAGTGAGGAAGGTCATGTGTATTTTGCATCTTCCCCTTTTCACTGTTCTTCCAGTAAAAGCATGTTTGGGCTGGAGTGCACCGAGCTACCCAGGTGCGGAGGATATTATGGGCTCTCCATATTGCTGGCCCTAATTTTAGCTACGCTCTGCAGTGTTCATGCCAATACTCACCCACTTGCATTTGCACTTCTGGTAGAGTCATTACACAGTGTGAGCTTCACACATGTGCCGCTCCTCCTGGAGCTCAGCTGGCAGCAGCAATTTGTATTCCCAATCAAGCAGTGGGGTTTGTGTGGGAGAGGGACCAGTGGGAAGATGCTCATCTGTGAGCGCGTCCCTGCGGAGCGCTGCTGGGCTGTGCTTGTTGCAGCCTGTTGTAAGCAATTGGATGGGAGGGAGAGAGCTCTGTCATTCCCTCCTGCTTTGCACTGAAGTGGAGGAACAGCTCTGCCTTGCATGCTATGTTTTCTCATGCACTTCCACTGTGAAAGGACTCCCAGTCCAATTTGTCAAGGCAGAGACTTGATGTGAGTCCAAATACACTTGACAATAGTCTCTCTGCTGTCAAAACCTCTCCTCCTTCTGTGATAAAAACAAAGCTCCCAAGTAACGCTCCTTCCTTCCTGTGGCTCTTAAGAAAGACTCAGCATCCCGGAGCTGTTCTGGGAAGGAAGTTTTTTACTGCATCCAAAGCACTTACCCATTTTCCCATTTAAAACCTTGACAGAGCAGTGCATTCAACACAGCCACAGAGAAATGATCTGGATTTATGCTTGCTTTAATTGGACCACATAAGATTTTATTTTCTGATAGGGTCCAAAGGGAGCTGTCGGAACACTGCAGGAGGAGTGAATGTGTCCATTGTGGTAATGTGCTTTTGATAAATGCATTACGGCATAGTTATGAAGTCAGGAAGAAGCCTTAATTACTGTTATGAAGCCATTAGAGTCTAAAGCAGCAATCTGAGCTCTTGTTGCAGTTGTGTTTTATATTTCTTCGCTGGAGACTTTAGCACACAAAAAAGTGCTTGTTTTAGAAGATAATTTCTGCCTTTTATTTCCTTTGCCTTTTTAAAATGATGGAGAAGTGAACATAATAACTGAGCTCCATGGGATCCTGTGGATAAAGAAACACAACCTTTACACTGAGCATGTACAGCTCCCGTTGGCAGGGACGCCAGTGCTGTATGATCTGCTCACTGTTGTCTCCTGTTAGCCATGCCCATAGAGCATAAGAAATTGCTGACCTTAAAAAAGGGGCAAAGAGAGGCAAAGATCTCCATGATTCTTGTGTAAAGCTTCCTCTGGGGCTGGGGAAGGAGAAGGACTGGTCCTGGGAACCTTTCATTAATGCAAATTGCTTGGGGAGCTGGGTGAGTGTTACAACCTATACGTGGGGTCAACAAACTGCCCATGGAAGCCTTAGCTTTCCACAGCAGCAGCACAGCAAAGAGCCTGCACCATCTTGCTCAGGTCTCTCTTGACAGCAACCACAACAAATGGTTTGGAGCTGAGTATTCTTACACCAGAAATGTTTGCAAAGAAAGAGGTTAGTTTTCAGGTGTTTATTACCCCTTTTATCTTCTTCCAAAGGAAGACTGTTTGATGCTCAGTCACCTGGTTTTAGCACTTTGTAAATGTTCTTTTGACTCTTTGGCAGCACACTATTTATATACCAGATGTTAATTTAATAGAGTGAACTTTGTTACCCTTCAGGATGTGAGTATCTCCATTTAAAAAACAAAACTGACACAGCCACTGTTGTAAATGAAAGGTTAACAGGCATGGCAACGTGAAGGTATTGTTTGCGCAGTTGCTAAATTGATACTGTGCTGCTTTCTTAAATGGAATATGTCTTTAGTGACAGGAAGGTTAAGTAGAATTTGTCCTGTTATGAGAAAGGAAGAAGGAGCCTCACTTATTAGTAGTGTTTTTCTAAGCCTGATTGCTTAAAGTAATTGCAGGTGCAGCATGGGAACATTGATGCTTTTTACAGCAGCTGCGGGAAGTGGCTGGTTGGGTCTGGCCCCATCACACTGCTGTTGGCTGCCACTGGCCACTTCACTTCCATACAGGGTTCAAACTGGCTCTTGCTTGTCCTCAGTTTGGGCTGTTTTTAGAAGCCCCAAGGCCCTTTGCTTATAAGCTTTTGGTTAAGAAAACATAAGCTGCAAAAGCCCTTCCCAAGAGTAGGTGCATTCTTGGTGTACCAGACCTCCCAGTGTGGTCACACTGAAGGGGTGATGGACTTAGGGACTTCATGGCTTACATTGTGGGGTGTCTGAGCGTTGGGCCAAGCTGTTCATATTGAGTCTGGGATCCAGCCTCTTCAGCTTTAGAGAGCTCAGGAATGTCTGCTTAATATGTTGGAGCAGTTTTGTCCTTTTGTAAACGTGTGTTGCTCCTTGCTCCTTCTCCCCACATCCTGGTGTGATTTACAAAGGCTGTGCTCTTAGAGGGCTTTTCTGCTTTGATTCACTTATCAGTAGTTAAATAACGCAACAGAAAAGCTCCCAAACCAAACACACATACCCT
This sequence comes from Melopsittacus undulatus, assembly GCF_012275295.1. Classification (NCBI taxonomy): domain Eukaryota; kingdom Metazoa; phylum Chordata; class Aves; order Psittaciformes; family Psittaculidae; genus Melopsittacus; species Melopsittacus undulatus. Next base: position 20,936,554 of record NC_047538.1, on the reverse strand, counting down.
GAACACTTAACTATTCCAAGACTGTGTGGTTTTCATTCTCTGTGTGCTCTCAGCATACTGAGCTGGGGAAGGTGATGAGGATAAATATTACCGTCTTGTTTCCGAAAGCTGTTGGGTAAGATCTCTCCCTGCAGCATCTGAAGCATTACTGGAAATACTCTGAACTGTTATAACAACATCTCTGGTGTAATTTTCCTTTTCCAAAAGCCTTTCCCTTCCCCCTATTTCTGGGTAGAAGAAACGTATTAGCAGAGATTCAGGTGTCAGCAAACGTGCCAGGCTCCTGAATCATGCAGCGCATAGTGAGTGCTGAGATGTTACCATCTGAAGGGAAGGGGAGCATTCATCCTTAGAGCGCACTGGTAGTGCTGCTGCAGTTTTCATCATGTTTGTGTATTTAAAATGCTTCCAGTTGTGATGTTTGTCCTGATTGACTGTTACAGGCTTCTGTGTGCTGAAGTTTGGGTTGACTTGAAGTCTGCCATTAGAACTCTTGGAGTGCTACATCTTCATAGAGTGACAAGCACTGCTGCTCCCAGGGAGATAGGGTACATCCTTTTTCCTCTCCAGAGTACTCTACTCTGAATAGCTCTACAATTAGAATTGATATATCTTTATTTGGTTGGTCTACTGCCTGTTATTTCCACTTTGTTTCAAATTGAGCCGTTTGGGCCAGTTCATGCTTCAGAGATCTAATTTAAATGGAGTTGTTCACAGCTGTAAGCTTGTCGATGTGTTCATTGGGTACCATGAAGCTCTGAAGAACTGCTTGAAGAGTCCAGAGGAATTTAACAAGCTGACTCCCTGCTTTCCATGTCTGTTCCTGCCCAGGCACAGGTCTGTTGGGTTGTCATCATTCCAAGTGGTCTTGCCAGCCTTCTGCACAGCCCATCCAGACTGTGAGTGTATTTCTTTATTCAACGCATTTGGAGTTGATGTCTAACTTGCAGTCTGGTGCTGTTCCATGGCTTTCTGGTTCATTAAAACCATCACCAGAAGGTGCCTGGAGTACCTGCAGTGGTGCTGCTGGATTTGCATTTCCACTGGTAGGTTTGAGGACAGGTATGTGGGGGCTGCCCAGCTTGTCCCTGCCTCACTGCAGGGTTTTAACCACTTCAGCCCTGACCCTTGCAGAGTTTCACCCCAGCTACATAAGTTAGATACTGAAGCCACCCATTTGTCTTCAGGCATTTGAAGCAAACACCGGCAGAAAATGGCACAGAGGACGAAAACTAAATGGGCCTTCTAAAATCCTTTCAGCTTTAAGTATTACAGATATAATTAGAAACACAGGCAAGGTTTATTATCCTGTAAGTGCCTTTCTAGTCTGTTCTGCTTTTGTAACCTTTCTTTCTTCATCTGTCATTCTGTCTTGCTGCATTGTTTCTCCTTGCAGCCTGGCGTCTCCATCACCATGTCCTGTTGCTGTCTTAACGCTTTGCACCAAGTCTGTTTGCTTTTCCCCTCTATTTACATCATAGCTGGCATCTTTTTGGCTCTGCAGTGGTGTTCCCAGGAAGCCACTATCGTTCAAACCAGTAGGTAGTTCTTACTGCCGCAAGAAGAGGAAGAGCTGCCCTCTGCAGCCCCTGTCTCCTCAGGTTGGACATCTTCCCCCTCTGCTATTTGGGAGCTTAAGATCATTTTTAGTTCTTTTTTTAATTGCTTTGGAAGTGGAAAGTTGAAGCTTGGTGTGAATTGGTCCCTGCGAGGTCTTGATGTGGGAAGCAGAATGGGTCTTTTAGAGCAGGGATGCAGCTCCATGCTGGGAAACCCACTGCCTGGACATGGTGAGGAGAGCCACTGCTTGCCTGTAGGGACACACTCTAGTTTGCCCAGGGATTGCTGTCAGTTATCTTCAGGTCCTTTCATGTGCAGCAGGACTTTAAAGTCCCTCCCGTGGGACCTTAAAGTTCAAGGTGGGGAACATTGTGGAGTGTTTTGTAGCTACTTTTATCCCTGATCAATCTGTAACCTGTTATAGGCAACACTTTGAGGCTTGGTCTGCTCTGAAAAGCTTTTTGGCAGAGCCATCTCTCTGGTGGAAAGAAGGTTTCCCTCCTTTCACAGTTACCTGCATTAGGAGTGTGCAGTTCTGGTTGTGGGGTTGCATCTCACTACCCTGACCAAGCCCACCCCAAACCTAAGAGCCCCTGTGCAGGAAGGCAATGTTCCAGTATGGACTGTGAGTGGGAGTTGCGCTCTGTAGTGTCATTATAAATGCACTTCATTACGCTTGTGTCAGTGTTTGGTGATGATTGAGGATGCTCAGCAGCTCCAGGACTGGGGTATAAGGCATGTTGGCTTGAGCACCTGGAAAGGAATGGCAGCTGCTTGTAAAACAAACCAACCATCTCCCTTAAAATACAGTGGCTGTTTCTCAGATACAACTGAGATGCTCAGCCTGAAGGGAAATCGATTGTGTGTTTGGCCTCCCCGTTGCTTATACGTGTATGTGAGTGTGTTTGTTTTATTTAAGGAGTTGGTACATAATCAGTCTTAAAATTAACTGACTGCCTGTTGACTTGTCACCCTGTGAATGAAAACACATTGCTCGTAATTTGTTTGACATTATTCTGTCCTGTTGTCAGGCTTCTAATTACATTTAGAACATAACCCAGATGTCTGTCTGCCTCCTTCTGTCTCTTTGTTATTATTAGTTTTATCATTAGTATTTATTTATTGTCATTTATCTTTTTATGGCAAAACATGGAAGGAAAGATTTCCCTGAAGTGATGGAAGTCTGATTGCTCTTCTGTCTTCTCAGACATCAGTAGGTGCTTGCAGGTTTATCCCCTTAAACCGTGCTCCTTTTAAAGGGTGTTGCTTTGGTCATCCAAAATTGCTCATCCTTTATGACTTTGGATGGACCTTCTGTTTGCTTTACAGGTATTGAAAGATGTTTGTAGCTACATTAAAATGTTTCTCTAGATTCTGCTTCCTCATAATGATCCCATTCACCACCTTATTTATTTTTAAAGAGAGAAATTGCTTGTGCTTTTAGAAGATTAAAATATTAATGTATTTAAATATAACAATGAGAGAGGGGAGGCAAGAAGGGGTTGCCCTTTCAAAATGCACACAAATGAGCAATCTTCTATTGAATCCATTGGATAAGCATCTCGTATCCCTTGCCAACATTGGCTTTTTGGTAATTAGCAAAGGAAAACTCAAGCTGCTCAGTGTGAGGTTTTATTGCTCAAAACCTATCGTGTCACTTGAATTTTCCTAGAGCCACAAGCTTTTAAGCAGCAGAAACACAGTTTTCCATTAACGTGTGATGTACCCAGCTCCTGTTTTCTGAAAGCATTAAGTCACTTAAGCATCAGAAGGCTGCTGCTTTGTTAATGGGACTTTTGAACGCTTTACCTCTGATCCCACTTGGAGAGAGCCGTGCTGGCCACTGAACAAGCTCCACTTCCCTTGTGGGGGTTCTTTTTTAGCTGTTCTAAATTTGCAAGGCTACGGGGGTGTGTGGAAGCTGTTTTTAGGGATAAGAAACTTGTCTCTTGGTCCCTGCTGACTTGAGGTTTTTGGTCTTGTCAGCTCTCCTCGCTCTGAGCTGCGGACGTTACTGTTATAGTTAAATGCTGACAAAAGAGTCTGAGCTGGGTGGCTTCAGCAGGGAACAGGTTTGATTGTGCTGCTAGATGTTGTTCCAGCAGAGCTTGTGGTAGGGGAGAATGTGAAAGTATAGGAAGGGCGCAGTAGGTCACCATAGGAAAGCAAAACTGGAAGGTGAGAATAAAGGACATAAAGCATGTGTTCATTACAGGTGATATTTGTGACACTTGGGCATAGAGACTGCAAATTATTACGTGGTCCCTACCATTAAATACAAATACATCCCTAAATTTCCCCCTCTGCATCCCAGCCAATAGGATCTTAATGAAGCACAGGCAAATCCCCTGAACCACTTCAAGAGGTTTGTGTCACCTCTGTTGTTCCATGTCAGTACAATGGGCTTTTCTGATCTACTGCTCTTGTTACTTGGGGTCTGGGCATCTGCTAGACCTGCAACCAGGCTGAGCAATGGTTGACATCTGATGAATCTGGAGTAAAACTGCACCAGGGACTGTAATTAACCCTGTGTTTTTGTGATGGAAAAGCTGTTTCCCTGGGACAGAACTGACTGGAAGGGTTGGGTTTGGCTAAAATACTGCTGGGGTTTGTGTCCTGAGCATCTCATCATGGAGTCTGCAGTTGGGAGAGAAGCGGGAGGGAAGGATGTTGTCACTTGAAGTTCCTCTCTGATCCCTTCCTGCTTTTGTTGGTGGCTAACAGTTAAAGGAGGGGAAAGGCAATTCTGGCTCTGGGCATCCTGGTGCAAGCCTGGCTTCATCTCCATCAAGGGTCTGCTGGCCTCAGCTGCATTTGAAGGTCTTGGCTGTTCCAGGAGCTGACAAACAGGCATCAATTGATGACTCACCAGCGCAGCAATGTCAGAAATGCTGGGTTTAGTTTGCTGTTCCTGCATGTTCTTCAACCTGTAACTGTTCTGTGCAGCTTTTAGCCTCAGGAGAGGTTATCTTGTCCATGTACAGCAAAGGATGAAGTTGAGAGTGGGCGCTTTGGGATGAAAGGTGGCTGTGGTGCAGTGCAACGCTGCAGGTGGATCCGTTTGCTTCATGTAAAAGAAGGATTGACAAAGCCTGGTTTTGAGAAGCCGATCACAGTCCAAGTGGTTGGTGGAGCAAGGAGAGACTTCTCTAAAGGTTTGGTGTTTGGTTTCCACTCTTGTTTTTCTCTTCTCCTTAAGCAGCACAGAATAGGATCGTGCTCCCTACCTACGTTTGTAGCCTCACGTACACAAAGCTGTCTGTTCGTGTGTGTTTTCACAGGTTTGGGGCTTAAAGTGGCGAGTTAATTCTTAGCCTGTGAGTGGGGGGGAATCCTTGAAACAGCAATGAAGCAATAGTGCTATATGCCACTTGGGGGGGGATCTTAAGAATAAACCTACCAGTTTATAGCTTATCTGATGAGGTAAGGAATAAAGATAGAACAACATAAATGTCTTGAGTTGTCTTGGTATTTATTAGTTGCTGTGCTCACTAAGTGTGCTTTCCAGTGGGTAGAGCTTCTTTCCTATGATAAGTTCTCTTAATGAAGGGATTTATTAAGAAGCTGCTTGTCTTCCACCCCTTCTCTTTGCGCACACAGGAGTACAGAGTGAAATGGGCATTGCTCCTTGGTGTGAGCACGTTTCAGCTCCGTGCCCTTTGTTCTGAGCAATCTGTCTCTTGTGACGATAGGTTTGGTATCTCAACCCCATGGATTGGGTGCATGGGGTCTTGTTGTGTGGGGTTCTCTTTTGAGTTTGACCTTTCTGCTCCTTTTAGTCATACTTTTCTTGTTCCACAGGAAGCTTGGATAGTAATTATATGGTATTCAGCCTCTCCCTACCCTTTTCCTCTCCCACTGTGCCAATAACAGCTGCTTGATCATTTTTGGTAAGAATTTTACCTTTGCAACTGTAGCCTTAAGTAATCAACCAAAGAACCCCCCCCAAGCCATAAAACCCCCAATGAAGCTTTGAAGAAATGTCAATGTCATTTAAATGTGTAGCACTCATGCTCAGCCTTTCTCTCTGTACCTTCCATCTAATTTCCCTTCTCTCAATAGCTCTGACTAATGCTGGGATCTTTCTCTGTTTGAGCCCTGCTATTTATGAATAGAGCAAGTCTTATCTGAAGGCTTGTGAATGCTTACAAGTGCGAGGCGGGCTGGGATGAACAATGTGCATAAATAGCAAAGAGTTGAAGGGCCGAGTCCTCAGAATAACAATTGAGGAGAGATGACCCTGCTGAATATGTGATGAAGCAAACAGCTCTCCTGCTCTCAGCTCCTCTCGCTGGCCCAGGTGAGTGTATGTCTGTTGCAGGGCTCTTGCTGTGCAGGATGAAGTTCATCAAGGCACTAAGAGGTGGTCTCCTCCTCCTGAACGCTGCTGTTCCTACCAGCCTGAAGAGGTGCTTTCAGTAGGGAGATCTTATGAAATGCAATAGGAATGATGGTTTATTTTCCTTTATAATCAGCATTGCTGACTGAGTTACCCTTCTGCTGCCCTGCTTTCTTCCCTACAGCAGGCTGGTGTTCCAGGAGTAATCTTTAGCTTGCTCTCTTGCAAAAGGCTCATAGGACTGGCTCTGTCTTTGATATGGTTATTCCTAATGCTCTTCCCCCTCTTATTGCAGCACTCCCGTGTGTGCTCGCTAAGCCAGATGTTCACATCACACTTCGTGTTCTTCTATGCATCTAAGCTATGAAGGAAAAAACAAGAGTGCTTGTTCCCCTATGGAGTGCTCCTCTGGAAATGGAGTGCTGCCTCCCTATCCTCACCAAGAGGAACGAGCAAAGCTGCACTTACATCATTGCATGACAAAAGTGCTTTCCAGTCCTTCAATGACAAACTCCTGAGAGCACAACTGTTGTTGCTTATTTAATGACTGTTAACAGGTAGTGTATTTAGGGCAGCATTTGAAGTGTAACTGGCATAAAGGGTTTGGTAAACTCATTACTTGCTCTGCTTGTAATAATTCCTGGGTCTCCCTGGCCCTACCTGGGGAGAACAATCCATTTGCAAGGGTGTGCAAAAAGGGCTGGAGAGAGCTTGCTGAGACCAGGCAATTCAAAGTACGCGATGCTCTTGTTTCTGATGGGTGCTTGGAACTTCTGGTAGCATAAAGCATTTGATGCAGTGGTTTCGGTGCAGGATAAGCATGAAAGTGCCCTTAGCTGTGTTTCCAGGAGGCAGCAAACACCCCACGTTATCTCTGTAACATTTCAGTGATGATAAGGTATCTGTAGCTCTTTCCGTGACACAGTTCAGTAAATCCAGCAGCAGCCCTTTGCCTCTACTGAGCTTGCAGAGAAGCTGTGGAGCTGCTTTTTGCCTTGGCTGCAGAAAGTGGTGTGCAATGAGCACTGTAAATCCTGGTTGATGGTGTGTGAAGTGTGAACTCTGTCATTTCAGGCTTGTTGGGCTCTGGCTGCTCAGGTTCAGTCCTCTTTGGTCATCCCCGTGCTATGCACCTGCCCCGCATCAAGGACATGAGCCTTTTTGGTTCTCCCCTTTCACATCCCTTGTGTGTTGTGTAGATAAACTCTATCCTCTCTCTGGGGGAAGAGAAATGTGCTCATGGTGTGCACAGGGAGCATGGCACAGGGCCACGGTGCTGCCAAGGAAATTAAGGACTGATTGAGAGCAGCAGTGGCTCAGCTTGCACCAGGGTGAGTGTGAGTTGTTCTAATGCATATGGGGATCACACTGTAGTAAAGACCCGTATTTCTCCATGGTATTTCTGGTACTGTTAGGAATGAGTAAAGCTTCATTATGAACATGGACCTTTTCCCTGCCCAGTGAGACATTCATCTGCAGCAGCCACTGGAAAGGTTCAGAACACTACCCTGATGCCTGCTGTCAAAACCAGCCCGTTTCCCCTTGTCATACACTGTCTCTTGCGATGTTTTCCAAATGAGAGCCTGAAGTATGTAGAGATTCATGTGTTTTCTGTGAACACAGCTGCTGCTCTTGACCCATCTGCCAGGAATTCTTCTCTTCAGACACAGCTTGCTTCCTCCCTATGGCTGCCTCCCTGCTCCATCAGAAACAAACACTTCAGCACAGCTTTGCTTCATGCAGAAGAACAACAAACCCTCCTTTTAAGGGCCCGTTTCAGAGCATGAATGAATCCAAGGATGAGCAGAATCTGCTGTCAAATGGGTGTTTTAGTTTGGACAACTGTGTAAAGTGTTGTTGCTGTGGGAAATCCCTTCTTCCACTGCATCAGAATTCCTTCAGCAAGCGTGTCTGGGCAATGCCAAACCTGGTTAACGTAGGGTGAAGCTTCTTTAGAGCCTCTGTCCTTCCTGTTTGAAGGAGAACTGAGTCCATGCTGCTTCTTTGAGTATTGCTGTGGTACGAGGGCTTTCTCAGCAGCACAACCACTGTTGGTAAAAGAGAAAGAGCAGCAATTCATTTTATTACCTTAGAGAAATAAAAGTGTGTGTAAAGCAGAAAACCAAACCAAAACCCACAAATACAGAACACAAACTTAGCAATCTGCTCTGAAAACACCTGCCTCTCACCTCTGCTGCAAGGGGCATGGAACTGAATGACAGAGGCCTGGATCATGCAGTCAGGAGCCTTCCCACATCGCATCCTCTTGCTGCCAAGGGTGTGCTCACAAGATGTCCCTAATTCAGTTAGAAGTGCTCTTCCAGGAACCGTATCATTATAGAGCTTGAAGTTCTGCAAACAGAGTGGATGCAGTCACAGAGGATCCTGCTCTCTGAGCACTGACAGTGTCTCTGGGATGAGCTGTGTCCTGGGCTGGCTGCTGCATCCAAAGGGTCCCAGCTCTGAGATGATGCTCTCCTCTGTCCTGCTGCACCTCTCTTCAGGACATGCTTCACCTTCCTGATGAAACAATTCCATGTTCTTCGCTGACCATCCATAGGGGCATTGGGATCTTTTCCTCCTTGGGGTTAGATTTCTGACATGCACAGGTTCTGCTGGATGGGTGAAGCTGCTTTGGTTCATAGGCAGTATTGCCTGTGCCTGCATCTTGACAAAGAGGGTATCTGATCTCTGGTCGTGCTTGAGCTTTTTGCCTTATGGGACTGTACTTTGTTGGGAAATAGGGATGGACACAGGAGGACAATGAGCTCTCAGCACCTCTTAGCTGTGCTGTAGGTGTTTCTTTTGGTTTGGGGGTGGTTTTCCCTTTGCATGGGCTGTGGTTGGGACATCCTGCTTAACCAGTTCTGCCATATAAGTGTGTGCTCTGTTAGAGAGGAGCGTATTTGAAACTGGAGGAAGAGCTTCTTGAATTCCTCTTCTGCTGTTCTCCCAGCAAAGGAGCAGCATTGGTGACTCCAGGGAACCATCCCTTGCTCCCTTGGAAGACAGCTTCCTCAGAGTGTGCTTTATGCAGGATGATGTTGTATCTGATGCTGCCGTGTCCAGAAGGTATCTGGGCCTCTTTATTATAATCATGTTTGTGCGTTCAGACCAATTTTGATGGTTATGAAGGTTCAGCAAAATCCCAGAGATCTCAATAAGCTAATTTGGTAACTGTTTGTTGCTTTTGTTGTTCCTCTTTGTTGTGAGGACAGAGCTGGTTCATGCTGATGAGTGCTGCATGAAAATTGTATTATTAGTAATTACTGGTAATTTCTTGTCTGGAAGCTTCAAGTTTGTGGGAGCACTTAAATCCATTTGCTTCTGTATTCCCTCTGGCTTTGCTGTCATGTCTCTCGGCACCAGGTACCTCAAGGCACTTCAGCAGTTCCCTTTTCTCCATGGCAACTTCTCACAGTGGTTCCTGTATGGCAGAGAGGCAGTTCTCTTTCTTTCTGCCTTCATGGGGGTTTTCTGTCCGGTCCATGTCCATCCTTGCACTGTAGAGGCTGCTCCAAAGCAAAGGGAGCAGCAGCAGCCTGAGTCAGGAAGGATGTTGGTGCAGGGTGATGCTCAGGGATGAGGGGGAAGGCAGAGGGACCAGTGTGTGCTTCACATTTTCTCCTCCCCCAGAGACAAATTGTAGTTGTCTCTTTATTTTAACCATGCTGTGGTGATGCAGTGGTTTTTGTCAGCTGGCAAAGCTGAGCATTACTCACAGAGGCTTGTTTTGTGTTCTAGGGAAGCTGGCAGAAAGGTAAAAAGCAGAAGCGTACCATTGAACAGAAACCCCTGGAAAAAACCCCAAAACCCCCAACTTCTCAAAGAGAATTACAGCATTGCTGCATGTGCTCTTCGAGGGGAGCATCTTCTGTCTACAGGGTCTCAAATCCCTCTTTAGATTTAAATTATAGGGGTATTTCTGATTTTGGGAGTCACGTGTGCAAACGTGCTCTGAAGCTGATCCTGCCTTACATAGCTAAGGAAATGGAGATAGATGGAAGGAAAGCTTACTTGGGTGAGAGTTGGTTTTATTTCCCCTGTACTGAGTTTTTTCTTCAGAGATCATCATTAAAAGAGAAACATTCTTCCTGTCCTCTCAGGTGGATTCCTTAAACCCTCTATCATCTGTTTTGATTGGATTTCTGGCATTTTCACCACTTGTATCCATGCCTCTCTATCTCCTTTCCTTTCATCTTCCCAAGCCCCATAGAAAGTAGCCTCAGACCAGAAGAGTGAAGGAAATCATTGCTGCAGGTGAGATAAGCAGCGTTTTAGAGGAGGGCAGCCGGTGCCCAGCACTTTGCACAGGACCCATGTTTGCTGCCCCACATGGTGTTATCCTCACCTGGGGCTGCAGCCCAAAGGTGGGCAGCCACAGGGTGATGCTCCCAGCCAGCTCTGGCTAAGGGTGGTGTTTGGGGATAAACAGTAACTATGCTCTGGGATATACTGAGGCAGTTCCTGTGCATGTTCCAAGCTTTCCAAGTGAAAAGAGCAAGCAGAAAAAGCAGTGGCACTTGCTCCTTTTTGTTCATTTATTTACTTAAGCTGTATAAAGTTCATCTGAATTTGCAGCTTGTTTGGTTTTGCTTAACATGGACTCCTAATGACCACATATTAATAGATGTTGGATTCCTTCCTGGTTGGGGATGATGAAGGGGTGGACTATGAGCTCCTTACTCCAGGTAACAAGGTGGCAGCAACTTCGATTCCACATCTCAGCATCTTTTAATGACTTCTTGATCAGGAGGGCAGGCAAAGCTAAGGGACAGACAGGTTGCTCCCTGCACAGCAGGTCCCAGTCCAGGTTGGGTTTATATCTGTAGCTTTGTATTGCGTTTTGTTTTTCCTGGCTATGGAAATGCTTACGCTCCTGTGTGAACTGAGCTGCTGTGCCCTCCAGTGTACCCGGAGAGGGAGGAATGTGTGTTACTGTGTGCAATGGAAGTGCCCGTCTGTTTTGAGAGCCTTAAACTCCCAGATGTGCAGAACCTTTAAACGCCAAAATATCAACAAAGTGATGCAAAACTTTCTTCTGGTCCAGATAAGGAATGTGAGAATTGTACAAGAACCGTTTCTCACTGGTTACCCATGTAAACACTGATGGTCTTTATGAATTGATTCTCCTCCCTCCCTGCTTCTCCAGCACATGGAAAATGGGACTGACCCTTAAAGGTCAGGTTCTAGCCTACCATTAAGCTTTATTATCCTGCTTGTCAGAGAACACAGAGTGTTTGCTCTCTCCTGTCCACATTTGCCTTTTTTTTGTGTATATCTTTTTTCCCCCTATGTGAATCTTAAATAGGATTCCTATAAGATATGGTAGCTGTAAAGCTGTTCTGCGAATGTCATTTACTGGATTTTTTAGCTTCTGCTGGTCTTTTTTTAGTTCCTTGCTAATGATGGTGTTGGTTGGAGCGTGGCATTTTTATGCATCTGAAAGGAAGTTATGCAATTACACAGATCTTATTTTATTTAGAGACTTACAATAATAAACATATTCAGGCAGCAGTTACCAGAAGTCAGTATTAAGTAGCTGTAAAACCCCTAATGAGATAAACCATTTAATGTATTGACTTGTTAGTGTCTTTAGCTCTGCTTTTGATGGAGTGGTAGGTAGAGTATATATTTAGAAACTAATTCCAGCAAAAACATATCCATCAGGCTAAAGTATTCCTCAAGACCCAAAAAGCAGTCGGGGCTTTTTTTCTCCTAAGCAGAAAGCCATGTGCTGTGGATGAGAGATGCCAGTGGTGAAAGTCTGGCTTACCAAAGGGAAAAACAGGGGCAATCAGCCCATAAAACCACAGCCATAATAGGAGAGCAAGATGCACACGTTGCATTCTTGCTCCCGTAGCTCCCGGTTTGACGACCCGCACTGTTTGTAGGCTGGGATAAGCTGAGCAGAGGGAATAGCAGAGATTCAGTGCTGTGAGCTGCTGGGTGTAACTTCCACGTGCTTTGAGTGTGTGTGTTCCTGGAGCTGATTTGTGGTGGGCTGTTTGAGCAGAACAGCTTCTAAGTGCTGCAGCAGCTTCCTGTTGTGCCACTGTGTGCAGGTTTGCTTCTCATTGTGTGAAGACAGCGTTGGTTATGGGAGGTTTTGTACAGCCCCGGTGACAGTCACACTAAAAGTTGTTGTTCTTCGAGCTGTGAACCTGAGCCAGACATCTCTGACCTGTTGAAAAACGTTTGTGTCCACATTTGCTTCCAAACCTCTGGAATTTGGCTTGGCTTTTATTTCCTGTGTTTGGAGAGGGGTGCTGTAGTGTGTAATCAATTGAGCTTAGCACCGAGCAAGCTGTGGATGCTATTCCTCTGTCTGGAAAGGGTTTGGAGATTGGGCATCTCACTGAATGATCCAGTTTGTAGCAAACAGCCTGCTTCCGTGCATGTTTGTGCCTCTGCCAAGCTCTGGAATATGACCAGTTCTCCACAACAAGAGCAGAGCATCCCAAGTTACTGGAAAGCTGTTGCTTAGCATTCTTGCTTATCTTCTTTTCTCTTTCTTTGATGTCACACAAAACCACGTCTCTGGAGTAGGCAAGTGTGTAATGGAACACATTTAAGCTCTCTTTTTACTGGGGGTGGCTTATTAGTTTACAGTGGAAAATGTGCGTTACTGGTGGTAATGTGGTTTTCTGTTGGGTGCTTTTTCTCCAAAGGGAGGTTTGTTTAACCAAAAGAGTTGCTTCTCTTGCACATTCCACTGTTGATTTGTTGAAGTGACCCTGCTAAGGAGGACAGTGTTCTGTTCTGGAAGGCTAAGGGAAAGTTAAGAAAGTTCCTTTCTTGTTTAGTGACACCAGCAGCAAGAACACCCCCGTAAGTAACAGGGAAGCAAGCTGCTTATAATGCCAAACAAGTTTGTCCTCTGAAATAGCACTGCTGGGGAAGTATGGATGCTCCTATCAGGCAGCCTGAGGGATCTGACAGAGAGTTTTGTTGGCATCACTTTGGTGTGAACTGTGTTACCTCTGAGTGCCCAAGCTGCTGGAAAACTGGGGAGGATCTGGCACATGTCTCTCTTTCCCATCAGAGTTACTTCTTTCACCATGTGTGTTTTAATTTGTCAGCTTTTTGAGGCTTTTCTCTTTCCCACTGTGGTTTCTATGGAAATGTCATGGGTGGTGTGTAGTAACCCTCCTGACTGCAGCACAGTCACTCTGGTGCTTAGCTCGTGCTAATTTTGTGCTGTGGGAAGGGGGCAGAGGGTGTTTGACATGAGGGGGGCCAGTTATAGAAATGGCAATCCAAGAGATGCCTTCTCCATGCCCTGGAGTTGAGACGATCAAGCCAGAAGCTGACGTTACCAGGCAGGTCTGAGGATGGACCTTACAGTCACCAGCTCTTGGTGTGTGTGGCAATAGGAATCCTAGGGATGGGACTGTTGGTTTGGGAAGTGGAGGAAGGAGAGGGGCTTCTGTGATTGACCCCAAGGAGGACTCTTCTGTTGAGTGAGTGGAAGGTTTGTTCTACCCCTTCTTCAGAAGAACAGGTACCATGCTAAAACCCCTTGAGAGACTGGGACCATTCCTAGCTCTGTGCACAAAACCACATGCGTTTTCAGATGAAAACTGCTGACACTTCTTTCAGCTGTCCTTACTGTGAACCAAAGCACTCTGTCTCCCAGCATTTCTCACCTTGGAGCACACCAGGCTGGGCAGCAGGGAGATTTTAGCACTGCATACAAGATTAGTGGTGTCTTAAGGGGAAAAAAGAGGCACCTTGTGTTACAGCAAGCCAGCGTCTTGCCATTCACAATATATAAAAGCATGTGGTATTGTCTTACCGATGGTTCTGTGTTGAACAAGGCTTTTAGTCTGGAAATCCTGTCAATCACCTTCACAGTTGAAGAGCTTTAAGTGGGTTGTGCTGCTTGTTACCATAACTTCGTGCGTGCTCATCTGCCATAGCGGCTTAGAGACCTGCTTCCAAAGAAGTGTTCGGTACAGATGGCAGATGCTCTAAGTGTCTTTGGGTACAAGAACTGAACTCTAAAGGTATAAATGCATTTAGTTATCTAATCCCCTTCCACTTTGAGTGAGACTTCTAAGTGATAAGTATTGGTCCTAAGGCACCTCCAACCATAGACAAGGCGCTGAGGTGGGATTTCAGCCTTTGGTGCAAATAATGCACCTTGCACTTCACTTCCTTCTCTTGAGTGGGACCCTTACAACTCCTCATGTTCATTAGCTTTATTCCTGGATGCTTCTGTTGCCCTTGGTCTGGCAGCATTCCTGAAGGAAGAGGTGCTGAGCCTCTTGGGGTGAAAGATGGGAGTGCGACACCAGCAAATCATCCTCTTTGCACTTGTAATCCCCCCTTGTGCTGCACGCGATGGGTATTGGCTTGGGTGAGGAGAGTGGAAGAGCTTCTCCAATGGGGACTTTCTGTGGCTGTTCACAAGGATGCTCTTTGAGAGCTGTGGTGAAGGTGTGGATGAAAGGAGGGGTATTGATGCATGCTTTTACCATGTCATTTTAGCAGATCATTCTCTCCAATAAATGTGACAGGTTAATTCAGGGTTTCCAGAGGGGCTGCAGGAATTTGTCCCTGAATCCCAGAGGAGCTCAGTACTGTGTCTGAGAGGCTGATACCGTGATGTGGAGAATCTGAGAGGTGATTGCTGGGCAGAAGAATAGGAGAAAATGAATTCCTTCTCCTTCAGATATGGTCAGTTTATAATGGTTTGGCTAAATCTGATTATCTCACCTTGCCTGGGATAGGTAACAGTGCTCTGCTTACTTGGATTCTTGTCAGCTAAAGGAGCACAGGGCCTCATTATGGAAGTGTAGAAACTTTTCCGGGGGCAAATAGTGTAAAGAGGAAGATCCAGCTGCCTGCTTTCCCCTGTGCCGGGCTTTGGAAGCGCAGTCATAGTGCTGTGACACAGTGTGGTTACAGTCCTGTCTGTCAGCATGAAACTGAAAATGTTTTCAGCTCAAAATAAACTCCACAAAGGGAATAGTTTCCATGTGATCCCCTACTCGGAGGAAAGCTACTGGACTTTAGTCCTAAATACAGATTCCAGCTGACTTTAGTGCTTTAAGAAGCAGTAGCTGTTGTCCTAAATTTGACCTCTGGCTTAGCAAGTCTGCATTGACCGAGCCAGTGGAGCAAGCGTCACACTGGCTTCTCAGTGTTGTTGATGCTTTCAATCCCTTTGAATGGCTTCAGTTGTGTAAAATGTAAGGAAAACTTTCCCCATTGCATGTATTGAGCATTTTCCAAAGCTTCCCATTTCCTTTTTAATTCTTTAGTACCACTGGGGAGAAAAAAATGCATTAACCTGTGCTTGAGAAGGCAATGATTTGCTTGGTATGATGCAGTTAGACCTATTTATTGTGTGAGTGGGAGATGCTTCTAATGTATTTAGCAGTAAATCATCCTGGAAGCCAGCCCCCTGAGCAGTGCTTGCTCATGTTCTTCCTCCTGACAGGGCTATTGGGATCTTGTTGCTGAATTTGCAGAAGAGAATGATCCATCTCCTCAAGCTTTTTCTCTTCTAATTTCAGTGGTCAACAGGGATCAACCGCATCAATCACTTGTGCTGTATTTTTAGAAGCAGCAGCTCTGGTTAGTTTGGAGCAGGGATGTTTTCTCTCCCATTAGCTAATTACGGCTATTATGCTCTATTGTCATTACTGTCACTCAGGGTATTTTGGAAAATGAAGGGTGGAAAGTGACTGTGTAACAATGAACCTCATCAGCGAGGCTCCCCCAGCCCATTGTGAGTCACCCCAGCTCAGTTTTGTCACATAAATAAGTTCTCTGTTACAACTGTTGACTCCTGCAAGTGCTGCAGTTACTCATGTGGGAGCAGGAGCTGGTCTGTGTTCTGGCTCATGCCATGGGAAGAAGCACTGGCCCATGGAAGCATCTCATCCATCCAGCCAGTTTCCCACCTCTCCACCTCTAGCATAGGATCATAGAATAGTTCGGGTTGGAAAGGACCTTAAGATCGTCCAGTTCCAACCCCCCTGCCATGGGCAAGGACACCTCACACTAAACCATAGCACCCAAGGCTTCATCCAGCATGGAGTGAGGTTTTTTACTAGCTTTTGGATGGTTTTGATCTTTATAAATGATATTAAAATGCTGAAGCTGAATAGTGCTGTCCTGAGGAAGGAGGGGTAGCTGTGTCATGGGTTGTCTTTTAGTGGGAGAACAGAGGCTTTCTGTTCATTTACATAATTGTTGATCCTATTGGGGGTGATTTCTCTGCTCTGGTCTCTTGTGTAATTGCAGTGCAAGGTAATGATGAATGAGTGGAAGGCATCAGCAGGGCAGATAGGTTGTGGTATACAGCAGTCATCTTCAAGGAAAAAGCAACTAGGAGGGTGGTTAAGGATCTGTTACTTTGTGAACCTCACGTTTCAGATTACCTTTTTCTGCTCCTTCTTGCCTTGGTTTTGCAAGGAGCTGCCTCCAATAAAGGTCAGGGGCATTGGCCAGCTTCTGATGTAAGCTGCATCCCAATGGAGCTGTCAGTCTGGGAGAGCTGATGGCCTGCCCTCAGATCCGAAATCCTTCAGGTCCCAAGTAATGATGCTCTGATCCACTTTCCTTCTAGCTGTCTTGTTCTTCCTTATGTAGCATTCCTACTCCTGGTAGGAAACAGAGCTTTATATCATGTGCTATGCTGAGATAACATAAGCCTGCCTCTAGCAGGTTGGGGTTTGGATGCTTCCTACATGGGCAGACACGATATAACTAACTGCTTGTGAGTTATGGGCATCCTTTGAAACACTTGTGTCACAGCTCCTAGACACCACACCAGATGAGATGGACCATGGAGCTGACACACAATGGCGATTTGTCTTTGTTTCCCTAATCTTTCTCCAGGATTTCTTCATCCCATCATGGTTTGGTGCCCTACTTGCACTGTGTTATGTCTATTGAGTGCAATGGACTTCCACAGTTTGGGTGCTCCATAGTACTGTGCTGAAGAGAAGTGAAGGGTGATAAATACATTAGTAAATCACACGGATGAAGCCATAAGGCATCAGTGTGGAACAAGCTTGGCTTGTATCTTAATTGCATGACATGAAACTGAACACACAAATTGCACACCTGAGCAACACAGTCAATCTTTAGCAGTAGTGTATGTAATAAAAGGTGTTAGCAGGATGTCACCACGAGGCTGGGTTGTTACTGCAGCCATTGCTTAGGCTCTGCTTCTCTTTTTAATTATCATGACTGGCATTTTTGGGTAGATTTAAAGCTTGTCTGGTTTCTGCCAACTGGGCCAACAATGTTGATCTCGTGTGATGTGACAGATACTCTCTTGGAAACTGCTCTGTGTATATCCTGACCTTCCCCTTCTGCTGATGTCCACATTCATTCCTTACAACTGCAAGAGCAGAATCTAGAGGAAAGGTATCCCTTTTGATTAAAGCCTGTGCATATGGCTGTTACAGTCTTGTGAGTAGCTTGAATAACTCTTTGCAGATAGAGCTGATGGGCTGGAATGTTTTTGTTTGCTTTAGCTTTTGGGTGGTATTGGCTTTAGTTGTAACCTCTTCCAGTGTCTGTTATCTTTTCTATGGACTTCCTAGAGCTCTGATCCTACGCTGAAATCCATGTAGATAGAGTCCTTCTGTGCTGAGGTCTGAGGTTGCTCCAGGGAGGCCTGACACTGCTGCTGCATTGCTCTCGTGTGATGTCTCTCTGCTTGGTAATGCTCAGCCTTTCCTATTGAAGTCATAGGACTTTCCTGGGTTTATTCACTTATTTTCAGGTTGCCCTTAAGGAGCTTTTATCTTCTAAGTGCCTCCTGTCTTTGTAAGGCATCTTAGGTAGATGTTTCATCCGAGATGTTAAGGACTGTGTGTTGCTGGTGCCCTACCCCAGAGCTTGCCCCTTCTGTCCTGCCTCTACCCTGAGCTGCAGTAGCTATCTCATGGTCAGCTGGCCCCACTCCGAGGTCTGCAGAGCATCAGCATGAGTTGAATTTAGCCACAGAACAACGTGTCTGCTTGTGAAGATCATGCTTAACCTGAGAGGCCTTGAGTTTTCAGGTGGGAACCTTCTGGTAAGAGTAGAAATTCCTGTTTATCTTCTTCTTAAGGACACCCTCCAATTCCAGGCAGATTATGAGCTGCTGAATAAGTAGGACTTGAGTGGAAAAGCTGTTGGGAAAAGGCATTATTTGTGTGCTCTTCTTGATGATGTGCAGCTCATGGGCAAGCCTTTGCCTTGTGTGTTTGGGAGCACTGTGTAGGTAGACCCAAGGGTTTCCTGTATGGCTCCTACAGCGATGGACTGTATGTGCTGCTGCAGGTGGCATTGCTGGGAACACTGCATCCAAATCCCATGTAGAGCTTGTGAAAGACGACTGCACTATTTGTGTTATTGATTTCTGGACTTTGCTGTCATTCCGGATTTTAGCTCAGTGACACAAGCAAAATAAAAGCAAAGCTGTGGAAAAGCAGGAACTGAACTTTAGGCTAATGAAGCTGTTTTGTGTCTGATAAATGGGCAAGTAATCTGCTGGAAAAGGGGGAAAGTTGACTTTTAATGAGAAGTTATTAGATATTGAATAGCTGTTCAACTGCTGGATTAATACAATGGACAATCCCCTTTAGCTTGTCTCCTTAAAGCATTCCATTAAGTGAGAACCCCCCTTAATCCCTTCTTTGAAGAATTAATTAACATGCTGAAAACCACTGCTTTGACTGCAGTGCCCTGACTGGGGCTATGTCATCACTGCTTCCTCTATGTACTTCAGCTGCAGTTTGTGGACTGTTGATAATAAGAGCATCATCTGTAAGAGCTGAAGGCTTCTAAGAACACATCTAATGGGCTGGCTTTTTGTGACAGCGTTTTGAATTGGCAGCAGCTAGAAAAATAGAGATGAGATGAGAAAACAGGGTCTGGTGCCTGCTGTGAGAACTTGGATGTTCATTTCAGTTCAGTTCTGATTTCTGGTATGACTCTGAGCCAGCTTTTGCAGGGAATTTTGGACTAAGCTATCCAAACTTAACTGTCCCTCAGACACTTGTGTTACCTGTAGGATGCAGGTAACTTTTATCACATAGAATAATTGTCCTTTTCTTCATGTTGTGTTGTGGTCAGGTTCAAGCCTTTTGACTCCTTTACCTACCACTTTCTGGATATGCCAAAACCTGCAGCTTTAGTGGTTTTGGGCTTTCTACGTGCCAGTTCCAGAAGCTTCAGATGGAGCAGACAAGGAAGGTGAGCATCACCTCTCGTGATCAGGCAGGTCTGGTGCTGCCATTAGGAGCCAGCACACACGTGTGCTCTTGATGTTGCCATCTAAGAAAGTCCAGATCCTGAATCAGGTCACTGTTTATAAAGCAGATTTATGTCTGATACAAACACAGCAGTAATGCCCTTTAACAAAGGGCATGTGTGGCTCTTGCTAAGGCTGTGCAGCACTGCTGCTATGTGATAGCTGACAGGCGAAGCCAGAACAGTCAGGATGGAGGAGCTCTCAAGGTGTGAAACAACTGGCCAGACCATAGTGAGACTCATAAAGCCAGGCCAGGAAACTGCACCACTTGTTCAAGGCCTTGAGAGCTGCCTGAAACCTGAACTGATGGGGTTTGACACTTTCTGCTCCATGTGTTGCTTCCTCAGCTGTTGTCAGCCTGGAACTAGATTTCCATCCGATGGTGAATGTTATGAAAGGAAAATGTGCTGTAGCCCTTTGTGGGCTTGGTTTTGTAACACTCTCTATAAAGGACACTTCAAGAAAGGTACAGTTTGGATATTTGATGGCAAGAGAGGAGAAAAGCTTATTTGAATGGGCCTCGGATGTCCCAAACCATTTTGTTTCTTCTGTTTTGATCCTCATTGAATTGCTTTTCTTTTGTCCTGTATGTGCAGAATGACCTTGTTGTAGGACACCCTCATTGACTTGGGAAGTTTGATTTGTAGTTAAAGACAGTTGAAATCCCATTTAATTTGAGGGATAAAAATACATGGAATTCACACGAGTCCTCAAGCAACGTGAGGAATCTGTCCTTGGGGATGCTCTCTGCTTGCCGTGTTGGGCTGAAACCACAGTATGTGTTCTATGGCTGTTGAATGCTTTGTTACACCCATCAATGCTCTATAAGGTAAAAAGCAGTTTCCTGGATAGGAGTGGAGCCAGACCCTGGCATTTTGGCCCCAGTGGGGAGAGGCTGTGGGAGGGCTTCAGCAGCAAAATGAGTTGAAATAAAAGGCCAAAGCAATTGCTTCAGTTTTGTCATGTGGATTTGACAGCTGAAAAATGAGTTTGTTTTGCGATTCCCAAGATATTAATGGCACTACTGGGTTCACAGCACAACTTAATTACATTTAATAATGTAATCCACAGCAAGGCTTATTTGCACAGGGCTTTGAGGATACTGCTCAAAGTGAGGCTTTGAGCGTCTTGTTCTTGACTAGTTTCTTCCACTGTCATCTATGGCAACAGTCAGGAGATGTGCACCCCCTCTAGAAGAGGGAGGTCTGAGTATCTGGTTGTGGCTGTGCTTATCCCATGAAGCTGCCCATGGTGGCAGGCTGCCTGAGCAGCTCTACCTGCCTTCATTCAAGTTACAGAGTCAGGCGAACCTGGATCTACCCAGACTTAAACCAGAAGAGTTTTTGGAGCTTCTAGGTCTTTTCCTGCAGGAGAAGTTGGACCCAGAAACTCCTGAACCTGCTCTGTCACTAATTCCCTCTTGGATGTTGGGCCAGATTAATTCTTCTCTCTGTACCTCAGTTTCTCTGCGGATGAGGGATGACAATAGGTGCACCAGCTCCTGAGACCAGGGCAGAGCTTCAATGCATCTACCAAGAGCATCAATGAGGTGGCTGGAGTGAGTGCTGCTGGGCACCACTGCTGTTCCAGGTCTGGAGCAGCCACCCTGTGTGTGCTTACCCAGGTTGGATGATTCATTTTAGTAGCACTCGTTCCTCTTTTCTTGCCAGATGCTGCTCCTGCCCTTGGCTTGTGATGAATTCCTCATTTACTACTGTTTTATTCAGAGCCTGCCCTGGTGGGACTTGCAGGTTTCGACTGAGGGTATCCAGGAGGTGCTCATGTTCCTGTCACTGTGCCATTCTCTTTCCCAGTTCTATTGCATCTCATTTCACCACAGAATGATGGAGATGGCAATTGCATTGCTTGTCAAGAAAACCAAACAAGTGCAAGACTATACAGCTGGCCCTGACTTTAATTTAGAGAAGGGCTTATAAGTGCTATGTGGAAACACGCTGTACTTGTGTTCAGAAAAGCTTGGAGAGCAGTGCAGCTTCCCTCCTGGGAGTGACAGTGTCACTCAACCTCCTCCAGTCGGATTCTGTCTCAGCACCTGCGTGTTGTGTCTGATGAGGATTGATTTTACTGCAGGTCTCCTCTGCCTTGGGGTTCCTGAAGGTCTCTCTGTGTTGTGGGGGATCTGGAGACGGATGGCACCAGGGCTGTTGAGAAGGTGGTTGGTATATTTGAAGGAGGAATTGAAGGAGTGATTGAACAAGACACACAATAGCAGGAAGGTGAAGCCAAATGTGTGTGTGGTTTGTCTGTTGTTTTGGGGTTTATTTAATAGCACTTTAAATGCTTTGCAGGTATCTCTTGTGGATGCTTTTGAAACTTCATTTCTGGGGTTTGCTTGCATTGAAGGTGTGGATGTGATTTGACTTCTGTTTTCCTTCCAGTGCCATATGGCAGGGCATCCTAAGTTTTGTGTCTTTTTGTCTCTCTAGCCTGCACCTAACTGCAAAATACATGTTCAGTTTGTCTCCTTCATTGTGTCTCTGTACCAGAGTGTCCAGCTCCGTTCCTTTGCCTTGAAAAACTCGGTTATATAGAAAAAACAATAAGGTACCAATAGATACTGTGTTTTTCCCAAGTTTCTGCCTGAATTAAGTCAGGATCTTAAAGGAGTTTGGGGATAACAGTGAGGATTCTGATTTCTTGGCCAGATTCCAATCCAACTCCACTCTGTAATGAAAAGGTTTTGATTTTCTGAGAGGGAATTGCCTCTGTGTAGTAGCTTCTTTGCCTCTGCTTATGCTCTTGGAATGAGCATGGGCTGATGGATTCATCCATTTGTCTTTCTCCTTCCCAAGTCCTGGATTCAGTTTCCAGCTTTGGCTACGTTTTAAGTGATCATAGTCTGTCCTTTAGGTTTTTTTGGGAGTGTGTGTGTTTTCCCAGGGGAGGTGGGGATGTGGATTAACACTTGGTAGTATCCATGGGGTATCTCATTGCCCTAACTGGCCATTGCATCCTAGTTTGGAAGAAGCATGTGAGACACCCCCAGCTGCAAAGGGGCTCTTTGACTTGGTGCAGAGAAGTAAAAATGGAGCTTCAGGCTTTCATCTTGCTTCAGGGCTTCTCATCTTGCCAAGCATGGCGGTGACAGCAGCATCCAGGATGATGGTGCTGGTCCTGGATGTGTCACCCCTGGGGATGACTGGGCAGTAGCATAGGGAAACATTGGCAGCCACGCTTCAGTGAGTCACTGTGTTGTTAGAGGAAGAATTAACACCAGGAATTGTCTTTGCCATTATACAAACCCTGTGGGAAATGTGCCAAGATGTATATCCCTCCTGGATGCATAATGGGAAAATAACTCTCGTAGCATTGGGGTTCGGCTGCTTGGGTTTTGGTAGTTACATCAACCAATATTGCATCGTTCTTGAGAACAGCTACTCTCCTTCAGGGCTTTCAAACCACTTCAGCCCCAGTTGCTTTGCAAATGTGTATTCTCCAGTGGGAAGGCAGAGGCAGATGTTATCCCCATCCAAGGAGGACTCTCCTACGTCCAGAAGGTTCCTGATTTAATCCTAGTACGACTGAATGGTGCCTCCTCTTCTAGCAGCACATGGAAATGTTTCTGTCCTGGGTCAGAACCACCACGGCACTATTCAATCCTTACCACCAGCAATACAGTGGCATGGATACATTTCCTCAGGTCCTGGAAGGCCTGCAAGGGTCCTGAGATTTAGTGGTACAGCAGCTGGATGTGGGGCAAAGCAAAGGTCCTGGCCCCATCAGCAGTGCCAGCTCCATGTAAGTTCAATTTGACCTCCTCTGCTCAGCGTGCAATGTGCTCAGCTGAACCCCCCCTGGAAACCTATGAATTCTGGAGGGTTATTAGGGACTGGGTGTTCACGTTGTGGTTGCCATTAAGGATGGTTTGCAAAAGCAGGAGATCTGATGGTTTAGAAATGCTACATCACTCTGTATGCGGGATGCAGAAGGGTTGAGGGGAAGGAATGAGAGCAGCCCCAAATGTGCTGAATAATGAAGTGAAAATTGTTATTGATTATGTGTGCACTTTCATTATCCTGCTGCAGTCCCAGAGCCATTCCTTTTCCTTTATTAAAAAGGAAACAAAACTTTCAAAGGCACTTATAAAATATTTAGTATCATCATTTCCAAGATCAAAACTCCAAAGGAATTGCTCAGTCACGCAAACCTGTTTAATCTGATGGTGTTCTGGATGGAAGATGAAACAGTAATATTGAACATTTACTGCTCATGCACAATATGGCCTCTTCCTTTCGGTCTCAATTGCAATATTATTCATCAACCTTCCCTGCTGCTTCCCATGCAACAATTTCAGGTGTCATTACAAGTTTCTTCTGCTGCAGAAGAACTTATTTCCTCTATCCCTATTTTGCCTTTGGGCAAGGCGAATCTCAGCCTAATGAAACCAATGTGAAGTATTACAGTGCTACAACACTGACTTTACAGTCATACAGTGCTTCCCTCCTTGAAATAGTCTTTTTAATCCAGCTCTGAGTGTTCATTTCCTTTTCCACATGATATTTGCATAAATGAGGTAATAAAACGTTATTTCCATCTAGAATGTAACTACTGGAAAAGTAGAGTAGCTGCTGATGTCCACTTTCATTTTGAATAGGGAGTAACTGAGGAAGTAATCCAGAGTATGTCCAATGTTGTTGCAATCCCAAAATAGCATTTTTCTGTCTCAAAACCAAGTTTAGTGCATCTGCAAGTATTTGGAGATGAAGATCAAAATAACCTTGAGAAATAGTCTGCAGTGGGCTATAATTTGGGAAAGATGAGTGCAGGGACCCATGAATAAGCTATAAGATGGGGAATGACTGGTGTGGTTCCCATTCTGTGGAGCTGCAATGAGTTTCAGACTGAGGGGCCATCAGCTGCCTATATCACACAGAGGAACGTGAACAAGAGCCATAGGAATGAAGTTATCCTTCTTCTCTAGGACTCCTGTGGTTCTTACCAGTCTTAGAGATGTGGATCAATGGGAGAAGGGGTGAAGAACAAAGACAAGGGAGAGAGGCTTCGGGTCTGTCTTTGAACAGGAAAAAGAGGAAGAAGGTGGATAATGAACCACTTTCTGCCTCTCCTGAGATCAGCACAAGAGGAGCAGGGTTTGAACTGTAGTGAGGATAACTGAGGTTAGACAGCAAAAGCCTTTTATGTGTGCAAACAATCTGGAGGCTCCAGGATTCCTTGTTCCTGCAGCTTGAAGTGTTTGTCTTCCTTCCTAAGTTTTTCTCTAAAAAGAAGAATAAATAGTCCTGTTTCCTGAGCAGTTTTTAGCTTTAAGGCTGTTTGTCTTCAAAGTCAGTCTGAGCATGGTAGGTCCGGGCTGGGTTTGTGCTCAGCTGGGTGCTCTCACACCTCTATCTCTGTTCATGCAGAGTTACTGGTAAGATTAAAGACTGGAGCTCTCACAGCTTCCTGCTCTTGTTGTTGTCATAATACCCACTAATTTCCAGTGCAGCAACTAAAGGAGAGAGGGAAGAGGGATGATGTGAAGGGATGGAGAAGGTCTTGAGTTACATAGGTGAGGTCATCCTTGACTCTGGTTCACCCTTGGTCTTTCTCTCATGTCTTGTTGCTTGCCAGTGTTTTCACTATGAGCTGTGTAAAAGGATTCATCCACATTGGGACAACCCAGCGTGGTTGTGTTTGTTACTGGCTTTTTACTACTTAATGCAAACAAAGCCTTGGGGACTGCACTAAGCGTGCTTCTGCTCCCTCTCCTTCTGAATCCCATCAGGAATGGCAACTGGATATATGAAGTGTCAATGCAACCCTGGAAATTGGGTATATTTGTTTTGCTTTATAACCTTGGCCAGCATCCCATCTGCCTGCCACTGCTGCCCACAGTGTGCAGGCTTCTGTATGGCAGTGGCTTTCATCTAATGGATGTGCCAGGAATGAAAGGAAACACTGTCCATTGCTGCAGCCTGCGGCATTACATAGATTTGTCTTTACTCACCCAGCAGTGATTTTCAGTCTGTTTTCAGTCAATGTGCTGCACTTTGTCAATTCTGCTTTTGTTTTTGCTTCCCCGTGTATGTGTATTTATATGTCTATATATGTGTCTACAAAATATGTATTACACATCTATACATGTTTATATGTGTGTGTGATGTCTGCCTGTTTCCAGCCTGTAATGCTGAGGCAGTTGAACCTGCTAAAAGCCAGGTCTGCCCAGTTCCCTTAGCTCAGCTCAGCACTGGTGCCTGGCTCTGTGGAAGGCCACAGGACACTGGGTTTTGTGGCTGCTCTTTTCATGCAGACTACTTGGAAACGTTTAACCTTTCATTTCAGAGGTGTTCTTTTTAATATTCAGCTTGATCCTCAGCATCAGGGAAGGGATTAGAGCCTGGTTTGTCTTTCCCTCTGAACTCATCAGTGACTTCAGTCTGCATATTAGTTCTTTTAATGGCTTCTTTATTAGTTCATTATTGCATAACCTCCAGGCATGGCAGGACTTGAAATGTTAATTTTCCAGCCAAAGTTCAGCTGAGGGACTTCACCTGGTCCCCATGAGGTCAGCGTGTGAATAGAGAGGGCTGGCTTGTTTTGTACCACAGCATCCCTTATAAAGCAGAAAGAGGTAAAGTTCTCTCCCCAGATGTCAAAGGAGTAATAGGAAAGTATGGAAAACCATGGACTTCTCAAGGAGAAAAGGTCATGTATGTGTGCATGCTTTGGTGTGGTGCTACTTTTTCTCTTCCTCACCCCCCCTTCCCTCTCCTTGCTTCAAGCTAGTATTTGGCTGCCCAGTGAACTATAACAAGATTTAATAGCTCCAGTGTAGCTATATTGCATTTGGACCGATTCCATTCTTCTGTTGTAATAAACGTCTGCTTTACAATGAGCTCTTAAATTCTATAAGTGACGTCAAATTGTGTCTAATAATGGAAAAAGCTCAAGTACTGTAAATGCAGCCTGCTCGCTCTGCGTCTGCCTGTGCCGAGCAGTGTTTCACCCTCAGCCCCTTGCAGTGCTGTCTGCCTCCCAGAGAGCCCTTCAGTTTGCACCCAGGAAAGCTGATTTCCATGCGGGTTGCGTTGTCCCTATCCCCTTCCTTTATCCCTGAGCGTGTGGCAGGCTGTAGGTATGCACAGGGATTCCCAGCTCAGCTGCACGCTGCAGCTACTCCAGCACGGGCAGGACTCTGTGGCTTTGCAATGAGGGCAGATTCACTGTCAGATGCCATCTAAGCTCAGTCCTGCAACTTGGATGTCTGAAAGCATCTGCATGAAAGCTTCCATTTGAGGAAGGCTTGCACATGAGATGTATGGTTAAGCTGTATGGTTACGATGAGCATCACTTACTGACACAGGAGCCTTTGAGTAGTGAGTGTGTGAACTGTGAGCTTTTAAGGAGTTTTGATGAGTTTATAAATCTGTTCCACTGCCATTCACAAAGTATGACCCTGAAAACTGCTGGGTTTAAAAGCTCATTCTGTCTCTTCAGCTTGTTGCACACACACATGTATGAGAGAGGCAGTTTTGAGTGTGGTGTCAAGTGTTATGGCAAATAATGGTAGCCACAAAGTTCCTGAATAAGGATGTTGGGTTTTTTTAACCTTTCAACATGAACACTGCTTGAAACAGTCCCACTGCCTGCACAGGATCACTTTGGTGGGGTTGCGAGAGAGAAGGGAATGGTAACATACAAGCATTCAATATTTATCTGATTGGAAAATACACATAAGTTAGGTTTTCCCTTTGACCTTTATGTAGTGACAGTCGTTCATGTGATCCGAGGAGACTTGTGCTCCAGCTGATGCTGTGCTAAGTGTCATGCGTTCACAGAACAAGAAGTTCCTCTCTGTTCCGTGGTGCTTCCCCATGTAGGCAGCAGCAGGATGCGGGCAGGACAGTTCTGAGGCTGCACTGGTCCATGTGATGGATCTCAGGCTACGTGTGCTGCAGCCTTTGCCAAGGGTCAGGTAGGCACTGCTGGTGAGCAGGGGCTGAGGAGGCTTCCACAGTGATGTTCTGCAGGTGCTGATGGAAAGCTTCTCATGAGAGCTGGTGGCACTGTGGACAATGGGATCTGAGTGACAGAGGAAGGGAATGGTCTTTGCAGCAGTGATGCTCTAGGGAGCTGAAGCTGAGCAAGGCTTCTGGGCCAGCAGAAATGCCGCATTAATCAAGGTGTGAGTGTCGAGGCTGCCTTTAGAACTGCTGACTTAGGACCTAGGGATCTGCTTCACGTTTATGATGCTGCTTCCAATGGCATAAATAAATCCAAGGGCGCTTTGTGTGCAGTGTTTCCAGTTGTGGGGGGGCCCGTATCCACCTTCAGGGAGCTCTGCAGGGGACAGGGAAGGCAGCTGGGCTGCTAAGCCTGGTGTTGCTTCCCAAAGCCCAAGTGTTTGATACACTTGGGACCAATGCTCGTGTCTCTTTGATAGCACTTTCTTCAAGGAGGCAACTTCTTGGGGGATAAAGGAGATGTAAAGGACCCAAGGAAAGTGTTTAGGGAGGTAGGTGAGGTCTCCAGGTAATGCCTTTGCTCATCCTTTCACCATTGCATGTTTGACTTGGTTTTCTTGCAGTTGTTTTGGGTAATTATCTTGTATTTCTCACTTATGTGCAAATCCTGCAAAGAAGGTTGTTCAAAAGCTGAGTCAAAGGTATTGATCTGCAGCTCATGAGTTTGATCTGTCCTAGAGGAGATTTTCCTCAACTTCAAAAGGCAGCGGAGCCTTGAAGAGTCAGTGGTTGATACAAACCTGAGGCTGGTCCTGCCTCTGCTGCTGCCTGCTCTGCCCCACCTCCATGATGGGTTTTTTGCCTTCCTAGGGTGAGTCTTTTAACTTTCTAATAGTGTAAAATGAACCTCCTGTGAGGTTAGAAAAAGCTCATTATAACTGCTCTCTATTTCTAGGGCTTTTCTTCCCTCTTGAAAATGGGAAATAGCAGCTGTGACACAGGTTGGGCTGCTGCTGCCGTGGTACAGCTCATTTCAGAGCCTTAAAAAGCCTGTGCTCAGCAGCCTGGACACAGGAACCATGAGCTGGTCAGAAATGAGGTGTTGAAGTGACAGCTAGGAGAGCTATAACAGCACAGCATGGAACAGGGTGGGAACAGCCCTTCTGTAGCCTGAACCCCCCAGTGTGAGTGGTTCTCCTGCACTGGACCCAAGTGATGTGTCAAGGAGCCAGGACTGTTGCTGTAATACTCTTCTGGGCCAGCCTGTGAAGCCTGGCCAGGGTTTGAGCTCCAGGGCTCCAGCAGCACAGGTTAAACACCCTTCATTCTTAACCCTTAGTCGTTAATCACAAGCTGTCAGTTGTCATCAGTACCTCCTTTGGTACCAGCGAGGCTGGTCCTGATGCTCCCAAAGTGAGAACCCAACCAACCACCAAGTTCATGGAGAGACTTTGCTGGGTCTCTTGATCTGTTCAGTGTCTGCAGCTCCTGATGACTCCCCCACTCTAAGGAAAAGGCACTTTCTTAAAGTTGTTGCGAGGGAAACTGTTGAAACCAGAGGTGAGTGCAGCACACTGTGTGTTTGCCTTCAGCCAGCCTGCAGCAGCAGCTTGGAGGTGGACCTGACTCATCGCAGCAGGGTATTGACTCTGGAGCGTAATGATGATGCTTTGAGAACCTGATTTTGAGATAATTGAGGTATAAAACCCTGCGCCAGGCTCTCCCAGTTACTACAGCCCTGAGCAGGGATTCAATAACGGCCTCTACAAGTGTGCCACTTGGCTGTAGCAGCAACAGCAGCGAGTGGAAATGTCCTGCATCACCATTGTTTTCCTCTTGCTGGGAGAAGCTGCCTGCACGCTGGGCTTTGCAAACAGCCCTGGGCTGCCACTGGGTCTGGTTGTGTGGCCATAGGGGGTTGGCAGACCCATTGGGCACCAAGCTGAGCTTCCAGCCTCCTGTTGAAATGGATGCTGCTAATCCCAGCACGTCGAGTATCCCTGTTAAACACCTCTGGCTGCCTGTAGCGATGGGCTGGATGTGGGTAAGTGCCAGGGCCACAGCTGGTGTTTTGACACCCATATTCCAAAGCTGTGTTGTGGCTCCATTGCTTAGGAAAGGCTTTCTCTTTGTGGCAGCCATCATGTCTTCAGGCAGACTTCAGTGTGGTGTTTGAACAATACAGCAAACAGCCTCAGTGAGCTTTGAGCCTCCATCAAGTCCCAGGACTGTGGAAGGAGGCCACTGTCCTCAGTGAGTTGTCTGAAGGGGTGATTTTGTCACCTCTGCCTCCCTTGGCATGGAGTCCCCTAGGATCTGAATGTGGTGAAACCCTGTGTTCATCCTTTGTGGTTTGCCAGCTGGGTTCCACTGTTCTTGGAAGGGTTGGGGCAGGTAATTTCAGCTCAATGGCAGCCCAAGCTGCAAGTTTATAGTGATTATTATGGGATGTTTTTAACCAGTTTAAAAAGTCCCTCCTTCAGGATCAGGGCTGCTGATCCCAGGTGCCTTTTCCTGCTGCCCCCTTTAGTTTAAGGTTGTGATTTGGTTCTTGCTATAGCCCAGTGTGTTTCCAGTGTTGTTTTCTAACCAGCTTTTGGGGCCTGGTTGCTGTAGTGGGCAGCTGCCCTTGGAGTTTTTGGGAGCATCACCTTTCCAATGGGTGCATCACCAGGACCTGCTCCTGCCTGGAGACCTGCAGGCTGAGCCAAAACACTGCTCTTAAACATTGACCACAGGGAAGCAGAAACCTGAAGGGGAACCTCACAGCGAAACCTCAGCTCCTGTAAAAGCCAAGCAGGAAGCTGGACCAGCAGCCACAGCTGTGGCCAGACAAGCTCTGCATGCCAGGCACTTCCAGGCTGCTCTGTGCCTGCTTGGGGCTGAAATGGTTGGGGTTTGAGTCTGTCATAAAAGAAACCCTCTTGTGTCTTGACTGTCTGAATTACTGCCTGCCTGGCACTTCATTAGAAACACGTTTTTTCCCCATCTTGGTCCTGGTTTCCTGCCATTTTGTTGCTTTTAAGATTCTATTTTTTGTTTTATTCATCTCTTGCAATCGATAGGAATATCCTGTTTTTAGCACGCAGCGAAGGCAGATGTGACTGATGTCCTCATGGTGGGAGCAGAATCACTTTCAGAGCTTTTCAATCTAATCTCCAAAGGTCTCTAAAGGATAACAAACTGCTCAAGACATGTGGCTGCATCTCCCACTGCCATTACCTCCAGGGACTGGGATCCTAGCATCATATCAGTGTCTGAGTGCACATCTGGGGCCAGTGCTTGAGATCATCCTCTGGTGGTCACTGTTGTTCTTTGCCATGACACTAATTAAAACCCACCTAACGAGATTATCTCTACCTGTTGTGGAGAATTAGCTTGATGGAGGAAGTCCTGCCTGTGGCTGTGGATGCACATAGGGCAGTTTTGGGAAGTGCAGTCTTCCCACAGTTATGCCAGGGATTATTGCCATGGCAAAATTTCTTTAACCCCCCCACTCACACACAGAGATTGTTCTGACAGCATAAAATGAACCAGAGAATTGCATTTGAGAATAGATTGCTGTAGCACCGGCGCAATTGCTATTCCAGGAGTCAGTCTGGGATGGATTGGCTTTACAGCAGGACTAAGGGAGTGATTGACCCCCTGCAATGGGCACTGGTGAGGCTGCAGCTCAAATCCTGTGTTCAGTTCTGGGCCCTGCATTACAAGACAGTCATTGAGGTGCTGGAGCAGGTCCAGAGAAGGGTTGGTCTGTGATCGTGGGCATGTGTTTTAACCTCTCCAAACCGTATTAAAGGTTGATGAAGTGCTGTGGAAACCCTGAGTAGTGGTGAGTTCTGTTGAGAGCAGTGGCTTCCTGTTTCCCAGACCATGGTTTAATCCACTGGCTGAGTTGGTTGTGTGCTGGTTTTCCTTTCCCCAGGCTGAGGGTGTGGGGCTGTGTTCACTCCAGCAGCTGTATCTGAAGACCTCCAATAAGCAGGCACAGCAGAAAGGTAGATTTTGGCAACAAGAAGGAACCAGGCAAGCACTTTGAGTGCCAGGAGAGCTCATCAGATCCTGCTGAGGCTGATTTGGCGTGCTGGTAGACAGCTTTACTCCTGGTGTCCTCTCCTCCTCGTCTCCTTCCTCCCTACCTTCCTTCCGTAATGATTGCATTGTCTTTATCACCAGCCCATAAGGGAGCTTTAAGAATATTTGCAAAGTTACTGCTTTAACTGTTGGTGTAGTAAATGCTCTATTTCCTGTATTCCTAAGTAATAATTCCATTACATTGCTTTGAGCTGAGGCATGGTGGCATTTTTGATGTTGCAGTTTGATCTTCGGCTATATTCTTATGCAGCGGGGGGGCAAAAATGAGTCTGGCATCAGCATCAGTGGCAGCAGGATTTTGCCTGTGGAATACTTTGGAGGTGAAAGAGAAGGGGTCCTACCAAGACAGTCATCCAGAATAAAGCAGGGAAGAAAAGTACATTTCTGCTGCCTTTATTGTTAGAATTCAAATAACTTTATTCATCATGGTGTTCCTGAGGACCGAGGAAGTCTAATTATTGCCTTTTCTTGCTGCTGAATGAATGTGAGAAGATAAAACCTGATACCTTTGAGTGGATGCAACTCTGGTGCGTTGCTGACATTGGAGAGATACTTCATTGTCTGGCAACAGAAGGTCTGCCTGTTCATTTTGAGCTTTTGTCCCATCTCTTCCATGGAGATGCTATTGCATATGAAAGCGTGATTGGTACAGGGACAGAGGTCAGGAAGGTGGTAGCTCTGATGGTATCCCCTGAAGCAAATAAAAATGATAGTAAAAGATTCTGCTCAATTTGATCCCAAGGGGCTGGGAGCACTCCAGGGATTCTCCTTTCTGCTGTTAAGCTTATAGCTATTACAGAAATTAATGTTTGCCTCTTGTTTGCTCTTGTTTTTGTCCTAATAGGATGTTCTGCAATAAGGATGGAAAATAACTGCTTCTCTCCTTTCCCTCTCTCTCTGTTTCAGGGATCCTCAATGCATTTCCTTGCCATTATTTAAGGAGCCTTTACTAAAACCGTCTGGATTGTGTGTCTGAGCGGACAAAGGATTTTTGGGTTCAAAATGCTCATAAAGGAATATCGTATTCCTCTGCCCATGAGCGTGGACGAGTATCGAATCGCGCAGCTCTACATGATACAGGTCAGTGATGTTTCAGCCCGTGTGGATGAGTGCAGGGGAACACAGGGCTCTGTGTGGAAGCATGAGGCATTGCTGCAGGATTAGATGTGTTATGTTTGGCATTTGCTGTGTGCTTTTAAAGGAGCAGGGGGGGGAAGTGATACAAACTTCCTGCTGTGCCTCCTCTTATCCCTGAATTAGAGCCTCTGTTTGGCCTACCTGAGGAAACAATGGCTTGTGGAAGGATGCATTGAGACCAGCTGTGTGTGGGTACCTACCTGGAAGTCACCAAGCTATAGGGCTTAAGCAGCTGCTGCTTCCCACTTAGACTCTGGTTACTGCTCATCCCAGTTCCAGCTGCAAACTAAAGGCTTGGGAAGAAACAGCCTAGTATGAATTTGAGAGGGTAAACTGAAGGCATCATTTTGAATCTGGGGGGGAGTGTGTGTGGTATTTAGATGTAATATTTCTTCACTTATGTACCACTATGAAATAGATACTAATCAGTTTAGGCATAAAACTGGGATTATTTTAATAGGCTTCTGAATACTGGTGGGAATTGTTGTTCAGTTCCCTGTCTGCAATAAAGCAGTTAATTAAAATGTTGGGGGTTCTGTAACTCAAATCCTCTGTGCCCACATTCTCTGGGTGTTTGAAATCCAACCAGGAGCACTTATAAAAGGAAATGAATCTGAAGTGTTATTTCATTGTCCCACACTTTAAATAAAAGTCAGTTTTGCTCACACACATCTGATACTGAGTTTGCAGACGTGCTTTCTGTGGCAGGATGAAGTGATGTAGAAATATCTGCTTCAGCTTAAAACCTAAAATGAGTAAAGGGGAAAAAACCCAAACTCCCTGAACTAAAGCACAAGCATTTCCCCATTTCATCCCTGACCATCCAACTGTGTTTCTGTAAGGACTCGTGTGCTTGGACTTGACTATTAACACAGTCTATGGGGTGTGTTTTACAGTAATAACAACCAAATTCGTTTTCCTGACATAAATGTCTCATCTTTGCGTGTTTAACATAAACGTTAGCATAAATGAGTAAACGTTTTCCTTAGGTGGCTTCCTCTTTGTGTATTTCCCTGACACTTCAGTTGCTTTGAACAAAGCAGGCTGATGGAAGCAGTGTGTTAGCTACGCAGAAGCTGTCGGCAAGCAGCAGAGCTTACAGGGGAATGATGTGATTGAGAAGGAGGAGCCCTCCTGATTCAATGGAGGATGAGTATTTAAGTGGGCAGTGTGAGTTGTGGAGGACAGGGGCTGAATTTGCTGTTCACTTTCAGAGTTAAAATACTTCTTTTTGTTTCATTTATGCAGAACACTGGATTCTGCTTTGTTCACTTGTCAGTGATTTTAGTGGTAGCTGAATGTCAAAGGATGTGATAAGCCATTAGGGTGTCATTCAAGGGGAAGTTCCCTGGCCCAGGAAGCTGCTTGAATGGAGCCATCCAGCCCTGCTCTAATTGTCTAGTGCACTGATATGCAGCAAAGTAAGGTTTCCCCTTAGATCAGGTGCAACAGCTGGTGTCAAGTCAGGTCTCTGATCTCCTTCAGAGGGTTCTAGGTTAAGCCAGGAGCACTGAATGTAGCCCAAGATCTGGGTGAGCTGGAGAAGTGCATGTCAAGCAATTGACTTGGCTGCATTATGGGTACAAGTAGAGCAAGAGGAAAAGTTCAGCTGTGCTTTATACTGAAAATACTAGTCTCAGAGTTGAAAAGATGAAATAACAAACCCACAAATCCCACTTAGGAGTAGAATGTGGAGTTTCTATTCTCTTTCTTAATGTCTGGTAGCAATCTGCTTCAGCTCTTCCTGAAACTGGTGGAAAGGCTCCTGCTGACTTCAGTGGGAGCTTTCCTTGGGCCATGATTATCAAATGTCTTTTCCTTCAGTTTGATTTAAAAGTGGAGGTTTTGTCTTTGAGGCAGGCACTGGGGTGAGAGCAGTGGGGAGCATGACTTCCATTCTTACCAGAGAATGAGGAAGGGTTTCATGGCTCTGTTTCTCCTGTGAAGCACATAAGGGGGCCACAGAACAAGCGAGTTCTGCATGTTGTTCCCTTAGGGGAACAAGCTGAGAGATCTGTGTAGAGGCATTTCTGAAGTCTTTTGCCTGAAACATGGAACAGAATGATTTCAAGTAGCTCCTGGGGAGAGGCGTGATTCTTAAAAGCAAAAGGTTCATTTCAAAGGCATTGGTTGGGTATGGTGTCATTAGTGCTGGAGACACTCGTCAGCCTGGTTGTGTGAGAAGCAGTTTTCCAACAGTGTAAAAAGGAGATGTCACAATTACTCTCCAAGGGGTTTTGAGAGCCTTAAGCATGTGCTTCAAGTTGGTCATTGATTTAACTTCAAGCTCATGGGTGAAGATCCCCATTAAACTCCAAGCCAGTTGGTATAAAGTTGCTCTTTAAGGAGCAATCCAATAATTTTCCTAGATTTCAGCATCCTCCAAATGAACGTTTTCCAAAAGGACCTTCTCACCTGGGGGATGAAGCCCATGGAATTGCTCTGGGAACCCTTTCTGTGGAAGCAGTGCCTCAAAGCCATGCAGTTAGGGATGCTCAGTCTCAAGCTGCATGCTATGGGCATTGTTCAAAGGTGTTTTTATGGAGGTCTTTACAGTGGAGAGTCCCTTTGTCTCCTTTCAGAAGAGAACAATCCCTCCTTAGAAGTCTTCACAAACATTTCCACCAGATTTGGTGATCACATCCAGGTAGCAAAGGATCCTTCCATTAAACTGGGACAGGCTGTACTCATATTTACTAGGTTTTATTGGCTGGGAGAATTAACATTGTGCACTGTACAATCCAGCCTCTTTGGTTCTCTGCACCACTAGGCAGGACAGACACGCAATAAATCACTGTGTGCGTGCCCATGTTGCTTTGTAATTCCTCTTCAAGTTCTCCAAGCTGGTGTATAAAGCTGTGAAAACGGAGGTGAGTGGCTGCTGCTTTGCATCAACATTATTATTATTATCATCATCATCATCATTAATAATAATATTATTTGAGGGTGAGGGAAGTGGAACAACAAATCTCTTAAGTGCTGCTTTCAGCTGCCTTCTGAAATACTGTCTACAAAGACTTTAAGTAGCACTTAAATTCTTCCATAAGTAAGTTAATCTTACATTAAAGCAAAGGACTTAATGTACCCTTCACTTGCAGCCCAGCAGATCCGAACTGAATTGGTTTTCTCTATTAAGTTTTAGCCTATCAAGATCTGTATTTTCATGGGAAACCTCTCATGCAGTGCTGTCAGTGTCTTCAGGTTGGGAGCTCTTGTTGCATTAAACACACAGCAGTTAGGTCTTAGCTTTTCCATGTTGCATCATTAGCTTTTCCATATTGCTTCATGGAAAAAGAGTTTTGGTCTCTTTTTCTATACAAATTGAAAGATACCAATCTTCATATCTGATCTCAGAGCGAGTGATCTGCCTTCCTGCTGTGACCAGATCTTATTCTGGTGCATAAAATGGGCAAAATACTTCAAAACAGTGAAATAATTGTACTGCTTCTCTAGACAATAGTTTTGGGGTATAACTCTTTCCTAGGGATCAGTACACACATTTCAGATCCTCCAGTGCTTCCAAGGGTGAGAGATCTCTGGATATACTTGACCTTGAGAGTTGCCCATAGGACTGGAAGAGTTGCCCATCGGAGCTGCAGCTTGACCTGGGGAAACTAACATAAGCAGAAAGCAGGTGGAGATGAGCCCTGAAGGGAGTTTCATGAAACACAAACCAGTTATGGAGGGGACGACTGTAAACATCCATAGGGTTGTCTTTCTTCCTGCAGGAACGCTGAGCCCAGGACTCTGTCCTGGATAACTTCTCTGTCTCTGCACATCAATCCCATCAAAGGCACGTGCAGTATTTCTGTCTCTCTGAGGACTATGAAGCCTGTCATGCACAAAGGATTGGACCATTCTGTGTTATACATTAAGCAGATCTTACTAAAGAGTCCTTTAATTCTTCCTCTTCTAAATGAGCTGCACATTTGTGTCTCAATAACTTTCCTGTAACACTTGCTTCCTTTTCTTGTGTGTTCAGGGAACCTACCTTTAGATACATCTCCACTCAGCCCAGAAACAGCCCACACTTTAAAGTCTCTGTCTCACAGAGGCTTGTAATCCAAGATCTGAATGCGCTAGTCAGAGAGATCAGTGTGGTATTAGCCAAAGGTCAGTCCATTTACCATCTTAATAACATTCATTACTGTGGTTCCATGTGCCATAAGAGTCCAAGAAACTGTTGCCTTTCTGACCCTCACATAAGATGAGAGGATTCCTCTTGTTATTAAATGTTATTTTTGTATCAGTGTCCATAGCTTGCTATCTCTGCTGTAAATAACTCCAGTCCTCATTTTCCTTGTGATCTTCCTTCAAAGATGGTGTACTTTATAAGTATTCTTCTGGACCTAGCGATTGCCTTTTGAGGATTAGACTTATTTTAAGGTGCTGTGTCATCCTTATAAGCTAATAACACTCAATATGTTATTCAGCACTTCAGGGGTCTATGACTGAAGAAGGATTGGCCCCTGTTTGAGGCAATCTGTTAGAGAGAACCCATCTGCTCAGCACTGTCTGCTGATCTCGGGCAGGATCCTGGGAATTGAGGACTCTTCTCATCTTTTAACATGAGCCTCTCTTCTACATTCCCTCAGGGCTTTGTGTTTATTGCCTTCCCTGAAAAATCAGAGTGTGTTTCCAGGCGTGATGATGCTGTGATGCTGATGGAATACCCTGAGTCACTTCCCTCTTTGCTGAAGGATGATGGTTTATCCATCATTTCAGTTTCCAGACCCCTGCACTGTCCTGTTTTATCCTTCACTTGCATGTAGCTCTCAGGTACCACCTCTGAGAACAGACATAAACGTGTGCTTGGTGGTGGTAATTCTTGAGGCCATGTCCTGATACCTGGGTGCAAAAGCCGTGTCCCCTAAACTGTTAGCTACACTTGGCAACTGCCAGCAGGCTCAGCAGATGGTGAAGCATTGATTGAGTGGGGGAAAACAAACTAACCCTTCATCTCTGGC
Organism: Melopsittacus undulatus; assembly: GCF_012275295.1. Taxonomy (NCBI): domain Eukaryota; kingdom Metazoa; phylum Chordata; class Aves; order Psittaciformes; family Psittaculidae; genus Melopsittacus; species Melopsittacus undulatus. Next base: position 20,899,267 of record NC_047538.1, on the reverse strand, counting down.
CACTGAAGAACTGGATGGCTGATTATTTTTGTTTCGTTTGCAGATGCCTTGGCCATCTGGACAGATAGACATATATGCTTTCATTTGAAAAGCAAGTGACACTGCTGACAGCTCCTGAGACCCTGGAATCACAAGTCTAAAAGCAAAAGCCTGGTTTGAAGTTTCCTGCCAAATTCTAGGCTGCAGTATTGAAAAGCTGTGTCTTCTGTGTTCTCCTTCCTTCCTTTGGTTCTCATAACCTTTTCTGTGTGATCATGAGGGCTTGCATCCTTCTGAAAGAAGAGCGAGACACTTGGCTTTGAGAACAAGGGCGGTACCAGTACGTTCAGTGCAGTCTGATTTGCACAGGTGACAGTGATGGGTTATCATTTTGGGGAAACAGACAAAAATAGCAAGCATCTTTTCTGCATTTACTTCCTTATTTTGAAGTCATTATCCTGGAGCAGTTCTTCAACTGGCTGTTACTGGTGAAAATGAGATTGATTTGAGTTGTGAACTGTGTTGCCTTGACAGTTCACATGTGCTCTCTTTCTCTAGCAAAACTGAGTGAAGCTGTAAAGGTTATAACACAACAATTAATTCAAGCCTCAGACTGGTACTCGTTTGAATACAGGATGCAGCACAGATAATCCCACTGAGCTTGTGACTGTCAAAAATCCTTTTTCCTTCTTTATTCCTATGGAAGAAGATTTCTGACGTGTGGACAAAGTCTTGGCTGTTGACGCAGATTAGGTTCTCACTTCTTCAAATACCTGAAGGCAAATAATGATTTAAGTATTAGGAAAACCATGAGGATTTCTTTAAGCCAGTCCTCCAGTATTGTAGCATACAGCCTATTGTTAGTGAATAATTGCACTGGGTGCCTAAAATCCGAGCGATATAGCCAGAGAATTGATCCAAAACACCCTGAGCTGAAATTTCATCTCTGCCTCACAATACGATAATGGACAACTTGCTTTTACCTCCCTTAAGCTGGGGACAGTAACTCTCATAGAGAGTGCCTGTGGAATAGTTAATACAGTGAAAAATCTGTTTAAAGGCAGGGAAGGAAATAATCAAGGGAAGATGAAACACTGAGCTGGAAGTGTAGGAGACGTCTTGAAAGATGGAGCATGTGGGGTAAACAAGTTTGAGGTATCTCCATAATAAAGTGATTCCTAATTCCTGTGCCTCTGGCACATCCAGCCCTGGCTCTGTAGGAGTGTAACTTTGTAAGGGTGTCTTTGTAAGACAGAGTGATTAATGAGTGGCCATGGGAATGGTTCTCTTAATGCCGTACATTTGTTATGGTCCTGCACAATTGATCGTCCCCGAAATGTCCTGGTTTTGTACAAACAGCTTCATTAATATCTAGACCTGATTCTAAATAACGCAGTGCATACAGCATCCGTACAGACTGATGCTGCCCGTATTTCTGCTCTGTCTTGGGCGAGTCTGCTGCTGACAACCTGTCCTGCCTTTAACTTGTAGGGTTTGTTCTTAGGGATGTGTTATACGTCATGAGAAAAGCAGCCAAGGGTCATGGTGCTGCAGATGAAGATAACCTGCACTTGCTTGGGTGAGAATTGTCCCTTCTTCAGGGCCTTTTGCATGCTCAGCTTTGCTCTGCTTCTGCTGGCTGAGTCTTGCAGTATTTGGGGCTGGAAACCCAGGAGGAAAAGGTTTTTACAGCTGCAAAGAGCTGTGACCCTCACCTTGTACAGCTCTTGGGAGAGTGAAGGGGTGGCAGGAACAGGCCTGTTATCTTCTGGACACTAATGTATCTCCTATCAGAAAGCAGCTCTACATGTGCTTCTCTCTGACAAGAAGGTCCTTCATGAGTGACTTCTTCATCTTTCTCCTTGTGTGCTTCATATCTCCTCGAAGGTAGAATTACATAGTGATTGTATAATGGGATAAGCATGCAGCAAGAGGTCAGCAATTCCTATGCGATATTCTCAATTCTTGCTGGTAAACTTGAGGGAAGAGCCCCATAATATCCCTGCTGCAGGCAGGGGGATGATCAGATGGCAGCTCCTTGCAGACCTTCCAGTCGCAGTGTCAGGCAGGGATGTGAAGGAGGGTCCCTGATCTGTAATGTGAATGGATTAGGGTTAGGGTTAGAGGAGGCTGTGTGCATGGTCAGCAAAGCTTTAGGTCTCTATGAAATGTCAAGTATTTCTATATTGATCGAGCTGCACTCCTTGGCCACCTGATACAGGAGCCTGGAAAGGGGCAGTCTTTTCATAGCATTATGGCCAGGTTTCTGCTAGGATGGGGATTCTTCTCATTTCCCTCTACACTTTACAACTCTCTCTCATTTTAGGACTCCTTTTGTTTGTTTTCAACTGGATGTTAGGGACACTTAAGACTGGGTTTTATGTTCTGCTAGCGAAGAGCCAGTGTTTGGGGAAGGAGGATTTGCCTAGGTGGAATGAAACACGTTGTACACTATTCAAACCTAGAAGGAGGATGTTTAGAACAGCTGCTTTTTTGCCTTTATTGAAGCCATTGACAAGGAACAGATTTCTTTCCCCTCTCCCTGGGGTTTCAGGTCATTCCAATGTGTACACCGCAATGAGGCTCGGAGTCAAAGTGCTGTTGTAAAGCCTCATGTTCTGATCGTTATCTCATTGACTCAAATGAACCTTCCTTTGCTAAAGAAGTATTGACACTGGCCCTTCATGTATTATTTTTCTTTACCAGCATTAATTGGATTAAAATCATTGTCATGCGTGAAGGAGGTGTGTTGGAGCACAAAGGGCACATGGAAACCTCTGCTGTGGGCACCATGGTTACTAGTGACATCACTTGCATTGCTGTTAGAGCAATGATTTGTGTGCAGCGTTCAAGCCTGAGTGAAGATGGCCTAAACTAAACCCGGTGGATTGCTGATGCAGTCCCATCGCCATGGAAACAGATGCTTTGGTTTGAAGCTGCCTGTATTTGTAATGTGGTGCACATGGTGTAAACAGAAATGTGGTCCTGCGGTGTCCTGAAAGGGCAGGAAAAGTGTTACTGGAGAGAGTGGGAAGCCCTGTTGAGTTTGGACTTGGTTCCCTGTTAATGTAGTGCCAACCTGGTTGTGCACAATGAGATATGGAAAGCCTTGCTTTAAGTTAACAAGAGCAAACCCCAAAAGTCCTTTACTGTCCTCGAGCAATTTTGCTGTTGAAGGACTGTCAGTCCAACTTGATGTAGATCATTTCTTACTTGTACCTTACATAGTGCAGGTTCAAAAGTACTATAAAACCCACCCCTGGGGTATCAGGGTTCCTAACTCCTGGCTACATTTTACACTTCCCAATATAACCATAACCAGTCTTTCCAATATAACCATTAGGACTGTGCTTAATTCCTGCAAAATTAGAGTGGAGAAGGTTCTACGTCTTCCCTGTTTGAGGACTGCTTTGCTGTATTTTGGTGAAGGTCCCTACTCAAGCCCAGTGGGAGAAGACTGCCACATCATGGTTAGGATGCTGAAATGAAGCTTGAAAGATCTGGGTGCTTGACGTGCCCTGCCAGCAGCAATGTGTATTCAGGTTACTTTCCCCCCTTCAGAATAATGAACTCTTGTTGATTCCATCATCCTTAACGTGAGAGGACTCAGCTATTCTGAGTGTGGCCGTTGTGTGTGATGTTCCATTTCAGCTCTCTACTGCATTAATAACTGTAAGCCAGGTTTTTATGTTTAATTTAATTCATGTAACTTCCTGTTTGCTTTTAGAACATCTTATGCACTGACTAAATTATGTTGGTTTTGATCTGATCAGAAGTTCTCCTTCTTGGCTTCTGGAAGTGGAATAGTGCCATCCTCTCTGCTCCCTTCTTTCACACTAAGAAAAGCTTCTCGTTTAGGTATCACCCTGGTTATGGTGATATGATTTTAATCGAGTGTTTCAGGTCTTTGACACACACATTTTTAAAAGATAAAACCTATAAAAACCAGCTTGGGAAGTAGAACTTTGTGGTACTTTTAGGGTAAGGCAACATTTTGTTGGCAAAGACCTGATTTTTGGTTACCTGCCATAAATACTGACCATGAATGGTGCCTGGTCTATCAGATCTCTGTATCAGCAGGCAGAAGGTTACCAGTGGTGAAAGCAGATTGCTTGTAATGAATTAGATGTCAGTTTGAATGCTCAGAAAGGAGTGGTTAACAGAACCCAGAGCTGAGTCATACCGCAGCAAGAGGCAGCTGAAGATAGAACGGATACACCCAGGTGCATGCACATCATCAGTGTACATGTTATCCATGTACAGAAATCCTGCACAGGAAAACGTGTTAAGAATAAACCAGGTTTTAGTTTCAGCATCTTTTGGTATTTTCCAGTATCTCTGTCTCTGGCTTTCTGGTTTTTAGGAGCTGTTTCATTCTGGCTTGCAGCAGCTATGGCTGAAACTGTGCATCTGTTGTCATGCAGGTTTATTTGTGGTGTTTGAATGCTAGCATCGCCACAATGAGCCCAGAGACACGGCTGAGGCTAACGGGCTGCTTTGCTTATAACCTCTCCAAGCATTTCTGTAGAAGGCTCAGGTCATCATCTAACTGGTGCCTTCTTAGTGATGCAGCTTCTGCTCTTGCACAGTGCCTGCAGGTAGGAGATGATGAGGGCTGGCAGGCTGCTGCCTGTAGCACGTCAAGGAAGGCAGCTGGTGATGGGAAGAAGGCAGCACTTTGAAAAGTGAATTAAAGAGTGAAATCTCTGTCAGTAATGTCCAGCTGGAGATAGCTGGGAATATTTTCCCCTTAATGTATGCAAGAGGTTGAAAACAAGTAGTTTATTCCTCCCCAAGCCTAAACTTTGTAACTCAACCTTTACCTTTGTACTTCTAAAACTGAATAGAAAAAGGTTTAAAAATGGGTGTGATTAGTGAAACCAGGTCCTAAGAACCTATCCAATGATGGCAGAGATCATCTGTCCTAAGCAGCTTCAGGCATTTTTGTTGTCTGATGGATTGCGTGAGGCAATTTAGGCTTTCTCTGGTTCCCAAAGGGCAGGTCTGTTTCTGGGAACTTAATTGGCATTTGTGGTAGCCTTAATATCCAAGCCTATAAAGAAGTAGTAATTGGCCAAAGAGAATGTTTTCTTGGCCTTTCTTGCCACAGCAGCATGAGCAAGTATGTTAGCAGGGTCCTCTGAGGATATTTGCTGTCGTGTTCTTGTTCAGTGGTTACATAGATGCCTTTGTTTGCTGTCATCGTTAACTGAAACCATCAACTGGTTGTAAACTTCTTGTATCTATATCTGTGTATGGGATAAAAAACAAATATCCCAAGTCTTCAGTGTTATTTTAATGGCTTTTCCCAGAAGAATTAGTTTGGACTATCAAAATACCCTGTTGCCAACTGGGAGCTGGAGGGGAAAAATACTGACATACCTTCTGGTTATTGTTTACAGACAGTGATTTGTGTCTTTGTTACCCATGGACAATAGGTCCACCAAGCATAATGCTGTCAGTCTTCATCATTTGAATAATCTCAAATCAAAACTCACATGGATCATTGAAGTAGGCCACTGGTACTGTGTAAATATATTGCTTTCATCCACCAGTAAACTCCATCATGAAGCTAAAGCAAGTCAACCTTTTGTAATCACTCTCTAACTTACTCAGGTTGAGGGGTTGTACTGTAAACAGTAATCAGTGGTAAACAAGGTAAGATTATAGCTATAATCTATTTGATAAGCTAGAACAATGCCTGGCTTGCCTATGACCACCATGCAACCTACCCTCTCTTCACTGCCCTCTGCAGTACCATTGCACTGCTCAGAGTTGTAAGTTACTATAACAAAACCCCAAACTTTAGGAGAACCCAAACCCCAGAGCCACTTGCAGTGCTGCAAAACGCTACAAGGCAAGTTTAAATTCCAGAGCCTAACTTCTGTATTCCTCCAGCCAGTCCAATAAAGCACATCTTAGCTGTTTTATCCAGCATTATGCATTCTTGCTGTGGGAATGCTGTTCCTCCAGCTGTAGTGAGACTCCTCAAGTTATGGGGCCATTAGCCATCATTCCTTTACTGAGCTGTACCCACATACAAGTGGCATTTAGTCATTTGGTCCCACTCATCTGAGCCAGATGAAGTTTGCTGGACTAAGGCTTTGCAAGAAGTGCTCCATGTTGTTAACTGATAGCAAGGCTCCTTTCTGCATGGGAAAGGGGATGGAATCTGAGAACTGCTCAACCTGTCTTTGCTAGTGGAAGGCTTTATGTACAGCCTTTTGTCTCCTGTAGTGAAGGGCAGATGAGAAATGGGGTTAGGCTAGCCCAGTGTTTACATGACATTCACAGGAATTATTCATCTATGATTGTTGTGGTGAGGTCATGTGCTGTGTCCCATGCTATGCTGCTGTGCCAGGAGATTTATTTTAATAGAAGCCTTTAAGTAACTGGCATTCTTGCTAATCATGGTGCATCTGCTTCTCTGGGTTCCCTGTTATGAGTGATTTAATGCTATTACTTTAGCTGGAAGGGATCTGTGTCACCATCTGTCCTGGAAAGCTATTGATGGGGCTGTGCAGAACATGGAGTGTCATCAGCAGAAGAGGGACTTCTAAAGGATGGCTGGATTTCCTGTTGTAATACAATATAAGATGGTTTGCTGTGATTACAGCATAGATAACTTGCATATAAAGGCTGTTAGCTACTCTTTGATTCTGTTGGGGACCATTCCTCAGTTATTTATAGAGTGAGAAGATTCTGTTGTCAGTTAACAGCAGTAGTAACAACAAAATAAAGCATTTCCCACAGGGGCATAGGTCTATGGGGCTGAAACGTTCCAGACTGACCCTAAAATGCCTGCACAATTGCCCCTCCCAGCAGACAAACACCCTTTGGAGAGGGTTTGCACACACTGCTCAAGCCAAATGCTTTCCTGATCGATGGTTGGGTTTTAATTGTTGTTTACAGACCAATTCCTTGTAATACACTCCATGCTGTAGCTGAGTCACAGCAGACATGAAGAGGCTGTATGGCTGGAAAGCAAATTGCTCTTCGCTTCCATAAGTGGCGTAGTTTCATGGTACACTTACACACAGAGGTTATCATCCTGGTCTCTCAAGTGTGTGTGGTTGATGTCTTGGTTTCTGTTGTCTGAGAAATGCATCTTCTCACTGTCTATGTGACTGGTTAGTAACTGTCCTGTTTACCATCTAACCTGACTCTTTGGTCCTTCCTGACCTCACTGCGGCTTGTTGCCTTCTCAGCAGGCTAACTGGTAAGTATGAGAGCAGGCAGGGCTGGGGAACAGCTTCATGTGGGTTTATTGTGTGCAGTTTTTCTTTGTTCATACACTCCTTCCCACAAGAAGCTATATTGTGTTTTAAGTATAAATTGGCCTGACTCACAATTCCTGGCTCAAAAGATAGGTTGGGATATAAACCTTGCAGCTCTAATGGTTCTGTCATGCAAAGGTGCAGCTCTTATTTCACATTCATCAATTAAATGTTCTTGCTGTTCCTTGTCATATCTTACATAGATCATTTGCTTAAAGCTTTCAACTGGGTGAAAGACACAGAGGGCTGGAGTTGGACATCTGTAAAGGCTGAAGGAGGAAGCATGCCCTGCTCTCAGAATAGGGTTCATGGTCTCCTGCAGGTGCATAGAAGTGAATAAGATAACCAGAAATGAGAAGTAGGACACAAACTGACTTCCACAGATAGTTAATTTGGGTTTTTCCCTCCTTCCCTCAAGAAGTGTTGGGCCCATAACACCGTGTCACCCATCACATCTCCCACGATCAGACAGCTCTGAGAAGCAGTGTTAGCATTGCCAGGTCATGTAGAAAACCTGCTTGTGGAAGTATTTGTGTAAAGGGAAAACTGGCTGATCCTGGGGTTCAGCAGGGTTCTGGCTGTAGGATGAGAACCCACCTTCATACAGAGAGGTTTTTGTCCATACTGGCTAAATGAGGGAGCCTGGCTTTGCTTTGAATCCTTGTCTTTAGTGTCCTCAAATGGATCAAGTTGGGGAGAAACCTCTTGCTTTGATCCATCTTCAAGGCATCAGGTAACAGAAGAGGCGTTTTGGGAAGTGTATTAAGCAAGGGTGACATGGCATTGCAGGGTGGGCTTCAGTAATAGGAATACATACTGCAGAAGAGCTCCCTGGCTGCTGCTTATCTGTTTAATGGGACCTGAATCAGCAGCAAAGGATCTTGAACCTTCAGACTTATGGTTATGGAAGCGCTGGTCCCTTGCATGGCCCTCTGGAGAGCTGCAAGAGGTGGAGAGCTATAAAGGAAGGCAAGGCATAAGGCATATCTCAGATGTAGCTCTGACAGGAAGAGTATGAGATTGCATTCTGAGAAAGAAAGCCTAGAGGGTATTTTTATCTATTTTCATATCAACTGTGGCCATTAAATCTTCAGTGTTTTGCTTTTCTGACTCAGTACAAGTGTTTCTAAATCTGGGGACCCAGTTCTGTGTAGGACCTGCTTGGCACAGCCCTGGGAGATGCTGAGTCCTCTTGGTGCTGTGCATTTCTTTCACAAACCCTCCTAAATAGGTTTTTGTCCCAAATGAGGACTTTCAGATTTGACTGGAATTGCTGCTAACAGTGCAATCTCGAATGGAGTTTTACATCCAGCTGGTGCACCACTCTCCATGTGATAACTTGGCATGAAGACAACCCATCTTTCCCCTCGTTATGATTGCCACGTGCTTCTGCCATATAATAAAGCTCTAGATCTCCATAATTTGTATCAACTCTTGGGAGCAGATGCTGTGCTATTATTCTGTCTGACACATTCACTGTGCCTGCTGGGTCCCTGCCTTTGCCGAGACCTTTGAATTAACCAGAGCTTTTGGGGTCATCAAGATTATTTAATGTTATTGTCATAAATATTTGCACAGGACTTGGTCAGTGCTTATATAAGAACGGAAAGGCCGTAATTTGTTTTAAGAGGATGTGTGTTTTAATGAAGTGCCAGCTGAATGTTAGAAATCAGCTGTTAAAACCAGTGCTTTTCTTTCACAGGGCTATTGCAGTTTGTGGGGTGGGAAACACGACTCTTTGGGTTGTCAGTTACTGAGATTTGTTGGTTATGGCTGTTTAAACCTCAAATTGCTTGAAAGCTCTTTAAAAAGAGGGCTGTTTACTTCTAAATAGCAGTGTTGGTTTATCAGCCTGCGCTCAAAAGAGGAGAAGCTGATCTCTTGCATCTTATTAATCGTTTTCTGCTAACCCATGTTATCCTTTGTATTGTTTGCATGCCAGAACTGAGGAGCTGTTATTGTGTTCTCTTTAGCGGTTGCTTCTTGCATCAAATCCCTTTGATTTGCTCTGAAGTTTGAAAGTCCTGTGCTCTCAAATGCAAAATACTAACAATGGTAATCTGTTGTATGGAAATGGAGGAGGTTCCACATCATCCAGGCTGCTGAGATGTGCTAGAAACGGATAAATGTTTGCTTTGCCTCTAGCTCCTCTTCGAAGCACTGAAATCACTATTTCTTATTGGAGGAATTTCTGCCAGCTTGCCCAATGAGGGACAACACTACAAGGAAGCCAGAATCTGGAGGCTGCCAGGGGATGCTGTGTGCATTCTGGCAAACTTGGGTTGTTCCTTCTAAATATCTTAATTAGCAGAGCAGAGCATGCAAGCTGTTCTTGGAGAGCTGCTGCCATGCCAGCCCACAAGCAACAAGCCCCCAGGTCCTGTGGGTTTAGGTCATGAGTAGTCTTCTGTACTGTGATGTTGCACTGAGTGTGTGTGTGTGATCCTTCATGCTGATACCACACCACAAGAGTGTGCTTGGTTGGACAAACTCTCCTTTGCCATGTCTGCTGATACAAAAGGGTTTTGTGCTGTTGGGTGCTTCACAGCTGGAGCCAAGGTTTGGTGTTCTCTGGGGAAGAGCGATGTGTAACCTGTTACAGGAGCTGGAATTGATGTGTCACTGGGTCTCCATTCAAACTGTCTCTTTGTGTCCAAATCCAGTTTCTTTACAGGATCCATAATAAATCAAATCTCTGTTCTTGTGTTGGCCAGAGGAGCTTTTGAATCTTTTCCTTTACAGTCTCTAGGTTTGGTAGTCTTACAGCCAGGATGCTGCTACAGTTATGCTGTCTCTATGAAGCTCTGCTCAAAAGGAGTCCTAGAAACCATCCCCAGCATTCAGGTGCTTTGTAACCTTGGTGCCTAAGATGCACTGAAAGGATTAACTTCCTGATATATTTTCCCTTTCAGAAAAAGAGCAGGGAGGAGACATGTGGGGAAGGCAGTGGAGTGGAGATCCTGGAGAACAGACCATACGTGGATGGACCTGGAGGCAATGGGCAGTATACTCACAAAGTGTACCACATTGGTATGCACATACCCAGCTGGTTTCGGTCAATATTGCCCAAGGCAGCTCTGCGAGTCGAAGAGGAGTCATGGAATGCATATCCTTATACAAGGACAAGGTAGGCTTAGCAAAATATCCAGAGCTGTTTCCCTGTCTTAGAGAGAAGATTTGATGTCACTCTGTGGCAGTAGCATCTCTTCCATCTGTAGTAATGTCCTTTAGAGGAAGTGGGCTCGAGTCCTAAATTCTTACACAGTGCTTAATGTCAGGAGTGTGAGTGTTCCCCAGGCTGACTGCGTGTGTGCTTGAGACTCTTGTGGCTGGTGGCTCTAAAATGTGAGCTGTTTTGTCCATCGAAGCGTGGGAAATCTTGAATGGTTTCTATTTAGGCTTGTGTCCTGCACTGCATGTTCTCCTTAACACTGCAGATATCTGCTGGCTCAGTGAAGTTATAAATGTACATGGTAATGGGACAGTTGTCATGTTGAACACTGTCAAGAAAGACAGGATTCTTTTGCTCAAGGGGGGGAAAGTGTGAGAGGAGAAAGCTTAATAAATACATTTGGTGCTTCTTTTCTGGGAGCTGTCTTTGCTGTCATTTAGCTAGCAAATAACAAACCTACATCTTGTGGTTTTCACCCTGAGAAGGGAAGAGAGCCAGAGGCTCTGCAGAGTCCTCTGGGACCTGCTCATTTCAGCTGATTTTGCCTGGAAGGACTTCAGATACCATGGAATAAATAGCATTTGTGCCAATTACTGTGGTTTAGAGCATTTGCTCTTTTCTAGGTTTAGAAGCCTCATATTGCTGTCAACTTGCATAATAAAAAGGCTTTCATGGGTATTTTGGTTTTCATCAGGTTTCATAGTTGTGTTTTAGCTGGTTTCTACAAGGAACTTTAGTCTGGGGAAGGGTGGGGAGACAGTGTCTGCATATGGGCAGTTGCTCGTGACTAAATATAATGGAGCTGTCTGACTTTCAAGTGATTAAAGTCCACTTCCAGTCTGCTTTTTATCTATTCTCTTGAAATGCCCATGAGTCAATCAGTTGGCCAGGAAACCTGGCACTGCAACAGTGCCACAGGTTCCAAGCAAGAGCTCTGCTTTCCTCTGGGTAGAGGTGTATTTCCAGGGTGTCTATGTATTAATAGCTGTGTCATAAGATAACTTGTTAGTAATAATAGACCCAGAAGTTATCTCCTTGCTGCGAAGTGGTCCTTTAAAAGCAATCTGTCCTGGTGTAGTATCCTGGAGGGGACACATTGCAGGGGTTTGTCAGTGTCTGCAAAGTGACACAACTTGGTGGTCCACTGGGGCTTTCTACTTGCCTCTTACCAGCTGGGAAGTTATTTCTTGGTCAATGAGGATGCCCAGTCTGCAGTAACTGTGTGGGGTACATTGGTATCTTCTCACCTGTAATCCATATAACATCTCATGGGGAGCCCACCCCTTTGCTGTGGGCTTGGGGTTATACTAAGCCAGAGCTATTCCATTGAAGCCACATGTCTGAGGAGAGCTCCTGTCTTACAGAAGTTATTAAAGAAAATCTCTTGAATCTCTCCTATCAGTATTTTAAGCATATCAGAAGTAAAACATGAATGAGGGCTGGCTTGGATTTGAGGTTGATTTTGTACATCTTAGGAAAGCATTTTCTCTGCTTGCCAAGCCGGATTTACTCTAAGCTGCATTGTTCTCACTTTCAGATATACGTGTCCTTTTGTGGAGAAGTTCTCTATTGATATTGAGACCTACTACAAAACTGATCCAGGAGACCATGTCAACGTGTTCAACCTTTCTCCTGCAGAAAAAAGACAAACCATTCTAGGTGAATAGCCTTTTTCTTTTATATTTTCCTTTATTCTGCTCTTTTTTTGCTTAGTATATCCCATCCTTCCCCCCCCTTCAACATACATCTGCACCACTGTTGGTATCAGACTGGGGGGTAGGGTTACATCAAGTGGAGTGAGGACACCTGAGTTCTCTTCTAGACTTGATGTAAATCACATGGAAATCATTTGAATCCCCATCTGGAAATTGAAGCTGATGCTTTCCTGTCTTATTTGTGCAGTTCCCAAGGGAAGTAAGTCATCTAATGATCTTGGGGATAATAAGTAGAAATAACCTCAGAAGAGGGAAGTATTGCTGTATAATGGTGTAGCTCCTTTGCCTATATCAAAATCAGTCCTGTCTGCAGTTCTGAAACATGAAGGTGTATTTCATTTTTGCTTCCTCCCCTTTTAGTCTTGCAGGTTAGTGCTTCAGCTTCACAGCTGCCTTTAGAAGATTCAGTTAATGAGCCTTATATATGTAAGGATTTAATGAGAAAAGGCAAAAGGAAACATCTCATGAAAAGGAAGAGAATGGCAAGAGTCAGCTCTTCCTCTCTCTTGCTCCATCATGGTCCATGCCTGTGGCATTCCCAGACCTGGCTGCATGGCAGTGACAGCCACGCAGGACTAAAAGCATCCCTTGCTCTGAAGCTGCTGAGGCTGGAGAAGTGTTGAGCTCAGGCTGGCTTCTGGCAGTCCTGTGCTGTGCCTGAGCCCTGGGGAATGACATCTAGTGGCTGCTCTGGCTTCTTGAGCACTGTTGATGCGTGGGATGTGGCAGTAACCCTGTGAAGTCCTACTTGAGTGTTAGGTGATTTCAACTTTGATTTGAACTTCAGTTTGACTGTCCTTGTTCCTCATCCTATCTGACTGGGCTTTCAGTACTGAACAAATAGGTTTGAGTCATGCTGCCTCACTGAGAAGTGTCAGAAGAGCTGTTGTTTCTTGGGAAGTGTGATCCTGCCCTAACTTCAGATGCTTCTCCTGAGGTCTGGGGTGGGGGTTGCAGGTCTTTAAACTACGTTCATTCACTCTGCTCCTATTGCAGTTCCCACTTCTCCATCACTGAAGTGTTAATGAGCACTGAAGTTAAACTTTCTGCCTCCCATAGTACATCTGCTCCAACAGTGGCATGTGAGGAGTTATCAGTAACCTCACTTGATGGACTCCAAAGATAAGATGTGCAATGGGGAATGTCTTCTCCATAACAGGTCTAAGAAAGGGCAGGTTTATTTAACCATCTCAGCTGACACAGAGCTGTAGCACTTGAGTGATATTAGGAAAGCTGAAAGATGGAATGTGTAAAAGATCCTTTTGGAGCTGGAGAGATGGAGTGTGCTGATCTGCCAGGGTGCTGGAGATCTGCTGTCACTGTGGGAAGCACATTTAATAGGAGCAAAGCCTCTGTTTGCTGTAACTGCATCCTAGTTCCTCTGCTAGAGCTGATCACTGCCCAGCAGCAATGTATAAACAATTTAAATATCAGATGTTCAAGTGTAATTAAAATGAAACGAAGCTGCTGCAATGCTTCTGGTGCTTACTGAAACAGAAAGAACTCCTTAGAAATGGTATTTTGTTCAGGAATAAGAAATGTCTAACGGTTGTTTCTCTTTCTATAGACCCTATTGATATTGTTAAAGATCCTATCCCTCCTCATGAATATAAAGTCGAGGAGGATCCCAAGCTGTATAAATCAGTGAAGACTAAAAGAGGGCCCCTCTCAGAAGACTGGATTCAAGAGTACAAGAACAACCCTGGGAAATACCCCATCATGTGTGCATATAAACTGTGTAAAGTCGAGTTCAGATACTGGGGGATGCAGTCGAAAATCGAGCGGTTTATCCATGATGTTGGTGAGTATTTATAGTCTTGCACTGTTCACTGTCAACTCCTTAATGTTGTTTCTGACCTGAAACACAGAGGTGAGGTCTGTGCAGTGTCTCCTATCCCAAGAGATGGCTGTGAAGTGATTCTTAACTCCTTTGCAGAGCTGTGAGTCAGTTCAGAAAAAACCCATGTTATCCTATTACTTGTGGCATGTATGAATCCAAACCACGTGTAGCCACTGAAAGGGTTTCAAGCCCTGTGTAGGCAACATCTTGCATTCTCTAAATCTATTCTCTAAATCCTTTCTAGATAAGGATTTGTCTGTTAAATTTTGCCAGATCACTCTCAAAATCTGACAGTTTTCCTTATTTTAAACAAAATCCTGAAGGGCTGTTTGAAGAAATAAGCTTCACTTCTGAGTCCTGAGGGGTTCCAGAAACCATTCCCTGGAGCATCCCTAGTTTCTACCTGCCTTGTGACATGGCTGGTGTGGCCATGCCTCTCTGCCCCCCATGCTGCAGTGTTCAGGGCTCCCCACCTCACTGTGCTGTGACCCACCATGGGTCACTGGTAGCTCTCAGTTGTGAGTAAATGTGCTGCTTTGAGACATCATCCTTGGGTCAATGCTTTTAAGGAGGGTATTATTTGTGTCCCAGAAGTAACTCAGTGGAGACAGTGCAGGTGTGGCAGTGCTGACAGCAGTTTGTTCTTTGCAGAAAGGTCTATAACACAGCTGATGTAGTTTCTGAGCCTTGCCACAAGAGACAGGATCTGTGGCCTGGTGGAAAGCCTAAAGAATGAGCTAAAAGTCATTCCCATCTCTGGAAAGTGCAGAGCTGTGGCTGTCCTCTGGTGAAGAACAGGCCAAAGAAAGGTTGTGTAAAGGATACTACCTGCTTTCTGTACACAGTAAATCCTCCTACATGACCTCTACAGCTGTCCTTTTTATACACAGATCTTCTTTGAAGTGCCTGATGCTGGTGTATGTAATCTTATGGCTCCTTTCAGTCATACCATGCTCCTGAGAGCTGATGTGGAAAACATAGAGCAGTGAAGAAAAAATAGCGTGTTCACCACTGAATAATCACAGGTTGCTTTCTTAAAGCTCCCTTGGTTTTACTTTACCCACAAATGGAAGTTTTTACCTCTTATAGCCTGTGTTACAATTAGCTCTCTGCAATGAGCTCCCTTGGTGCTTCGGTGACATGGGTTAACTTAGTGTACACTGCAAAACATGGGGGCAGAATAACAACTCCATTGTATCTGTTAAATTAAAAAGAAGCATGTGACTCTTCAGTTGTTCAGAGGTGTTTGGCATAGATTAAACTGTGGTCCCTTAGAAAGGTTTCTTTTGTATTTCATGAAAGATTGCCTGCCATTTTCCTCTTGAGTGAGGCTGTGCGGAGATTGGAGCCAGCTCATTGTCTGCCTTTCAAAAGCCTTTCCACTGTTATAATGATGGCAAATGCTGTTTTTCAAAGTGGTTAAGATGCATAAAACCAGAAAAGTCTTTAAGGCAAGACAAAAGTTGAGTGAGTGAAGAATGAAAGCAAAAGCTTTGGATGTCTACAGGAGATGTGTAGCTTCCCCCTGCAATGGGATAGCCATGGAAAAGCCATTAGTGAGTTGGAGAAGTGCCATAGCACATGTACCTAAGACAGCGAGGTATGAGGATGCTGAAGTTGAAAAGATGTGGGCTGCAACATGACTGCCCAGGCTTACAATGCTGATCCAAGTCCCAGATCCAACTCATGGCTGAAAGCAGATGGAGAACTTTGTGCATTGTGCCACCAGAGGCTCTCAGGTGCCAGAGATGTTCTTGGCATTCCAGACTCTCCTTGGCGTTTTCCTCCTGGTTCCTCTGCTCCCAGCTCCTGCAAATTGTTTCTTAGGGCATTAGAATGCTCTGTGCAGGGTCACTAAGCCAGCGAGAAGACAAAGGCAGAAACCAAGAGCAGGATCCAGACTCTGCCCAAGGCAAGGAAGCGGTACTTAAAGCGCAGCCTAAAATTAGAGAATGGATTGAATGAAGACCGCGTCTGAGTTAAGTGATGGATGGATGGTGATATGGAGAAAGGCTACTGAGCACATAGGGAGTAACTCTGGGGGATGGTGTTGAAACATTCTCAGTCGTACTGAATGCAAGAGCCATTTTTTCTGATGACTAATGGGACAGTTACTGAGCGCTGTGACAGCCTGGGACACAGACTGGAGCTGTGGGCTATTAGTCTGCTTGGCTGGAAGACTTGTATGCTTTTTTACTCCTTTCCCATAGAGTTTAAGGTTAATTGGACTGGCACTGCCTAATGTTCTGCTCCCACTTGCTTCCTAATGGTGCATGTGGGCCGTGGTTCTTTTGTTGGTACACAATTGTGTTGACTATGTATGGATTATTGATTATACACTATGGCAAAGTGTGTTCCCATCCCAACAGCCAGAGCTTTGTCTAAGCCACTGTGTCTTAGGCTAAATGTGCCTAAACTGTTGCGCAGTGATGAAGTGGAAGTGGATCCAGAAAGCTTCACTAAAGCTCTAATGAGAAAGTTCATCAAGAAGGGCACTGCCCATTGGGGCCTGCAGGTAGAGTTTTGTCTTCTCAAGGGTAGGCAGGTTGCATTTAGCATGATGTGGATGTGACCACAGGGTTTTCTTTGTGAGTGGTCTGAGCAAGGGAGGGTAGGGAAGCAAGCAGCTATAACTGCAGGTTGTCTGATCAGACATCCTCAGATAAGCAGAACTGTACTGACAAGGTGACTGATGGGGTCTGTAGGAGCCATCAGTGAAATAGTGTTGCACAGGGAAAATCAGGCATCCTTTATCTGCCAGGAAATTGTAAGTGTGTTAAAAAACGCTTTGGGATGTTACTACTGGGCGCATCATTGATGGGTATCATAACAGTTGATTTATATGGATAGCTGAGGAGATTTGGGAAGGATTTGGTGTGGGGTTTTCAACCTGTTTTGGCTTCTTTTTGCATCAAGTTTTTGTTACATTTACTGGTTTTACTTCATGTTGGTAAAACCAACCCAGAACTATAGACAAAAGCCTTTTGAATTCAGCTAAAGAATCCCTCTGTCCTGGTTTGTCTCATGGTCATTTACACTTCCTTCTGTAAGATGAAGTTCAACACCCCAGCCTGCAGCAAATTACTTACAAGAGTCATCACCTCCCGGATCCAAGCACTCCAAGTTGTTGAGGTGCTGAGTTGGAAGGCAAGTGATGTAAATGTTTGCACCCTGCTAGACTCCTCAGGGGTGATCCTTCTGCACAGCACAGTGGGAACGGTGTAATTAAATCAATGCCACAATCAAGGGTACTTCTGAACTCAATCTACACATGCACATTTGTTCATGTGTGGTTCCCTTGGCTTGCTGCTTTTAAACCGAAGCACTGTGCACTCCAGAGAAATAACAGGCTTGTTAACTACTGATCTTACTGAAATCAGCTGGTACCTGATAAAAACCCTCTTCTCATTATTTCTGATTGACCTCAGTGTGTGACTTGCCTGCTGAGGCTGTGGTTGTCCTCCAGTTCTGGGAAAGGAGGCTCAGGTGAGCATGGTGCAGGCTGTGTGGAGGGGGAGCAAAACCTGCTCTGAAATCCTCTCTGATGTCTCCTCCTTCACACCAGAGTTACCTCTTTATGAGACCAAACTGCTGGGCTTGTTTGCTCCATGGGTGAGAAGGGAGCACCCATCCCACTGCAGGAGGTGGCAGAGGGGGTATGGAGCCCCAGGCCTCACCTTCACTGGGCTTGTTGCATTCTGTCCAACCTGGGATAAGGTGACCAGTGGGATGCTGTTCCCACCCTGTCCTCCCCAGCCAGCTCCCACAGTGGAATGGGCTACAGCCAGCCCATGGCTCAGAAGCACAGTGTGTGGGATAGGGACCTCCTGGGCTGAGCAGGAGACATTTGCATCTCCCCTCACTCCAGAGAGAATATTGGAAGCGAGCAGGACCACAGATGCCTTCAGCACTGTCCCAGTGGGCATCTCTAACCTGTTAAAAAGAGGGTTTTTTTCCCCAATTACTGTGTTTCCTGGGTCTGATCCACCTTCTCCTTTTCACTTTTTAAATCAAAAGCTTGGTTTTCTCTAACATTTTGATTTAACAATGCTGTAAAACTTGATTTTTTTCCCCATTGCACAAGGTGGGGAAGCAGTGTCTGGCCATGTGAGGTCAGTCATTTGTAGCAGGGTCTTGAATCCATATAGTTGTCTGGGGGCACTCAGTGTGTCCTCTTGGGTCTCTGCTGCCTAGTAGAAGGCTTCAGTGCTGCAGGCTGAAGGTTATTAATTCAGTGCTGTATTCACTGCTGTGCACTGAGGGACTGCTCAGGTTTCCCATCCCTATCAGTAAAGGGTTTCTTTCTGCAAGCTATGACTTCTGTTATTCAATTTCTTTTGTACCTGGACAGCCTCTTTCTCTTCCAGGCTTTTTCCCTGTGTTAAAGAGAGATGCAGCATCTCTAATACATCCCAGGTGAAGGCCAGAGGCTAGGAAAACAGTCTCAGTCTTTTTGACTCCATACCTAGTCTGGAGTGATAGAGGCCCAACAGCCATGAAGCCCTGTAATGCCATCCTGTTTTCAGACAAACAGGGCTTTCAGGAAGGGTGATTTGGGATGTGTAATCCAAGTGATGTGAGCAGTGCAGATGGGGAGGTCTGAGGCTTGGGAGGAAGCAATGCAGGTGATTTTTTTGATTAAGTGGAAGAAGGTAGAGGGGAACTTCACTATAGTTTTACCCTCAACTGGTTTTCATGTTCCCTGTGATTTAGTCCATTAAAGCAAAGATGTGCAGTCAGTGGCATCTGTGCCTGTAGCTGCTGCATTGATATACATCAAGGCTGGTCCCAGGAGCACAAGCAGAGGCTGCTGAGCCCTGGAATGGAGAAAGCCTTGAGAGGAGAGCGAGGGGAGCGTTTGCTCCTGTGTCTGATCACAGACTGTTTCCAAGCTGTTTCAAGGCAGGTAGAAGTGGGCATTGGTTATGTGGAAGCCCAAAGGACAGTTGCAGTGTTGGGCGCTCAATCCCAGCAAGGGAAATGTTTCTTGGCTTTCAGTTTAGATGTGATGGGAGGTTTAATCTTCGTCTGTCATAACAGGAGGTGAAGAGGCTAAAACATTCTCCTGTAGTTCTGCAAAAGGTAATCTGGTGGAGGAAATGACTCTGAATCTCAACTAAGTTTGAGCAGAATGAAGTTGATGAGACACCTTCTTCTGCCCCCAGAAGGTCACAGTCTGCTGGCTCAAACTTGCCTCTCCTACATGGAGCTCCCTGCTGAAAACCAGGCAGAGAAATGCATAAAATATTGATAGATTTAATTTCACTGAGCAAATGAAGTTCAGGTTCAGCTGGTCCATTGCATTAGCTGCTGATCTCTGTGGCTATATCCTCCTGACTTGGGATGGTTGGTGGCATTCAGAGCAAAACAAAGAGCAGAGCAGGCAGTAAAGTGCTCAGATCTGGAAGGAAATAAATGCATAAAATAAGCTTTTGTATGTTAAAAAATAAGGGTGAATGCTAAAAACAAATGGGGTATTTAGGCTGAACATCATAGAAACCTTGACATTGGTGAGATCTAATGTTTCTGTACAACAGGGAAGCACATGCTGCTGGAAGTACCTTAGAAACCCTGCATGCAGTGGGACCATCAGCTTTGGCCATGCTGGAGGCTTGATCTACAGCTCCCAACACCTAAATGGTTTTAATGTAGGCTGTTAATTGCTCTGTCTTGCAATAGCAGTGGTGGTGGTGTGACCTGTGGTCTTTGGCTGGGCTCTTCATTAGAGGGAGAGGATGGGTACCCTGCCTGCCAGCTTTTTGGCTGTGTGTTTCTGCTCCATCACAGGATCCATAATCCCACTGCTGTGCATGGCTTGTCCTTCAACCCATCTCTGCCTCAGTTTTCCAGTCATTAAAGATGGGACAATAGTGATTTTTGTTGTTGCTGTTTCCAGAAGGGCTCCTGAGGCTTAGTTTGTCAGTGTTTATAGAAGCTTTTAAAAGCACCATTGCTGCTGTGTGCTCCCATCAGTAATAAATACCAGTTTAGAGTTTGACCTATCATGTGCTTTTCAGTAATAAGATTGGTTGAAAACCCCGAGTTGACTACTCTGAAAAGCCTTGGTCATACAATGATGTTAGTCAGTAAGTTTAAATGCTGGTGGAAAGTTTCTGTGCCCAGTCAGGAGCACTGGATGTTGGTATTGAGACAGTTCTTCCTTTCAGAGATGTGATACATTGAAGGCTTTTAAATTGGCTTTTCCAGCTCTATTTTTCTCATGCAGCAGAAGACAGATGCTATCTGCAAAGTAAAGCATCTCTATTCCCTCCCTTACTTTGCTTCACATCCCATTATCTCAGAAGCTCATATCTGTGATGCTGTTTTGCTGATATATAGAAACCAGATGCAGAACCCAGGTTTCCAAGGAGTTTTAGGCTTATCACTGCTCATGTGGCATGTGCTTCCGTCATGTAACAACTGTAGTGAACTATGCAGTGAACTATGCAGTGTTCATCAAAGGACACTTGAAACTCTCATGGATAATAATAATTAAGAATAAGAATTAATAAAACAGGAATTGAGATAAAGTACATGAAGTGATTGATTTGCCATCCTGGCACTTGTTATAATAAGATCCTATATTGCAGTTTATAGCACTGTGGTTTTGATGCTGCTGCCACAATGCCTTGAGGTTTTGGGAAGGGACAAATCAGTTCCTGCAGTTCCTAGCACTGGTGACAGGCATTTTGGCTTTGCAGGCTTGCGGAAGGTCATGGTCCGTGCCCATCGGCAGGCATGGTGCTGGCAGGATGAATGGTATGGGCTCACCATTGAGGATATCCGGCAGCTGGAGAAGGAGGCACAATTGATGCTGGCTCAGAAGATGGCCCAGTTCTGCAGTGAAAATGATGCTGAGCAGCACGGTGTCAAAGAAGCTTCTGGTGAGAAGGATGCTGAAGCCAACACAGTTTCACCTGCTGACGCAGAGGATGCTGCTGGTAACAGTGAAACAGCCTCTGGGAGATCACTCACCAAGCAGTGGTCAACCTCTTCCAAGTCCTCACGATCTTCAAAGAGAGGAGGTAAGATGCTGCTGATGACTTGCTTTTCTAACTGCATAGAGGCTGGGCTTTGGGAAGGAGGAGTTTGTCTTTGGGACTCCTTTGGGAGAATGCATACTTCTCTTGTGAGTCCTTTTAACTCAGAGGCCTTCTCTGCTGGTGTTGCAAGCTCAGTCTTCTCAGGTGACCCCATTACAGGTTTGGCAATGTTTCTAGTCATCCCATTCTTGTTAATCTCAAAAGCAGAGGAACTATATGAAAAAGCAATAGAAGAGCAAGCAGCAGCTTGCTAGCAGTGTTGGGTCTCGTAAGACAAACAGTGGTACAAAGAGAGCTCATCCTTGTTACCCAAGAGCTTTTGTGGGTGGCTTTTATAAGGCTTGGTCCTTCAGCGGGTTTCCCTTCTGGATGTCTGCTGTGTCAGAACTGGCCAGGCTTGGGTCCCTGGTAACTGCCTCTCATTTTCCAGGAGGCAGCTACAACAGGAATTCCATGCTCCTTGGCCAGACTTATGCATTACTACGTGCTGTTCATTTCAAATGCAAGTGCTTGGCTCCAGGGGTGCTGTGGTGTAGCTCACACAGCAAAGCCCACCCATTAGCTACTAGGGAGATTAAGGCAGGTACCCCCAAAAAGGTGGATGAAGGTACCTGCCACCCACTGATGATGTGCGGAGCTGTTCAGAAACCAAACCTCAGAGCCTGGGGTTAGGTGGGACCATGGATCAGGTCTATATTTCCTTTTGAGCACCATTCAGGAAGCTGTGGGGATTTTGCTGTTAAAACTGCCTCTGTGGATGCCCTGTAAGGACTCAGCTTTGACTCCTCAATGTTGTCATTCCCCTCTCCTTTTCTGCTGCAATAAACTCTCCCTTCCTCAGACCATCCTGTACAGAGGGGTGAGTCCCCAGTGAGGAACATACAGAAGGCTTGGAACTCAGCAGTTCCCCCTTCTCTTACAGCAGGGTAATGGCTCTCCCAGTAAGAGGGCAAAACATCTTGACTCTTCTGAAAGCCCCAAGGGGCAGCGTTTCCTGCAGTGTTGGTGGAGGAGGACACTTGGGTGATTGAAGCTTCTCCATCTCTCATATGCACTAAATACTGCGAGCTGAGTCTCCATTTTTATTTACCACTCCATTACTGATTCCGTGGTGGGGTGAATGAGAGATGAGCAGCAGTTTTACCTTGCAATGACTCACTGGAGTGAGCCCCAGGGAAGAACCTACCAGATGCTTCATAAATCAGTGTATAAAGATACAAATGCCAGCTCCTTTCCTTGCGTCAGGATTTGATATTGATGTGCCCATCTCTTATTATGCCTTTTGTTATGAGCCCCTTCTTCCAGCGCTGATGTGTTCATTGGAAGCTGCAGTTTTCAGACCTCTTAGGATTTCACTGGCAGCAAAGGATGAATTTTCTTTCAAATGTCTCAGTTTTTACAAGAAGAAGTCATGAAAGGAATTAATTGTGATGTGCTGGGAAGTACGTCACACAGATATTTTAATCCTCCTTCATGCTGGCAGCATATTAACACATGGAAGCAAGGAGGCTGCCTCGGCTCACCGCTACCTCCAGCTGAAAACAGCAACCACCAGGATCTTGGTTCTTTCCATCCCACATGAGACCTGTGGTGACAGCACGACCCTTGTTGCCATCCCATATGTTATTACGTGCTCTATTTTTAGCAGCTATTATAGGAGTGCCTTGACGTCACTCCAGCGTGAGTGAGCTCTGCGCTGCCAACCCCTTTGCTTGCTGCTCCCTCGGTGCTTGGGGGCTGCTGAGCTGCGTGTAGGGTCTCTGCACAAGGGGTTCCAGCTTCTTTCCATGTGACAACATCAGGATTCCACTGAATATGCTTAATGTCGTTGCAACAATAGCATGAAATGGCTCATGCAGCTATCACAGCAACCAGAGCCTTCCAGCATCTTTGTATATGCTAAAGGAGAATTTGTCAGCTTCCTCAGGGCTTTTGCTGTGTTTAGGTTTGGTGGCTGCTGCAAGGGCTTTGTGTGTGCTGTGTGATCAAGGGGAGAAACTGTCACTCTCATTGTGCTCCGGGCAGTGCTCCCTTCAGCACTTGGCTGTTCTGTACCACGTTCAGCCAAGAAGAGTTCAGGCTCATTCCTAAAGTAGCTGAAAGAAAGGAGAAAAGGCAAAAAGCCATAATAGGTTTATATTTAGTGCAGGGCACTCTTGAGGGGAAAATGAGAGGGAGCAAGTGGGTGTGAGAGCAGGAGGGCAAAGACGAATCAAAAGGACCATTGGGTTTTCTCCTCTCCATCAGGACAGCCACTCTGACAGCTCCCCATGAAGGAGCTGGATAACATGTTGTTTAAATCATTCAAGTTTAAAGTTTATCTCTAATCCAATTTGTGTGCAAGCAATTTCCTTCCAGAAAACAGATGATTTCCAGCCAGGCTGCTCTGCTGAGCTCCCCACCCAAAAGTTAGGGAAGCAGAGGCATGGTCTGTGCTGCTAAGAGGCACGGAGACAGCTTCCAGCCAGCCTGCATCCTTCCTCATTGCAAACTTTAAAACCTAGCTGATTTTTGCACGTCCTCCTAACAATTATAAAGAACTGCCATTCAGAATAGCATCAGAGTGGTACAAACAGCTTGCTTTAATGTAGCATCTCGTTGTCAGGTTCTCCCAACAGTAAACAAACAGGATCTGTAAAGCAGTACACTGACATCACACCAGCATCATCAGGGTTTTGTGTTTTTAACATCGCAGCAGCCAATTTCATAGAGAGCACAGGACTTCCTCCAGCAAAGACCATGTTGGGAACAATCCGTCTTGCCGATGCTGCCTATCGCATAAGGCTTGTTTGTTTTTTGCAGCGAGCCCCTCACGCCATAGCATCTCGGAGTGGAGGATGCAGAGCATTGCCAGAGACTCAGATGACAGCTCCGATGATGAATTCTTTGATGCACATGGTATGTGGACCCTAAAGCAGTGTTTGTTTCCTGACATGGTGGGGTAAGAGAACGGAAGGCATGAGGGTGGGGGGGAGAGGGGAAGGAAGCGAGACCTTTGTGCTTTGCTTGAAGTCTTTTCCTTTCTAAGCAAGATCCGTGCAGCATCAGTGCAGCTTCTTCAGGCATCCTCAGCATCACCCAGCAGATTCTTACATGTAACACAGCAACATTTCAGATTCAGTGTGATCTGTTTGAAGGGCTCTTGAGCAGTCTTCACCTTTGGAGCTGTGCTCTCTTTGGTGCAAATGGATGTGGGTAAAATCCAGCAATACTGATTGTGCTGTGGGTGTGTCCTGTGATTCTGATTCCTTATGACTGGTTAATATTCTGATTTGTTTAGGGTGTGTGATTAATTGTCCTGTCTGGGCCTGAAGAGACCCAAGTTTGCTTTCCTTAACTCCTTATTCTCCCGTTCCAAGAAATACAATAGTGAATGTAACAAGGTACCAAAATTAGTCAGTGTTGCCTCCAGGATTCTCCAAGCAGTGTTGAATATCTGTGTTAGGAGAAAGCTCTTGGTTTTTCTTTCTTTCTCTGTGCATGTGTGTGAGAAGAAGCTGTGTTCCACTGGTTCATTCTATATGTTGTACTTAACTCGTACTTAAGCCTGAAGGGCTTTGTCTGTGCTGACAACAGATGGACTCTTCTCTGGGCTTGTAATGCTAATCTAAGTGATGTGTGCTGATGAAGTTGGTGAGCTTTGTGGCAGAATTTCACTGACATTCAGCTAAAGTTCAGGCTCAGAAAGCGTACAGTATCGTGTTCCACAAGAGTTCTCCATCGAGTAGTTAGCTATGCACTGTGGGGCAGCAAGCAGGATGCTATTGTGGACTAGTGACTTGTACAGTAACAGCTTAAAGGGCTGGGATGCGTGCAAGTCAGGGGATGAATGTGTCTCTTGCCTGCAAGGAAGAAGGGCCAACTTAGTTTATGTGTCTCTTATTTATTACCTTATGTCACATCTACAAAACCCGTGTAAGGGATTTATTGCTGCAATATATGTACAAGGAAAGAGGAGTGAGTCATCAAAACAGCATCATTTCTATCCACCTGCTTTTTTGCCTTTCTAATTACTCAGTAATAAAATTAAGAAAGAGACAGCTCTGCCTGGGATCCAGGGAGACCCTGACATGCTCCTAACAGGCCTAGGAAGGAGGATTAACAAAACCGAGCCTTGTGCCACGGTTCATATCAGCATCTCTGTTGCAATACTTCTAGGAGCTTGCTAACAGAAAAAGCAGCTCCTCTTCTGGTGACACACAGCATCTCCATCCGTTTACACACAGCTTGTCCTCTGCAATCCACACAGTTGGGGTTGAAAATCTGCCTATCCTGATGGGATTTTGGCTTCCGAGATGAATCCTTGATGTGTTTGGGAGAGACCTGTTGTTGCCCCTTGGCCTGCAGGTGAAACGTCTCAGCCCCAGGTCTGTGAGCAGGGATGAAGCCAAGGATGCTGCTCATCCTGCTGGAGAGGCTTCTGGGGTCGGTACCATGGGAACTGGCACAGATCAGGATGTGAGTCAACACCAAGCAGAGTTCCTCAGAAGTGCTTCCCATACACACACACATTTCCTCCCTGAGCAGTGGGAGTAACCTGAGCCCCAGAACATGTCTTGTCACTGGCTTCCCACTCATCCTCATTCACTGGCATACTCTGGTAAAGAGAGTGACAAATACAGTAATATCTAATATCTATCCTGTAATAAATGCTAATAACGGGAGTAATATCCCATTCAGTGATCCCTTGAGCAGCAATAAGGGCTGTAATTAAACCTCTCAAGGAAATAAGTTTAATATTTAGATTAAGTTGCTGGAGGAGCTTTGAGTGCAATCTTCCTCTTAATTCCCTGCCATCATGTGTGTTGCACGCTTGTGCTTTCCACTTGCTCTGAGCAGGTAGCTCCACACTCCTTTGTGCAGGGAAATGGGGATCGACTCAGTTTTTGCTGTAGCTGAAGAAGGAAATGGCATGCTGATGTAAAGTTAGTCCCCTTCACGTATATATTTAAAGCTATTGCTCATATCTGCTGAAAAGATGAATACATTTCATCATCTTTTTGTTCCCCATCCTAGGATTCTTCCAGCCTATTCTTTTCTTAGCAACTGTACAGCAACAAGAAAGGGGGAATCCTAGTCTGGGACTCTGAAGACTGTAGCTTTTAGATCTTCAAGACATCTGCAATTACTGCTGTTATTATTATGATTATAGCTCTTTATTAAATCTACAAGCCCAGAACTTTCAGGAGAGGAATACTAAGCACAGAACAATAAACAAACCTGTCACAAATCCTCTGATGTCTGCTGTAGAGCAAGGCTATTAATCATGCTTATGTTTGGATACTACTGTAGGGTGTTTCATAGGGTCTCTCCTTTATACATCTCTTTAATTACACTTCTAGGAAGGTAATATTTTTGGGACCCTTCTTTATCAGCTGTAGCTGAACTGAGCCCACAAGATCCTGAGGTAGGAGGGAAGGGGCAGCCACATGCACTCAGTGTGATCAAACAAGTCTCATCTCCTAAGGAAATCAGGCTAAAGATAGCCTGGGGAGTTCACATTTCCTTTATTACTCATGCCTTTTTAGGTATTCCATCCTATTAACAATAGGGATTCTTGTCACTACCTCCCCCATAGACATACTACAGCTTTCAAATGGAACTGGGAGGATCCCAGCAGCAAACAGTGCTTTGTCCTCTCCTGTCCAGGAGCATTCTGGCTGCGTTAGCATCATCAGGAAATCTGCCAAGGAAAACATCAAACTTGGTACCTGAAATGGGAGCATTAGAATCCATGTTATTTTTAATACACTTTGGGAGTTTTCTTTGTTAAAATTATACAACTAAAACATTTGTGTGCTCTGCAAAAGGTGCTTTGGTTTCTGTATCACAAAAGCTGGTAAAATACCTGTTTTATTATGACATGAGCCATCCAATGGTTCTTAAGACCACATAGGGTTACGGGGCCTTACTTTTATTTCAAATCCTGTTCTGTGCTCTTGTCTGTGTATTTGTGTGTGTGACTCCAAACAATCTGCTCTGTTTTAAAGAGGACTTGTCTGACAATGAGGAAATGTTCCCGAAAGAAATAACCAAGTGGAGTTCCAATGATCTGATGGATAAAATTGAAACCCCCGAATGCGATGATGTCCAAGGTAGCTTGCTTTTAAATCAAAACTGCATGTGCTATTTTACAGTGTTTCCAAGCAATTGTTCCAGCCACATTCTGACAAAGGCAAAACTTGTTATCCTCATCTCACAAAAGGAGAAGCTGAGACAGAGCCTAAAAATGCCTGCCCAGTGCTGCTGAAAAAGAATTGCCCAGTTGGAGTTGGGATGGATAGCTCTTGACTCTCTTTTATTGGCCGTGTTGGTTAGGCTCCTTTGTGCGACAGCCAGGATTTGCTTGTATAATGATGAAATATTCTGTCTTGGATTTCTCCTCACTTTCCTTTCCTTTTGCTCCATCCTTTGTTCTTGTCTGTATCTGCCTTGGGTTTATTTTCTGCTCATTGTTACTACATTTGGAAAGGAAGGTAGCTCCTCAGGCGTGTAGCAACGCGGTGGAAGATGACACTTTCTGGTACAAAGTCTTTCTGTGTAGGCACAGACGTGTGAGCACATCAGATCTCTGCTCCCCCAGCACAGTTCAAGCAATTCCTTTTATTTTCCCACAAACCAGTCACTTCTGACAACTGTGCAGGGATTTCCCATTGTTGCCATCCTTATTAAAGCAATGATACTGGGTTGCTGTGATGAGAGAAGAGCTTGCTAATGTCCTTAGTGCTTACCAAGCGAATGAGAAACTGCTGGACCCATCATTGCTCAGGCTTCTTGGGGGAAAGGAGGCTGGAGGGGAGGGCAATTTGGGGAAACAATTAAGGAGATGTGAGGCAGAAGAGGCTGAGAGGCATTGGCACAAACAGTGTCTTTATGGAAGAGCTTCTGCCAAATAGCATCTTGCAGGGCTGATGTTTTAAACCTCTGTGCTTCCAGGTGACTTGTATCAGGAGACATCAGCAGAGTACCACGTTGGCTCCAGTGTGGAGAGGCTCAGCATCATTGAAGTAAGTGCTTCAGTTTCTTGTAATGAGATCCTTTGTTGCTTGAATACATCTGTGTGGGGTAAAGGGCTCCCTTTGCTGTGAGCCCTGTCTTGTCTTTGTGTGGCATTCCGAGCTGCACCAGCATGCTGTGCACTTCATGGCTGGGTTGAAGGGATTATTACCCCTGTCTTTTGAACATCATATAGAAAATGCTCTGTAGTTTGCAGGCAGCATCAAGTATCCAGCTGGGAAAAAGGACTAATCCTGTGGGGATAAACTGCAGGCTGAGGCATTGCTGGGTAGAGCTATCCTGCTAATGCTGAATGAGCTAGTATGGATGTAGAAGCAGGAGAGCCACATTACTGTAACACCAAGGTGCAGGCTGCAGTGGTACAAGTGACATAGCTTGGCTGTAGCACTTTGTCTGGAAGCCAGTTATGGTGTAGCCTATATCAGCACTCTGGATAACATAATAAATAATAACATGCACACACCCTGATTTTCTAGACTTGCATGTAAAGGCTTTTGCCATTCAGTGTCTTAGTGAGACAATGCATCTAGGAATGGCTGTACTCATCCTGCCCTTAAAGTATCTGCCTGTCTGTGCCATGGAGTTGATGCAGCTGTTTGCAGAGAGCATGGTTGTGGTATTACTCTGTGTCTGGTTGTAAGGTTGTGGTGGATTGGCTCTTTTGTAAGAGACTAAGAGCTGAAGGGCCACGGAGAGAGGATGGGATGGGAACTGCTGTAGCCACCTCAGGATAAGCAAGTCACAGCTCTAAGATTTCTGTTAGGTAATGTGGAGAGCTTGTCTTCTTCAGAGGGCTGTACAAACTCAACCCCCTTCTGCCTTCATTTTAGAAGAAGAACAGACTTCCAACTGAAGTGAGAAAGACAGAAGATGGTATTTGTAGCTGTTCAGTCTGCTAAAATAGCATGAAATTCCTCGCCACCACTGCAATGATTTTCAGGTTGAGGCTCCATCACCACAGGGTAGTTCAGGAATCAGGTGTCTTATAGATCTTTCCACCCTTAAACTTATCAGCAGCTCCTTGCATATTCCTCACTTCCTCCAAGAGCAGAGGTTAATGAAGGGACTGGTGGCCTCCAAATGACTGCTGATAAACCTCTGGATGACCTGAGCTTGGTGACTCACATTGTTCTTCACATGAGCACTTATAACATTTGTCTGAAAGCAAAAGTGGTGCTGAGATGCTGAGAGTGCTCCTCCCATGCCTCCAGCTGGGCAAAAGTTCGCTTTGCAGGCGCTGTAAACTGACATCAGAGGAGGTTTAAAGAGCAGGCGTTAATACACTGTAATGGTACTAAATAATTAAAGGCCATTCTCACACAGGAGGTCTGGAAAATCTTTATTACAGACTTGAATGTGAATTTTAATACTTGTGGTGGGCTGTATATTAAGACAGGCTTTAACAGGATCTGGTAAAGATGTAAGCTAGTTGTTAGGTTGCTAATGTGTGCCTGGGCATGCTTTCCTCCCACCAGCAGGTTTGCCTGGGGCTCAGTCACTGCTCAAAGGACAGCAGGGGACCAAAGATGCTTAAATTAGAAGGATTTGCCAAATGGAAAATGCTGGTGCCCTCCACCCCTTCCACACCCCTTCCCAATGGCTGCTTCTCTGCCTCAACAGGGAGCTGCTTGTGATGTTCTCAAGTGTTGTCTCTGCTAGCACAAGGGAGAAGGCGCAGGAGGAAAGACCAGTACCTGCTTTCACATATCTCAGAGGTGTTAGGGTGGGGGATTTGAGTCCATATGGAGCTGTAAACACTGAAAGCCCTGGTAGGGAATAGATATTTAGAACAGTTATTGCTCTGTTGTGTTATAATATGCAACCAATACAAAGGGATGCTCTTGTGCCTGCTCCTGGGGCATCAGGATTGGGCTTAGAGCTGTTCTGGCAGTCACTATTGATAACCCATTCTGGAGTTCAGATGCATTTCACTCTTTCTCCCATACTGTGGCCTGTTTAGGCAAGGAATTGACTCAACATAATAAGCAAATGAGCTGGACAGACAAAATAAACCTTTCCTGTGTCCATGCAGCAGTCTCCCAACCAGATGCTGGCCTGTCCTTAGGTCACAGGGGCTTGAAAGACTGAACTCAGAGGAACTGGGGAGAAAAAGCTTTTCAGTTCCTCTTTTGCAACAGTATAAGCAAATCTGAGCCCTTATTTATAACTTCTGCCATAGGCAGACAAATGCAACGACTGATCTCCTCCTACAACTTCTTTCCCCAGCAACTTGCCGCTTGCTGACCTGTTACTTCTGCTGAATGTGTTTTACTGCTGCAGCTGAGCTCAGCACCTCAACAGAGAGTAACACCCACCATTTATTTCTTTGCCACACACAACTCTTCAGTGCTGCCACGTTCCACCTGCTTACAGTTCTATGCAAGTTTTTGTTTTACTTTCAGCATCCTTCTGCTTAGGACAGTCATTACACTGAGGCTGTGTGTGTGTGTCTGTGCATGGAGGAGTAGTCAGGTCCTCAGCTGTCGTGTCCAGGTGTATCTAATGCCCATTTCCATGAATAAAGCACATTACTTCTTGAAGACAGTTCAGCTTCTTGCCAACAAACCTGCAGGTGTTACTCTAACACCTCATCTCTCCTGTGTTTAGAAACCAGATTTTCAGTCTATGCTTCATTGAGGATCAGTTTAGGCTCTTGTGATTGTGCCTGCACTGTCCTTTGCCTTAAGGGCTTCTCTTCCCTCCCTTGCATTCTTCACTCCTCTCCACTGTGTTTGAAAGCTGGCATTTCATTCTAGGGTAGCTTTGCAAAGCAAATCAAGCTGAACTCTTTCAGTCTCTGTTCAAAGGGGCTCTGTGCTTCTGGTCCTTTGGCACTGGTCCTCCTCACACTGCAACCACCTTCGTGTGTAGATTGCCCAAACAGAGCTTGGCATTTTAAACATGGGCTTGCCAAGGCCTTTGTATCATGGCTAATACTATTTCTCCTGGAAATACATTCCTTCACACATGTTTTTGCCTCATCCATGACAGGTCTTGATGTGGGTAGTGCATTGTACAACCATGTGTGAGCTTGGGGAGGAAAAGGTGATAATATTTGCCTAAAATGCACTTAAACCAAGTAAAACCTCTTTGGAAAATAAGCCTTTCTGCTGTTCTCTCTTTCATTCCCACCTAGGATGAATCAGCACAGCCATTAATGCAGCCAAGTAAAATCCATGTCCTTCTCTTGGTACTCCATGGAGGGAACATCCTGGACTCAGGAAGCGGTGACCAGAGCTCTAAGCAAGGGGATGTCAACACCATCACAACAGTGTTTGACACAGTGATGAGGGTACATTACCCAGCTGCTCTTGGACGCATTGCCATCAGACTAGTCCCTTGTCCAGCCATCTGCTCTGAAGCATTTTCACTGGTGTCCAGGTAAGTTGATGCTGCTTTATCACAGACACTCTTTTCACTCTTGGCTTTGTTTTCTTCATTTGATTTATTCATTTGCTTCCCTGAAATGTTCTGCATAGCATAAAGCTCTGACCATGCTTGGAGAGCGCACTTCTTAATGTACTAGTGAGGCATTCAATCTCAATTTCATACTTAGCTGTAGTGAATACAGTAATCATGCAGAAAGAGTTCTGAGATTGATCTATTTTAATTAATCCAATAAATACTAAGGCTTTAATTCCTTGTCTGAGGGTTGTTCTGTTACTGTAAGTATGTTGTCCTTGAAGATGTACGTTTGATGTGAGGGAAAGATTTATTAAGCTCTCACCCATTCACAGTGGAATAAATGGCCTTTCTGTCTTGAGGCTTTCTTTAATGAACTACAATAGTGACTGTACTGCAGATGGTTTTCCCCACTTTGTATGTTAGGCTGAATACTTCCAATGTCTCTTGCTCTCTCCAGCCTCAGCCCATACAGTTATGACGAAGGCTGCCTGTCCAACAGCCAGGATCACATTCCCCTGGCTGCACTCCCTCTGCTAGCAACATCATCCCCACAGTACCAAGAAGCAGTGGCCACAGTCATCGTCAGAGCCAACCAGGCCTACAGCGAGTTCATCAGATCCCAGGAGGGCATGTCGTTCAATGGCCAGGTGAGCCAGAGGCTGTTTATAGCCACAATGAAAGGAAGAACAAGTGAAGCAATTTCCTTCTGAAGCTGTCTTTCCCATTAGTCTCTCAGGAGGGATGGGAACATGACACTGTTGAGCTGCAATAAGAAAGTGTTGTGCTTCCATTTCTTTCTTTCTGAGAGAGAGATTATTACCTATGCTCTGTCTTGAACCTCTGGGATTCCAAGCAAAGCCTGAGCTTGTGTTCAGAAATAAGCTACAAAGCTGTGAAGTTAATCAGTTTTCAGCATGACACACCTTTCCAAATTGGGAATGCTACCTTTGTTAGTAAACACCATCTCTCCTTCTGTTGCAAACCAAGGCTGTTTAAGGATTCCTGCCTTTAAAGTACCTTCAGCAGCTCCTGCTGGAGTTGTCACAGAAGTGGGTCTCTTTTGAGTCTCTGCATGTGCTGCACCCCATAAAAGACCATGACTGAGCCTCATAGCATTGTGGGCAAAGTGACTCTCTACCCCTCAAAGTTTGAGCTATTGGACTAGCTGCGACATTGCACTGCTGTAGTGTGATTTATTCACCTTGAGCTTCTTCCCAGTCAGCTATATATGCTGAGGGACCCAGACAGCCCTCTCCTTCCCAGGGGTCTCAGAGCCTTATTGTGCCTATCTGCTCAATACCCTTGGAGTCAGGACAGTGTCACCTCCTCAGGATACAAACTGGGAGGAGAAGCACAGAGAATCCTGCCTCAAGTAGTGTGGAGAGCTGGCAAGGAGGGACTCAAGCTTGGTTTTCTGAGGCTGGAGTTAGTGTTGTTATCAGTGCTCTGTGCTGCTTTCACTGCACTCCAGTCAGCTGGTGGGGACAGCCAGGACACATTAGCTGTGTTAGATAACACGAGTCTGCAGGGTAGGTGTGGATGTTCATTGACTGAATAGTGTTACTGGTGAAAGCACTGGGCATCCTGCTACTGCAGCTTTCCTAGGTATAATCCATCACTGTTTGACTGGTAGCTCTGAACTGAACATAAGGAGCTTTTTTTGCTTCCCCTGACCCACTTATGTTGACTTTCTCAGGTCTGCTTGGTCGGGGACTGTGTTGGAGGAATCCTGGGATTTGATGCCTTATGCTACAGCAATCAAACTGTGTCTGAGAGCCAGAACAGCAGCCGGCGAGGGAGTGTTGTGAGTGTCCAGGTAATGGTGGCTCCCAGTGTCTACTGGGAATAGGTCTTCTGGCCACAGCATCTCCCTGGCCCCTGTTTTTCTAGGGATCCTTCAACAAAGACACTACTCCTTATTATGGCAAACACATGTCTTAAGGTTCATATGTGTCCCAGTTTGGGTGCATTTGCTCTGAACAGGGATGCTTCAGCCTCTGGTGTGAAGCATCACTCACACCTGCTTCACCCACACTCTTAGGAAGTGTTTGGTCTGAGATGCTGCGTTGCCCTCAACTGGATCTAGGGGTAGGTGGGGAAAGGAGGACGGAAGAAGAAGGTTATAATGTGGGTGTATTCCTGATTCAGCTGCTAGAGTGCTAAATCTGTATATTCCAAATCCCAGGATACCGACCTCCTCTCTCCTGGAATAACAGTGAATAACAGCTATTGTTCCAGCGGCTCTAATCTGGAAGCCAGCAGACACCTCAGTAGGAGCAACATTGATATTCCCCGTAGCAACGGAGAAGATCCAAAGAAGCAGCTGCCACGGAAAAGGAGTGATTCATCAACCTACGAACTGGACACGATAAAGCAGCATCAGGCCTTTCTCTCAAGGTAAGATGTTGAAGGAACAGAGCCAGCAATAGTCTGGAGCGGAGATTGGTGCATCTGTGAAACCCAAATGTTGCTTTGTCATCCTGTGATAAGCAAGGTGGAGGAAAGTGTTCAGTTGAGATTAGAGGGATATAGATTTCAGTGTGTTGTATAGGCAGAAATAAAAAGAACAGCTCCCTTGCTGAGTGGCAGTGAGAGACTCCAGCTGCTCTCCTGCATCTGTATTACAATGGCAAGAAGCTCTTCATCCTATTACTTGACAGTTAAGGCAGCCAGGTAACTGCTTTTTTGCTGCAAGTGTGGGATGGAGGTCATAAAGCAAATGTAGAGATCATGCAAGGGAAGATGGTGAAGCAGAGCTGGGAATCCAGTGTTGTATTAATCCCAAAGCATCTCTGGAAGCTGAGTTTGAGTTGGCCAGCCTGTTCTTGGGAAAGGCAGGTGTAAGCTGAGTATCCTTCAATTTTGGCCTGTTTCAAGTGCAGGGTTGAATCTCAGTGCCCTTTCCTGTTGCAGGAGCAGGTTTCTGCTGTCAAGGTGGCAGGATGCTCTGGATGAGACATCCTGAACCTGAGCTGGTTCATGGAGCAACCTCCAACTGTGCGTGGGGATTGTTCTGTCTGTGTGACTGTCAAAGCAATCCAAGTCCCCTGTATGGAGCAGGGAGAGGGGATTGTGTTCTGTCCCCTGCCAGGGCTGCTCCGTGGCACCAAGGTTGTGTTTCAGATTGGTTACTATCAAAGCCCCCAGTATCACCTTCCTGAGCTTCTTCAGGTGGACTTTCAGAAGCACATTTGTTAACTGATGCAATGTTCATAGCAATCTTTCTATTGCTGCTGGTGGTTCAGCAGTGGTCCTGACACAGATGATGGATTGCAGTTTGTCATTTCAAATAGCTTTATCCTGGTCCTTCGTGCTCTGTCTCCAAAGGATTGTGCCTGCTCGCAACAGCACTTGGGGGTCCCTGGTGCTGTTCAGTGCACTGATGCATTGGTTCGTCCTCTTTTAGAGTTTTGTGTCTTGCTAAATCTGCCTTTAGACCTTAGGTCAGAAATAAGTCTCGTCCTACAGCTCAAGAGCAAGATTCCCTCAGGAAAAGGGGCAGGTGGAAGCTGCTGTACGAGCTCTCTGTGCACCTCTTCCCCTCCACTCCCTGGTGCAGCAGAGCCTTGGGTGCAGTGATTCACCTCTTCCCCTCCTGCATGATAGCAGAGCATTGCACCCAGACCTGTCCCTGGACCTTGTGCTTGCAGCCATCATTACTGAGCAGCACAGTCATCAACAGAACACCCCTTTGACCTCTCTGTCACCAAGTAATGATTTTCCCATATACAACCCAAGCCCTGATGTGCTGTGCTTTCATGAAGGAGACTGGCAGAGCAGAGCCAGCTTTTCCTAATGGGCTCAGACACAGGAGCCTTCCTGTCCATACCAATTGCAGATTTCAGCTTGTGCCAAAGGCACTCATTTTTATTGCTGTATGAGACCTCCCCACTGCTCTGGGGTAATGCCCAGTGAGCCAGAGCAGCATCTGGAGATCACAGTCACACATTTATTTTTGCATTCAGCTCTTCTGCACAACTACATTATTTCTGGCTGTGCTGTACTTGTATTATTGTAAATGAGTTGATTTGCTTCTGAAATCCATAAGCTCTTGTTTAATTAATGTGCACAGTACATCTGCTGCTTTTTAAAGGGAGAATGGGGCGCTGTAGGTTGCTTGGAGCATGACAGATTCCGAGTTCCCCTTGGCTCTCATTTCTTTTGATTGCTTAAAAAGACCATCAGGCTCCCAGTAAAAGGAGAGAAGCTGTCCAAATTGCTTAGCAGTATGAGTGCTCTCGTTCTTTTCCGCTCCCCATGAAGAGATGCTATGGAAAGATATGTGGAATACTCCAACACCCCTTTGCATCCATCCTGCCACCGCACATCTGCCTTTCCTTTTGTACCTTCGTTTGGAGCACTCTGCTGTTGCCTTGTCTTTGGCAAAGCTGAACACGTTCAGGATAACTTTGTATTCCTTCGACACAGCAAACTTAATGAATTGTAGTCTTGTTGGCTGAAATAATTGTAGCTTCCCTGAAGGTGGCTTGTTTTTAAATGTGTTTCAGAGCTGGGTGTCTTGGCAGTGTGATCTCAGGGAGCTCGTTCACATCACACAAATGGGAACATGCTCGTTTTAGCTGTCACTGCTGTAACCTCCTGATCCTCTCCCTTTTGACATCACTGTTTTGACTCTCCCTGATACCTGTGTCTGGCATAAGTAAGCTTGTCATGTCCCTGGGGTTGGTAATGGGGAGAATAGTGCTGTGCATGTGCATATGTGCACCTTTAGGGAATGCACAGCAGTGCAGCATGAGCAGAAAGTGTTTGAGCATCCGCTGGGAGTGGTGCTCAGCAGAGGGGCTCTCTGGGAATGATGCATTATTTGTCAAAGCAGGAAAACAAACTGAGTGAAACCCATTTTTCTCCTCAAATGTATGAGTATTTGCATCTGCTCATTTATTGACTGGCTATCCCAGAGTGTGTGTGAGCAACTGCTCCAGTGCTACACATTGTAGGGACTGAGCAGGCCTGGTTTCCATGAGTGCAGCAGTGCTGGGGCATCACTGCCTTCAGAGGTGGCCTTGATGAGCAAGTGCTATTGCACACAGAGACATGGCAAGTGCTGGTGACCACCTGGGAGCATGACATGGGGCCACAGAGCTGTCACATTTGCATCATTCCTGACTCCAGGCGAATAAGCCCTTTATCCAGCCCAACTGCTGCCGTATCCATTGATCCTACATATTCTGTAGAACCTTTTCAGATGCTTTTTCAAGTGTTTCCAAACACCCTGTTCAGGCACTGCTGGTACTCTGCCTTCAGCTCACCACTTCTAATTATAACCAGAACCCAGCAGGGATGCATCTGAATCTGTCAAACGTGGGGAGTAAATGCAACTACAGCTTATTGCTTTTGGGTGGTGACAGGCGAATCTCAGAAACCCTTTTGTGAACCAGGTTATTAGTGTTACACATCTGTCATTCGCTGTCTAATCCCAGATCTAGATTACAAAGAAGCATCTCTTCCTAATGTGGGGATGGATTCCCAGGGTTTTCACCTAAGAGTTCCTGCTGCTTCTTCGCCAGTGTCCAAGGAATGTGGATTTCAGTCTTTGTTAAACCTGTGTTTAACTGCACAGCACACAGGTTGAACTGTGCCAACAGATTTGACACCTGAAGGAGGTGGGGACAGCCAGACATGTTTTAATTAACTGTGTTAATTACCCCAAATTCCCATTCCCAGTGAATGCCAAACACATGCATAGAAGCTGTTGTGAAAATCGGTGCACAAAGATACTAGAAACCCTCTTGCAGATTTTCATCTTTTTCCCTATTTTCTTTTTCCTTTTCCATCCTATAACATTTGTCCAAGTACTTCCAAAAGGAGACGTGGGTAAGCACAGCTTTCCATAACATTTGAGAATAAGGTGATGGAAGGAACTCAAATGTTGACAACCAGAAGGCATAGCAGTAATGTGTGTAATGGAGTGAATCACTGTAAACCTGCTTTTTTCCCCTGCTACTCTAGTTATTTTGGCTTGCTGGTTATTTTACCTTGCAAATAGCTATGCTAGTAGCAGATTCTGACTAGAAGATTAGAGATTTTGACTCCTCAAAGAACAAACATTTTGGGGGGATAGGAGTGTGTAAATGAACCCACTTGAAGCTTGGATTTGTACAGTCTGAATTATGCACTGGTGTAATGGGGTAACTGGGGGGGCAATTTACTGGCTAGCAACACTACAGTACTGATGCATGGTGGGTTGATTGGCACAGTTCCTTCACTGAAGAGATGGAGATTATATTCACTGTCAATCACTAATCCAGCCTTCAGTTACGAAACCACAGCCTGAACAAGATGTTGACTTTCTTTCCTGTGCTTGTCCCAGTTTACATTCCAGTGTTCTGAGGAACGACCCAGGGTCCAGGCGATCCAGTAGCTCCACTATGTTGGATGGAGGAAATGTTGGGAAGTTTGAATTCGAGATCACTGATTTCTTCCTCTTTGGTTCTCCGTTGGGTCTGGTTCTTGCACTGCGAAAAACTGTCATTCCAGCTCTTGACAGTAAGTCCTGATGTAAACTGCTGAGCTCACTTAGTGGATGGGGAAAGCATCTCCTGCTACAAATGCAGGATTTGATGAGACAAACTGGTAAAGACCAAACTTGATGCATGATATTTATTGCACTTTAAGGAAGCAGATCACGATGTGCTCCAGCCAGTACTGATGGTACAGTTTAGTTAAAATGTACTTCCAAATGTCACAAATACTGGGCAATTCTTGAGTCTATAAATGCTGTAGTAAATTGTTTCAATTGACTAAACTAGGAGATGATAAATCCTTCACACTCTTTTTTCAACACAATAGTTGTCCTTCTTACAGACAAATATTTGCTATATTCTAACAAATAAGCTACTGGTACTTGAAGGCTTTTTTGTCTTCATCTTTTCAGTCTTTCAGCTCAGACCAGCTTGCCAGCAGGTCTATAACCTGTTCCACCCTGCAGACCCATCTGCTTCACGCCTCGAGCCTCTTCTGGAGAAGAAGTTCTACCTTTTGCCCCCCTTTAATATTCCCCGTTACCAGAGGTTCCCGCTGGGTGATGGCAATTCTGCTGTGCTGGGTAAGTCACTTTGGATGCTTACTATGGTTATAACTACATTTGATATGAAATTATCAAAGCAATTGGGAATGACAAGAGAGAGAATTGGCCCTATAATGTTAGCTTTATTCCTGAGTTACCAGAAAAGGTAGTTTGCTTCCAACCAGATCAGTGCCTTGTGAGCCATATGCCCTTCATTTGTCACAGAAAGGCCATCAGCTGCTGAGAGTCATGATGTGCTGACCTCTCTGTGAAGTTTTACACCCAAGCTGGTGCTTGTGATTGGGATTGAATGAAATGTGATTAATTTGGTAGAGTTTAGGACGTTAGTGGAGGGCCAGTGAAGACTGGAGGCAGCAGAGTCAGCAGTGAGATGAATGATGTACTTGATTGCAACCTGTGCTTTTTCATTGGACAGGCTACTGCAGATTAGTGGGCTGGTGTCAGTGCCTTGCCCATGAGACACTGTCTTGTAAGATACCTAGGATTCCTCTGTCCCATCAGTGGCCTCTTCACTTGCTCTACCCCAATTGCAGCAGTAACAAGTCTGGAGTGGCTGTGTGCATGCCCTTTTTGCATTCAGAACAGTTAACTGTGTCCTGACCATGCCCTGCCTCAGCTCCCATTGCATCAGTGGATCTAATAAACTAAATTCTACTTCCTGCCATCTTCACCTCACTCCTGTGCCTGGACTCTCATGGTCTGTTGCCATTTCAGTGCAGGCTCCCACTGCAAGGAGCTCTTGGGGAAGCTCACCACTGTGCAGAACTAAATTTGACCTTTCTGCTTCACCTAAAGCTTTCCTTCCCTGCAGGGTCAGGCCTTTGAGGCAGGAAGAATAATGGCACTGTATTTTTTCCCTTGCTAGAGGTTGTTAGTCAATGGCTAGTTAAAGTCAACACTATAACTGAGAGTCACTACCATAAAACTAGACTTACAACACACAAGAAATCATTCTGACAAACCAGAGTATCAAAGCCACCAGCTAGAAAGATGGGGATTTGGTGGTTGCTTTTTTCCCCCCAAAGCTCTGGTAGCTTTCCATTTATTTAGTATTTGGATCATGCAGGACTAAATGAAGAGGAATATATATCTAGAGCAGAATAATTCTGGTGGTGCTCTGCACCATTTTAGAATTGAAAATCCAAAGCAGCGCTCTCCTATGTATCAGCGTCTTTAAGCTTGTCTTGTGATTGCTGAATCTGTAGGTCTGATTTGTTAAATGGGCATAAACTAAACCCCATGTTCATGCAAGTGAATAAGATACTTTCTGCAGGCCCCACTCACTAGGCAAATTTAGCAAAGATCTTGCTGCAACACCACTTAAAAATGGAACCACCCACAAGTGCATTTGTACAACAGCTCAGGGAATCTATAGCAACTGGAAAAGCAGTTTGTTTTTTGGGTGTATTCTCAGTATCAGCAGCAAGTGGCTACTTAAAAACAAAGAAATATAAGAAAATAATCCTAAACATCTCACCTTCTTCCTTTTAAATACATTTCAAAGCCCCTGTTCTCACTGAAACCAGGGGTAGAAGCTCTGTTGACACTGGTTATCAGTCTGTGCAACAGCAGGGATCTTACTAGTGTGCTGTGCTTCCCCAGACCTTTGAGTTGTCTGTTAGATACTTGCTACGTAGTGGAGAGGAGTTAAACAGCAATTAGCTCAACTATGAGAAGAGTAGAGTGATTTCAAACTCTCTCCAGAGTTGAGCCTTATTACTGTAAGAGGAGATGTTGCTCTGCTTCATGAATAAAACTGGCATAAAAGCAACTCTAAACTCGCTTCTTGCGTAAGACAAAACCTCTTCATTTGCTTATTCCAAAGTAACAGGCTCTTCCTTTCCATTAGAGACAGAATTTCACTGTTGATTTCCACATTACCCACAAGGGCTGTTCTAAGCACGATCTGCAAAGCCTCTACTGCAGGGCGCTCCAGGAAAGTTAATTGCTGCTATAATTAAGCTCTATGATTTGATGATCACGTAGAATTCAGGTGCTCAGTTATAATTAGTTATGTACAAAGCCTCCTGTAACACTGTCTGTGCATATTTCCTCGTGGAGATAGCTGGCTTTTTACAGTCCACGATCCAGAAAGCCTCAGACATTGTATATTTTGTTCATTTTCCCATCTGTACTAAATGTTGGGTCTCTGTTTCATTACAACCGACTTGCAGAGTAAAATGAAATTCACATCCCTGCTTCCTCCTGTGCTTTGCACTGTGTAGGATGTGAGTCTGAGTCAAGTAAATCTCCCCTTACAGCATCCTTTTTTTCCCCTCGTAGTAAAAAGATCTCTCTGGATCTGCTGGGTGTTTATGGATTCGACTCATTGGAGAAGCTGGTTAAGAGGACTCCCTTTTCTTTTGTTGTTGAAATGCCATCGTTGTGCTCTCCTCTGCCACCAGTTAATCTCTCTGATGTGGGTCTATTTGGAAAGTCACCCATGTCTTTTTTCTTTCATGCTGTTTGAAGGTTGTCCTTTCATTGAAGACTCATAGTTGAAGTGCTCAGTTGCAACTGTTTGTATGTTAACACGTTGTGGCCACATGTCTGTTGTTCTTTGTCCTTCTGGTTTGGTTTTGTTTTGTTTTTCTTTCCCCATCTACTTCTAGTTGAGACAATCCAGAACAATCCCATCCTCCTCATGGAAAGCAGCCCTCTGGGTGCTCTCCAGCACCAGGACAGCTTCATGGAAACAAGTATCCCCGTTCCCGTGCTGAATTGGCAAGATGTTCCCAATAAAAGTGCTGGTTTTGCTGAGTGTGTGTAATCTACACTTTTGTATTGTCTGTGCTGTTGGGTACTTGGGGTGTTATTTGGAGATCATACTGTTTGCCTCCTGGAGCTGAAATCTTCATGCTGTGTCTCAGGCTGTGCCACATGGAATAACCACTTGGGATCATGCTTGGGTCTGGGAGTAAAGAACAAGTTGGGGTTAAAACCTCTGCCCCATTCTAGAAGGGGAAGCTTCTGCCATTCCATTACTATTTTCCCTCTGTGGAGGCTGTGCTGCTGGAAAGAGGCTTTGGCACAGAGAGTCCTTGGGTATCCCTGCTCGTGTGGTGCATACAGCAGGATCCCCTGGGAAAGGGTTGTCTCCCCAGCAGTCAGCCACACTGCTCCATGGCCAGAAGTCTAATCAACATCTCCATCATACCAGATTTTGTCCATTTGAGCGTTTTCTGCTTGGAAATCCTTGTGGCTCTGCTGAATACAGTGACTGAGGCTTTCAGACCCAGGGTGGTTCTGCGTGTTGGCTCTTTAACATTCATTTCTTGACCTCAAAGCAAATTTTGGTGCCTTTGTTTTGCCTTATTTTCCACCATAACTGCTGCATGGCCTCGTTTATCCTGGTTGTGGCTGGTGCTACATGTGTGATTCCAATGAGATTTTACTTCATTTTGGTTTCTTCTTCCCCGTGTGTCTTCCTTGCCCGTTCTCACCCCTTTTCCAGTGTTTTGCATTGCGAGCTTGGTTCTGCTGCCTTGTTGTCCTTAACAAGCTGACTGCTCATGAGCAGTCTGGTATGTTATGTGGTCATACAGATGGCAACATCACTGACTATTCTGGATAGTCTCTCCCTTTGTCTTTTGAAGATGGGGATGATTTTTAGGTATGCAGTTGCCATGTTGCCTGTGCTGTGATGTTCTGTAACAATGCAGAGGGGAAGGATCTGGTACTATTAATGAATCACTTTGGAGGTCACTGATGAAATGCCATTTAAGTGTCATCTGACACTTTCCTGCTGTCAGGATGGAGCTTTTAGAAGCTTCTCTGCTTTTTACCTCGTGTGTCAAGAGCCACAGTGTGGCCAAGCAGTGCTTGGGTTGACTGTAGCTAGGGCTGAATCCCAGTTGTGGGAAACCTCCAGTGCTGACCAGTGACTCCAGTGCAAGCAGGGTTTGGCCTGTGCTGAGCAGCTGGCTGCCTTTATTCAACTTGACACATTTTTGATGCTTTCAGTATTTCCTGCTTTGGTGCCACAGCTCAGCCTGCCAATAGCACATACTGAAATCTGCCATTCAGATACCCCAAGGACTTAAGGCAGTGCCAGCAGTACATTAAGAGGATGGCCTGGTGTTGTTCACTTAGTGGGAAACAGTAAGAGTATGGACAAATGAGTCCCTAAATGAAAAGGCACAGCACTGAAATGAGTATTAAAGATCCATAGGTAGGCAAAAAAGAAGTGATTTTTCTTATGTCACCTGTTCTGCAGGTGCAGTCCAGTAACTGCTCATTGCACTGGCCTGACCCATGTGTGCTGCTGAGCAGTGGCAGGTCCTGCGCTGGGAGACAGGGTGCTCAGAGCTCTGCTCAAGCCAGGTCTCCTCTTCTGAAGCTTCCTTGTTCTGATAAAGTCTGCTCGCAGACACAGTCCAAAGTACACTTCAGCCAGTGCAGTAAACCAGGGGCACCTCTGTCCTTATCTAGTGCCATAAAGGAACAGCCAATCTTGATGAAAGTCTTGTTACTGCTTGGCCTGGTCCAGCCATCTGACTTCACCCTGGGCTCAAAGTGCTGCCTGGAAAACATCCCTGTGATTGTCATCCCATTGGGGCTGGGGATGCTGCCCCTGCTGTGCAGGTTTCCCTTTAGGAGCAGGAGCAGTAGCAAGGGCTGGGGTCAGTTTGTGCTGATGTGTCAGCATCAGTGACATCCCACCCTGGTCACTGCGCTCCGCAGGAAAGCCCCCTTGGTTTCAACATGGCAAGAGCAATGCTGCATGAGGGATTTGGTGCAAAGAATACACAGAGCTTAGGAAATACTTAGTATGGGTTCTGTTCTTCTGCGAGTCAGGTCCTGGGGTTTCATCTGGAAGTCACTGCAGCTTTGGGGTGGAGGAGGCTTGGCTGAAGGGGCAGTAATGCATAAACCAGGTTTTGTGTCCACACTTCCTGCCCTGCCTTTTCCTGGCCCTGGTGTTTTCCTAGAAACTGGCCTTTTTCAGGAATAGAGGGTGTGCAGCTTGGGAAAAGGGAGAAACACAAGAATAACCCCAGTGGTCTGGAGTCATGGGAGCGCTGCTGTGGGGTCACACTTCATCCCCTGCGGAGCAGACTCCTGCCACCAGCATGGGCAATACTAAACTGAACAGCTCAGTAATGCTGAAACAGTTCAGGCTTTAACAGGAGTGAATATTACTCCTCTGGTGGCAGTAGTCATGATAGTGTTGGAAGGGCTGTTGTGGCTGGGAGGTTTTGCTTCAAACTCATTGTACTCAGAAAATCCCCAGTCAAGCCCAGGAAAGCAAGACTGGCTAAAAAGAGCAAGCCCAAAATGCCCCTGTTTTGTCCTTAATTCACTTTCTATTTTCTGGGATCTCAAAACAGAAGGTAAAATTCAAGCAGAGCTAAGTGAAGACATGCTAATGGAGCTGAAACCATGATCATCCCAGGCAGCACCACATTTGGCCCAGCCTTTTCTCCTGGGTAGCATTGCTGTAACACTCTTTAGTGCATCTTCCAGCTGCTTCCTCATTCAAGCCACAGATATTTTATGTTTAGGGGAGAGGAAGAAGTTCAGGCTTTACTGGTGTTAAAACTGAACCTGGAATTCTCCCTAGCACAGACAAAGCCAAACCTCTCCTTGCATCTGACCAAGGTCAGGAAAGCTGATGGTCATTATCTGCATTACAGCTGTGTTGGGGTACCCATTTGATGTGACATAAGTGCAGAAGGATCTCACCATCTATACAGGCAAGGGAAAGGAAAGGAAGGGATCACCAAGGAAGAGATGAAAGGGTGGTCCCAGGTCATATAGCAATGGGAATGAGACCTTTTACCCTTGAGATCTTCAAGGGGTTGAATGCAGCTCCTGGCTTGGCTCATGTTCTCAAAGTGCAGCCTCTGCTTGAATTGTCTCCTCTTGCTTGTGCTTGCAGCAGTAAGAAAGCTGTACTGGCCTGGTGGGGCTGGATTGTGGATGCTGGTAGCAGCCTGGACAGCCAGCAGCTCAAGGCAAAGTGAAAAGAAGAAAGTGCTGAGAAAATGATCCTGGTAACAGCCTTTCAGGCACAATGTGTGTGGTCAAGTCAGGCTCCTGCTAAGGCTCAGATCTTGCAGTCCATGAAGCTTTTACACAGAGCAGCTTGTGGCCTGAT
This sequence comes from Melopsittacus undulatus, assembly GCF_012275295.1. NCBI lineage: Eukaryota > Metazoa > Chordata > Aves > Psittaciformes > Psittaculidae > Melopsittacus > Melopsittacus undulatus. The sequence continues at coordinate 20,854,671 of NC_047538.1, read as the reverse complement.
TTTCCCTGCAGAGAACAGAACCCTTTTACCAACACTTTAGCCTCAGATTCTCTGCTTCATCCATCCCCTTTCCCTCTGCTGCAGCAGTAGTTATGTGGGCACACACTGCTGCTGCAAACCAGGACATCAGGGGCAGCAAACCAGTAGCCCCAAGCAAAAAAGATGGATGCTAAAATAAACCAGTTGCCAAAACAACGTCCTGTGTCAGCTGCATAGTTGGGATTAAAGCCAGGGATATCTAAACTGGCTGAAATAGGTGGAAGATGTTGGTGTGTGGAAGTAATGTACCTGCATTCCATGTGGCATCTACTGCCTGGCTGATCCCTGGGAATAAGGTTCAGATGCTGCTCCTCAGATACAGCAGAGATGGGCAACATTAAACAGTTAGCTTTGCTTGTGCATGCTACTGTCATGCTGGTGCTGCCTGCTGTTGAGTACTGGGCATTGGCATTACAAACCCTCAGCAGTGCAGGATCTTGGGATATCCCAGAGACACTCAATTCCGCCTTGCAGCATCTACAGGGGAGTGAATGAATGCTCTGTTATAGAGAGACAACTGAAATGCAGAGATCTTACATGACTTTCAGCAGCTCTCAGTTTGCTCGTCTTGAACATTTGAGCTCCATTTCCCTCCAGGACGTATATAAGGCCTATGTGAATGTGACTTCAAATCCTCCCTTTGTGTATTTATGTTCTAAAGGGATAGGCCACACTTGGTAAACCTCAGGTTGGGATCTATATATCCAGACTTGCACTTTGTATGAAAGAAGCTCTGTTTTCACAGAGACCGAGCACTCCCCAGTCCACCAACACTGACTGGAGATGTAAGTGCTCAGCACCAGGCTGCTTTCTTTCAATAGCCCTTACTTAAGTTTAATGAGCATTGGCTGTATCCATCAGCAATAAAATACATTCAAGTTTAGTCCCTGCCAGGCATGGAAATGTTTTCTTGATTTCATTTTTCCTTTTTAGCATTAATGCTTCTACCTTGGAGATGTTCCTTTAAGTTTAAACCCTTCAAGAATACAAATATCCCCTTCTCTACGGCTGTTTCTTGTTCTCCTTCCCTCGGTTATTTTGTCTCAGTGTGAATATATGGAGCTGTGTATATTCACATCTGTATGTATGACACACGCTTGTTACTGCTGCTTGAGTACGTCTGCCTGGATTTTTCTTTGGGGTTTTGGATTTGCTTTTTGAGCTCCTTATTTTGCTTCTCTCGGTCAAACACTGCTCCTCCAGCCATGTCTCTTTGCCTGCTGTGGTGTTTGCTTTCTTCCCCAACCAGAGCTCTGATTAAATGGTTTTTTGTGGGGTTTTTTTCCATTCCAATCAGTTCTGAAAGGGTTTTTGCACCTTACCAGCCTTGTTTGCCTTCTTCCTCCCCTCGAGTTCATCTTGCCCAGCCTCTGTCTGTTGGTCTAATACTTTGATTTCCCTGTTTCAACTTTGTAGCAGATGTTGTTCAGTCTCATGGTGCCGTCTTCATGGAAAGCACGTCCCTGTCCACCCCCATTTCAGCCCCTCAGTTCAGGGGCTTCCGGAGAGCCAGTGAGATCAGCATTGCCAGCCAGGTCTCAGGAATGGCAGACAGTTACACTGCTTCCAACATAGCCAACAGTAAGTGTTTCACCTCCTCCGAGCCTCCCGCATCACTCCTGCAGCACCACGCACCGGGCCAGAGCCACACAGCTTCTGTCTGTCTGTCTGTCTGTCTGGGTTATGCTTTCCATTATTAACAAAGAGCTGGAATTACTCTGCCTTCTCCTGGATTTGCCATAGTCAGTGCCATGTGTTATCCTATCTCCTGGAGGAACAGATGATGTATTTGATTATAATACAGGGGCCACTGCTGTGTTATGCATGTTGGACTGTGCTGGTGATGTTGTTCAAAGAGATTGATAATGACTGTAATGATTGATAACTCTGAGCACCATTTGGCTGCTGTGCTTGGTGAGGGTTAATCCAAAGGGATGTTTCCGTGCTGCCATTGGTGAGTCGTGCAGAACTGGTAGGGATCAGCACTGCCAGACTGATAATGCAGGGGCTGGCATGTGGCTTGGTGTAGATCATTAAATGTGGCTCATAGAAATGGGGATGAGTGAGAAAGGCAAGAACTGGTTTAGATTATTTCTCTGCATTAGAAATTCAGCTCTTTGGTAGCCAGCAGCGAGGCTCAGAGTCAGCCAGGCCTGACCCATATCCCAGAGCCACATGAGGAATAAAAGGAGGGGGTTTTATTGTTACTTTTCCCGAGACCTATATAACTTCCCAGCTGACACAGTGGAGAACAACAGCCTTTGTTAACAGTTCAGCCCCTTCTTCATTCCAGCTGAGGTGTAAGATGAACAGTCTGTGTCTTCAGGGACCTCTGATAACTGCTGAAAGCCAAATGAGTTAAATAAACCCCAAACTTCAGCCCAAACTCTTGTTCCAGGATGTGACAGATTCAGAGATACTCCATTCCTGCACATCAGACTACAGGGCTGTGAATGACTTAACTTCATCATTGCTGAGGTTAATAACACCCCCTGAGATAAGTGTTAATTCCCGTGGGCGCTGGTCAGAGGCTGCTGTAACTTCTTGCCCTGTTTGAGGCAGCACTTGGCAGCAGGAATAAACCCTCTGTGCCCTGACACATGAGGTTTGTCTCTCCCAAAGCACATCCAAGAGCTGATGCTGCGCTCCCTGTGTGCGTTCTTACGTGTGTCCTGGTAAGACCTCTTACCAAGTGCTTGTGAATACTAACCTGCTTGGGGAAGAAGGCTCCTGGGGGAGAAGGTGTTTGTTTTGTGCTGTTTCACACCTACAGAGAGTGAGCAGGATGAGATAAGGGGGGTGTGGGGATGTGGTTGTTCCTTATGAAGTGTTTATACCAGGGTGATACCTAAAGGCCTGCGTGATGCAATGGAGGGATCCTTCCTCTGGCAGGTGATGGCAGGATCAGGCCCACATGATGCTCGTGTCTCTCTGCCTTCCCCATGCTCTCACCAGTTATTTAGCTCCTGGTTGTGTAATTTATTCCTTCATGCACTTCACAGCCATCAAAACCTGTTTCTGAGATGAGAGAGGAAGAGTCCAGCCTTGACCCCATGTGCAGCGTGCCCTGAGGCTGTCACAGCCCCTTCCTTCACCTCCTCAGTGCTGACATGTCCTCTGAGCCCTTCCTCTGTCTTTGCAGCTCTTGCACTCGACCTCATTAGCGTGGTGGTAATGTGAAGCCATGGCATTGAGGGTTGGATGTGGTCCCTGCTATCCCACAGGGAGAGCCAGAGGGACACCACAGAACCATGGCTCCCTCTCAGTGCAGTTCCCTTTCACTATGAATCTCTGCAGGATGAAAGAGGTGTTGCCTGCATCATGTGTGTGCTATAGTAATAAGTGTGATTTCTATTTCTTTTCATTTTATTCTTTTTAGAAACCAAACATCACCTTAATCATTGCAGAGGGTTTAGCCTTCTGTCCCAACTTGCCCTCCCTCACAAATCCCCTACTCAAACCTCATCCAAGAAACATAGGCAGCATAAACATGAAATCCTATCGAAGGGAAGAAGGCTCAAAGGGCCATGGAGTCAGGCTGCAGACTGCATTCCTCGGATACCCGACCTGGACATCAAGACAGGTATTCTGGAGGCATCCGCTCTGGTCAACCTCCTCTCTCCTTCAGTAGTCACAGAACTCCACACCAAATCTGTGCGCTTTCACTGAGGCACTTGCAGTTTCTGATTGCATTTTAACAGTGTTTCTGTCCCTTTGCTCTGAAGATCCATCATAACCCAGCTAACAGCTTGGCAAGAGCAGGACTTCTTCGGGCAGAGCTGTGGGGACAACGCTTCTGCCTCCATCACTGTCTTTGGAGCATGGAAGAGTAAATCCTCTTTGCTTCCTATGAAGAATGTGGAATTATCTAAACTGGGGACTTGCATGAGAGATGAAAGGTTGGGGCATGACCAGGAGCTGCCACTTTAGAAGACAGGGAGTCAAAAATGGCTCTGGTGCCTATGTGTGCTGGAAAAGCCGTGTTGATCCATCAGTGCCTTCCTACTCCTTCCCATGGCTCTTGGGAAATGCAAGAGCTGTTAGGATGAGGGTGGCCTGGGCTGGCCCATGGGGGTGTGCTGGTGCCATAACCCTCTGCGTGTTCCTATGGTGGGAGCTTTGTGCAGGTCTCTGGAAAGAGCTGGTGGGACCATTTTCTCAGTTCAGCATCTGTGCTCATTACCAGCTCATTGCCCTTAACAAGAGGGGTTTGTTGGATCTTATACCTGGCAGCTTTCCTGGAAGTCCATCAAAAGGAACATTGTCACAGTGAAAAAAGAAGCTTGAGAAAGCCCCATCTTGCAACCTGCATGCAGACACAGCTCCTCCTTCACTCTCTTGCTCTGATCCATCTTCTCTTTCCATGGCTGCTGTTCCAGGCCAGAGCGTGCAGGGGTTTAGGACTCCTCACTGCTGGGAGAGCAGCCCTGTTTTTGGGATGTGAGGCTTTGGACTGAGCCATGCTCACTGCTAGGAGGTCGGATAGGATGTGTGCATGGGCAGAGTTGAAGTGTGGTGGTGTCCCATGGGTGAACAGTGGGTGTTGGACACTTGTGCGAGTCATTGACTCCCTGAGGGAGGAACTCTTCTGTCTCATCTATGAGCTTCCCCCTCTAGGATCCCAGTGAATAAAGCCCCGGTTCTCCCAGATCCTTTTCTTGTTGGCCACTGCAGAGGCTGGGCTGGATGTCTCAGCTGCCTGCAGTGTGGTAACCCAGGATGATAACAAGGACTTGCTGGGGACTGCCAATCCTGGCAGCATGTGCCATATATCCTGCCTTTTGGTGCCTTTTAGCATCTCACGTGGGCTCCCACTGTTCAGATCCTCTTTAGTGTGACCAATATCTGGATGCTGTTCCTTGCTGAAAGCTAAAGAAGTTGGAAGCAGGGCTGGGCATGTCTTGTGGTGAGCAGAGCACACACATCCTCCCTCCCACAGCTCCAGGGAGATGCGTTTCTGCCTTACATTTTGCCATGTGGATTCCCATTGCACATGAGCCTTTGACCCCTTCTCCATGGTCTGGACTAACAGCTAATTAATACCTGTCCTCCAGTGCCTTCCTGTTTGTTTAAATAAAGGAGAGTTCATCCTGGTGCCCCTCTGTGTTCTTCCCTTGGTGTGAGCAAACACTGAGCCCTGGGTTGGTTCCCTCTTAGCAGTGCAACCAGCCAGGGAGCAACCTCCCAGCGTACCTGGAGTGAGGAGCCAGAGCCTTGCAGTACCATTTGTGATGGAGACTGCACACACATGTGAACCCCTTTGTCTGAATGAGGCTTTTTCACTTCTAGTTGCTGCCAAGTGGTGGGGAACCAAGAGGATTGACTACGCTCTCTACTGTCCCGATGCTCTGACGGCTTTCCCGACGGTCGCTTTGCCGCATCTCTTCCATGCAAGCTACTGGGAGTCCACAGATGTTGTCTCTTTCCTGCTGAGACAGGTACAGTTTTCCTCCCTCCCTCATCTCCATTGGGCTGAACAGTGTTTTAGGCTGTTTATTCCACTACACCTTCCATAACTCGTTGATGCTTAGAAATGAAAAACCCCTTTGCAACTGCAGATCGATTTTCATCCCCTGCTTTTTGTCCCTCACTTGTGTTGTTAATGGAGCTGCACATGTGCAAACCTCATGGACTTGTGCTGTTAATACCTGGTTAGTTTGAGCCTGGGTTTTATCTTCAGAGCAGGTTTCAGATGGGCTCAGCAGGGAGCCATGGAGTGAGCCCAGGGCTGTTTCCTATCGCATCACAGTGGCATCACTTGTTTCTTGAAGTGAGCTGTTCTCTCTGTGTGCACATTTGAATCTCATGTCTGAAACTTAAAGGAAACTTGTCAGTGTAGAAATGAAATTAGAACCAAATACAATAAAACCAAAAGAGACTTTTTGCAGGAATGTGACATGAGTTGATCAGCAGAGTTTGGGTCTCCATTTTTGCCTTATTACTTACTGTGGTCACTAGGAACTCAGACCATCATCACTGCATTGGGATTTAATCCTCATTCCTTCAGTACCAAGCAGTTCTCTTGAGGCTGTATGTAAATGGGGATTGCTGGTGTCTGGAGTCTGACAGCTCAGACTGGTACAATCTATGTTTGGCCTGAGACTGAATTTACTGTTTAAAGTGAGGTTTTCCTAAAAGGAATATTTTCCCTTCAGTTCCTTGGGAATAAGGAGTTATTTTCCTTTACAAAGTATAAACCCCTCCAGGGAAGGGTACTTTTGAGTATGGAAATGGAAAAGACAAAACTAAAAGCAACCCTGTGGATTGTGCTGCCCACTTTGGCACTTGGGTTTGCTTTATGTTAGCTCAGCTGTGGAGCCATCCCTGCTCCTTTCCAGCCTCCTCGACTGCAGCTCTCAATTATTTATGACTCTGTTGGCAAACTTGCTCTCAGTGCTGCCTTCCAAATAGTGTGAGAACCATAAACAAGAGATGTCAGTGCTGGTGGCAGCTGAGCAGTGGTGATAATCCAGGGAGACCCTTTCTTCCCAATAGTATCTAGTGCAGTAAGACATCTGTGTGCTTGCACAGCCCTTGATGTGAAACCCCAAACCTGCATCAAACTCAGCCTAAATTGTGCATGAGTGGGAAGAGTCACAACAGTCTCATATAGAGTGCTCCACTCGAGAAACAGCCAATTGCTCAGGATTCAGCCCAAACCTGAGTCTGTAGCTTCAGATCTTGGGGCTTGAGGTACCTCTCCATCCATTCAAAGCTTGCTGGTGGCTGGCTGAGTAATCTGGCCTACTCCCATTCTCCAGTGCCTGACTGCTGACTTATCTCTGCCTTGAGACCAGGGTCTTGCTCATCCCCTGTCTTCTTGCTGTCCCTCCAGTGCACCACAGTACCTCTTTCCCTATTAAGGACTTGTTTCTAATTGCCTTTGAAAGTCATCTCTGGGCACGAGCAGTCCAAAATGTGTTTAAATAGAAATAAGAAATGAGCTGAAGGAACAGCATCTGTCAGCATGAGGCCGGGCAGAGCAGCTGGTGCTTGCTCTGTTACAAGAATGGCAGAAGACTTGTGTTCAAAGGAGACCAGTCCCTTGCAGACCAAGGGGAAGGGACTAAGGAAAGCCTGGAGGAAGGGCAGGTATCTGAGTGCAGAGCTCATCCTGCTGTGTTTGAGTCAGTTTTGTACCTCCTGACAATCACAACCTGCATCCCAGCTGGGGTTAAGTCAGTGCTGGCCACAGGCTTTGTTAGTGCAGAAGAAACCCCTTGTCCTTGCAGTTAAGGGAGCAGCCTGCAAGCTGACAAGGCAAACACCCAGCAGGCAAACCTGGCTTGGGACATGCAGGACAGTGTGGGCATGAGGGGGATCACTGCACAAGTGGCTGATGTCTCAATGGAACCCGTCCTGCAGGTGATGAGGCATGAGAACTCCAGTGTCCTGGAGCTGGATGGGAAGGAGGTGTCTGTCTTCACCCCCTCCAAGCCCCGTGAGAAGTGGCTTCGCAAGAGGACGCACGTGAAGCTCCGGGTAAGGGTGGTTGTGGGGTTGCCTCCATGGCAGGAGGGGGTTTGATCTGAGCTGCAAGAAAGCCCTGAGGGTGGTGAGCGTGGGCATGACTGTGTCTGTCCACAGCAGGGACAGAGGATCATGTACTGCTGGTGTACATCAGTGATTATATCCTACCTGTAGTTGTGAAGCAGTGACCTGAAAGATCTGTAGCAGCGAGGACTCCTCTTGGCCTTGAGTCTATGCAAAACACAGAAAGCATTGTCTGGGAACAGAGAAGGAGGTGGAATGTCTTTCCACAAGACCAATGATGCAGCTTCTTGGCTCAGTAAATGCCCTTCGCTCCCAGTAAAAGTCCCTAATTCCTGCAAGAGGACAATTCTCTGCTTGAGCTGAAACAATGTCAGCAAGTTTCCCTGGCAGATGTTTCTATTGCCTCTTAAACCCAAAGTGTAAGAGCTAATAGACAGTATGAGAATTGCAACTGCCATTGAAATTGACTCTTCAGCCACATACTCTCAAATCCACCCCATGAGTGGAGGGCAAAGAGCATCTCCTCTGCCACAGGTCAGATTCCTCTCTAAAGCTGAGAGCTGTCAGTGTGATAGAGGGAGGAAGGCACTCTAATTTGTCTGGTTGTATTTGGCATCTCCCTGTGAGCTGTCCATCACTGCAGACCTTTTTCTTTGTTGGTTTCTGTTCCTCTTTCCCTCTTGACTTGTGCAGAACGTCACAGCCAACCACAGGATAAATGACACCATTGCCAATGAAGATGGGCCCCAGACCTTAACTGGAAGGTTTATGTATGGTCCATTGGATATGGTCACACTCACAGGAGAAAAGGTACTGTGTCTGGTATGGGATTGTGCACCATGTTGGGGACAGGGACAGAAGTGGTGCTGGTCAGTGCTCCCTTGGTCCTGATTGGGTTTGTTACCTTTGCATCTTGGCCCCGTTCCCCTGCTGAGGCTTGTGTGGTGCCTCCTGCCAGGAACAGTGTTCCATCATGGGGGTCTTCACCACCAAGGATGTGTTTCATTCCAGCCTGATGGAATGAAACCAAAACTGATGTTTTGGTGCTTCTCAGCTCAGATCTCTGAAGTGCAGAGGGTGGAAGCAGGACCCAGCCCTCCTGCTGACCAAAGGGGCTTGGGTGAAGGTCCCATGCTTGTCCTGCTCTACTCCTCTGTGCCTTTGATGCTGTTGCTCACCCAGCCTTGCTGCCTTCCCAGGTGGACATCCACATCATGACCCAGCCACCATCAGGAGAGTGGGTGTACTTTGACACCGAGATCAGCAACAGCAGTGGCAGGATCTCCTATGTTATCCCTGAGAACCGGCGCCTGGGCATCGGCGTGTACCCCGTCAAGATGGTGGTCAGGTACCTTGGGGTGCTGGGGGTCAGTCTGCAAGAGGAACAAACCAGGAATGTGATGACTGTAGGATATGGTCCCTCCTCATAGGGCAGCTCTGCTTGTTTGGGTGGGTTCAGAGCCTGCTTTGCCAGCAATGAGGATGAAGCCATTTGTATTTTACAGCTGTAAGAGGAAGATCCATGTTTCATTCCAACTCATGCATCAGCAGCAGCATGAGCTCCTGTTGCAGGAGCAGCCCTTCTGCACCACACATCTATGGGCTCATGGTCTTCTGCAAAACTGCACAGCTGCATGTATTTTAAAGACCATGAAGCTGCCCCAGAAGGACAGAACTTTGTACTGGTGATAATTCACAGCCCAGGGGCTCCAGCTCAGCTCCAGTTTTTGGTGTTGAGCTCTGGAAGGGGGAGGACGGGAGCATCTTTGCACTGGTGGAGCCAGCAGTGGTTTTCTGCAGGAGTCATTGACACCATGGCTCCAGAGTACTATTTCCATCCCCACTTTAACACAGAGAGCTCATGCAGTGCCCATCACTGGTGGTGGCATCACTGTTACATCCCTTGGGCCAGATTTGGTTGCTGCTTTGGGCTCGCGGTGCACTGCAGGATATCTTGATGCCTATAAGTGCCTCTGTCCCTCTCAGGGGTGACCACACGTACGCAGACAGCTACATCACAGTCCTGCCAAAGGGGACAGAGTTTGTGGTGTTCAGCATCGACGGCTCCTTTGCAGCCAGTGTATCCATCATGGGCAGCGACCCCAAAGTCCGCGCCGGAGCCGTCGACGTTGTAAGGTCAGCAGCAGGGCTGTGGGACACTCAGTGTGGTTTACACTGGCTTTACTCTAGCTTTGCAAGCCATTGACTTGTGCTTTTCATTGCAGGCACTGGCAAGACCTCGGCTACCTCATTATCTATGTCACGGGCCGCCCCGACATGCAGAAGCAGAGGGTGGTAGCGTGGTTAGCACAGCACAACTTCCCCCATGGCATCGTCTCCTTCTGCGATGGGCTCGTCCACGACCCGCTGCGGCACAAGGCCAACTTCCTGAAATCCCTCATCACAGACGTAAGCTCTGCTGAAACGTGACCATAGCACAGGGTTTAGGTTGCTCCTCGTCCCATTGCCCCTGTCAGCACCAGTCTCTTGGCAGCGATGTGACCTGCAGTAGAAGATTAATCTGTTCATTTTATTTTCAGCCTTTTATTGCTCTACAGAAGCATCTACACTGTCAAATTGTGTCATCTCTGCTCAGCACTGCTCCATTTCATGCTCCACTGGTCCTTCCAACACAAATGTCTGATGAAGCAGAGGCTGCAGTGCCTCCCTTGCCCATAGGTGCCCTTTTTGCACCTGTGTGGTGGCTCTGGCTGCCCGTGGTGTACCCAGCAGCTCTGAGAGCACATGGAGCTGCTGCAGCCATGGCCTTGCACCACACAACCATGATGAGAGGCTCCACAGAGCATCTCCCCAAGCGTTTGACCCCTGGGGGTTCTTAACATCACTCAGCCCAGAGCCTCAGAAGAGCTCTGGATACAACAAGTGTTTCTGCCTGGCAAGTGAAGGAGGTGCCAGTGTCCTGAGCACTTGTGCCTGGCCTGGAATAGCAGGGAAAGCCCTTCAGTAACTCTCTTGGGCCCCTTGTTTCAGCCTGAGACACGGTGGTAGGAGAAGCTGGCCTTTACTGGCTGCCTGCTCTCCCTTATCCTCCAGAAGAACAAGTCTGTGACCAGGGTCAGAGATTTCCTTTCCATCCCCTTGGCCTGCCTGTGGCTTTGGGGACAAAGCTGGCTGGTCCATGGCGACACCAGTGTCCACTTTCCCCTCCAGCTCCTAAGCCCACTAAGGAAACCTTAGGAGCTGCTCTCTGCTCAGAGTGGAGGCAGGCAAATCCCTGGAAAGCAGCATATGTTCCTGCCTGTCCCTTCTTAAACAGCAGTGTCCATACAGCAGCATGGCTGGTGGAGGGGAACACTCCCTGCTAATGAGTACTGCAGGGGGTTGCAGACTGCTCCTCTCCCCCCTGACAAGTCAGCAGTGAAGTGTGTGGTGTCTGTGCCCCCCACAGACATCAAGGGAAGGCTGTGGATCAAGAAGCAGAGATCTGCTTTTGTATTGTTGTTACTCCTCTTGTTCTGGGCTGTGAACACCCCGAGCTCTGTTAATTAGTGCTTTGCACAGTGGGGCCTTCTCCAGCTGGGAACTTACATAAGTTACCGACCTGAGATTCCCACAGATGCTATTAAAAACCAAAGCCTGCCTGTTGAGCAGCGTGGGGCTCCTGCATGTTCTCACCACGTGTTGCTTTCTCTCCCTGCAGCTCCACATGAGGATCCATGCAGCATATGGATCTACTAAGGACATCTCTGTGTACAGCTCCATCAGCCTCCCGCCCACCCACATCTACATCGTTGGCCGACCCACCAAGAAGCTGCAAAGCCAGTGTCAGGTAGGAGCCAGGCTGAGTTGCCAAGGGTCTGCCATGGGGAGGGCGAGGGGAATTTGGTCATCATTGGTGACTGAGGTTGTGTTCACCACGAGGATGGACCTGTCTCACACAGCAGGACCACATAGATCTGTCTGAGCCGTTCCATGCTCTGTGCTGGAGAACCTGACATGGCAAAGGTGTTTGGTTGTCAGTGGAGCTGTTCCTCACACCTGCCCTCACCCCTCTTACCCGCAGTTCATCACGGAGGGGTATGCAGCCCACCTGGCCCAGCTGGAGTACAACCACCGCGCGCGCCCTGCCAAGAACACCACGCGCATGGCACTGAGGAAGGGCAGCTTCGGGCTGCCCAGCCAGGCTGAGTTCCTGCGCAAGAGGAACCACCTCCTGAGGACCATCTCCTCCCAGCCCTCGGCCACCGGCCACCGGCCCGAGCGCACCCAGAGCCAGTCCGACAGCGACAGGGACAGGGACCGGGAGCGCAGCCAAAGGAGCATGAGCATCGCTACGGGATGCTGGGGCCGGAGCGCAGCATCCCGGCTGGAGTCTGGCCTCTTGGGGCAGAAGTAGCCAGGCCGGAGCCAGCGACTGTCGGCTGCAGCCACCAGAGGAGAAACTAAAGGGGAAGAGGGATGAGGCCAGTGTTACGGGCTGGAAGGGTAAATATGGTGCTACTCTAATAACATCATGGTATTCTGGGAAGAGATGGGATGGTTCCCATGCAGAACGTGCAGGCCTTACAGCGGGAGCGTCGGGTTTGTGCAGCATGAGCCCAAGGAACAGCTGGAAATGGGGGGGGGGAAAGTCTCCAGGTCAAGATTGCACTCTCTCTCCTGCCTCCTTCTCTTATCCAGGTTTAGTGACTGTAAATACGTGCCTCTGCGCCTTGTTAGCCATCGTTCGATACGTGACCGAGTGCTGTCCTCAGAGCCACAGGAACAGGGGATGAGGCTGGGGAACTCCTTGGTTGTCCCAGGAGTCAGACTGCTCTGCTGGTACCAGCACGGGGTGGGCTTGGGGTTCAATAAGGCTCTTTCCTGGCACAGGGGTCCCCAAGCAAGGGGTTTATCATGGGCTGTGCCAGGCAGAGCAACCGAGAGCTTTACCTGTACAAAGAGCTTCAAGTGCAGCCACTTTCTCAAGGAGAACGTGCAGTGGCAAAGCATAAAGATGTGTCGATGCTGTTGGTAGGGGCTGAACGTCGGCAGATTCATGCCCATAAAGTGGGGTTGTTACTGCTAGCACTGTTATTTTTTAGAGACCTTTTAGAAGCCGATGGAACTCAATGCATTGACCTATTAAAGAGGAATCCAAGTTTGAGCTGTTACAAACCTCAGACACTTACTTTGCTGTTAAAGTCTCCAGATATTCTCACTATATATCCTTTCTGAAAGTAACCACGTGTATTGGGAAGCAGCTGCAGGCACTCAGCAGCTACATTGCATTGCAGTTCTGCTCAGCCAAATGCAGGGTCTGACTCTCAACACCCACCTCTGAGACGATTTCTTCTTCCCAGGTTCTCTCCTGAGTTCAGTAGCAGCTCTCATGGGAAACCAGACCTGCTTCTTTTACCTGTCGTTACTGAACTGTAAAACCTCATTGTTTTTTGCACTGATGATTTTTAGAATGAAAACCTGTTCCCATCTCATGTAGCTACACCCAACTGTTTGTAGTGCATGACAATGAACTATTGCTAAGCCAGGGTGTGTGTGTATATATATACATAATGTGCATATACATATGCACACGCACACACACGTATATATATGTATATAAAGGATAAAACCAATCTGTGCAGAAGCTTTCCCGGCAGTAAGGAGACTGTAAGGGACTGTGCCAACGTCAGGCAACCTTAAGAAAAGGCCATATCTTAAAACCTCCTGGTGTGTTTCTCAGTGGACGTGCCTGAGCTGATGGTTTGTGTGCTGCTGGAGCGAGCCAGGGCTGGGTGCATAGCAGAGGGGAGCTGTGGGTGTGCAGCACACACAGCAGCAGCACTGGAGGGGAGCAGTGCCTAGAGCCAGGGCTCACCAGAAGCCCCTCAGTCCTGTCCCTCCCAGGTCAGCCTGGCCCCAGGGATGGGTCCAGTTCCCTCCTCGCACACACCTCTGGGGGCAGAGGGGCATTCACCCCCTGGTGCCCATTTACAGACTCCAGTTGGCCTCTTCCCATGGAGATTTTATAGTCCTACCGACTGTGTGTAACCAACCCTGCTTCCCCCTCCACACTTCCTGTCTTTGTACCACTTTCTACTTCTGAGGATCTTATTTGTAACAGAGAATTTTGTAGACTGGCTGCTTCATTTTCTTACCTGTTTCAATCCCAAGTGCAGGACGGCCGCACTGAGATGCACAGCACTGTGAACGCTGCTCTGCGCCACGGTAGGCAGATCCTAACCCACCAGACACCCGAGGCAGATCTCGTGTTCGGGGCACTGCAGGGTCAGAGCGGAGGCAGAGCAGGGACAGTGCTGAGCTGGTGCTGGAGCACTGGAACCCACTGCCCACCCACTGCCCAGTGCAGCTCCCATGTCCTGCAGCCTTGGCTGCAGACTCTTTAAGCACTTCTCTTTGATAATGATTCAAGTGCAGAATGTACCTGAGGACTTTTGTTACCGAAACCTGACTTCCCTTCCTGCCGACTCGGTTCAGCTCTCTCTGGATGTATATCCAGAGCTTGACCGACGTGAGTTGTCCCAGCTTTTTGCTAGCCGTTCTATCCAACAGATGCCATCTGAGTAGGAAGCCAAGCCACAATCCATCCTTTGGAGTCACCAAACCACATCACACAGTAATTCCTGCAAATCTGGATATGGCCTTTGCAAAATTAACTGCCCTCCAAGCCCACAGCCGAGGCATGATCTGTACATTACAAGATGTTCACATTTTCTTATGTGTAGATAGTGTAAAACAAAGGCGAATGTAAATGTTCAACATAAAAAGTGGATATATAAAATGGAAAGTTATTTATTTATGTAGAGGAAACAAACCACAGATGTCTGGAGGGACTGGAACCTTCAGGGTTTATTAATATTTAAAAATGTAGCTTTTTTGTTTCAGGCATTATGTACAAAGCAATTATTTTATGGACCAAGTTTAATGTAACGTCAACGAATGCAGAAGTGCAATATTATACTCACCTCTCCATCACTCCATGGTTTAAATGGCTATTAACCAGTTAGACTGACAATCATAGCACCTCTGTCCTCATCCTTTGTTGAGCTTGAAACTTGCCCGGGGCCTTTCCCTGGCCCCCCATCTGTTGCCATTGTATGGATCCAACACGGAGAAGCAATTGTAGAGCAGGACCTTTACTGCTGCAATAATACCAGAGGAGGTGGGTGTAGTTACCAGGAAACACGCCAATAAGTTTTCCTCCACCGATTCAGTCCATCACAGTCTACATCAACCTATCCTCAGCCGCCCCCATCTGGCACTCATCTATCTGAAGCAAAGATCAACATGCTACTCACTCAAAGAACAATAGCAATAGTTTAACTCTGTGTTTATAACCTGTTTGTTCCGAGCTGTTTTGGAGAGCAATGCATGTAACCCGATGCCTTTCCACCTGTATGGAAGAGGATCCGTCTGGATGCAGTGAGGGAGAAGATGACTGTATACCCCATAGAAGGGCACTGTCGGGTTCAAGACCTAATCTTACCTTTGTTACAAACCACTTGTTTGCAATGAAAAGCATCTGAAGTTTCTTGTATCCTTCCTCCCTTACCGTTGTCTGGGCAGCCCTGGGTGCGACGGTCGCAGCCCACGTCGTGTTCTCACACAGGAGCACATTGCAGCCTGCACCACACAGGCTGCTCAGCCTTTCCTTGTTCTCCATTGTTTCCATGGGAATCAAACTTTGCTGCGGAGCTCAGAGGTTTTATAACGAAAAGCAGCTTTTTTGTATTACTGCACTCTCGGGCCACGCTTTCTACCTGCCGCTGTCCCTTCCACGTCCTTGGAGACCGACAGAGCCCACGTGTTCCCTCGGAGGCTGGTGTCCACATCCCTCCGGCACCATGAGGCGAAAGCCTAATACCAAAACCGTTTACAGTGTCCGACCCGCGAGCCGAGAGCAGGAACCTAGCCAAAGGGTGACAACCGCCGTGCTTGCTGCAGCAGCCCCTTCTTCAGGTATCGCCACTGTTTGCTGCATTTCCTATTAGTTCTAGAAGCCTTACGGTCCCTCCCTGTCCTCCTCAGCCCCTCTCTGCCTGTTGATACCCCCTCGATTTTATATTCCAAGGATGTTAGTTCTATTTTTCTTTACAAAAACTTGTTTTTGGGGTAACGGAGGCGAGTGGGGAACACTGGAGGCCATGCCCGAGGGCGCTGGGTACGCCCCTGGGTGTACAGCACCCCTGCCCATGACTCGCTTGTGTGTGACAAACCCTTCTGTACAACCTCCTTCTCCTCCTTGCTGTTAGTGCATCGTTCCAATGCCTGGGTGTGCTTTGTGTACAGTAGCATTGTGAGTTACACAGATTAAAGAAATGGGAAGGCTCTTCTCTGTCTGCTTTTTTAATGGGGGGGGAAGACTCTAGAAACAGACAAGTCACAAAACCCAAGTGAGCAGGCACCAGTTTAATGGGGTTACAGCCATGAATAGAACATGGAAACCATGCAGATCACTCCTGCAGGACCCATTTTTCCTTTAATCCTTTTGTCCTTTCTAGGTGTTTTACAATGGGCAGGTTGATGGAGTTCACAGTGGGGGAAAGGCTGGTTGTTTGCTTCACAGTGCTCATGGGCCTAAAGAAGCCCCAAACCCCAGTGCTGCCCAGGCCCTGTGCTGTGGGGAAGGGACACAAGTTGCATGCAGGGACAGCAGGGCAAAGCCACCCCCCTGTGAAGCACCCCAGATGAAGCTGCAAAGGCTGAGTAAAGCCCTAGGGACACAGCAAAGGGTGGCACTTAAAGGTGCCTGAGCAGAGCCATGCAGCAGCACAGCTGCTCCTCCCTAAGCAGGAATGGCTGAGGGCCTACAAGCCTGCAACACCTGCAGCACAGGCCATGTGGATGCAGCAAGGGAGGAGCCATGAGCAGCCCTTAAAGGTAAAGAGCAGCAGCCAGCTGCATTTTGTGGCCCTGGAGCACACCTTGTCCTGGCCACAGCATTGGCTCCCACTCACCAAAGCCCAGAGCTGAGGGGCAGCAGCACCTTGAGGTGCTCAGCACCTGCGAGCCCATCCCCTGGGTGCTGCTGAGCTCCAGCCTCAAAACAGCAAGCAGAGCTCAAGGGCATTACAGCCACACTGGCCTCAGTCAGGAAAGGGAGGGGAGAAGCTGTGTACTGGGAGATGCACCATTAAAGTCACTCTCCTTCCCAGTCAGTAACTTACAGAGCAGCTGGAAATGCCCCCGGGGAAGCATCTTGACGTGGTGCTGTGGGCATGGTCCAGAGGCAGAGGCTCACACTGGGGCTGGCCCCGGCAGCAGGACAGGCTCCCAGCACTGCTGGTGCTTGTGTGCTCACTGCAGCATCCCCGTCCTCGCCTGGAAGGTCAGCCCGTCCCCTCGGGTGGCTTGCTGCAAAGGGAGATGGGTGCTCACAGCATCCCCTGCCCCAGCAGGAAGGACCAACAGCACCCACCGCTGCCAGGGTCAAGTTTGTCCTGGCAGAGCCAGGGAGGAAAGACAGCTCCTCTGTCACCCTCAGCTCATTGGCAGCACATTCCCATTACCTTGTTAATCTCCTTGTGTCTCTCCTTGCTGACGATTTCTTCCAGTACTTCTCCATCTCCCTTAATAAGCCTGCAAGACAAGCACAACCCCACGGACCATGAGGACCATCACCAGCCACGCTGGTCCCCAGATGGTGCTGACCCCCCTGCAGGCAGTGTGCTACCACCAGCTCCTTCATAGAGGTATGTGCCCAGGACCAAGTGCTGAGCTGCTGCACCTCCAGGTAAGGCAGCAATCACCTATCCCTGAAGTGCTATTATGTGACTTCTGTTGCTTGAACAGTCAAGCTTTTCCATTGCTCTTGAGGGACTGATGTCACCACACTGCAGCGAGGACAGATGTGGTCCCATAGGAATCAGCCTCCCCCTGCACAGGGCACCCATCCCTGCCCCAAGCTTCACTGTCACCAGCAGCAACCCCAACCCCTACAAAACCTCTTCTTTCCTCACAGGTTCAGGTCTGGCCCTGGCTGCCCCAGGGCTGTGCTGAGCCATTCAGAAAGAGGAGCCAGACCAGAGAGCAAATCCCAAGCAGCTCACACCTCCAGCCATGAGCAGACACTGAATTGTCTTCATTACATGCCTTGCAGGGAACTGACCTTTGTTCCACACCTCCCTGAGCCCCGCAGGCTGCCTTCTATTTAAAGACTGGACTTGTCATTCCCAATTCTCTTCAGTGCCGTGTTTGCTGCTTGCTGGGAAGATGCAGTTTATTAAAAACTGGGTCATTTCTGTTTGGCAGCCAAATGAACTTGGGTTCGTTGTTGTCTGCAACCCCAAGGGGTGCACTCCCTCCTCACCTGCACCTCCATGCTAACTGGGGCCAAGTGCTTCAGAGCTCAAAGGCAAGTGCAGGAGGCAGTGGGGTGAGGAGGTGTCAGTCACCCCCCTGCTTCCTGTTCTGCCCCTGTTGTGCAGTCCCATTTAACAGGGACAAGCTGAACTTGCCATAGCACAAGGAACAAACCTCCTGCCTCCAGGAGCAGGGTGCTCTGTGCCTGCATCCCACAGCTCCTTGCATGGCGCCCCAGCACAATTTGGTGTCAAACACATCACTTCTAGGGAAGTTACAGCAGGTCTGACTGGAGGGGATCTGTGAGGGATCAGCCTTTGCTGCTCAAGAGGTCCAGGGCCCATGCATGGTACTGCAGTGCCATGGATGGGCATCCTCCAGGACTCAACCCACACAACATGGATGCGTATGGAGAACCCATCTTCCTTTTCCCCAGGGATCATACCTGGTTCTCCCTGTTTCAGGATCCACCACTCTCCTTATGACGCTCTGCCTTGCATCCCATTCTTCCTTTGTCATTGGCTTCATAGCCTGGATTCTGGACTTTTGTTCATCTGTCAAAACTGGAATACATCAGTTAGAGCCATGACAGGGGCCAGCTCCTGCTGACAGGCACAGCACCATGCCTGAACAGTCACACATGCACCAGTTTCCTGGTGGTCCTCGGGGTTCAGTGGTGAACCATGCAAAGGAAGGGCCACTTCACATCCCAAAGCCAGTCCCAAAGGCTGTGCTAGTGCTGACTGTGTCCTTCCATTTGGCACCTTTGTCCCCTGCTCACATCTATAAATGACATCTAAACACAAATCAGTCTCTGAACGTGGCCTCTTATGTTTGCTTGATGTGGCCTGAAGGTGGCCACAGCTCATAGGAAGGAAGAGAGCCTGGAGCTCCTCCCTGTGCACAGCCCTGCTTCCTCACACACCCACATGGGTCCCAGCAGGGGCAATGTGTGAGCATCCTTCCCCAGCACTGGTTTCAGCAGGAGGCAAACACCATCATTACCTGGTCCAGCATCCACCAGAGATTCCTTGTGCCACTGCTCCAGCGAGGGGCCGGGCACCACTTCTCCTTTGGCTTTCTCCTCCTTAGCCTTTTCCTTTGACTTCTTTTTTGACTTCTTCTTTATCCTCTTCTTCTTCTTCCTCCTCTTGTCTTTGTCTTTGGTTCGCTTTTTTTTGCTGTGTCGACTCTTCTTTGTTTTGGAGTCACTGTCACTGGAGTCACCAGAAGAGGAGCTGGAGGAAGAGGAAGACGAGGAGGAGCTGGTGGATGAAGATGCTGGCTCAGAGGAAGAGGTACTTGCCTTCCTCTTCTTTTTGTCCTTTCCTTCCTTCTTCTTTTCTGCAGTACATAAGAAGAGGTTGAGTGCCCTGGCCCTGCAGCAGCAGGGATGCTGCTTATCCCCCTCCCAGCTTGGTTCCTGTCATGCCAACACCCTGACCACATCACAGTGTGTGGATCCACGCTGCCAGACCAGCATACAAGGGGCTGCAGGGCTCTGCACTTGTCAGAACCAGTCCAAACTGGGCACAAAGTCCACAGCAAGGTGGCAGACACCTATGTAGTGAAAACCAAAGCCCTCTTTTCCCACCTAGGCCCTTCCTGCACCCAGAAATGGGGTGAGAGCAGGGGGGTCACGGGCCTCTCTCCCACCTTCCTTAGCTGCTGAGCTCGACTTGTGCCTGTGACACCCAGACGAGCGCTTCCTCGGGGGGGAGCTGCTGCCCTGCTGCGAGTCCTTGCTGCTCTTCCTCCTCTTCTTCTCCTTCCTCTCCTGTCTGCTCCGGGAATTGCTCCTGCTCCGTGATCGCTTCCGAGACCGGCTGTGAGCCATGGTGCAGCAGCCCTGGGGGAACAGAGTGATCCCGTGCCATGGGGAGCCCCAGATCCATCAGAGCAGCAACACAGGCTGGTCACGGCCCGAAACCGGGGTCCTGCCTCTGCCCTTCCACCGGGTTCATGGCCATGGCGAGCAGCTCCTCCTGATCCCAAGCTTCACCCAGGCCCGGCTGCTGCAATGGGAGAAGCAGCCCCTTCTCTCTGGCTCCAACACAAGGAGCTTGCTACGTGCTGGCCCTTTAAGAGCTCAGCACCAGGTGTTCTGGCCCTTTAAGAGCTCAGCACCAGGTGCGCTGACCCTTTAAGACCCCGGCTACAGGCGCGACCCCTTTAAGAGTGCACCTCTTTAACACCCCCCCCGGTGCCACCGCAGTGAGCGGCCGGCTCTCCGCTCCTTACCCCGCTCCACCGCTGCCCTCGGCCGCTCCGGCCCCGCCGCAGGTAAGGGGAGGACGAACGGAGGGAGGGAGGGAGGGAGCGCGGCCTCACCGCGGCCTCACCATGGCCTCACCTCGGCCTCACCGCGGCCTCACCACGGCCGGGCCCCACCGGCACCGAGCGGAGCGGCCGCCGCCGGCTCCCTGCTGGCTCCCCCCACACTTCCGGTCCCCGTGCTCGGGTCCGACTGGCAGCCGGGCCGCGATCTTTGGTTCCGGGTCTCAGCGTTCAGCTTCATGTTCGGGCCCAATCCGGGCGGGATGGGAACCGATGAGGTTTGGTGCTGAAGGAAACGAAGGCTTCATGTGCGGTGTCCTGAGGTTCGGTGTCCTCCAGCCCTGGGTCCATGCGGGAACGCAGAACCTGGTGTCCTTCCCGGGATGCACATGTAGGGGGCTTGCTCATGCACAGCTCATCCGTGCCCTGCGCTAATGGCATCCCATAAAGCACAGCGGGAAGGTTCCAACCAGCACCTTTGGTGTGAGCTCACACTCACCCCTTCACAGTGAGCGCTGGTGCAAAGCCCAGGCGCTGTCATTACTGCAGGTGAATGAGTGAAAAAGCTCTTTCTACATGCAGTGGGGTCTGTGTACAGCAAATGTGTTCCATTAATGTCCCATAGAGCCAAGTGCAGCCTCTAAAACAAGATACCCGATTGCTTTAGTTTGGTGTGTAGAGGCTGTGATTTCAACAGTTAAACAGGGAAGGCCCTTGACCCTCCTCATACAGAACTGTCAGAGAGGCTTGATCCCAAAAAGAAGCCTCAGGCTGCACCCAGGTTATTTTACATCTCCACTTGCTCATGTAACTGAAGCCAGAGATCTAAATGTGTGCTCCTGCCTTCCTCTGGCAAGCTCTGCTGTGCTGCAGGTGGCTCCCAAAGCCCATTTGTGCTTCCTTCCTCAGGTTCACCCTATCTTTGAAAGGGCAATTCTAGTTCAAAAGAGCTGGTGGAGGACCTGAGATCCTCTTGATCACCCCCACGGGATCAGCAGTCCCTGCACTGCTCCTGTGGGATGGATTTGTCTGGCTCAGGTAAACCCCTGTTGAGGATCATCCCATGCTGTTCCCAGCAGCCCATTGTGAATCGCCTGTGTCTCACTTCTGAGCAGCTCCTTTGCTGTCACTTAGCAACTAAAAGCTCTTCCCCAGATGGTAACAACAGGGCTTTATTGCACTGCTCTTTCCCACTTACAGTGGGACCCGCGATGCTGGCACTGAGGTTTCACAGAAGGCAAACACCTTTGGGTGCTCTCCTTGTACACCTGAAAGTACTTACAGAGCCTCTGCAGTGAATCCGTGTCAAGTCTTTCTGTGTCTCTCAAGCAGTCCTCCAGCCTGAGTGTGAGCCAAGCACCGGCTCCTTCAGCTCTCCAAGCAGGTGAGGCTTCCCTAACCCAGCAGGACTGGGTTTGCAGCACCTCCCAAGGTGGTGAAGTGCTCCTTACGTGACTTGTGCATCCATCAAAGAGTCTCAGAGGTCAAAAAGGAGCTTTAGGAAACTTGGTCTGAAAAATTCAGGCTCTACCATTGCTAGCCCAAGGAACAGAGATCCACAGTTCCAGGCACATCGTCTTTAAGGGTCTCTGTGAACCCATCTCCAAACCCCTCTGCTTCCACCAGCTCAGGCTTCTTGTTGCACATGGGGCAGAGCTGGTTGCGGATGGCAGAGGATCTCATCCAAACAATGAGGTTCCAGCGTTCCCCGGAGGCAATGGGAAGTGCCCCATGGATCTGCCCTCCTCGGTGTAACAGCCCCTGGGCTCCCACGTGTTCAATCTCTATGTACTTTGGCACGGGGGTAGGATCCTGGAACAGGAAAGGGAGGTGGATACAGCATTATGCCAGAAAGTCCCTAGCAGAACAATGCTCAAACAGCTGGAACTTGTACTTGTGACCCCTGCACCCTCAGCACCCAGTGACCACCATGGAGAGGACTCACTGCACCTCTGGAATGCAGCCACTTCAGTGGGGGCTTGGCAGCAGTTTAATGCAATTGTTTTCCCAGAGGGAATTTAAAGAGAGAGTTTCAACCAAAGACCTGCTTCACCCGTGTATGGGACCTTTCACCCCTCTATTGCCAGGAGTCCTCTGGAAATCAGGGCTACAGATTTAGGTTTAAGTCTCACCTGAAATGGATTCCTGCTCACTATGTCAGCTGTGAAATGATGGGCTGGTTTGTTCCAACCCAGTTTCTATACAATTACTGTCTGTCCTCTCTTTGAAGCTTGAATACTGGTGATGTGTTTGTAGGAGAACAAGGACTCCTGTACAACCAACACGTTTTTAAACAGGGGGAAGGAACAGAGCAGGTCTGACTGTCAGAAATTAAGAACTGTTTTATAGCACACACTTAGTGCCTTGAAACTGGGGGGATGAGGAGATAGAGGGAAATAGAACCACTGTCCACACTAGGAATATACCCAGTACCTGGCTGAGATCCCCAAAGTACAAGTTGCCTTCAGTGAAGTCTTTGCCCAGTGAAACGTTTAAGGTGACTTCTGCATTGTCATAGTGAGAGCTCAGATCCAGATCTTCGTGTAGTGAGTACTTGACGACAAAGGCCTTGTGGCTGTCCAGGCAGGCACCCCCCAGGTCGGGATAGAGCAGTGCTGTTATGGGCCGCAGGTATTTCTCACGCAGGGGTGTGATGAAGGTTTCATCCATCCCAAGCTCATTTAGCAAAACCTGTCCCAAAGAGAGGAGAGGGGAAGAGCTGATCAGCTACATCTGCTGCTCCATCAGAGCTGTCTTGTTCTCTCCTAACCCTGCTGCTTGTCAGATAAAGAACTTTAGAGCAAAGGCTCCAGCTACAGGCAAAAGGAGGAGGATCAAGGTGCAAAGTGATGGGGAAAAGACAGAGTAAGATCAAAAGTTGAGTGTTCTTTAAAAACGGACTCCTTGATTTAAATGTGTATTGCTTTAATACACGGCACTCTTTGCTCTATCAACTCCCATCCCCTCCCATTGCACGCCCCTGTCCTTTTGTCTGTATGATACATTCCCTCAACCCCTTCACTTCAAGGGGGCTGTATTGAAATTGCACTGTGCTCAAATTACAGGCCTTTGGAAAGGAAAGGAGCATGAAGTGAGGAGGTGAACAGAGTCTGCTTGTGAGCACTCCCCTAAAGAAGCACAAGAGACAGTGAGTCCTACCCCATAGTTATTCATAGTGTTGGGCCTGCCTTTAGGCATATCCGACTGCTCAAAGTTCTCCAGCTCATCCACAAAGGTTTGGCAGAACTCCTCTGTGAACACTGGGAGCCGATAGATCCTCTTCTCTGCCAAGAGAAAGGAGACACAGGTTGCTAGGGACAATAACAGGCAAGAGTGTTCTTGGCTGTCGTGCTGCCTGACAGGGAGAACACAGGATCCATGTGCTGTGCTCTGTGCTCAACCTGTTCAAAGGGCTGGAACCATTCCCTGGGATCAGCTCTGGGATGTGCTTCTGGTTTTTCACGTCGGGCCCTCATTTCCAGGCTTCCCCATCCAGCCAGGATGATCCAAATGCTTGCTCTGTGTGCCAAGGGGATGCTTTGAGAGAGTCTAGAGGGAGGGCAGTGAATCAGTGGCTCATGACAGGCCCCCAAATGCAGCCTCATGGAAGAAGGAGGCTGCTCAAGGTCTTTTGGGGGGTGTGGGATTCCCTTATCCAGTGCCAGCCTTCTGGGGAAACCAAGCTTTCTGACCTGCCTTTCAGGGTACAGCCCTAAAGGTCTGTGTAAGGGGAAGTCAGTATTGAGCATACAGAAGCTAAGAACAGCATGGAAAAGATGTGTGAAATCGTGCCTTGGACAGATCCAGCAGCACTGCACATACACAACATTTGTGTCTTTCTTTTTGTCTGGAGGAAAGGAAGCAACTTTGCAACTTTCCAACTTGCCATCCACATTTTGTCAGCTTTTCTGGTACAGAGGGAGCTCCACAGATGCCTCCAGGGAAGCTTAAAACCCAGATCCCTTTCTAAAAGCATGAAATCTAGATAGAAACAGTTCCAGCTCAGACTAACCAACAGGGACTGTCTGAAATGGTAAAGCACTTGGGGAGGGAAAACCAAGCTCCTGGCACTAACTGTTCCTTCAGCAGGCTCCCCTGTGAGGCTGTGGGACAAGCAGAACCCCAGCCCTGCTGCAGGCTGGAGCCTCTGATGAGACATCAGCAGACTGGGACTGGAAAAGAGAGAACAGCATCTTACCCAGAGCACAGCCATGCACAAAACTGCCTCTCCAGAGACGCTCGTCAAGCACAAAACAACATCCTGTTTGTCTTGGCTATGTCTCACATCTGAGCTATTACAGACGGGACTTGAAACCAGCTGTGAGCACTGAAGCTGCAGTGTCACAGAGGGATCTTAGAATCATAGGATAGTTAGGTCTTTGCGTTGTTTTCTTTACCTGAGAAGGACTGGAGGTAGCGCAGGAGGCCATGGAGATGAGCACCTGGTGATGTGCAGTATCTCACGATCTCCAGAAAGTCAGGGGACAGGAATGAATCCTGGCATCAAGGGAAGGATGAAAATACACAGAAACACAGTTAGTCTGCAGAGCAGTTTACAGCCCATCAGGGAAACAGACTTCCAGGCACATAAATAGGTAGAGTCTAGGGAGCATGGCTGATGACAGTCACACCTGGGTACTTCTGTGGCAGGATGCTAGTGGTTTTCTTGATGCTTTAGGTAAGTTGCTGCTTGCTCTGATTCATGGGTTTTGAAGTGTAACTGACCAGATGTACTCTTGGTGTGACAGGAAAGAGCCTGGGCTCCTAACAGGTAAATGCAAAGTCGTTCCTAGTAGATTTAGCATCTTGCCATGGCCTCAGCACACCAGTGACTATGCTCTGCGTTAAGCTCTTCCCCACACAGATCATGAGAGACAACGGCACAACAATGTCAGAACTTGTTACTGAAGGCTCACGGGGCAGGAAATCTGCACGGACTTGTCTGTGCATTGCTGTTGATCCGTGGTAATTATCCAGCTGGGAAGCCTTGGGCATGGCAAACATGAGGATATGCAAAGCAGAGACAGGCTACTCTGCCTTTGTGGTGGGGTGCATATGTGCAAGCAGCCTGCTTTCACCTGACACTAATAGGTAACATGTGTGCTCAGCACATAAAGGCTCCTTTCTGGGGCTGTTCCATTAGACCCCACTGACCCTGATGGCTGCAAGGGTACTTTTAAATTACTAATGGTATTCTGAGTACAGCTGGTATTCTGGTGCAGCTTCAATGCAGAACGACCCTTATCTGGCTATAGCCCAGGTGGAATCTCGCCTGGAGAACACGCTGTCCTATGAAAGCTTTAAACTCAGTCTTAATATGCTAGAGTTCAGCTTTAATTCAGCCCAGCTTCAGCAGTGTGCAGTGTTGAGGAGAGGGCTTCCTGCAGCAAAAACACAACTCCCCTGGGTACAAAGCAGGTTCCAAACACGCTGCCTACCTGCAGAGTGTACACTTCTGGGTGTTTCCTCTCGTAGCACTGGGAGATGATGGCTTTGCGTTTCAGTGACTGATGAATTAACCCTCTTCTTCTGGTCACTTCTGCCTCGATCTACAGGTGAGCAGCAGAGGACACTGTTAGAAAATCAAAACCCAGGATTTACTCCTTGCTTTAAACCAGTTGTTTTTGTTCCGGGCACCTCTGGGAGCCAGGGTTTGCTTTGCTTTGCTGGAGTCAAGACACAGCCAAGAAACAGCTGAAAAGCCAAATGCCTCAGAGGGATTTGGGACAAGTTCTCATTACAGATGGCTTTAAAAAGATAACTGAAGTTTGTGTCTGGATGCATCACATGGAGCTGTGAGCTCTCAGGCATTCAGATACCTCCTGGAACGCCAGCTTAAGAACATGGCTTATGTTCTGACAATACAGGCATTGTCCAAAATAAAGACATTGGCTGGGAGGAAGAGAAGAGCTGTCATGAAGGGATTACTGCGAAGTGTTGTTTGGACACGCTGCTCTGTCACTGCAGAGGATTCACACAGTTCTTCCTATTTAATAACCCTCTGGGAGATTAGTTTATAATGTTCCTGGGGGGGGGGGATGAAGGAAAGAGGGTGTGCTCCAGACCCCTGGTGATGTGGTTAGAATAACACCATTTTCTAAGGGAAGCAGCCATTCTCTGTCACCAGGGGGTTCACATATTCACATAACATGTTCACACATTCACATAACATGTTCACACATTCACGTAACATGTTCACATATTCACATAACATGTTCACATATTCATTCCCTTTCCCTGAAGGTCCTGTGAACAAAACAGGTTTCTTCCTCCCCTCCCTCCCAGCCTTAAGGTTTCTGGGCACCAGGACTGCTCCGTTCCTTATTGGCCTTGAGGGTCCCAGGCACCCTGTGCTGCTGCTGCTCTCATCCCAGCACAAGGAGCTCTAACAGCACCCACAGCAGTGCCTATAAATCAGCAGCTACAAGCCCTAAATGGGGCAGTTGGGCTGGAATTGCTGCTGGGCAGTGAGTGCTGTGACCCCTCCATGGCCAGGGATGGGGATGTTGTCGGCTTCCTCTGAGGGCTGAGTGACTTGCATTGATTCATATGACATTTGAGTGTGCATTATGGTGGTTGTAGTGAGACACAAAGCCATGCATTCATATCTGACCTGATCTGCAGAGGGTCTGGGTGACCACAAACTTAACAGAAAGCATCATTTATGGTCCAGAAATCCAAAATCCGGCTGTGTTATAAATTGTGTTTATTGTGCTACACTGTTCTGTGTTATTCTGAGGATGAATTCTACACTGACGATAACACCATGTTAAGGAAAGGGCACGTTCACTGCAGTTCACTTAGTGCCGTCACCGCCCTGCCAACAACCCTTCCATGCCCGTCCCTTCAGCGCCGCTGGGATCAGGAACCAGATCCCTCTCTGAATAGTGCCCTGAGGGAACGGTTCTTCCCATGCCCTCCTCCCGCAGGGCCCGTCGGGGCGATCCCGTCTCCAGACGCCCATTAAGAGCCATTAACAACATCCGGGACGAGTTAAAACCAACCGGACCGCACCAAAGCCTGGGCGCGGCCCTTAAGTGTTTACCTTCGGGTGCTGCCAACGCAAACACCGCCCTGACCGCAGACAGACACCGGAATGCGCTGCCTCCGGCTCCGGAGCCCCGCTCCGGGCCCGGTTAATGCCGAGCCCCGCTCACCTCCCTCAGCACGGCCCCGAAGTCCTCCTCGCTCCGGCAGCCCCGTTCCCGCAGCGCCTGCAACACACGCGGCCCGTGAGGCCCTGCCCGGCCGCGGCCCCGGGGCCGGGTCCCCGTTACCCCCCGTTACCCGTCCGTAGTCGCGGCGGAGCTGCCGCTCGTCCCGGTACCGGACGTGCAGCCCGTAGCGCCCCACGAAGATGTTGTCGGAGAGGAAGCAGGCGCAGGCCAGGAACGGGCGGCCCGCGGACATGTTTCCCACCGGCGGGTGGAGGCGGAGGCACCAAGTGTGGGTCCGGGCGTCAAACGGCTCCGCCGTGCGGGGGACAGCGCCGCTTCCGGTCGGGAGGAGGGAGCGTCGCGAAATTCCGATTCGATTAATAAACGAAGGGAGCTAAAACGTACCCGTTTTATCCGTTTTTATGTGGTTTTGGTGTCATTTCGGTGGCGTCACCGCGGACAGCGCCTGCGGCGGTGCCGCGTCACCCTCACCCTGTCCTCGGTGGGGACGGGACAGCGCTTCCACCCCGTGTAACCGGTCACTGCTGACCCGGTGACAGAGCCCCGACCGGCGCTGACACCACACGGGACAGAGGCAGCACCGGGGGGGGATCAACCACTGCCCGTTCTGAACGGGGAGGGAAGGACGCGCTGAATGCGGGGCTCGGGGCTCAGGAGTGGGTTTGCGGGGTTGCCATTTGCAGACGGTCCCTTACGGTCCACGGCCACGGGGCGCTGTGGTGCCCGGCCCGGCCCTGCCCACGGTGCCGATGGAGGCGGCGCTGGCGGCGGCCGAGGAGGAGGCGGCGGCGGCGGCCGAGGCCTGCGGACACGGCAGCAGGCTCCAGGACATCCACCGGCTGCTGGCCGAGGGCTGCTTCCCCCCCAGCTTCTGCGCCATCAAGAGGAAGAACCTCAAGCGATACGCGCAGAAGTTCGTCGTTGACGGTGGGGGCACCGCGGGACAGCCCCGGGGGGGGACGGGGTGGATGGGGTGGAAGGGACCATAAAGTGCATCCAGTGCCATTCCCTTCCCATGGGCAGGGACCTCTTCCACTGGAGCAGCTGCTCCAAGCCCTGTGTCCTGGAGCACTGCCAGGGATGGGGCAGTCCCCCCTGTGCCATGTCTGTGCCTGGGCATCACTTTTGGGGTGCAGAACGGGTAACCTGGGGTGGCAGCACGGGATGAGCCACAGCTGGCCTGGGAGGACCACGGCAGCTCAGTCCTGGGTGCACAAAAGAGGTCCCTGGGGTTATTTGTGTGCGATCCCAGTGTAAGAGCACTCTGCAGTGTGCAGCAGAAGGTCCCAAAGCAACAGCCCCACTTTGTTGGGTTTCACCTGGTTTTCCCACTGTAGAAAATGCCCCTTTCCCTGGGACTGAGTGGGTGCAATGGCTGTGAGAGGATCTGTTTCACATAAAGCACTCCCATCTGCAGGCGGCTGCCTCTACTATGTGGGACCCAAGAAGGAGGAGAAGCGGGAGGTGGTCGTGGATCCCGAACGGAGGCGGCAGGTCTTCCTGGAAAGCCACTTCACTGACATCGGGAACCACCTGGGCCAGAAGAAGACGGTGCACCGGATTCAGAGCCGGTACTACTGGCTGGGGATTGTGAAAGATGTTGTGGACTGGGTAAGTTGGGAGCAGTGACTGTGTTGGTGACACCAGGATGCCCAGGGAGCAGCCACAAGAGCCCTGCTGCAGGGACAGTGTTTCTGGTGCCTGGTGGTTTGGAACAGGCACTGGGTCACTCTGCAGGTGAGACTGTTGGAACACCCCAAGGCAGCTGAGTAGATTGGGTGTCTTCCCCCAGCATCAGCAAAGCCATGCGGGTAGGACTCATTGTGGCCAATGGAGGAACATGGGATGGTTTCAGCCTTGCTGAGTCTGGCTTTGAGCAGTCTGGATTCCTCCCGGAGCTGCCCACGTCTCTAAACTGTTGTACCAAGAGGAGCTCAGCCTTCCTGCTCATTCTCCTTGGCTGCTTGCCTCCCTGTGTTGTTGCTGCAAGCTCCCTGCAGCAGGGCTCTGCAACAGTGTGGTTTGAAGAAGCATGGTTGCATTACATGGTCCGAGCAGCCCATGCTGCATCCTGGGGCTGATGATTTATGTAGCTGGCAGTGGAAGTTATAAATACAACAAATATCTGCCTACAGCCAGGGTTAGAAATGTCTTAGCTATGGGCCACATGGTGAAAACTGTTTATTGTGTCAAAGAAAGCTGTCAGGTAGCACGTGAAAGGGGAGCTCTGTTGGCTGTTGTGTTGTGTCCTCTTGCACCTCGCTGTTCTGATTGGGTAGAAGGAAGCTGCTCAGATGTGCTGCCCACCTCATCCCTCCATAACCTGACAGAATCTGTCACCATGGTTTAAACTCTTTGACACCTCTGTTTGCTTTCCCAGATCAAGATGTGTGAAACATGTCAGAATGCAGAGCACAACAAGAACGTATCACGGAAAGCACGGCCTGTCAAAGCAGAATCACCCTGGGAAGTGCTGGGGTTAGACATCCATGGTGAGTGTCTGGGGCTGACAGGCTGTGTGGGGCTGACAGACAGGCTTTGCAAGGCTTCCACGTCAGCTCACAGGCAGCGTGGCAGACTTACTGCCTGCCACACGCAGGCACGTGAGCCAGAGCTGCTGCCTCCGGGTGAGGAGGTGCCAAAGAGGCCACAGAGCCTTCCAGGGTGCAACCTGATCCGTGTGAGCGGCTCTGCTCCCTCTCCACACACAATGGGAGCTGTGGGCGTGTGTTCCTTCCCAGAACTGAGCCTGGGATGGGTGTATTTTTGCTGACAAAGGCCACAGAAATGCATTGGCCGAATGACATTGCAGAGCAGAGTCATGGTTGTTCTTGCAGTGGTTGTGTTGCTGGGCTGGGTTTTTGACTCTCCTGATTCGGGTGATATTACAGCATCACATTGATCTTTCTTGATGCTTGTTTATATAGGACCTTTTCCTGAGACAAGCCAAAGCAATACACACATCCTCCTTGTGACTGACTATTTCACAAAGTGGGTTGAGGCTGCTCCTCTGCAGAAGAAAGATGCTTTATCAGTGGCTAAAGCCCTAGCTGCAGTTTTTTACAGGTGGGCTCCTCTGTTGTTGGTTACATTGCACCTCTGCAGTGAGAAGGGGAGTGCTGGGATGTGTGTTGCAAAAATACCCAACATCCACAAGCTGGTTCCCCACAAGAGCAGGATCACTCCTTATACAGGAGGCACTATGCAGTGCCTCTCAGTTGCTCTTCACAAAGTACTTGGGAAGAGACTGTTCTCCTCTTACCAGGGGCAGAGGCAGAAGCAGTTCTCTGAGTAGCCCCAAAGCCAATAGAGCTGGTGCCCCAGTTCTCTGCAGATGTTTTAAAGCCATTCCCTGATCCCTCCTAGGAAGTGTTCATTTTGCACTCACATGGTGCATGTCACCAGGTGACATTGTCCTTGTGGAAGATGCATGTGGCCAGCAGAGATTTACATTCTGAGCAGGAAACCTTGCTTTATCATCCAAAAGCAAGCAAGCTTGGCTGTTCTGGAACAGATGGAGCCAGCAGAGCTTTGTCTGCCCTTGGCGAGGTGAGGCCATGCCAGTCTCCTTAGGACAGACCCTGCTGGAGGATCTCTGTCCTTTTTATACCCCGTTATCACCAGTGCAGATTGAACTCCTCTGGCTCTGCCCTGCAGCTGATGGAATTAAAACCAGTTATTTGTCTTCTTCTTGCTCAGGTTTGGAGCATCCAAGAACATTTATGCCAGTCAGAGCTGGGACTTCTGTGAGGAGGTAGGTCAGTTGCTGGGTGGTTCAAAGATAAGCAGTTATGGGGTTTTTGGGGGGTATAGCTGCAGTATGCCATGTGTAGGGGAGCTGAGGAACTGATGCTGCCTATTCCCTGCCCCATCCCTGTTACCAGCAGTAGATAATTTGCCAGCTTTCAATCTGTCAGGGATTTAAGGCTGTGGTTCTGTGGTACAAGTCCTCCAGCCACATTGCAGCCTCTCTGCTCAGAGGGAAGCATCATGTGAGATCATGTCCATGATATTCCTGCCCTACCACAGGATTAACTGAGCTTCCCCCTGCTATGGAAAGCCTTGAGCACAGGAACAGTCATTGCAGAACATTCTCAGGTCTAACCTTCTGCTGAGCAGCATCTCCAGCATGGGGATAGTGCTGTCTTGTGGAGCATGTGAGCTGCTGGGTACAAACCTGCCTTGTTCTCCATGGCCATGGCCCCTTCTTTGCAGGTCAGCCGGCATCTGTGTGAGCGCTGGAACATCTCTCAGCTCCTCACCCCTGCAGACCCCACTGACTGCACAGGCCTGGACGACCACAGCGCAGAGCTGCTCAGATCCTCCCTCTGCAGCCTGGTGAATGAGAAGCCCAGTGAATGGGACACCCATCTCGACCCCGTGCTCTTCCATTTCCGCACCTCGGTCAACTCCAGCACCAAGTACCCCCCCTTCTTCCTCATGTTCAACCGATACGTGTGCCTGTCGTCCGAGGTAACTGCTCCACAAAGGAGAGCCTTGTAGGAGGTTTGCTGCTGGTACAGCTACCGAGTAACACCCCAATATCTGTGCCTTGTAGGTGGGCTTTGTCAAGGACTCTAAAGAGCAGGGGGCTGGCTCTGGGAAGGCAGACAGCCTCCCACCATTCACAGCTGCAGTTCAGGACCAGCAGAGCATGGTGAAGGAAATTGTAAGTCTTGGGGTGCCTTGAAGTCATTTTGCAGCTAAGTCCCCCAGGGTCCCTTGCACCAGGCTATGCAAGAGCTGCATGGAAGGGGTTTGCCCATACAAGAACAATGCTTTACATACTTAGAGCCCCTGCCCTGTCCAGAAATGCAGCCTCTCCTTTGCCTGCAGGCTTTCTCCTGTCACCAGGCATAGCAGGGAGCTCCCAGGCTTGAGCAAGGTTATGGAGCTGTGCATCCAGCTTGAAGGAGCAAGGCAGAAGCCAGTTCAGCACTGCCTGAAGCTCCACAGGCCTGGCCTAAGAGGAAGTGGCACTTGAGTGGAACCAAGGGCAGCAGGAGTAGAGCTGGACCCTCTGAGCCAGCACCATTTGGTGCCACAGAGAACTATGGTGTGGCTGCTCAGAGCTGGTTGATGAAATACAAGGGATTGGCTTGGTGGCTTTCCCCATCAAGGCTAATGAGAGCTGTGTCCCAGCTTGCCCAGCACCCTGCCATGTCATCTGCATCTCAGATCAGCGAAGGGAGTCTGTCCTTAGGTGGGGACAAAAAGCCTTTAGGGACACAGTTACATAACTAAGAGGTTAAAAGTAACCATGCCCCAAAATAGGAGGACAGAAACTGAGGAAGTTGGGGCTACCATGAGGACTAGTGAACAGAGAGCTGGGTTTGGGCAGAAAGGCCAGCGTTCAGCTCCTGCCTGTCTCTGATGTGCCTGGTGACCTTGGGCAGCTCATTTTGTCTCTGTTCCTTGGTCTTCTGACTTGATAAATGACCTCAGTGTCCCCTGTAGTGTGCTTGGCAATCTGTGTGCCAACAAATCACAGGCAAGACTCAAGTACTTTGTTTGCTCAGTCATTTCTTGCACTTGGACAGGGTTATGTGGTCCTCTCTGATCCCCTGCACTGTGATTCTTCTTGCTGAGGAATAGTGGGAGTAAAATGGGATGGGAGAGAGGCGGCCGAGGAGCTGGGCATGGGATCTGTTCCCAGCTCAGGCTCACTAGCTCAGCTCCCCTTTTGTGAACAGAGATACACATCACAGCACAGGGCAGTGAGAGCTTGCTCTGGGTAAGGCTGAAGCATTCTTTCCTGTCTAAGGGCACTTCTGGTGTGTAGGTCACCAGCACTCACCTGCAGACAGGCCAGGATTTGGGCTGTAATTAACAGGAAGCAATAAAGGCTTCCCCTGGCACTGTGTGACTCCAGCCTAGATCCCTTCTGCCCTCTACTGATGGAGAACTATCAGCTCCTCTGAGTGCAGCCATGAAATCACAGCTTTTGAATGGGAGGGCTGCTGGTGTGGGGTTGGTGGGAATAAGGTTGCAGAGACCTTGCTTAGTCCCTCCCTTGCCCCGGGTGCTGGCGCTGGCCCAGCCATGGCTTACTGAGCTGAGCTCCTCATGCTGCAGTGCTGTTTGCTTTCCCTGAGCTCATGTGAGACAGAGTTGAATTGGGTTTGAAGCAACATCTCAAGGCCCAACCCAAGTATTCCCCTTTCCAGGTGATTGCCAACATGACCACAGCCTACAAGCGGGAGAGGAAGAGCGTGAAGAGGAAGAGCCGGGGGCTGCCCTCTCTTGCCTTCAAAGTGGAAGACAACGTGTTCAGGAGCAATGCTGCTGGCTCCCTGAAGAAGCTGAAGAAGGGGCAGTTTGTGTCCTTCCAGATAGAGACGGTCCTGCCGCCCCAGCAGAGCATGGCTGGGGTGAAGAAAACCAGTTAGCCTCTGGGGCTGCCGGGGTCCTGTGGGGCTGGGGACAGCAGCACGCATGTCCCCAAGGTCTGTGGCCCAGCTGCATGGGGGTCCAGGGTGCAGATGTGCCTGCTCTGTCCGGGGGAGAAGGGAAGGGGAAGGTTCAGACAGAGGTGTCTGTTCAGTCCCATCCCGGTCCAGGTTTGCCCTCAGAGCATCCCTCTGTCCAGGGAAGTGCCACTGCTCTTGCTTGCATGTTGGCAGCAAAAGAGGTCGCAAAGCTCCACCTTTACCATGCTGGGAGCAATCCCATCAATGCCTGGGGAGGTATCTGGGTGCAAGTGGGAGAGAACCAGACACTAGACCCAGCTTAGCCACGTTGTCACACAGCTTTAAACTCTCCTTCCCACTGTCAGCCTGGATGGGGAAGAGTTGCACCAGGGCTGATGCTGGCCATGGGAATGGCTTGAAGTGAGCTTTTTGGTTTTAAGCACTAATTAGCAGCAATTAAACTGACAGTAGCACGTGATGGTTTTAGTTATTGAGGCAGAGAAAAGTGAAGTTTTGCTTTGTAACATGACTGTTCTGTTCCCTCCAGAAAGGGAGAGGGTTCTGGGAATCCCATAGCCTCTTCCTGCACTGATGAGGGTTACAGGGTGCTCCAAAACCGCAGGGATGATAACACTGATCAGCCCTTCTGTCACCTCTATAGCCCAGCTGGATGCACTGATGCCTGAGCACTGGTGTGGGAGCTTGAAGGGGGAAATAATGATTAAAGTGGGATTGTTGGAAATCACCTGTCTCTGTGTCAGGTTCATTTAAACCCCTGTCAGGCCCCTGTTCAGGAGTTAGTTTAAGCCTCTATTTAAGGGTTAATAGAAGAAACTTTGCTGACTTTGTCCTGGCTGTATTGAAAGCCACGTCCTGTGTTGTATCCCCCCCCCCCAGCTGCAGAAAGGAAATAAACCCAATCCAGTAACACAACAAATAACTCAATTTCACAAACAGAGAACTTCCTGAGGTGGGGAAACCCCTGGGGCTGCGGTGGCCGCGTTAGGACATTGTTCATCGGGGTTGAGAACGGGGGTCCGGGTACCCCATAGCGGGGCTCCCGGTACCCATAGCGGGGCTCCCGATAGCACCACGGGCGGGGCCGGGAGCGGGCCGCAGCGAGGGGGCGTGGTCAGGGGGCGTGGTCATGTGTAGGCCACGCCCCCTCCCGACCTTGTTCCCGGGACGCGCCGGCGGCGCCGGGTTGGGCCGGGCAGGATCGGGTTCATCCCGGTTGATTCCCGTTCATTCCAGTCCATTCCCGGTTGATTCCCGTCCATTGCCGCAGCCGGTAAGAGCCGTCCGGGGCTGCGCTGCCTCTGCGGTGCGGGGGGGAACGGGGTGCGGGGGGGTTTGTATGTCCCTTCATGGCAGGCACGGCCCTTCCCGGGAGTCTCCCGTGGGAGAAGCATCCGTTCCAGAGGGAAGCCGGGATGAGGGAAGCGGCTTCGGCTTTTCCATCCGCGTAGCTGGGGACCCCTCTGCGGGTGGCGGAGAGCGGCGCTGGCCGCCCCCTCCTCTTCCTCCTCCTCCTCCTCCTCACCGGGCCGGATCCACGCAGCGTTGCAGCGGATGGCAGCAGCGAGCACCCTGGGAAGCGTGTCCAGCTCCTCCCTGGCACCTCTGCTCCGCTTTGCCCCATCCCTCCCGACCCCATAGACCTTCGTTATTCCCTACCCTGCAGCCTCTGCCACGTTTTCCTCCACTTTTTACCCGTGTATCCCACCTGCCCAAGCACCGAGCGTGCTCTCGGCCATGGGTTCTGTGCCGGGAGGTGCCCTTCTCCCCATCGTTTGCTTTCGGGTGGCTGCAGAGGTGGCTGCGGTCACGGAAGCCGGTGCATGGCCAGCGCATGGCATCCTTGTGCCGTCCCTCCCGCACCATGCACCGTCACGGGCTGCTTGGCCAGCGCAAGTCCAAGGATCAGGTCCCTCCCTCGTGCCCACACGTGGCACCTTTGGGCATAGTGCAGGAGCAGGTGGGGTTTAAACCAAGTCGAGCTTTTCACCTTTCCTCTATCAGTTCAATCCCTGCCACCAGTCACAGCAAAGGGGGCATCCATCCCATGGGATGCGGTTGTGGATTTCCAACCCCTTTGGGTTGGAAACTGGGGGTTTCTGTTGTGTGGCTGAACTGCATGGTGCCAACACAGGGGGTTAGTGGGTTATCCCAAGTGAATATTCCACAGGGCAAGGTGTGACAGGCTGCTGTGCCTGTGATTATTCTTCTTCTGGTGGTGGGGGGTCTGTTAATGAAGCCAAGCTGCTCTCCCTTCTGCTCTCATGTGGTTCACATTGAGTGCTCTGCTTCAGCTTTGTGCCAGGAAAGGTGGAGAGGGGCTCTCAGTAAGTATCTGAGTTTAACACGTTCAGAGCTCCATAGCACAGGACAGGTATCCCAGCATCACCAGGCTGCTGGGGACCTCCTGGCCAGCCCCACCACAGCAAGCAGGGGTGCAGATCCCCACTGAGCTGTGCAGGTTTCTGCTCTGGGATTCAGGATGGGTGGAGGCATCTGGGAGGGAAACATGTCTTCATTTGTGCTTCTTGTTTTATGGAGTATCTTGGAGCGTATGGAGCAGGGGAGGGGAGGAAGGAGCAGAGAGTGGTGTTTGGGGTCAGGCTGGGCTGGTATGGTTGTCCTCCCATCTTGCTTCCCTTTCCCTGCCATCTTCCCAGGGTGAATAACAACCCCATCTCCCACTTCTCGCCCCACAGCAGAAGCTGACATGACCATGTCCTGCCTGTGCTAGAGCTGCCCTCACTGCCCTGGTGAACCCCATCCCAGCATCAAGGATGCGCGCCTGGAAGGCCGTGGCCAGCACACTGGTGCTCAGCGGGGCCGATGTGGTGGTCACCACACTGCTCTACACCCATGGCCGCAGCGGCCGGGATGTCCTACAGGACCTGAGGCACTTCAACATCTTCAACTCACTGCTGGACATCTGGGGGGGCTGCCTGTACCGCAGCTGTGTGCTGCTGGGGGCTGCCATCGGGGTGGCCACCAACACAGCCTATGGCCCCCGGCGCCTCAGGGCATCGCGGACCTTCATCACCATCGTCTGCCTCCTCATGGGCATCTACATGATGGTGAAGCTGCTGCTGTACTCGGAGGTGCGGAGGACCATCAGGGACCCCTGGTTCTGGGGGCTCTTTGCCTGGACCTACGTGGCGCTGGCAGCCACCTTTGGGCTATGGCAGCTTCTGGCTTGTGTCACCTCATCCCGCGAGGCTCTGGGGCCTGGGGCTGGATCCCGTGCTGAGGCAGAGGAGAGCTGTGATGGGGGAACCCCACGGGACAAGCGGGAGGAGGCAGCGGGTCCCACCATCCATAAACTGCTGTCCTACACCAAGCCTGATGCCTTCTTCCTGGGCATTGCTTCCTTCTTCCTCCTCGTGGCTGCGCTGGGTGAGTGAAGGGACATGGGGAGCTGCAGTGTGCTCCCATCCTCACCAGGATGGAGCCATAGTGGGGGGCTTGGCAGCATCCCAGGGTTGGTTTTTGGGATGGATCCCACACAGGATGGATAAAAAATGCAATGAGGCAAAGAAAAAGGGAATAGGGGATAAAATACACTGGGAAATGAAACATCCCCATGTGCCACTGAGGGCTGCACCTCCTGTGACATCTTGTGTGATAGCTGAGTCTCTTTGTGGTGGGGATGGGGTTGTCCACAAGCTGTTGCAGTGGGAATACTGATCCTGTGCTGATCCTGTGCCGTGGAGCTCAAACCCCATGTTCTGTGCTTGTCTGGCAGGAGAGACCTTCCTGCCCTACTACACAGGGCTGGCCATTGATGGCATCGTGGTGCAGAAGAGCATGGACCGCTTCTCCACGGCAGTGCTGGTCATGTCGCTGCTCGCCATAGGAAGGTAATCATAGGGGCTGCTTTTGGCTCTGAATAGGAGGAATTGGGGTTTTCCCATAGGAGCTCCCAGCGGCAGTGGGCATGGGCTGTCCCATTGCCAAGTCCCTACCAGCCTCCAGGGATGCGCTTTGATTTCTGTGTGCTGCCACAGTGCAGAGAGGATGTGGTGGCACTCATGAGGCTGTTGTGCAGCCCTCCCCATCTGTGTGCTGGTGGTGGGGGAGCAGGAACACGGCCAGGGAATGGGTTTTCAAAGGAATGCTGTCCCAGCAGCAGTGTCCCCTCTGGAAGTGTGTCACTATTGGGGTTAGGACCAGCCATCCCCATGCTGATAGCACCCAGAAGAGGTGCGGGCTGGTTTAGCCATCACTTCCTAGGCTGGGAAGTGGTACCAAGCCCTTGGGCATTGGGGTGTTTGTGTTGCTGGGGCTGGGTCTTGTGTCCATTGGTCTATAACGTTTCTTATCTGCAATTAGCTCATTTGCCGCAGGTATCCGGGGTGGAGTTTTTACACTCATATTTGCAAGACTGAACATTCGCCTCCGCAACTGCCTCTTCAGGTCACTGGTGGCTCAGGAGATGAGCTTCTTTGATGAGAATCGCACAGGTTGGTTCCTCTTCCCCCTGGATTTGCTCTATCCTATACCAGTATTGTGTTTCCCTTGCCTTGCCCCACCAGCACACAGCCAGAGACAGCACCCAAGTGCTTGTGTTTAGAAATAGCAGCAGAAAGCTCTTCCCTTTGGTTTCCCCCTGTTATGGGGTTGGGATGGGATTGCCCAGCACCCTGGGGATGTCCCATTGCCACCATCAGCCTGACATTCCGCAGTCTCCCATTCTCATCTCATCCCTCAAACACTCACTTTCCTCCTCCCATCCCTCCTGTCAGTGCTTGCTGGTGGCCACTCTCCAGTTCTGCTGCAGGCATCAGGAAGCTCAGATGGGTGAAGCTTACTGGATGTGCCTGGTGCTCTCCCTGCTTGCAGTTCATCCTGTCCCGGTCCGTGCTGCTCTGGTGTGGTCCCAGCACACTGTAACTTCTTGCCCATTTAATTCAGTCTTGGTGGTATTTTTAGTTTTGAGGCTGTTGCTGTATTTAGCAATAGCTGCACAGTGCCCTGGTAGCTGAGGACATCACAGATGATGTTGGAAGTGGGATACGGGTAACTCCGAGCTTAAACAAAAGCATGGGAATTCAGCTGGACCCAAGCAGTATGGAGTGTTTAGGAACTGAGGGTGATGTTTGCTGGCTGTAACATTCAGCTTCACCAACAGGCACCACAAGAGCTTCACTCCTTAGCAGCTGGGCCCATGTCCTTTGCAGCTCTAGGCTGCAGAGCACATGGATAAACCCAGACAGCCCTGGCTGGTCCTGCCGGGATGGTGAGGAAAAGTGCCAGCAGCTTCTGATGGGCTCCTGACATCCATTGGATATAACTTGGGATTTGGTTAACAGCTCTGGAGGTGCACTCAGTGGTCCAGCAGATGCTCCACGCATGCACCTATGTGCCTACAGTGTGCATGCCAGTATAGGATGCTGCCACAGTCCCCTTTGCTGTCCTGGGGCCATCGTTGATGTCCCTCTTGCATGCAGCAGTCCAAGCTCCTCTGTTCTGCTTCCCATCCGCAGTGGTGGAGCCTCCCCCCTTCCATGCCACCCTTTATAACCCCAGTGAGGGAATGGGTTGAATGGGGAGCTCCATGTGGCCCCTGGCAT
Organism: Melopsittacus undulatus; assembly: GCF_012275295.1. Classification (NCBI taxonomy): domain Eukaryota; kingdom Metazoa; phylum Chordata; class Aves; order Psittaciformes; family Psittaculidae; genus Melopsittacus; species Melopsittacus undulatus. Next base: position 20,815,425 of record NC_047538.1, on the reverse strand, counting down.
GGGGCAGCAGTGACGTGTCCCTGCTCTCCCCTTCCCCTACCCCTTGTTGCTGCAGGGGATGTCATCTCCCGCCTGACATCGGACACGACCATCGTCAGTGACCTGGTCTCCCAGAACATCAACATCTTCCTCCGTAACGTGGTGAAGGCCACAGGGGTCATCTTCTTCATGTTCAGCCTCTCCTGGAAGCTCTCGCTCGTCACCTTCATGGGCTTCCCCATCATCATGCTGGTGTCTGATGTCTATGGGAAGTACTACAAGGTAGGCAGGAGTAGCTGGTGTGGCTGCAGTGTGCTGCAGTGCTGGGCTGTTCCCCTCCTGAAGCCACTGTGGAGGCTGTGGGTGGCTTTGGCAGTGGTGGGACTGATGTCTGAGTGCTTTGGTGCTGGCAGTGGGGCAGGATGGTGGCATTAAACACGTATGGGCAGACAAGTGTAGCCTCGACTCTTCCTTGCTTCAAGCTCAGGAGTGGAAGCATCTTGGGTCTGACAGGAGAGGCAGTTTGGCCATGGGATGTCCTGTGTGTGCCTGTCCTTGTGCAGTCTCTCCTCTCATTTTGCCATGACCCAGTGGGGGTTAAACCCATTGCCGAGCTCCTCACTCTGCCTGGGGCCAGCTCCTCCTGTGGGTCAGGAGCTTGTGAAAGGAGCAACCCTTGGTCTCCAAACCTGTCCCTTTTACTTGGGAACTCCTGGAAGAGCTCATGGGCCAGTCTGACCCTGTCCCATCAGCAGGAATCCTGCCCCAGGACCAAGTCCCCCCTTGGGGACAGCGCAATGAATCCATTCTGCTCCTGGCACAAGTGTGGATGTATCCCAGTGCTCATTCCCATTGCCCATGGCCTGGAGGATGTCACTGTGCCTTCTTTCCCCAAGCCCAGCAGAGCCTGGGGCGTGTGGGGAGATGCTCCATGGGCAGCCCAGTGCCTGCTGAGCCCCCTCTGCCTCCCCCTGCTCCCTGCAGAAGCTCTCCAAGGATGTGCAGAGCGCCCTGGCCAAGGCCAACAACACTGCTGAGGAGACCATCTCTGCCATGAAGACCGTCCGCAGCTTTGCCAACGAGGAAGCTGAGGCAGACGTGTACTGGCAGAAGCTGCAGCAGGTTTACAAGCTCAACAAGCGGGAGGCTATGGCTTACACCTACTATGTGTGGTCCAGCGGGGTAAGTGGCTCCCGTTGTGGAGCTGGGAATGGGCAGGGAATTGCTTCAGATCCCAAAATGCACGTGGGGCAATGGCACTTTTCCACTTTCAAGGAGCTTTACGGGCTGAGCCCAGCTTTAATATCCACTGCCAGGGATGCTGTGTCTCTGTTATTACTTTCCTGCTCCTCAAAGTACATTCCATTCCCCTTAGGGCAGCTGCATCGTGCCACTGAGCAGCCTGTTTTCTCTGGCAAATAATAATGGAATTGATAACTGCTCAAGGTCATGGAAAACCCCGTGCTCTGCCTTGCTGCATTGCGTGCCTGTGCCAGCTCATCTCCGGGGCTCCGGCTGGGAAACAGCTTCAGCTCACAAGCAGATTCTCCCTGTGTGGGTGGTGGCAGGGGAGGCTGATGGGGTTTGGGGATGGTTTTTGGTTGTTCTGTTGTTTTTTCCCCCCAAATTCTTTGTCATCATTGAAAACCAGATGGTTTGGGGCTTCTGCATCGGCTGATAGCAAAGGCTGTGCAAAACCCTCATGTGAGGCTGCCCTTATCTCTGCACATTCTAAGTACCCTCTGGTGAAGGGTTTGTGAGTTCTGGTGTCCTCATGCAGCTGTGGGAGACCTGATGGCTTCCTAAGTCTGGAAGCAGAATTGGAGCATTTTTAGCTTTGTTCCTGGGCTCCCATGTGGAGCTGGAATGTGAACTGGGTCGGCACAGATCCTGCCAAGGCAAAGGAGGCAGAGCCCCTTAAAAGCTGCTCCTGCAGGGCTCACGCATAAAGAAATCAAAGGATTTAGCACAGCCCAGGTAGAGTCTGGAGGGAGCACAGGATCCTAAGGTTGGATCATGGCAGAGCAATAGAGGAGGAATTCTTTCCCTCTGTTTTTGTCCCACAAGCACCACACAGAGCACCAGAGCATCCCTGCTCTTCAGAGCACTGGAGCAGCATGGAACAGAACCTGATGAAGGAAGGCAGGGGCTGGTGTTGTCATATCAGAGCTCATCTGTCTCCTTTCCAGAGTAGGTGGCATCCCCCACACTGATTTCAGGCAAGAGCTGAGGTTATGCTTCAGAGACTTGTACAAAGAAGGAGTGTTTTTTATGTTGCCATGATTTTATGTTCTAAATTGAAATGTCATATACAGAAAGTCTATTTTAGTGGTGAGGTGACTGCATCCTTTGAGTACACATGGTTATGCTTGAGGATGTCAGCCCACAGGAGAGGTTCATGAGATGCTCTGTTATTTCAGGTAAACTCCTCCTTGGCTGTTGTCCCTCTGGACTTGTGCTTTGTTGAATGATGCCAGCCCAGCTCCTTAAATCAGCCCATGTTGTTGTTTTCCCATATCCATGCTCATTGCCATGGCTGTCAGCTATGTGCTGTCAGGGATCCTCAGTTTGGGGCTCACAATAAATGTCAGCAGACAAATGTGGGCTGTTGTGTGAGTAATTGCAAAGGCACCAAAATATCCTTGCTGATTTTTGGGGTGTTTTCTTGCTTTCAGCTGACTCTCCTGGTGGTCCAAGTCAGCATCCTTTACTATGGTGGGCATCTCGTGATCTCAGGGCAGATGACAAGTGGGAACCTGATCTCTTTCATCATTTATGAGTTCGTCTTAGGAGACTGCATGGAGGTAAGGCTGGTTTATCCCTCTGGGCTACCCTGTATCGAGATGATGTTCATCTTCTAGAAGGTCCCAGGGCAGTGCTGGCTTTCCTGCAATGCGTTTCCTTCATGCTGTGGCTTTGCCCACCAGTGGGGTCATTCTTCCCTCTGCTCCCTGCTCCCCTCCTTGCAACCTGAATGTGCTGCCTGTCACCTGGAAAGGCAATTGGGACCAAAGGGATTAGGCTGGCCCTGCGGAAGGGCAGAGTCCTGGCTGCCTCCCAAGCAGTTCCCCTGGATGCAGGGATTATGAAGCTGCCTGGTACATTTCAGGCTTCATTAAAACTTAATTATATTACTTTTTCTTTTCTTTCTTTCTTCCTTTCCTTTCTATTCCCTGGGATAGGCTGCAAGCTGCAGCGTTGGCAGCGCATTAGCACGATGGGACTGTGGGTGGGATGGTGGAGCCCACCCAGGGCTGCCTTCCCCTTGTGAAGGCATAAGCTTGGCTAATCAAGGCAGAAACCATCAAGTTGAGGTTTCCTCGCAGCCAGGAGTGGTTTTGGTGGTGCTTCAGCCTTTATGCAGTGGCAGAGCAGAACTGGAGGCAGCTTGCCCAGCTCTCACCATCTGTTCAGATGGCTGCAGGCTCTGGTGTGTTTCCAGGCTGTGGTTTTGGGGTGTGTTTGGCTTGGTTTGGGGTTTTTTTCCCCATCTCCTGATGGGAAGGCAGCTGCAGTAATAAGCTGTTCTGCAGCTCTAGGTTTAATACTGAAATGAGCAGCTGTGACAGGGGTTTATTCCAGGGAAGCCAGTGTCAGAACCCAGTGGTTGTAGTTGGGAAAGGGCAATGGTAAATCCACCAGGAATATATCCCAGCAGGAAACAGCCTTATCAGCTGCCAAACAGTTGTCTAAAGGGTCCAGCCTGGAGCTGCTCTGCATTTGAGATATGTGTTAGGGAATGAGCCAGCCATCATTAGGGGCTGGAGTGATGCGCAGCAGTACATGGGTTCTGTTCAGCCCCTGTGCTGGGGAGCTGCTGGTCTTGAGCAAAGAGATGGGTGAAGAACTTTGCTGGAGCTTTGGGTCATGTGTCTCCTGGTGCACATCTCTTCCCAATCCATGTTCTGTTCCCCTCTGAGGCTACCCATGCACAACATCCTCTTAGATACCTTTCCCCTGGATGCATCCATATATCCCCTTCCATACCCTGCAGAGGGGGATGACCTTTCTTCCCCTGTGTCTGATGGCTGTAGTTCATGTCAGATGATAGAAGGCTTGGGAATCCTTCAACCACTCTCCCTATGAGTGGCACTGACTGACTTCCATTGCATGGGAGGGTCTCACCATTGCCTCTTCCCTTCCAGTCTGTTGGCTCCGTCTACAGTGGCCTGATGCAGGGAGTGGGAGCTGCAGAGAAGGTGTTTGAGTTCATCGACCGCAAGCCAACGATGGTGAATGATGGGTCCCTGGCCCCAGAGCACGTGGATGGGAAGGTGGAGTTCAGGAACGTGACCTTCTCCTACCGCACTCGCTCTGCAGCACGGGTCCTGCAGGTGAGCCCTGTGGGCACAGGGTGCTCCCCACCATGAGGCATCACAGCAATAACCCATCCCATGGGGAATGTCAGCTGCCTGTTTGGAGATGCATAAAGGCAGGCTCAGTGGCACGCTGGAAAACACATTATAAGGATCAGTGGGTGTTTAGGGCCGACCTTCCTTACAGGGAATGAGGTTTATTAATAAAGTCTTTGTTCCCTGCTCAGGCATTAACACGTCAGCAGGGTACAGGGCTTCCTGCCAAGCTGCCTTGGACTGTTTCCATGGGAAGAGGGGCTGAGGTCATGAGGCAGGGGGAGGCAGCAGGGAGGTTAGTTTGCTCTGCTGGTTTTAGGGTCCTGCTACATCCGTAGGGAGATTTGGAGCTAGGAGAGATGGCTGACATAGCACAACACTGTCCTACAGGGTCACCGTGGCCAGATTGTGTCTGCCTTTCTTGCCTAGTGTCCAAGCTGCTTTCCCTTGGGAAAAGCCAGGACCTGAGCATGCTCTCCCATCCGTGTTGCAGAATGTGTCCTTCACCCTGCATCCCGGCAAAGTGACTGCACTGGTGGGTCCTTCAGGGAGTGGGAAGAGCTCCTGTGTCAACATCCTGGAGAACTTCTACCCTCTGCAAGAGGGGCAGGTGCTGCTGGACGGGCATCCCATTAACATGTACGATCACAAGTACCTGCACTCAGTGGTACGAGCGACTGATACGTGTATTCTAGCTATGGCCTGAGCGGAGGGGATGGATGGATGATGGATGGTAGGGATGCATGTTGCTTTGGAGTTGACCTGGCAACTTATGAGATGTCCAGAAAGCTGGAGGTGGTCCAGGATAATTAGTGGGGGTGGAAGGGAAGGGATGGAGAGTGGTTTCATGGGGACGGGGGAGCCATCCGAAACCAGAACAAAAGCCATGTTTTGTTTTGTATCTGTTGGCTGACACAGTAGAAGTATGTTTGTGGTTGTTGGATTAATCATCATCTAAACCAGGTTTGCAAGAAGAGTTTTGCATTCCTCCAGCACTTAAGATCTTAAAGTAAAGCTCAGATAATGGGGAGTTAAACCCCTCTCAGGACCCTGGCAGCAAGTGGAGCACCAGAGGGGCTGGATGGTTTGTCTACGAAAGGGGTCTGGGCCCCTTGGCTCTCATCTGTGTCTCAGCACAGATGAGCCTTCATCTCCTCTGCAAGTAACTGCTTTCTTTGTTTGCCTCCAGAGCAAATGGCCTCACAGCCAGCAGGAAAACCTACAAACAATTGATCAGAGACAGGCAAAGAAGCCAAAGTCACTGTGTCTAATTTACATTCCCTGCCCGTACCGAGGGAGCATTAAAACACAAGCGAGCCTTTCAGTTCAGAAAGCCTGGTGTGGCACCAGGAGCATGGGGAGAAGTCCATTAAAATATGACCGTGTCCCACTGGCTCCCTCCATGCCCAGTTCTGAGCAATAATGTGGAGGGTTCAATTTATTCCAGTCTTGAAGGTTTGACAAAGGCTTGAATGCGCGAGCGAGCAGCAGTGGCTGTAAGGTAGGACAGGGAGGCTGTTGCTAAGCAATTAGGGGATTGCAGCAGCTATGTCCCTAACTTGCTAATTCTGGATTAAAAGATGCAGGAGAGCCCAGGCGTGAGTACTGGCCTTGAAGAGGGAATCAGCAAAAGCCTAGGAGAGGGTTTTTCCAGCCTGCCTGGTCCCTGCAACTGGTTCCCATCCTGAGAAGAGCAAACAGTGATGGGAATGTCTGTATCTTGGTTTAACGGTGGGGCTGTGCTTGAGCCTTACCCAGCAGGAGCAAATGCTGATGATCTGTGATACCGGCCAGTGCATCTTCTGCTTCCAACGCCCTGCTCTTCCCTTCCTCTCTGCAGATGTCCCTGGTGAGCCAAGAGCCGGTGCTGTTCGCCCGCTCTATTGCGGATAACATTTCTTATGGCTTAACTTCAGCCTCCTTCGAGTCAGTGGTCCAGGCTGCCCAGAAGGCCAATGCACACTCCTTCATCACGGAGCTACAGGATGGATACCACACAGGTACCACATCCCTCTGTTTGGACTTGCACTTGCCGAGGGAAAACAAACTGTCCCCTTGGGTGGAAAGTCAAGCAGGTAGTGATGGACATTGATCTTTGGCAGCTTGGTGGTGGTGTAAGGCAGCTACATGGAGAGGTGCAGCACCCTGGCTGCCTTTTGGGCTGACTGAGCTGCTGCAGGATTGCTGAGCCCATTCCAGGCAACGGGATGAGCGTTTCCCATCCCATCCGGACCAGTCCAGCTCCTGGTGCCTGGCAGTGTGATGGAGATGTGGCACTGGCAGCCTCATCACTCTTCAGTGCAGGGATCAGGAGACAAGCTCAGAACTCGCCTGCAAAGGAAGAAAGTAAACCTGTGGTAAATGCAGAGCAATAAAAGCTGGTGTATTTGTGACAATGGGGCTTGGAGAGGGGCAGCTCAGGCTCACAGTGGTTTGTGTTTATGGGTGAGCAGGCAGAGCTTGAGTTTGGATGATCTCAAGGACTTCTACTGTTTCCATGAGCATCAGTCCCTCAAACCCTAGGCCAACAGTGGAGAAGTTGCTGCTGGAGGGAATGACAGCATCCTCAGGGATGTTTTGCTCATTTAAGTTGCTTTGCCAAGTGAGCAGAAGCATTAACCTGGTCTTTGCTTCAAGGCGTGACACCATCCTGATGCTGTGGCTGGAGCTGGACTTGGTGGCAGCTCTTCATTTTAACTTGAGCCTTTCTTTCCTCTCTACCTTGACCCAACAGAGGCAGGTGAAAAAGGAGCCCAGCTCTCAGGTGGCCAGAAGCAGAGAGTGGCCATTGCCAGGGCCTTGATCCGAGCCCCCCCCATCCTGATCCTGGATGAAGCCACAAGTGCCCTGGATGCAGAGAGCGAACACGCGGTGAGTGGGTGACTCTGGTTTGGGCCAAAGAGGCAATCTGGGTTTGGAGGAAGGGCTGCAGCTTCAGTTTCCAGCCTGTGGACAAGCTTAGTGTTGACATGGTGCAATCAGAGCTTTGGGTAAGATGCTAATTCCTGAGCAGCAATTGGCTTCCAATGCTGCTGTAGCATTAGAAGGGAATAATCAAGAATAATCAACCAAGAAGGGAAAATCCTATGCTCACAGCAGCCAGCGCCTGATAAACCTGATGAGATGGGGATCTCTGACCTTTTTAAATGGGGGAAGTGTTAACTGGCATACAGCAACTGTGCAGCCTTTTAGGATGCAATCCTGAGGAAGACCCTAAAATTGGTACTGCATTAGGGAGAGCAGGACTGCCTGAGCTTAAATCCCAGCTAAGGCACCAAAGAAGCCACGCTTGTAGGAATGTAAACTGAGCTGGTTTATGTGGCTGGGATGTGACAGCTCTGCCAGTAGCAGTTTGGCCTCCCTTGTTCAATGATGTGAAGGAGAATAGCTCAAACTTGAGGTGTGAGGATGTCTCCCAGTCCCAGAGGATGAGCGCTGCTGGCCCTGTTGGCTTGCACATCCTCAGCCATGTGCATGGTACCCAGTGCCAGCCAGGGGTGTCAATGTGGCCTGGTGGCCATCTGCCTGCCTTTAGACCTTAGTGCTATTGTCTGTCTCTTGGCTGGAAAACAACTCTCTCTTGCTTTGCCTTGATGCACTGAGGAAATAGCCCCCCTTTTACTGAGCAGGATTGGTTTCCTGCAGTCCATGCCAACACCTCGTGGCCTCCAGATCTGCAGTCCAACTCTAACAAGCACTCAGTTTGCAGGATCAGACCTGTGTGCATACCTGAGGGCTGGCTGCACTGAGACAGAGCAAGAGCAGGGATGGACATGCTGGTACTAGCAGTGCTGCAGGGAGTCTTGTGTCCTCTGTAGCCAGAGGAGAGCAAATCCCTTGTCCAGAGGCTTCTTAAAAGAGACTACAAAGCTGCTGTTCTTCCTTCCAAAGCAGAACCATTGATGCTCAGGCACTAATGTCTTTTCCTCCTGCACAGATTCAGCAGGCGATCTATGGCGACTTGCAGAACCACACAGTGCTCGTCATAGCTCACAGGCTGAGCACTGTGGAGAAGGCACACAACATCATTGTGCTGGACAAGGGCCGCGTGGTGCAGCAGGGCTCGCACAAGCAGCTCATGGAAGAAGGAGGCCTTTATTCCAAGCTGGTGCAGAGACAGATCCTGGGACTGGAGGGGGCCGGCGCAGACAGCCTCCAACCTGCAGCCCGGGGGGATACAGCGAAGGCTCCGGGTGGGCTGGAGGAGGAGTTCAGGATAGACCATTCCCTGCCGGTGGCACAGGACGATTACAACAGCAGTGCTCCCAAGTGAGGGCAGCGATGGCCGGATGCTGGCTGGGATGCTGGGACAGGAGGTGGCTTGTCCACAGGCTGCAGAACGCCGCCCGTTTGCTCACACACCCGTGCACACACCAACACACACTATAGAGCTTCCTGCATTACAGCCCAGCAGGCAGCTGCCGGCTGGTTTAAACAGGGAAACGGATTAATTCGAGGGAGTTGGGTCTTTAGCAATTCCCAGCGTTTCTATTGGGTTTCTTTTCTTACTACCAGTAATTCCACTCGACTGGGACTTTTCTCCCGTCGATATGCATGTGTAACTGCTATTAACTGTACTGGATGTCAAATGCATGCATGGAGGGGAAGATTGAAAACCCCTTCAGGAACTTCAGGGGGTGGCTTTTGTGGCTGGATAGAAAAGCCGACTGTAATCCAAGGTTCTGTTCCCACTATCAGTCTATGGGGCCCATCCAAAGTCTGCTGAAGTCTGTAGGGAGCTCCCTTTGGCTTCAGTGAAAACTGGATCACTCCTATGGGGCTGAGCACAGGGAGAGCTTTGCACTGAGTGCCTGCAGGCTCAGGCTCACAACCATTGCTGCTGAGCTTGTACCATGTAGTAACCATCCTTGCTGGAACGAGCCAGGGGATCAGGAGGCAGATGCTGCTTTCAGATTTGCTCTTGGTGCTTGGTGGGTGTTTGTTTTAAAGGAGGAGAAGTTTTACCATCATTGGGGTAGGTTTGGGGTTTTCTGTTGTTTGGGTTGGTTTTGGGTTTGCTTTTTTTACTCTTTGTGCACTGTGCAATTGCCTGGCTCCAGCATCCACTGAAAATTGGTTTATTTCAGATCTTTTTAACTCACAAACGCTGATGCTGGTTTGAGGGATAACACTGCTAAAGACAGGCGGAAGATACTAAAAGACAGCACTTTATGAACCCACCAAAGCTTTGTTCAGCTTCAGGCCATGCTGGTGACTTCTGCATGGGAAATCTGTAGGGTTTCTTCCCTTGAAGTCCCACCTGAGCTGCCTGAACTCTCAAATGTGTTCCTTTGAATAGTATTTATTATAATATTACTTGCTCTTAGTATGAGGGAGAGAGAGAACTATGTTGCTCCTACCCCTTCTGGGTAATGGCTCTGGCTTAGTAGTGTTATCCTGTCATAGACTGGTGAAGAAACCTATGCAGCCAGGCAGGTGCTGTTGCAAACTAGCATTTCTATGGGGAAGAGAGACTTCAGACTGTGTGTAGTTAAGACATTATCTCAAGCACTTTAGCTCTCATGTTTTCTGATATCCGAATGCTGCTGCTCTTTCCTTTCCAGCAGGTTTGCGTTGCCGGTCTTGGAGATGTTTTGTTCCCATTTAGTGATGTTTTACAACCTCTTTAGTGTCCTTGAGGAGGGATGCTCAGAAAATAAAATACTACCTCTGCCACTCAACATGGAGCCAATGTAGTGGGGGTGTTGTTTGCGGTCAGGGTTTTCAAGGTAACATCTCTGATGATGGCTGTGTGTATCTGCTATCCATGTTCTAGCTGCCTCGCAGGGAATGACAAGAACCTACAGAGGATTAGGTATGTAAAAGCCTTTAGGATCTGCTAATGGCCATAAGCCATAGGAATAACCTGTTTAAGAGCTCCTCTCCATCCCGGATGCCATGGGGCAGTCAGTCTCTACGCAAGGGCAAGCAGCCTAACCCGTTCTCAAAGAACAGCACTTTGTGACTGGAGTCTTTTCAGCTGCTTCCTTGTGTGATATGATAAAAATCTGTGCCTTGGAAGAATGAGACCTCTCCTTGTCTTATCTCCCTCTGCTTGGGAAACCTCTGCCACGCTCCGAACCCCACGGTCCACCCCGTCTGTAAACGGGAATGCATTCCTGCCCCATGGAAGTTTGCATTGCGTGGCTATGACGAGGTTGGGGGTTCCACCCAGCGCTGGCAGCCAGTGATTCATTCTGCATCATTATCAGTGCCTGGGAGCAGAATGTGGCCAATGGGTCATGGAAGTGGAATTAATTTCTACTCCATTATAAAACTGGGAGGAGGGTGGGGGGGAATTGGAAGCTGGGACCTAGTGAAGGCAGCTCACCCTGGGAAGTGCTGATAGGGTGATGTCTGTACATGAGATGCTGGAAGAGGCACTTTGATTGTATCCTGTGTGTCTCTCCCAGGCCATGCTGCATAAAGGAGAACTGGAGGATAGGATTAGTTTTATTGCAAGGACTACAGTGACTTTCAGGAAGGGAGCCTGTGCTTCCCAAGCCTGTTCTGGTGATAATCCCAGCCTTGCATTCCCAGGCCAGGTCCAGCTTTAACTGAAACGGCACCTTGGAAACAGCAGATCGTCCCTGCTGGTGGCACTGGTCCAAGCTGATAACAGGACCTGGCTTTGTTCATTGCCACAGGTGCTGAATTCTCTCTTTTGCATCCAGGTAACTCGAGGCTACTTTTCCACTGAGCCTTACAGGTCATGGCTTCAAGTCCCTTTATGGTGCTGTTGGCAGGTGACAGATGCCTCTGCCTGAATGCTAAAGCCATGAGGGTTTTCTTACAGCCTGGTGGGAGCTCCACACCGCCTGGGGCATCCAGCAGCACTAACCCTAATGCAGACATCTCTGCTGGCCCAGGACAAACCCAATGTCTGTACTGAAAATCCCACTTTTCGGAATCATTCCAACTTGTTTTTGAAGTGAATCTGAGGGTCAGAGATGCCCATTTCAGCCTAAGGCTGGTGGTGAAGATGAGCTTAACTCAGTGCAACAATGGGAACTGCTCCAGTGCTGGAACATGAGCTGTTTCCTACCCCTGCCTGCTCCCTTGGGTCTTGCTGCCTGTGGGCAGTGTCTGTGTTTCAGGCTGTTCTCCTGGACACAAGGCCACTGTTCCCTCTGAAACCCACCACTTTGTGGTTGTGGGTTTGCCCAGGGTTGACATTTGTATGGGAACGCAGTCAAACTGTTCAGGAGCTTCACAAGGGCAGTCATGCAGAGAATGTTTCTTCTCCTCATAGGAAAAAGGCTTCTTCACAGGGAGCTCCGAGGGGTTTGTCTGGAACCTGGGGGGCACAAGGCTCTCATTGTAGAATTGGAAGCATTGAAAGCACAATAGATTACAAAGGTTGCCTCCATATACTCCATATATATGTATACTCCACAGCAGGTTGGTTTCCCCACTATTAATAAGCTCTAACCATTCTCTCTAATAGCTAAAACCACAGCTGTATTTGTTTTAAACATTAGGGAACCCTATCCAAGATGATGTTCAAGAGCAGCTCCTATAGCACTAGCTATTCCCAAGGACATGTCTTTACCCTGCACCTTTGCACAAACAAGGTATGTGGCTGACTGACCCAGTAAATGAGAAGACTGTAATGGGAAAAACACAGCTGTGTTTATTCCAACAACTTGTCTCCTGGTGCACCAACCTCTGCCTCAATAAGCACTTGTGTTTGCATTGGTGGCTGTGCTTTCTAGGCCTTCAGCAGGTCTGGGAATACCACAAGCAAATAGAATGAGTGCTTCTAGCTCAGACTCAGAGATGTCTTAAGTCTGGGGAGGAACATTTGCCTTTTACTGTAGCTTCACCATGAGCTTAAGGCAAAGAAAGTATTTGCAGGTATGCAAACCAGCTCCTCATGCCTGCGGCTCCCTAAAGGGAGGTGTATGGCACTAACATCAGTGCTTGCTCTCTCTCAGGCAGCAAGACCACTGTTCTCTCTCAAACAGGACCACAGGTTCTCTCCCAGGATGCTGAACGTGCAGGTTGGTTTCATGTGTGAAGGGATCTGGATTATGAAATCTAAACAGAAGAATAGACTGTGATTTTAATATATAGAAGGAAATTAAACTGCAAATAAGGCTGAGGGCTTATCTGTCCATTGAGCAACTAGGCTAATAAGGGTTAATAAATGCTGAGGATTAGACTTGCAAATTCAGTCTCTACATAACCAACCAGTTTTTCCAGGAAAAGAAAAGAAGTTGTGAAGGTGACTTGCAAAATATGTCTGAATGTAATAAATATGCATGGCTACAGTGCTGCTGCCTGTAAAAGGATGTGAGGCGACAGAAGGAAATCCAAGATCAAGTTTAAAAGGCAAAAACCCCTAACATCTAATTTAAACTAGGCTGGATGCCAGTTCTCCCCAAGACCGAAGCCTGACTCCTTATTCACCATGACATGGTTTCCACTGCAATCTTCCCAATTCTTTATGTTCCATTTCTCCTGTAATAAACCCCCTGACTTCTCTGCTTTGCCTGCTTGCAATTTGAATGCTTGTGAATGGTGTCACCCTTTGAAAGGATTTCGGCAAAGGCAAATAGGAGCCAAGGCTGAGTAGCTGATAAATCTCAGCCTGCAGCACTGCAATAGTGGGTAATCCCTGTAGCCTAAAATCCCAGTTTATCTGTGATCCTCCATGTTCTGTCCAAGAGCTGTGCTATCATAAACCCTTTATGTTTCATGAAGACTGCTGAATGGAAAGGCACCTTCCTACCTCTCCAAGTAGAATACATAATTATACAAGAGCAGCTGACCCCTATTATCTTGTCTGTCAACCTCAGCAGCCTTTCTGGCCGACTTGAGAACTTGAGCACATGCAGATGCTGATCAAAGCACTCAAAAGCCAACCAGATGTTTAATATAGACACTCGTCCCCAACATCACCAGAACCCAAGCACAGCTACACAGGGAGAAGTGGTATTTTCAACGTGTGTTATACTTGAGCACAAATAAGTATGTTCTCCCTGTGCACTTTGGGATGAATTCATTGTTCTGTATTATTCTGCTTCTAACTAATACTGATTGCCATTCACTAAAATAATCCATCCCTTGATGTCTAGAGCAGTGAACTTCCATCGGCTCCATGTAAAAAGAACAAGAATTAGTTACAGAAAAGCTCTTTAGATGACAGAAACCCATTTTTCCTAACAGCATATTGACAATGCAGTTATCATACTGTAGTGCCCTCCACCAGAGATACTCACCTAGAGCACCTCTACAAGCATTATTCAGTGTGAACATTTCCTCTCCACCCTCACCTGCGACTGAATGGCTCTTCTTCTTTATAGGCAAAGGCATTATAGTAGAGGGAAGCTGAGAGCTGCACTCAGGATCACCCCGAAAGGCAGTGGTAAAACTAGATTCACAGCATGAAGCTGAGTCAGACTCTTCTAAACCACACTCCCCCCTTACCAATTATTTAGCTATGCTACGAAGTTACAGTCCCTCATGTTCTTGGGAAGACAGGGTTTCTTTTAATCCCTCAACTAATTCCTCTCTTTATGTGTGTATATATGGGTGTGTTTGCATGCACAGATTTACAACCTGGGTTAACACTATGTCCTCTTGCTGGCGATGTGGAGGTACGGTGTATGATACCGTGTTGGAATGGCAGCTCTCTACTGGGTTTACATAACAAGGTCGGGCTGCAGTGGCCATGCAAACCCATGTCAGTGCCAAGGGGTACATGTGCTGACTCATCTGCACCCCACACAAGGAGGAGCTCAGCACATACCGCAGCAGCAGGAAGGTGCATTGACGTGGGTGAATGGACACCTATCACTAATCACCACCTCCCCACCCTAAGTAAGCTCAGCTCAGCTTCCTGCTGCCCAAATACCTCGCTCTTACCTGCCTCTGAATGCACTCAGTTTGCACCATGGGGGTACAGGAGCTCAGCACTAGGCAGGCAGAAGGCCAGGAAGCCTTTTTCTACCCGTGTCATGGTGTTTGCCTTTATTACCTGTGGGTAATAAGACACAGAGGGCTTTTGGGCTGGAGAGCTCAGCTTAGTTATAGAGCAAGAGACTAAAACTGGAGCGGTCATGTCTTCATTCAGCTCTGCCAGGAAGTACTGGCTCACTTCTTGCATGTGACTGTACCATCATCACAGTTTGATAGCCTTGCATCAGAGGTGGATTCAGTTCAACTGTATTGATTTTGTCCCCACTGAGATAAAGAACATCAACCCCAAAGGACAACAACCACATGGCCATTCCCTCCCATTCCTTTGGCCCATGAGCCACTGGTTCTCCTTGGTGCCACACGCATGGCAACAAGCACACCCATGATCTCTTAGGTACAAAAGCAGACCAGGTAGGTGGTGTATGCATAGAGATGCATACCTCTTAGGTTATGTTAACACAATTAATTGTTTTAGGTGTAATTGTCCTTATCACCTGTGCTAACATCAGTAGTAACCAGGAAACTCCAAAGTGTTACCACAGAGTGCCTAGTACAGTGTTGGTAACTTAACAAACACAAATCAGGAGAACAGAATGCAGCTATGATGTTTTAATGGATATAGCTATGATGCTTTAATTGATGCAGAGCTTTTGCTACATGACTAAACTCTTTGAATTCACCATAAAATACATCGGTGGCAAGATCATTTCTCGCCCTTTGCTCTTGAAGAAGAAAGTGCTTATGATGGACACAAAGACCCAGCACCAAAGCTTCGCAGGATGTGATTTTGGGCTGGTTTTAACCTAACCAGGTATTCAGCCCTGTCACCTCGGTCACCCCCCACCCTACCGCCCTTTGGTACCGTCCACTACCTCCTCCCAGCCCCTTTGGTCCGCCCCGCCCCGCACGCTGCCGCCCCGCCCTCCCAGCAGGGGGCGCCGAGGGCGGTGCCCACCGGGGGCAGGGGCGACAGCACTTCCGGTTGGCGGCGGCGGCGGAGGGGCCGGTGGGGCCGGGGGAGCCGGGGGCAGCGGGGCCGGGGGAGCCGGGCCGGGATGGCGCTGGACGTGCGGCGCCTGGAGGCGCTGAGCCTGCAGGAGCTCAGTGCGCTGCTGGACGACGAGGAGCAGCTCCAGGACATGGCCCGTGAGATGGAGGAGGTGAGGGGCGCTCCGCGTCCCCCGGGTCCCGGCTGCGGCCTCCCCTCGGGCCGGTCCCCCCCTCAGCCCGCCGGGGCGGTCGTTGTCCCCTGGCCACGGCCGCTGCGGGTGTGGGGTGTCAATGACCGCCTGCCCCCCCCCGGCTCCGGTGACTCCCCCCACCCGGGCCCTGCTTGAGCCGCTTGACGGTGGCCGGTCCGCCATGGAGCCGGTGAACACGGAGCCCCTGTGCTGCGGGAAGCGCTGCCTGCCCCTCTCCCCCCTTCCCTCTCGGCCTTTTGTTTGCTGGCCCTCGGTGATGGACGGGGGGTCCGTGCCTGGGCACTTGTCCCGGAGGCCGGTGCCAGGGCAGGGCTGAGGGCTCGCCCAGCCGAAACCGCTCGGTTTGGGCTAAATTAGGAGACAGTGACGGGCCGGAGGTGGGATCAGCTCTTCCGTTAATGCAGCCCTTGTTCTGTGCCATGAGGGAGGATTTTGTCAGGGGGAAGCCGGTCCCATTTGTGGGCTCCATCTCGGGGAGCAACTTTAATTCAGAGCAATATGAAAGAGCTGTCTGTGTGCCCGAGTTGGTATGCTGGCCGCAGCCGGGGCTGTCAGGCGTTCTGCTGCTTGTTCTGCCCGTTGAAATGCCTTTGTCAGTGTATCGGGCTTCAAGCCGTGCTTTTGGAGCTATGGTTATTGAAACAGAAGCCCGTTTTCTTCCCGCTGCTGTGGTTGTCTTTTACTGGGTTGTCTATATACCAATGGACACTGTGAGCAGTTCTGGTACGAGGCTGTTGAAGGTTATATGGCCACAGATGTGTCTGAGAGACTGTAATCAGCTAACAGTAAATAAGATTAAAAGATTTAGATGAAAACTTTTAAGGAAAGAAATGTGTTGAACTTCTCTTGGTCTTGTATTTATTGCATTGGGTTTGGGTTGAAACCAGAGGACAAAAGGAAAAGTGGCAATATATTCTTGAGACAGATTAGTTTATTAAGTCAAATCAATTATAATTGCTTTCCCTCTAAGATGCCTGCCCTTTTGGTACTTCCAAGGGAATTGTTCTGGGTCACTTCAAACCGTATTACAGATGCAGAGGCCCACTGAAGGTTAAGGTAATAAGGTGTCCTTATGGCATTTACTTGCTGCATTGGGCAGCAGTTTGTATTCTGAACTGTAGGTCAACAGATCTGAAAGAGAGGGCAGGCACTGCAGCTTTCTATTTGAGCTTGTGTTTTAGGAACTTAAACTGCTGAAGAAACAGATACTGCTGTAATAAAGGGAACACACAGATCTTAGAAGCACTGTGGTTTGCTGGAGGGCAGGAGTACCCTTCTGTTAAAAGCTGAGTAAGGCAAGCCAGTAGATTAGAATGGTCTTCACTTTGTAAAGATATAAATGGGTGCAGTATTGCTCTTTTCCATGTGACCTCTGACAAGGTGCATGAGCAGGTCTGGCTCAATGGGCTCCTTTGTTGTTTATTTGTCAATACACCCTTAAGATCCTAGGTCAGAAGTGGCAGAAAACCTCATGACCTTGGTAGAAAAGGTTCTCTTTCACTGCAGAACTAGACCATATTCTCCATTTGACCCTCTGGTTTTCCTCTTCAGCTGGCAACAGAAGGCTTTTAAATTGTAGGGTAAACTTCTCTGGGCCTGAGGGAATATTTTGTGGTGCTTGGAGAGTGTGGCTAGGTTTGAAGGTATTTGGGCTGTGTGGAAATATGGCTCTGCACTGTCTGGTATAATCCTCTTGTATTGTGCAGGGAGGCTTTTACTAGTCTGTCCAACTAGAAATGCACTTACCCACCTTGGAAGGCATTGGCCATACTTGAATACTTCCTCCTCATTCTGGTTGTGCCTTCACTGAGTTGTTCATTGAATTTGTGCTGCTGGGTCCTGAGTTTTCATTGTGAAGCATGTGGCAGGAAGAGGGAGAGAGGGAAATCCTGAACATGAAGACGGATCTGTGGTGACTTCACTGCTGCTTGTGTAGGTGTTTGGTTGTCAGTCCGCATGTATCTAGGTTGGAAAGTTGTTCCAAAGTCCTTAAATTAGTAATTTTATTGTGGGATGCTGTATAAATCATGATTCCCAAGTCACTCCTCTGAAGTCACTTGTATTTTCAGTGGCAGAGTTGGCTAAAGCTGATTACTCCATGGCTGAAAAAACCTTTGTTCTCCTCATCGCAAGGGAAACCCAGCTCAATACCCAATGTTCTGCTCACAAAGAGGAGGGTTTGGAAAACCACTTGGCTTTCTTGCTAATAGCTAAAAATAGGCACTTCCAACCTTAAAGGGAATGTGTTCCTGTGCGGCATTTGAGCAGGATTTCTGTGTGTCACTGTGGGGGTGTGTGTATGCATCTGTGTGTGGGAGCTCACATGCACATTGGTGTTTCACAGGGGTAGTGTGCATAGACAGTGTCCTTCACACTGTATCCCCAGGTGTGTGAAAATGTGGCAGCAAAAAGCTAAGCTGCTGCTTTTTCTGTCTGGAAGGTTGGTTTTGAAGCCTGTGGGCTTAAACAAGGAGCATCTTGTCTGGTAGAAAGAGGAAGGAAGCCGGTTGTCTGGTACTCCTAGTCCTTTAAAACTGAGGAGGGTTGGGTTTCTCTTCAGTAACCCTTTGAGGTTAATCTCTGCAGCACATCTACAGATCTTAGATTTTATTTCATCTTCATGAAATAAAAGTGTGTTGTTTGTAGAAGTGAATTTTGGTGTAACAGCATAATAGGATAACAGGACTTTGTGATTTGATGCTGGTGGTGATGTGTTTTCCTTTTATCTACTGGAACATCGCTTTAGTAACAGTGTGACATTATGTTACTGACCGCTAAGGTTCTAGGGACAAGAAGCATTTGCTCTTCAAGACCCATAGGAAATCAAGAAGTCAGAATTGTGTTGCCTTCCTCTCACTCCAGGATTTCAGAGCACACTGGAAAGCACAAACACGGTTTTTGAGTGTAGTCCTTTTCTCAAAAGCCGATTTAAAACATCGGGCAGTGCAGAAAGCCCAAGTTAAAAGCATGCGAATTCATGCCCAGATTTCTTGGGATTCCCACTCCTGCCCTAAAACCACATTGTGCAAGTGGTTATGTTCTTGTTTGCCAACCATGAAATTTAGTTACAAAGTGAGGGGTTAGACTTGGTGGCAACCATAGATTTTCTGTTCCAGCCAAGCAGGGAATGAGTGACCTGCCTGTGCCTGACCAGTGCAAATTGCAGTTCTGGGTGTCCCTTTCCTCTGCAGTAAACACCTAGGAACTGAAACTTGCCCTTTAACCTTTATTTTGTCATTTTTAAAGCTAGTACTTATATAATCAGAAGATCTAAATTTAGCAAATCTAATGACTTTGGAATATGTATTAATATTTATTACTAAGCAGATGTTGTTAGAGGGTGTGTTATCGTATACCGGCACTTGATGGGAAGCACACTTAAACCTTGTGTAAAAGAAGTCTTTATTCTCCTGCTGTGCACCTGTCAGCTCCTGTTTCAAGGCTGAATTTGACACTCCAAACGTGCATCCTTATACTTCCCCAGTGTGACTGCATAATTCATTCCTGGTTTACAAATACGTGTAAGTGAAAGAGAAAATGTGAGCACGCTAAAGGCTAGAGCAAGACCGGAGAAACCTAAAACTAATGTGGATTTATGCTGTGTATAAAGCAATTTAAATGGTGCCACACAAAACTGTATTTATAGCTCCTTAAAAGACTTTTCCTTCAAACTAGGGAGAGACTACTTGCCACGGTGCTTGCCAAAGCAAGCTTATAATTATAGCAGCACTTGATGGACTTTGTGGGTAGTTGGGATTTTGCTTGCTCAGGCTGCGTCTCTGGAGGCAGTTCTCAGAACATGCTTATGGATGAGCAGGAGTGACGCTACTTGGGGACGTTTGGCACAGATAACTCTTGCTGCAAGCCGTTATTTTGGAGTCCCTGTTAAACAGTAAGATGTTGCTAAGCTCTTTTGGTTTTATCCATCGTTTTTCTTCCTTTTGTTGAAGTGGAATGAAGCAGAGATGCAGTTGATGAAAGCAGTAGAATCTCAATTCCAAAGCACTTGCCACTGCCTGTTCTTGTGAGTGCTTATTAAATAAATCCTTGAGTAAAATTATCCTAATTATTTCTGTTAAAGAAACCCACTTTTTAAGCATCTTAAGGGTTGAAGTGCTGCAGAAACCACTCTTTTTGTCTAATAACCACTGTGTGTCCATGGCTTCATTTTCTTTCAGCGCTCATAATTTGGTTTGAGTGGTCTGCTCAGTGGTGAGCAATCCTTCTGCCATTAAAATCCTGTTATAAGCAGCTCAGTGTTATTGCTCCATTTGTGCCATTCAGAATTCATAGTGAGAGCTTAGCAGTTAAAGGAAAAGCATATGTTCTTTTCAGTATTACCCTGCCTCGTGTCTCGTGATTCTGACTGGTATTTCTCATCTCAGATTAATGTTTCCTGCCTGTTGAAGTGCTCGTGACCTCAATAGTTTCATTAGCAATACTCCTAGAATCTCATACTGTTTGCTTATGTCTCTTAAGAACCCTATTTTTCATGGCACTTCCGGTAGGCAGGTGAACATCTGATACAGTACCAGCTCCCTGCTAATAACACAATGTTGTCGCACAGCACATCTGACAACAAAACAACTTCTATTGGATTTATGCCTTGCTTGGCAAGGCAAGACTTTGCACAAGCCTTGTGCTTGTGGAAAGCTGTGAATGGATGCTGAAGGCATGCTTTGTGCTGCATTGATAATCTTAATGGATTGGTCATGCGGTATCGGTGACCCTTGGATGATTTTGCAACTCTTTGGAGTGTTTCTTTCTCGTTTTGTTTTAAATTAGACAGTGTTGAAAGTGTTCCTGTAGGGCTTTTCAGGCAAACTGCACAGTGTTTGCTTTCCTGATTCCCTGAATTAGCTTCCACATGCAGTGGAACAGTCGCACAGAGGTTTATTGCACAGACGTACATCAGTGCCAGAGATTGTTCTGGTTTGTAGAGTCGTGCCTGTATTTGAGTTGCATTGCTCTGAAGTTACATCTATCCTATTTGTTGTGAAATAGATTCACGCATTCCAGAGCCTTCTAACTCCATTTCAGTGACATGAAGCATGTGAAGGCACTGAGCAGGTGGATGGGTTTTCCCCAGCTCCTCAGGTTTCCTTTGAGAAACTGGTTCTCATGGTTTTGAATAAGATTTGGTTGAAGTTTCTCATCTCTTCGAGTGTCTGTATTTAAAAGAAGCCTCACACAGACTCATGCTGGAAGTGAAGACACTTGGATTGATCAGTAAATGTCAGTCGTGCTGCTTCTTCAGCTCAGAAAAAACATGCCCTTAGAAGTGCTATCATACGGAGACAGCTGAATCACTGAGCCTTGTGTAATTTTAAACACTGTAACTTAAAGTGTGATTATGAACACCTCTTTTCAGTTGTAAAACAAGTATTTTGAAGACTTTCACTTAGGTTTACACTGGTCTATCATTGCTGGGTATCAGGTGCTAAGGACAGACAGGATGTCACTCAGTTTTAGATGGAGGTAGGTTCTAATACTCATTTTTACAAGTCAAAGTACATCATATACTGATGGTTATTCATCTTTACAAATGTGAAATGATTTAAAAGTATTCAAAAAACCACGTGTAGAAAGTTAGGTATTTGCTTCCTTGTCAACGCCTTAGTCCTGTTGAGAGACATGATGGTACTTGAGGCAGGCGAATTATCTAGAAGTAATGCTTTAAACCACTGCAAAAGCCTCATCTAACTTAAGGAAGCTTTTTCTCTTGTTCTCTCTATTTATCTGGAGTTCTTCCCTCTGCTCTTCCTTGTATATGATTTCAGTAAAAGGTTCCTTTTCCATTGGGTTGTGTTCTTCCAGGCTGCTGTTTGCTGGCTTTTTTTCTCTCTAGAGGAAATATACATGTTCTTCATCCTGCAGAAGGATCAAAGTTCACCCATAAAACTGGTCTTCCCAGGCTGACTGTGCAACTGCTTGGAAATGAAAGTCTGAGCCTTACAAGCAGTGAAAATACAATCACCAAATCAAACTGAAGTCGCTTGAAGGAAGTAGTTTGCTCATTAAAATGGTGAAAGAGGAGAGGCATCAGAAAGCATGAACCTTTTTGCATGCAATCTTCTTTGGCTGGCAGTTCAGAAGACAGCCACTTAAGGAAGCTTGTGGTGATGGCAGGTGATTTGGAAGGAGCTGGGTGCCAGTAATTAAGCTGTTAAATCGTGTCTTTTAGTTCCCTTCATCATTGTTAGAGAAATAGATGTAGAAGAGGGGGCTTTCTGGAAGCCTTAACAGCATTGCATCATTTGAGAAGATACAAGTGGAAGCAACCAGTTTAATTTAAATGGTTTTGCATTGGATTTAAAAGTGAGAAGAGTGGATTTTCTCTTTATTCTTGGAAAGGATTCAAGTTGAACACAAGCATAGAGCTGGAAGCCTGTTTAGGCTTGAGGTGAGAATCTCGAGGAGACAAAACAGCATCACAAGTACAGCTCCTCCAATTTTCACAGTTTGGAATAGAATCCTGTTTTGGTTGATGTAGGATTTAGGAGTCAGCATTATCCTTGATCGTTTTTTAATGATTTAGCAAGAACAGGGTGAAAGGGGGTAAAATTTTGGTATTTTAAGGGAGACAAAGACGTGTTTAACACTGAGCCAGTTTTGAATGCAACAGATTAAAGTAGTGTGTAAAGACTTCGAAAGGAAGTAATAGCTTTCAAAGACATGGTTGCTATGCTTGGGAAATGTTTTTACCTGAGCACCCAGTTCTGTGCTCAGGCTGCCAAAACCACCTGAATTCTGTCCTTTTCTGGTGCTTTTAAATAGCTCATTTGGGTTTCCTCTTTTCCTGTTTCTGAGGTGTGGCTCTCATATCCCCACCCATGCATGTGAAAGGAAGAAAGCACTGTACTCTTTGTGTCTGCACTGAACTACAGCTGTCCATAAGTAAGGTCTGTTACTGCTCACCAGGGGTGATGTGTGCTAGAAGTGGCACGTTAGTGTAGGAGGTCATGAAAAGCATCCCAAGAGTTTCATTGATTTTGAAGGCAGCTTAATGGAATCAATCTGTTGTGCCATGGGAAAACTACCCCACTTGTTGATTCCCACTGAAGATCTGAAATCAGATCCCCTGGCTTTTGGTGTCTTGTGGTTTGGTTTGGGTTTGAGTCTTTTGATGTCTGAGAATCTGATGTGACATCTAGGATGGGCTTCCCTAAACATTCAGCTTTCCCAAAGCTCATAAAGGCTGTCATGGTAAAATTGTGTGCATATGTGCATGAGCAAACTCGGAATCTTGCCGAATCTTGGGTTTTGTGAGAGTTGTCATTTATTCCTTAGGAATAATGTCTCTGGGCTAGGATATGTTAAACAGAATGGTTAAACTGAAAATCAAGCTTTTGGTATCAATGCAGGATTGATTTAACATAGTTGGGGAAGAATATTCTGGGCAAAGTACAGTAATGATGTAGTCCTTGTGTTTTGCATTTTAGTAAGCAGGGTGTGAATGCAGAAGTCTGATCTCTCAGAACTGTGACAGCCAATGCTCAGGCTTCACATAAGTCAGTGACAAGCATTAGAAGAAACTCTGGTGACATAAGTTCCCACTTAGCATAGGTGTCTATAAGAGTGCCCAGACTAGTTCCTCCACAGTAACACTGCTGTGGCATCAAAACCTGCCTCTGACAGACAGTTCAGTGCAGCAGGAAGGCAATTCTGGTTCTGGTTGGCCAAAAGCTGCAGAGCATTCATGGCTACCTCTACCCTGCTCCAAGGAGAAGGGTTTTAAGGAGTCCTTGTCCACAGCACAGACTCTCTTAAGTTTTGATATTATCACGTTATCTAAATCACCATTAGTCTTGCTTAATATTTTCACTGTCATTTCATGTGCTGTTTTTTACATTTGCAGGCCCAAAATGTTCAACACAGCAAGGACATGACTCTTGCCAGCAACCGCAGTCTGGCAGAAGGCAACCTGTTGTACCAGCCAAAGTTGGAGTCCTTGAAATCAAACTTGACTGAAAAATACCGGGAGCTGCAAGTTCTTTTTGAAGCATACCAGATAAAGAAGACAAAACTAGGTAATGTTTTCTGGTGACAGTTGTGATTTGCTGTTTTCTAAGTGAATGTAAACCTGTTGCATGCTTTTGTTTGGTTTTCGGTGTCTCATTTTTAGCTGTGTGAATCAGGGTAATGTTATTCTTGTGTAGTTTTGAAATAGATCATGCTTCTAATGGTTTACTGAGTGTCTGTTACATCTGTAACAGGTACTGTGGATTCTTTCTGTGTGATTACCTGTCTGTTGTTGACCTACTCTTCTCTAGGATAAAATTCATTCACCTTGCTACAAAGCAAAACACTTTGAATTTTCAGTGACTAAGCATAAATCAAACAGAATACTGCCTCTTTCTCATTTCAAACTGAATCGTGCAGTGTCGTATATCTGATACTGCACTTGCTCAAGTGCTTTGCCTTTTGATATTACATCACTGTAATTACATTTCAGCTTTTAGCATTTTGACAATATTCCTGAACTACTTAACCTATTTTCTTACTGTAGAACATCCTGTGTTGAACAACAGAGTATGCTTGTTTTACATACATGCCTTAGAAATTTGTGTGGTTGCTGAGGTTGTACAGCTTCAAAGTCCCTTAGAGCCAGCTGACATTTACTGTTCTTTTTGTGCCATTACAGACAGACAATCCAGTAATGCTTCACTGGAGACACTGCTAGCGCTGCTTCAGACAGAGGGGGCAAAGATTGAGGAAGACACAGAGGTAATGACAGTACACTTCAATTCTGCCACTTACGCACATTACTGAAGACTTCCAGTTGTACAAAGCTGCAGTGAAGTGTTGGATATGGAATAGATAAAAAGGGTCTTTTAAATAACATGTTCTGATCTTTGCTTTGAATTTCAATTAAAAGCCATTTGGTTTCAGCAAGATTTTTTCTCTCCAAGTGATCTTTTACTCTTTAAGAGAGAAAATGTTCCTGTTCAGAAAAGAAAGCCAAATTGTCTTAGTTCCTTGGCATTGCCTTCAAATTCATCGTATATCAATATGGAATATTTTCTTCAATGGGGTTTGCCTGGTGTATATATTAATCCATTACAAATTACCAGTGATTTCAACATACCTGTCTAGGGCCAGTGGTCACCACTTGCTGTGATACAAGAGCTTGAAGAATGGTCTATTTTAGACTAATGGAAGTGTTGGGTTTTGTTTGCTGATTTGCCTGTAGGCCATTTTCTATACCCGTATCAGGGGAAAAAATCCACTTACTGGCCTTGAGTTGTGACCACAAAAAGACATTCCCAGGGCAAGTTGAACTTTGTGACTGTAGGTATGGTTCCCTGTCTTAATAATTAAACATCATTTACCCAAAGCCACAAGTATGAAGCCTGGCTTAGCAATAATCTGCTTCTCTGTACTGAGTCTTGCAGACTTCTCAGTGTTTCTGTTGGCACTGCGAGCAGTACTGAGCTGTAACTCAGCTTAGCTGACAATCTGGAAAGCTGTTGAATTTGGTCTGTTCCCACCTCTGATAATAAGGGGAATGTTCAGAACTAGATTCAGATGTTCTTGCTGCTGTTGCTTCAGTATAAATTTAAGCAGAAATTATATTTAACTCCCAGTCCTTCTGAGTAATAAGTAACTCCGAATGCTGCTCAGAATTTTTAGTATGCCAGTCATCTTCTGTATGCAAGCTAGAAAATCACAGGCTATTTTTAGGAGATATAAACCATTCGGATTCCTTTGCAGTATGCCATTTTCTAAGGTACTGTTCCATGTTTGACAGAATATGGCAGAAAAGTTCCTTGATGGTGAAATACCCCTGGATTCCTTCATTGATGAGTACCAGAGCAAGCGTAAACTGGCTCACCTGCGACGTGTGAAAATTGAGAAGCTCCAAGAAATGGTGCTCAAGGGACAGAGACTTCCACAGGTTCAGCCACAGGCTCAGCCCAGAGCACCCGAGACAACACCAGCACCTCAAGATTCCTACACTTCGGATGCAAACACTCCTTCAGTCGTGCCCCGACGAATACCACCCCCTCCACCTTCTTCAGTCCCAGCAGGACGCTTTCCTACTCCGTTTACTGCAGCCATGAGTTCAGGACCAGCTCTTTCTTATCCAGGTGCTCCGTATCCTCCTCTCCCACCTCGCCCAGGAGTTCAGTCTGCGAGTCAAATGCCACAGCCGGGATATCCATCTCAGTTTGTACCACAGTATCCTCCAGCTCTTCCCCAAAGACCACCTCGCCTTCCACCACACCCTGGCTTTATCCTCCAGTGAATATTTGGTGCGCCTGACTTATGTATTGGTGCTTATATTTCCTTTTTCTCCCCATCAGAGACTTCATGTAAGCAATGGAAAACCTCTGTTCTTTGCACAATGGAGTACAAGATTTGAGCTGTGGCGCAGAGGTTTGCAATTGCGTTTGGTAAATGTGATTATTTTTGTTTTTAAAGATCAGTTTGACAACGAGGTTTGTCTGGGAAGGTGAAAGGGTCTGAAGCTTGTAAGTCCATCAAATAGGGAAAGGGTGCACAGTGGATTTCCTGACGTTACAAGTGGAATCATGCTCTGAATTCTTTAGAGATGGGAAATCAGCATCCCTTTCTGATGTATTCCTATGGCAGCTCGATGTATGTGTTGCAAACTGGGAGCTGTTTGTCTCTCTAAAGAATTACTGATCACTGCTGGTGTTTGGATAGTAACAACCACATCTGAATACTGGGCAAAGAGTTGCAGTGGACCGCATTATCTTCCTTTGCAACGTGCCCAGACAGTGGCATTGTGACCAGGTACACGTTTTCAGAGCTCGCTGAGCTGAAACTCTTGTCAGAAAACGTTGCATGGGTTTTAGGCAGTACAAGAGTTTCATTTCTACATTTCAGTTGTTACCTGAGACTTTTCATAACAGAAGTACCCACTCCTCCCACTCCTAAATAGCTTGATATCCTGGTCTCTTGAAATTAAACTAAACTGATTGTAGAGCCAGTTTAGGGTTTTATAGAAGCTTTACCAGGCATTTTTATTCCCTTGCCTATTAAGAGTCTCTTTTTTATGTTGATTTTGTTTTCTTCTCCACCCCTTGAATTCAGAAGTGATCTTTTTACACAGGTGCTTAGCTTTTGATATCATGTGATTCCAGGAATCCAGGCAGGGTATTTCTTAATCAAATACTGTGTTTTCATATCAGGTAATTGCCCACTTGAAGCTCCAGATTTTCATTTTATCCCTCAATCTCTTGTTTGGCAGAACTATTTTTAACTTACCCATTTCCTCTGGTTCTGCAGTCATTGGCATTCCCATC
This sequence comes from Melopsittacus undulatus, assembly GCF_012275295.1. Lineage (NCBI taxonomy): Eukaryota > Metazoa > Chordata > Aves > Psittaciformes > Psittaculidae > Melopsittacus > Melopsittacus undulatus. Next base: position 20,788,695 of record NC_047538.1, on the reverse strand, counting down.
TCTCTGGAATTTGCAGTTAATATTTCTCTGCAAGCAGGCAGAACAGAGAAGCTTTTTGAACTCCATGGTGGCTGTTTGCATCTTACATAATCTATTCTTGACTTCTGCCACTGGAGGAGGAAGCTTCTCAGGGGAGCTCAGATTTCACTCTCAATGTGACTTGAAACCCAAGGTACAGACATGTGCTGATATTTTAATCAAGCATTGGGAGGGGGGGTGCAGGTCTTAACACTTGTTGCTTGCACAGAATGTGTCCCTAAGTCTGTTATCAGTCAGTCCAGAATCTGTCATAGCCCCTGCATTACTTTAAACCACTTTCATACCATTCTTCTGGAATGCACTTCATTTTTGGCAGCCTGTCCTACAAACAGCATCAGTCAAAATAGAAGATCTCTTCTTTTTCCTTTACGTGAGGCCCTTGATTGTCCTTTAATCATTTCCTCTGGAGTGTGGCGGTTGCTAGCAAATACTAATCTGAAATGAAGCTCATAACAGGAAACTCTCTGTTCTGAAAATATGGTTATTTGGCTTGTTTGGCCTCCTGAGCACAAAGGGCAGGAGGTTGGTCAGTGTTCCTGGCATCTGAACCAATTCCCTAGTGCAAGCCTGGAAACCTGCCGTGGATGGGGAAGTTTGTGAAGCAACGTGCATTGGGTTTGTTTGCAAAGTGTGTTTTTTCTGTATTGTAGTGATGGTACAGGATGTGTTCTTTTAAAACCTATGTAATAGCTTTTCTTGGTATTATTTTCTCACTGAAGCTTCGTATCAGCATGGTTAATTATGACTCGTTTCAAAGTAATTTTGCTGTGCTATTAGTGCTGGTATTTGGATGGCAACTGTTGTATCTGGATGCTAAACATAAGTCTGCTGTAGAAATGATTTGTGTCCTAGCAAGAATGAAAGCGTCTGGGGGCTACCAGGGTGATGACAGAGTACAGAAACCTGTACTTTGGGCCTGCTACACAACAACTAAAACACTCTCACATCAGTTTTGCTAACTCTTAAGACAACCAACCAGGTATATTTTATACACTTATCAAGTGCCAACTTTTATTCCGAGGGCTGAACATCCTCAGAAGTGATGGAGGTGATAGGTAAGTGTATTGTGAATTTGCACTGCATTTTCTGTATCTAACTTTATGGGTATTAGTAGTCCAGAAGTATTTTTACTACTTGTTAAATTTTCTCTCTTTTTGGTACCTTTTGTGATAACGTGACCTTTCAGGGATACTTTATCTAGAAACAAACTCTTGTGCAAGCGAAATACAGACAAAGCTAATGCAATTTTTCTCTCTGAAAGCAAAACAATGCATTATTGCATATGCATGTGGCTGATGTGCCTTAGGATCACTACCTGTGATTGTAATACTAGGATAATAGCATTTTTATCGTCGAATGGCCATTGCTTAACTCTAATTCAAGGGCTCTTCAGGAGCACTTTGTTTTACAGAAAACTCACCCTCATACTTCAGAAGAAACAAAGGCTGTATCTGCTATTTGTAAGCTTATAGTTGCCTTCACTGATGGGGAAGTTTGAACATAGATAATGTAACTAATGTGATGTTTCAGTTATAGCAATCTCATAACTGAAATCCAGCTGCTCATGGAAAACGTTTTGCCATTAATTGTGTGTGTATGTGCGCACAAACTGTAAAGAAATACTTGACTGCTGGTAATGTTTAAGGGTAAAGGAGAAGGATGCCTGTGGAAAGCTGTTAAAATCCTATCTACAAAACACTAACCTGAAGGAGCCGGGCAAGAGAAGGGTCAGTGCTTTCAACCCGTTGCCCTTCAACAGCTTCTCCTGTTCTGTTATAGCTTATAAATAAATTCTGCTATGGCTAGGATGTTAGAATCATACTAATTTGCACTGTTTATAAGATAGATTAAAATGCCATAGGCAAGCTGAGACTTGAGAGGGGGTGGCTCAGTATGCTTGCCAAATATATATATATATATATATATATTATAATGTTGTCTTGAGGATTTTTAATGTCTGCTGCAAATAGCATATACTTCCCCAAAGCAATTGGAGCAGAGAAGAACCTTTTCAATACGATGTGTAACACGGCTGTAGAGTGTTGGTAGCGTTGAAAATGCTCTCTTTGGATGGCATTACTTTTGCCAGTCTTTTGTATGCAGTTTTGTAAGTTATGACTAAAGCAGTTGTATGTGGTTAAGTTGTTTGATTGGTGATGAGCATTGAAGGGTGCTAACTCAAGGATGAGTTTTGCTGCGCTTCAGTGCTGTTGCCTGGAGGAAGCAGGGTCAGTTGTTATGGCACAGCTGATCCACACAGGTCACCTTTGTACTGGTGACCATGGAGAGACTCTTTAGAACATAAGCTTTCATGTGATGCCAGGAGGCAGAGCCCTGGGCACAGTCCAGTCATGGGTAACCATTACGTTTAGTGCCCCAACTCCCACAACCTCAATCTTGACCTCTTCTGGGACTTCTCTGCCCTCTCAAACTGGAATAATGACTTAGAGAGCTCAAATCACCAGTTCTGTTAGCCTGAATCTAGAGCTACTTCACAGCCATCGAGTTCAGAGGAGGGAGAGTCCTGCACCTGAACAGTTCCTCTGTGTAATCCTGGGCAGTCTATTCATAAAGGGGCAATTTTATATGCCTAGCGAGTTGTGAAACATACAGTGGATTTGTTTGCATAAAAGTCTTTCTGTAATCTACTGTGGTCTGATTTTAAATAAAATAGCATATCTCTCTTGGTGTCGTGTTCCCATTGTGGCTTCATTTAATCACATGTTCATGTTTTCCAGTACTTCAGGATGCTTCTCACGAGGTGATCTAAAACCAGTTGTAGCTTGAATGTAGGACATAAGTTTGCAAGCAAATAGCTTTAGTTATTCATAGCAAAGCTGTTGGCCATGATTTTTGTGGCTGGATAGAGTGAGTCCATGTAGTGTGTTGCTGATGCCAGATAGGTGGGTTCAGAATGGGTTCCACACATTGTAATTGTGGCAGTGAGGTAGGTGGACTGTCTTCTGCAGGTAGAATCCCTTTGCTTTTCATTTCCTACAGTTGGGAATAGTGGAAGTTCAGAATCTGCGCTTGGAAAAGCTGAAGGAATGGGGAAAGCCATTTCTGTTTGTTAGAAGAGGAAAACCCAGATTCCAGCCAAGTCAGGAGAAATGAGTCAAGCAGTGTTATTTAGGAACATGAGTCAGAGGGCAGAAAAGACCTGATGTCATTTTCTGTGTTATCTGTTGCTTCAGTAGCAGCATAAAAAAGAAGTTCTACAGCAAAAAACCTGGTAATATATGGAGGAAAATCCTTTTTTTAACCATCTTGATGTGTTCTTTTGTGGTGGCTACAGAGGCCTGATCCCCTTCTGCTCATGCAGGAATGGGAAGGAACAGCTGAGGAGAACTTGCTGTGCTGACTCAGTGCAGGTGGGCGAGGGAAGGAGATGCTGTTATGTAAGAGTGCAGCTCTCCTGACACTGTGCAGCAACGCCTGTTTTGCAGCCTGAAGAAGGTACCTGCCAGACCTCAATGTGTTCCAAACCTGCGCTTCGGGTGTCGTTCCCTGTGGCTCCTGTGGTTCTGGGTGGGATTGTTCCCTGTGCAAAGGAGAGGTGACCCTGGATGCTCAGGCCTCGCGTGTTGTGTAATGGGTAAGGAACACAAGCGAGGCAAGTGGTGTGGCCTTGACCTGTCCCATCCCTTTGGAAGTGGCTTCAGAGACCATGCAAGCCTACACAGGTCCTTGGTTCTGTGTTCATCAACCCTCATACAAGTCTTGTACAGGTAGGACTGCTCATCCTTCCGAGCCTGGAGGTGTTGCTGTGAGCCCTTTGGAGAGGTTTTATCTCAAGAAGCCTTATGGAGACCATGGTCTGCAGTTGACATCTCATTCCTGGGCAACCTCTGGTGTGCTCTTCACCTCATTTGAACTCCAATCTCCATTCCCCCCCTACCTGCAGGACAAATAGCAGCTGAGGCTGGAAGTCATAGGGTGTGCTTTGAGCCCTGGATCCTGCCGTAAGCTTAAAGCTATTTAATACCATTATGTCTATTGTTTTAGTACTATTAGTACTAAATGTATTTTATGTCCTTCAGCCTGTTCAAGGCTGCTTTTTTTGCACTCTTGTAGGTGATGATGTAGTAATTGCTTTTTCCTTCACAGCTAAAAATGTTTCCTCTCAGCACATAAGCTAATTCCACACCTTGCTACGTGCACTTAAAGCTGCACATGATTCTAGCAAGCACTGCTCAAGTGGGCTAATTTCTGGGATTCATTAGTGTTGAAAGAAGCCTTCCACATCCTGCAGGGGAAAGGAGGTGGCAAAGTGGTACAGTTCTCAGCACTGGAGTAATAGCACCTTAGTGGGAAGATTATATGATTGTGAAGACTCATATAATCCCCATAAATAAGGTCCTTGGGGCTGGTGTGTGTATTGGTTATCTCACACTGCCAGCCATGGTAAGATGGTTTGTAAAGGAAGTGATAGATATGTAACATCATTATGCTTTGCTAGTTTGAAACGTGCTGTTCATTGCTCTTAACATACTTTTACAGAAGGTTTTTAACCTGACTTCCCAGAGCATGTAATGGCTGTTTGCTATTCCCGTGCTTGAATTCAATGCACTTGTTTTCCCTCAGTGACCTAAGAGACACTTGTGTTTTGCAAAACTGCTCTATAGCAAAGCTGTTGCTGAACCTGAGCCCCTTTGTGTTCAAACTCATGTGTGGCTACTGGAGATGGGGCTGCTGAGGATGGGGAAAGGAGGGCTGTGATAACACAGGGCTTGAAAGCTGCTTCATTAGAACCAAATGGAGCTGTACTAACTGGAGCTGTACAAACCTCAGTGGAAGGGAGCCAAGAGTGGGAACTCACAACTTGTGCTTGGTTATTTTCCACTGCTGGTGTTGCAGGAACTGAGGAGAACTCTTTGGCAGTAGCACATCAAGTGAAGCATCTCATGGTATTTAAAAGCCATTAGCAAATTGGATCCTGTAGAGCAGGATGTCTTGATGGAGCCTCAAAATAAACCTGTGCACACACAGTCTGCAGTTGTGGTTTAGTTTTGTGTCTGCTACAAATAGCAACTGCTTCCCAGAAAGTGTAAGGAGTTAAGACAGTCACAGACTGGACAGTGAGTTTAAATTCACTGTAACAATTACTTCAGCACAGGGGTTACACTTCAAGTGGCCTTTGGAGCTTATTTTTACTGATGCTTTTCCAGACTCTGCACATTCTGGCCTGGGTTATTTTACCTGCAGCTTCTGTTGTGTCCCCTTCAGTAAATCACAGTTAAACAAGTTACATTTACCCTTAGCATCCTTCTTAAGGCCATGTTTTACCTGGGTTAACTACAGCTGTGGGTAGACCGAGGGCAGTGAGATTCTGTTCTTGATTCACCATCTTTCCATTATGAAGTGTAGTGATGAGAGGGGTTAGAATGACATCAGTCTCCCAGCAAATACATCTCCATCACTGTCTATAAATAGCTGACGAGCTATTGTGGGAAGCACTTCCTTGTTGATACTGCAGTAAGTTCTCCATGGAAAGCCTGAGCAGGATGTAAAGCTTCAGGCTGGGGATGATGCTGGTGCACATTCAATCAGCTGTCTGCCTTATCCAATAACAGCAGTATTAACACCAAAGCCTTTAAATGGGGGACGCACTTTACACATACAATTGGTTGGGAAGTAGACTTCTAAGCTGATTGCAGTTGTTGCTCATAAAACTGTGAAGGTCTGGCCTGTGACATGTACCCTGTAAAGTGTAGGGAGCATGAGACTGCTCTGTAACTAAAATAAATAACAAATGCCTTATAAATGTGTTGTCCTGAGATACAGCAATTAAACATCCAGGTTACTGCTTTACAGCCTATTGTTAATCACAGCAATGAAAAATCATGGGTTGTTTTATTGGGGCTTGTATGCAATTTGATTGTAATTGTTATAAGGGGATCACAAGGATGAAAATAATGATATCAGACCCTTATACCTCTCCTCTTAAATATAAGGATGCTGCATTCATCCTGTCATGGGCCTTTTGCAGAGCTCCAAGTGCTCCAGACCTACCCTTCCATGGGTGGTGTGTGACACAGCCCTGCAAACACTCCCAGAGCAAACACCTTGCAGGTGTGTGCCAATGGTCCCCATGCACAGCTGTGAGGCTGCAGGTAAGGGCTGGCCTGGCTAGAAGGCAGCACTGATCCTGCACCCAAGCTGCTTCTTGGGTATTTAATGACCTATGTTCAGTAAGGCTGGAATGAAAGCCATGGAATTAAGGTGCTGCTGCTGTACCTGGGAGAGCTGATCACTGTGGGCTGGATGGATGGATACATCCACATACAGACCTATGTGCTGTATACATCTGTGTGTAGATGCTCAGACCTATATGCTCAAATACATGTGTGTATCTAGCTATAAATATGCAAACATACATATACATAAATACATATATAGGCACACACAGAACCATACACAGATACATACAAGTCACACATATAGACTATGACTACGTATATTTATGCACACATATACATATATATATATATATACACACACACACACTGATGCACCTACCTCTGTGCTTTAGCTCATTACTTTAAGGCACTTTATTGCCTTTCGCTCCTCAGCATTCAGGCCCAGCTTGCTTCAAGCAGCAGAGCCCCATGCCATAGCCCTGCCATCGGTCACCTCCCCACCGACAAGCTGACCAGGCATCACAACATCTACTTTAAATATTGCTTCTTTAATAATCTCTATGGTGGCAGCAGCTCCAAGGGAAGATACAGCTGACAGGACCTTTCCATCCCTCCACATCAGTAATTCCTTATTGCTGCAGACTCCTCCATCCCCTGGCTCCCATTGGCCACAATTAGATTGAATTCTGCTACATCTCTTAAATATAAACCAGAATGCAACTGATCCCGACAGTGCTGTGGTGCTAAACAACAGAGCAGGACAACACAAGGGTTGCATCCTTATTGCCAGTGTGTGTGTGTCAGTAGCTGCTTCGTCCCTTTACAAAGCCCTGCTCCGTGTGCCGGTTCAGGCTAAGGGCTCCCTCTCCATGGAGGGGCTGATCCCACATCCCGGTATTCCTCAGGCTGGGAAAGGGGAGTTAAAAAATGGTTGCAAGAAAAGCCCAAGTTTCCTATGGTAAAAAGAGCTCTTGGAAAGGGTCCGAGCAGTACAGTAGAGAGCTACAGGTACTTCTAGTGCTGATCGATAGAGTCCTTACAAAAGGATATAACCCAAATGAACCCCAAATTAAATTAACCCGGAGCAGGAGGGGCCCAGGGGACCCCAACCCCAATAGATAAAAATCAAGTGAAGAAAAATACAAATACAAATAAAGGATTCCTTAGAAAACTCCAGTTTTCCGGGCAGGAAGGGGCCCGGAGCAGGAAGGCACACGAGCGCGAAGGCAACGTGAGCTGGTGGATGGGGACCCAGGCAGCCCCTGTTAGACGTGAGGTGGGTATGAGCTGGCGTCTCGCTGGGGCTGCAATGAGAAGAGGGGAGACACCAAATAGCATCCCCTGGTGCTGTGAACACCCTCCCCAGTGTGTATTTACCCCCCCCACCAGGACCTACCTCCCCATGTCCGGGTTTCTGAGCCAAGGGAGGCTTCTTGAGGATGCCTCTCCTAGGGGCTGGTGCTGGCTTTGCCTCCCCATCCTCCTCCGTGTCGTAGGTCCCGGCCAGGGCATAGTGCTGCTTCCTGAGCTCACCCAAGCGCACCCGCTCACCCTCCAGGCGCTTCTCCAGCTCCAGCACCTTCACCTGCAGCCAAAGAGCAGCCCTGTGCATCCCATGGGTGTGATCCCCACCGGCAGCAGCACCACGATGAAGGTGGTAAAGAAGGGACCCCCCCACACACAATGTGCAGGTCCAGATCAGGGCAGCACCAAATCCACCTTCACGTCCATACCTGTGTTTCCATCTCTTCCTTCTTCAGCTTGATGAGGGACATGCCCGAAAAGTCCATGGTGTCTGTGGAGAGAAGCAAGGGTCCCTGCTGAGCACAGCCTCCTCCTATCCCAATGCAATGCTGAACACAGGAAGGGATCTGGGGGGGTCTCCTCTTTCCTTGCAAACCCCTCACCTTTCTCCTCGATCTGCTCTTGCCCTGACTTGGTGGAAGCCACCACGTTGGCTGCCATCTCATTGACATTGCGTGAGCACTCCTGGAGCCTGCCCAGGTTCCTGCTGCTCTTGTCAGCTTTCACCTGCAGAGAGCAGAGACCACATCAGGACGGACCTCAGATGTGACAGGTGGAATGGGTGGACAGACAGACGGACACCTGCTGATCCCATCATGGCCAAGCAACCTGACCCATGTGAGCCCTGGGGCACCAGACCAGCTCTGTTCCCATGCGAGCACACATGGATAAGCAGCATCAGTGAAGGCAGAGCTATTCCTTTTTTAACCATGCTCTTCATTTTAAAGCCATCTGTTGTAAAAACCCCTCTGGGTCCTCCTCCCTCAGCCTCCCTCCCTGTTTGCTCATGGAAACCTCTCCCCATCACCACCTTTGCTGTTGGTGTGGGTGAAAGCAAGGACCGAACTAACTCCATCACTGTCACTCCTGCAGGTGCTTAGTTGGGGTTTCTCGTTAATAATTAACATCTTCTTTACATAAGCAGCTTGACAGGAGGTTTTACACATCCCCATTTCCAAGGGAAGGTGTGGGAACATTAATGCAGGTGAAAACAGATGGATTAAAATCACAGACTGACTTTGGAACAGGAAGAGTTTCACTCCCTCCCTGCTCCGGGAGGAGGCTGCAGGACCGGTGGGTAACAACCCACTGCCTGGGAGCATCCATGGGACAACACTGGGAACAAAACACCTTCAAGGAGGAGCTGCACGCAGGAATGTCATCGGGATACTCACCTTGGAGGCAGCCACGAGCTGGGCTGTGCTGGCAGCGATTTCATGGGAGCAGACAATGAGCTCTTCGTACTTGCCCATGTGCAGGACAACTCTGTCTGCTGACTCCCTGTGTTTGGGGTCAGAAGGGACATTGTGTTAGATCCTCACCATGCACTACACACCAGTCCTTAGAAACCAGCATCAGACCCTGAACCAGCAGCTTTGTAATTACTTAAAGCTCATTTACAAAGCAATTACTCAAAGCCCAAATGTTTTGGATAGGTACAAAACACCAGCAGAGGCAGGACTGTGTGTCCATAATGATGTGGGTGAGGTTTACCCAAAGGTTAAAGGTTTTAAAGGTTTATCCAAAACCACCCCCACTGCCATAGGGATGCTCCACACCCATTCCAGCCTCCCCATCCCCAACCATCTGAGCATGGACATGGACATGGAGTATTCAATTGAAGTAACTTTGCAATCAGGAACCAGCAGCCCCTATTCCACTGACCCAGGATGCTCTGTAAGGAATTATCAGTAATGCTCTGTGCCCGCTCAGGACCATGGCACAGTCTGGGTTACTGGTGATGGAAAAGCATGGGCCAGCCCCAGGCACAGCCATAGGAGAGGTCCCCGGGTACCTACACGAGCTGCGTGGCTCCCCATCCCACCGCCTTGGAGGCAGAGATCAGCCCTTCGGTCCAGCGAGAGTTCTTGGCATAAAACTCCTGAGTTGTTGCTGCCCCCTGTTGTTATGAGGACATCATGGCCTGGGTTAACTTGGGTCTTACATACAACAATGTTCAGATCCATAAATCCATATAAAACATCCATATAATACAGGACAATACAGAAATTCATCTATAAAGCAAGGGACTGGCAGCATTTCTGTGCCCTCTGGGCAATTCTTGCTGGTCTGGTTAAATACATATCAATAAAACAAGCATTAAGCTCCAAGCCTGCAGGTTTGGGCTGGGTTTAAAACACACAGATTTAGGCCATTGTCTTTAAACAAGGCTTTGCAAAGGTGACAGGGATGTGTGTAAAGGGCACGGGGCTGAGCAGCCCATCTGCAGAGAGGCTTACCCGGCCGCTTTCTACTATCTCCTTCTGTAGGTTTGTAGATGTCGTTACAAGGAGCCTAATGGCCTGGAATGAAGAGAAAGAGGTTCTGATGTTTGACAGGGATTGGACTGATGCTGCCAATGGGGGGAAGTCAGTTTTGCTTTGATGCCCCAGCTCAGTGTGTGCAGTACTCACCTTCATGAGGTCCGTGCAGGAGTTCAGAATCCTGTAGGGAAACAAGAGGAAGCATTCAGCATCCTCCAATGCTGTGTCCCAGTTAGGGTCTATTGTGGAGGCCAGCCAGCCTGCAGGTTACTGCTAACCAGCCCCCAAAGCAGCTGTGAACAACGGGCTTAGACATGCAAGACCAAGGTCCACCCTCCTAAAGAGGATGTTGTGCTCAGCATAAGGACGATGCAGGACTGGGCTGCAAATGGGGCTTTGGAGCAGAGCACAGCCCAGGAGGGTATGGACAGAACCCTCCCATGGCTGCCACAGGGCACCCCTCAACACTCACCGCTCATTCACTTCAAGCTTCACACCAGAGCTCTCGTTCCTGGCCTGGCTCATCATCTCCTGTTGGGAAACACAAGAGGGAAGTTGGATGCAGGTGGAGGAGAGACGGACACTTTGCTGCCCCAAGGCACCAGAATGGTCCATCCTGCAGCCCCATCTCACCTCTATCCTCCTGACAGCATCCTCAATCGCCTTGGAGGTGGAGGCCATCTCCTTCTCTACCATGTCCCCCAGCTCTTCTTGCTTGATGTCCAAACTCTTGGGCCTCAGCTCCTGCCGAAGGAGGCAGAAGTCACCAGGTTTGGGGCAGAGAAGGGAATACTTGTGAGGAATAAGACCAAAGCAAAGCATCCAACTCCTTTTTTCCCCCTTAAATAAAGCTGCAGGAGCAGCACCCTGTGGATCACAAGGGTGAAGGCACATGTGCAGCAGACATGGCACAGGGTAAGCAATGCCCTGAATCAAGGTGACAAAACTCAACCACAGGAGCAGTTGTGACAGTGCAGAGCTCCAGAGGGCTCCAGAGAGCTACGAGCCTTTGAGTTAACAGCGGTTCAATGGAACAAACGGATAACCTGTTGGTATGTGGCACAAGCCACCCCAAAGAGCTCACTCCGACCCTGGACTCCTTCAGAGATTTCAGCTCTGGACTATGGGAAATGCCATAAAAGCCACGGGTTTGGGTATATCCCTGGAGAAAGAAGCTGTCCCTCAAGCTGCAGCCTCAGCAAACTCCCACATTGACAAATGGAGGCAACATCCTTCTGCATTAACTGCTTTGACTTCCCTTGGGGAAACACCCGTGCCAGTGATCCCACCCTGCCAGCCTCCATGGTGCAATGGGCTCCATCTCCCACCTGGGCCAGCTGCAGGACCCCTCGCAGCGCCTGCCGCACGTCCCCCAGCTCAGCACATCCCAGGGTCTGCTTATCCCTCAGCTTGCCCAGGTAATCCAGGCTCTGCTGCCCACATTCCCGGCACGTCTCCATCAGCCCTGCGGAGAGGAGGGGTTGGAGACAGGTCCCTCGATGGACAATGGGTCCCTCCATCCCATCCCCACCACCCTCATCTTCCTCCTCCCCTCAGTTATGAGGATGATGCCACACATCAATGGCATCCAGAAGTTATTGCAGAAGAGGATAAATCCATTTCCATGAGCAAAGTATCCCAGGAAGGGGCACCAGAACACAGGGAATGTTGGAGGGATAGGACCAAGCTGCCTCCAGGGAAGACCTGCCCCATAACCAGCCCCTACCACAGGATGCTTCAGCACGGCAGCCCACCCCTAAAACACTACAGACATAAAGAACCCCAGTATGAAGCACCCATGCACAGCACTCACGGTCAGCGTGGTCAGTGGGAGCCAGGTGGGACGTGGCGCTGCCATTCACAATGGTGTCGGCCGTCAAGTGTGCAAAGAGGGCCAGAGCCCCCACCAGCCCTGCAGCATCTGATGGTGGGATGATGTGGTCAGGTGCTGCCAGCCCAGGGCACCACTTGGGGGCTTCAACCAGCCCCTGAACACACTCAAGGGTCAATACAAGAGGTTGGTATTGACCCCATCAGCTCCTTGAGCACACAGGAACCCACCCGCTCCATCCCTCCATCACCAGGGCATTGCACCATTGCCGACGGCCCCAGAGCAGCCGGGAGCTGCTGGATGGGGGATAACAGAAGCAAGGTGCAAGTGATGCCCCCGGTCCCCAGCCCCAGGTACCTGCCATGGAGGCCACGTACTGCGCGTGCCCGTTCTCCAGGGCATCCGTGGACTCCAGCGCTGCCTGCGCCCGGCTCAGCAGGTAATCTGCAATGAGTTCAGCTTCGTTAGTGTCAGTTCTAACTCCATGAGGCACCATTGAGTGGAAGCCAAGACAGCTCAGGTCCTTGTGGCCCTGGCCTGGGAACAGCACTAAGATCTGAGCAAAACAGTGCTGGGATTAGAGCTAAAAGCTCATTCCTGGTAAATCTGATCCCAGTCTCCTTGGGTGTAGTATTTGGTAGGGAAAAAAGGCCTGGGGGAAGCTGAGAGGCAATGGGATCTGTGCTGCAGCCCCATGATCAAGTGGGATGCACCTGGGGAGCTGGTGCAGCGGATGTGCAGTGGATCATCCAGCTTGGCCACAGCGTCCCGGAGGATGTCCTCTGCCTCCCGCACCGTCTGCTGCAGGATGAGGAACTGCTGGTCCAGCAGCTTCTGCTGCAGGCTCTGCTCCTGGCTGCTCTGTGGGGTGTGAGGGACAAGGATGCACAGCTGGGACACAGGACCCCTATCACCATCACCCCATCACCATCGCATCCCTTGAGAGCATCATTGCAGGATTAGACCTGAGCATCCCATTATTGCTGCTCCAAGCCGTGGCTCATCTGAGCTCCCCCATTGCTCAGCACCCCCAAAGACATCTCACCCCATACCTTCTCCAGGAGCCTGCCCTGCAGCTCTCGTATCTCCCTCGAGCTCTTGTCCACCTCCTGGCTCAGCTGCAGCTCCTTCTCCTGGATGAGGCCACGTGTGGAGAGCAGCTCATGCTCCTTCTCGCTCACCGACCGCCTCAGCACCTCCTTCTCAGTGTGCAGGGCCTCCAGCTGAGCACTGAGCTCTGTGCCTGCCTGCCAGCAGGACCAGGAGACCCCATCACTCCTCTGTCACCATGCCATGAGCCCAACAACTGCAGAGGGGGGAGCTGAGGACATGCATGGGGATGCACCCACATTCAGCCCCAGTGACACTGCCTTGAGCTGCTGGTTGCTGTGTGATGGGCATCGGGGCACATCCTGCACCCCAGCCTCGTACCTGCTTGGCGTGGCTGAGCGAGCGCTGTGCCTGCTCCAGCTCTTCCCGTCGGGCATCCAGCTCCTGCCGCAGCTGCTCCATCTGCAGGCCCTGGTCCTCCAGCTGCAATGCATGGCTATGGAGCTGCAGGGATGCTCCGGCCCCGCTTGGCACCGGCAGCAGCCAGTGCCATGGGAATGAACCCAGATGGGTGTCACCGAGGGGTTTTCAGGATATTGGGGGGGTTCCTCCTTTCCCAGCCCCCAGCGAATGAAAGCACCCAAACCCATTGACCTGCATCATGGCATTTTCTTGGGGGAAGAAAAGGCAGATTTGGGCAAGAGGGAGTACAGCACACATTGAATAACACCTTCCTGAGGAGCCAGGGCAGCCCCTTCCAGGATCAGGGACTGACACCAACCACCACCTCCACCCCATGCACCCAAGCTGTGTTCCCCAGGCTGGCAAGGGCCCCATAGCAGGGAAGGATGCAGGGCTCTGCTGCTCACCTTCATCTCTGCCTCTCTCTTGACCTGCTCCACCTGGAAGGCCAACTGCTCCTTGACACGTGCCACCTCCTCCTGGCTCTGCTGCGTGACCGTCAGCTGCTTGGCAGTGTCAGCGTTCTGCATGGGGACATGGGCATCAGAGGGGGATCCCCCCATAGCCATGCTTGTTCCCATCACATCCTGGCTCAGGGGACACCTCCAAGATGCCTTTCTCATGGCATCCGAGATGCTGGCTGCTTATGAGCATGAATTCAAGGGGCGTCTCCCACCCGGTGCTCAGGAGGCCCTGGATGCAGGATGACGGCACCAACATGGGATAGGGCTGAGCAGAGGGATGAAGGCATCAGTCAGTCCCTGCAGTGTTACCTTCCTGAGCAGCTCGGCATGGGTGTTGATGAGCTCACTGTGCTTCTCCTTCAGCTTCGTGTACCGGATCTCGGTGGCAGTGGCTTTCTCTGAAGAGGGGAGACAGGCTCAGCACCGGTGCTGAGTACACCCCACAGCCCAGGGGTGTTGCAGGACACCTACTCTCTGCCTCGGTGCACAGCCGCTGGGACCTGTTGCTGTCCTGCTTCACCCTCTGCAGCTCATCCCGCAGCTGCTCGTTGTCCACCAGTGCCTTCTGCTTCTGCTTGCGCTGCTCCTCCACTTCCCCCTCCAGGCTGTTGACCTGAGCCTTGAGCTGTGTGATGTACCTCTGTGCCTGTGGGCACCGGCACCAATGGGGCACTGCAGCAGCCACCAGTCCTCCCCAGCATCCCCAGCCCAGTGCCTGGCTCTGATCTGGGCAAAGCTGCTGTGAGATGCATGGGAAAGCTCTGCCCTCCTGCTCCGTGCCCGCTGCTAACACAACGTGGGACAGGTCTCACATGCCTCCAGCCCAGCCCATCAGGAGCTGGGTTCTGGCACTGGGAGAGGCCCAGAACACAGCACTGGGTACCAGGACTCTTCTGCTGCATCCCATAGGGGATGCACCCTAAAGCACCCCGCTCTCCCACACCGGCTGCTTCCCAACAGGGCTTTACCTCCAGTTTAATCTTCTCCATCTCTGCACGGAGCACATCCACCTCCTTCTTCAGGCTCTCGATCTGTGCATCCCTGCAGGGAAAAGGCAGGTTGGTCCCATGTGGCAGTGGCCACCCCACCGGCATCACCACTGGACCCCCCATACCTGTCATCCCGAATGCCATTGGGAGGCCCAAAGGTTTGGTCAAACAGATCCGAGGTGACCTGGAGGAGACAGAGGGTGCTGAGCTGAGCGGGGCTGCGGGTGCCTGTGTCCTCCCATCCCGGGGTCCCCATCCCCACCTGTGGCTCCATGGTGGAAGTTGTGCTTATCTCAATGAGGTTCTCTGGCTCCTCATCCTCAGGGGCTTCCTCAGGGATGACAACCACAGGCTTCACGTGCTCGGCCAGCGCGGATGCCCGCAGGAAGTTCGGGGGGCTCTATGGGGATGAGATGCTGTGATGGCATCACCTGGAACCACTGCAGCAGCACAGCAAGAGAAGGGAGGCAGCCATCCCTGTGCTGCTGTGTCCTCAGGCACTGAGCCCATCCATGGGACACCCTGAACCCACAAGCTCTCCAAAGCACCCCATGGAATTCCTACTGTACCTCTGGCAGCCGCGGGATCTGGATGAGCCGCTTGAAATAGAGCATGTCTGATGCCTTCTTAAAGAAGTTTTTGAGGCTGGAAGGGGGAAAGAAGAACTGTTTGTGGGGGGGGGGGGGGATGGCAGCAAGGAGGGGACCCCAGCATCGCACTCAGCCATGGCTTACCTGCGGAACTGCTCATGGAAGCGGTCCCGGTGGCCTTGCAGTGTGTCTGCCGGCAGACCTGCAGTGATGGGGGGACAACAGCTGATCCATTCATTCACATGCAGCTGGAGCCCTCCAGCTGCCAAAGCCATCAGGTTAAGGCCAGGGGGGAATGGGATGTGGGGGTCAGGGTGGTAGTGGGGTATCCCCATTGCTGGCATAGGGACCAGGGACACAGCACAGGAAGGTGGCTGTGGAAACCCCATAATGCCCATGTGAGGCCCCTTGCACCCTGCTGCCCAGCAGTTCCATGGCTGGCAGGCCAAGGCTCGTCAGTTTGAATTCATCAAGAACAAGCCCTTCTAATTCCTTCATGTGGGATGTGTACATGGAATGGAGCAGGTCCTCAGAGCCTGGCTGGGACATGGGGACATGGCAATGGATGCTCCATGCAATCCTAATCCCCAAATCCAACCAGAAACCCAAGCTGGGAAAAGACCAGGATGGGACACGTCCCCAGGACATGGAACTGTGGGAACAAGTCCAGAGGAGACCATGAGGATGATCAGGGGCTGGAGCAGCTCCTGTATGAGGACAGGCTGAGAGAGTTGGGGCTGTTCAGCCTGGAGAAGAGAAGCTGCGTGGAGACCTCAGAGCAGCTTCCAGTATCTGAAGGGGGCCTACAGGGATGCTGGTGAGGGACTCTTCATTAGGGACTGTAGTGACAGGACAAGGGGTAATGGGTTCAAACTGAAACAGGGGAGGTTTAGATTGGATATAAGGAAGAAATTCTTTACTGTTAGGGTGCTGAGGCACTGGAATGGGTTGCCCAGGGAGGTTGTGAATGCTCCATCCCTGGTCGTGTTCCAGGCCAGGCTGGACAAAGCCTTGGGTGATATGGTTTAGTGTGAGGTGTCCCTGCCCATGGCAGGGGGGTTGGAACTGGATGATCTTAAGCTCCTTTCCAACCCAAACTGTTCTATGATTCTATGATTCTGTGACTCACAGGAGTGCAGCTTGAACATCAGCTTGACCGCGTAGTGGTAGAGGTGGCTGCAGTCCTGGATGACCTGGATGAGGGGAGCCAGGCGGCACTGCACTGCTGACATCTGTGACACTGCCATCGACGTGTTGAGCTGCCTGAAAACTGGAGGGGAGCACAGTGAGCTGCTGACCCCACATCTCAGCTCCATCATTACCCACCATGGATGCGGCTGTGCCAGGGTATGGGATACACACTGGGGCTGCTGCGCTGGGAACCCCCTTCTGAGCAAGAACACCCAAAGGGACAACGGTGGCAGAGGAAAGGGGTGCTCAGCTCTGCCCCTGGGTACCCAAAAAGGAGGGATCTAACCCCAAACCATGTAAAGGCTGGGGGAGACAAAGGGTTTTGCTCTGCTCTATTTAACCATGCAAGGAGCCGGAGAGCATCCCAGGGCAGGGGCTGGACCTGCCGGCACTGCAGCCTCACATGCCCTGGCTCGGACACAGATCCGTTCCCTTGGCAGGGATCCAGGCAGCAGATCCCCTCCGGCTTCCTCCCTGCTCCATATCCATATTGATGGATATAAACTGTCTGTACAAGTGGGTCAGGAGGAGACGCAGGAGCCGGTGGGAGCCGGGAGCTGGTGTCTGCTGCTGGGCCCTGCTTTCCAGGGCAGCTCCCTGCTCCTGACTCACAGCAGAGGCAGAAACTGACCCATTTTTAAGCCATCTAAAAATTCCTGGAGAAGGAGCCGAGAGAATCAGACATTCCCGAAGGAATCTCAGCAAGGGAAAAGGGGTATCTAGAAAGAGGTACAGCCGCATCCTCTGCTTCAGGGAGATAGAAGGATTTGGGTAACGCATATGATTAACGTGGTTGTACTAAAACCAATGAAGAACCCATTTCATGGCAGCAGTGCTCTCAAAACAATGCTCTGCACTGCTCAGGTGGGCTAAACCCACCACATTCCTCAAGTGTTTTCCTACAACCACCTCTATAGGGCATCAGCAGCACTGAGGAGCGAGCTCAGAGACCTCACAGGAGGAGGAAGGAGCTGAGCCTCTGAGCTCAGGCTCTGAACTCCATTCCCGACCAAAGAGCAAAGCTATTGCTCAAGAGCCGCTGGGAGGGACCTGCTGCCTCCTCACCTGACTCCGACAGCTTCAGCTCCCAGTCCAGGTAGTCAAACAGCTCCACGGTCAGCTGGAAGCTGCCAAAGAGACCCCAAACCACATCACCCATCAGCAGACACATCCTTGCTCCGGCTGCTCACGGTCACTGCAGGTCCTTATGAGGGTGAGGGCTCAGAGTGACAAGGATTTGGGTTGGAAGGGACCTTAAAGCTCACCCAGGGACCCCTTCCACTGGAGCAGCTGCTCCAAGCCCCTGTGTCCAGCCTGGCCTTGAGCACTGCCAGGGATGGGGCACCCAGTGCAGGTTTGCTCCCTGCATTTCCATCCCTCACTGCTCTGCAGGTGCAGGAGGATTCAGGCCCCATCCAACCAGTCCTAAACCCGATGGTTGCCCTGCTCAGGAGCTGTTTGATACTGGATGCTGCCAGCATGGAGCTGGTTGGGCACCACCGGGTGCTGTGCTCCCACAAGGACACTCACATGTTGTTCACATCCGTCCCTGCTGTCTTCTCCAGCACCTCATCCGGCACTTCGAGGCCCGGGGGGAACTCGGGATGCTTTGTAACAGGAGAGAGAGAACAGCAATGGCTGTTAATGCATTCACTGGGGTGAAACATCCCCTGGTGAAGCCCCATCCCCAGCAGGACAGGGCATGGAGGCAGCTGAGGGTCTCACCTTGATGTGGAAGGAGATCTTGACGAGCAGGAGCCGTGTGTAGATGCTCACCAGCTGCCCATACCTGTCATGTAAATGGCCCTGCCAGGGGAAATGAGGCAGGTCTGAAGTGCTACAACCAGAACCCACACGGAGCCCCAGGGCTCTCACCCTCCTGCCCTTCACCATCACCCAGCAGGGTCACAGAGGAGGGGTTGTTTCAGGTGGTGCTTTGCCCTCCCTGTGCTCACAGTGTTTTCACCACCTCCAAACTCCCCAGAAGGCACAAATCTCCTCTCACCCCACTCACCCACAGGTCTCCTGTCTCTCGGATGTTGCTGCGGTACCGCTGGCAATCCTGGAGGACCTGGGGCAAAAGCATTAGGAAGACATTAGGCAGAAGCTGTTCCCTGTGAGGGTGCTGAGGTGCTGGCACAGGGTGCCCAGAGAAGCTGGGGCTTGGAACTGGATGAGCTTTAAGGTCCCTTCCAACCCAAACCATTGTAGGCTATGAAAACCAGGAGGGATGTGCATGGTGGGGCTGGCAGGGAGCTGGGGGGAAGGATGGGTCCAGCCCCTTTTGCTGCTCCAGCTTTGGAAGGAGAAGTTCAAGCCTTTCAATAGCAACCAGAGGCTGGGGCATTGCAGGGGTTGGTTTCAAAGACAGGAGGGAACAGAGCACTTCACAGCCCCATGGCCTGGGTAAGGTGGGATAGGGAGGGGAACCCATCCTTTGTGCAGCAGGAGGGATGCTCCGAGGGGACACTCACATTGGGGTGTCCGTCCCGAAGCACCTTGTGTAGGACATGGCAGAACTTCCAGCTGAGGATGGCGCTGCTGGGCAGGGGCAGCCCGATGGCATAGGACCAGAAGGTGAACGCTCCCTTCTCGTGGTGAGTCCCCAGGATGATCCCTTCCCTTCAGTCAAGGCCAATGGGACACAGACAGGGAACAGGCTGGGATGGGGACAGCTCCTGCTCACACTCATTACAAAGGGGACACACACAGTGCACTGCAGGGATCACTGACATGATGCTGCACTCACAGATAAAACCCCATTTGTTTTCCTACCCCACTGCAGGGCACACCAGGGCCCTCTGCATTCTATTGCCCAAGAAACACAATGTCCTGGCACTGCTCTTGTCTGCATCCCCACTGATGGATGAACCTACAAGATGCCATCCCCCAACCAAGCTCTGTGTGGGTCTCCTGTGTCCCAAACCTCCCATAGCTCTGGCCCCACAGGGTGAACCCTCACACAGCATCTCCTCTGCTCATCCAGGTGAGCCAAGGGAAAGGATACGTCGGGCATGTTTCTCCTTCACTGGTGCTTCTTGTGTGTTTATGGCTTTGCTGATGCTGATGGCCTGCAAGGGGAGAGAGTGGTGTGACCCCTGCAGCCGGTGCTGCTGGGGAATGCCCTGCGGTTTGTAACACTTCAAAGCTGTTTGTGACACCCAAAATAGGCTTTTTTACCCACAAAACAACCTGTTAACAGCCAGACCCAGGTCGCTACTGACCACACCACTGATGCTCCTCCTTGACCCTGTCCCAGGAAACAAACGGCTGCATCCCTGCAGCCTGAACTCAACTCCATCTCCAGCATCACAGCAGCAAGATGCTGAATCCCAGGGTTGTTTGGTCACAAGGAGCCTTTGAAGTGTGCAGGAGGGCAGCGTTTGAGGACTTCCTTCATCCAAACACAGTCCCCAGCACACAGGGACTGGCAGCCACAGTGCCCATTCAGGTGGAGCAAAACGAGTGTCAGGAGAGGATTATCCACTTCTAACGTGTTTGATCACAGAGCACTTCCAGGTACAGGTCATTCCCATAGGATAACCCAGACAGGGGTCGCTTCTGAGCTGCTGTGATGGATGAGGATCTTCCTCCTCCTCACTGGGTCCCTACAGACTCCCCCATGCTGGAGCTGTGCCTGTGCCTACAAACCCTTGGTCACCGGCAGAGGGAAAAGGTCCCAGCTGGAAGGCAGGAAGCAGCTCCGCCGCTCGTGCAGGAAGAGAAACCCAGTCCCTCCCTGCGGCCCCACAAGCCACAGAACCCCATAAACCCCAGGCAAGCACCTGCTCTGACACAGCTGCTTGTGCCTCGATGCCTCCGAACTGAGGCGCTTCCCTGCGGGAACAGGAACCCGATGCTGAGCTATCAACTGCTCCTGACTTATGCAGGAGGAACCCGATGCTGCACTGAAGGGGCGATGCCAAAGGTATCCATGCACCACATCAGCCCCAAAGAGCCCAGAACAGCAGCACCCACGAGCTGAGCGTGACAGCAATGAAACCACAGTGAATGGATCCCCAAAAGTGAGCCTGTCCCAAAGGGATGAGCCCAGGACAAGAGGCTGGATCTGCCTTTCCCGCAGCGGGGAAGCCCCAGTGTCACCCTGCCATGTAGGGCTGTACAGCAGCAGAGTTAAGCTGGTGACTTGCTGTAATCCTCTTATCCCCAAAGGTTAATGAGCCCGGAGTGCTTGGGAACAGGCACTTGCAGCACAACCACCCGAAGCCTGGAGCCGATGGAGAGGCTGCATCCTTGATCCTGGCACAGGGAGGAGATGGGGTCCTGAGGCTGCCAGCACCTCCCAGGGCAACCAAAGGGATGGTTCATTGGCAGAAGGTAAAGCTCATCACACACCAGACAGTGACAAGGCAGGGACTGGAGACACACCTGGAGGCAAAGAGCTGCTTAAAGGGGTTATTGCATCTTGCTGAGATCCCAAACCTGGGTCTGCAGATCCCAAACCTGGGTTTGCAGATCCCAAACCTGGGTTTGCAGGTCCCAAACCTGGGTTTGCAGGTCCCAAACCTGGGTCTGCAGATCCCAAACCTGAGTTTGCAGATCCCAAACCTGGGTCTGCAGATCCCAAACCTGGGTCTGCAGATCCCAAACCTGGGTTTGCAGATCCCAAACCTGGGTCTGCAGGTCCCAAACCTGGGTTTGCAGGTCCCAAACCTGGGTCTGCAGATCCCAAACCTGGGTCTGCAGATCCCAAACCTGGGTTTGCAGATCCCAAACCTGGGTTTGCAGATCCCAAACCTGGGTTTGTAGATCCCAAACCTGAGTTTGCACTGCCTGCCTTGTGTGGGAGCAGCACGATGGGCTCATCCCAACACACCAGTGAGATCCTGGCTCCCAGACCCCCAGGAAAGGGAATGCTGTCCCACATCCCTAGGACAGGAGCTCAGCCACCCAGTACTGCCTGGTAGGATGGGACTAGGGCTGGGACCCAGCTGGCCTATCCCAAAACCAGGCTGTAATTCCCATTGGTGCTGGTGGTTTTATGGCATTTATGGCCCATAATGTCATTACCAGCCAAAATCCAGCCTGGGAGCTGCTGCAGAGGCAGGTTTCACCCTTGGTGATTCAGCACTGAGGTTTCTATAGGACCATTTGACATCCAGCACAGTGCAGGGGCAGCCCCCAGCCCACCCACAGCACTGCCATGACAGAGACACCACACTTAGCATGGTCCTATGGTGCCACCAAACCAATGCCAATCCCTTGAAGCCACATGGAAGGGCAATGGTGGGAGCAGGGATGGGCATGGGGTGATGCTGCAGCCTGGGACATGCATGTCCCTGCCGGCTGCTTGGTGAAGCTGGGCTGTGGATGGCTCTGAGATGGGGACATTGACCTGGACCACACAGCAGCAGCACATCTGGAGGTCCTGGTGTCACTGCAGGCACACAATCAGTGCTGCCAAGGCTTTCATGGGGGGGTCCAACCCCAAGACCTGCCCCTCCACAGGCTGTGGTGCCCACGGGTGCAGCCCCAACGCCTGACTCAGCCTCACGTACCAAGCGGGTGACTAAAGCCGGGATCAAAGCGCCCAAATGAAGGAGCAGGGTTTACATCCACCCTTTAGTTCCAGGCTGCTCTTAATTACAGCACAATCCTCCCCACCCACAGCTCCCCAGGGCCCTGGCATCCGCAGGGACACAATCCCAGCAGGTGAATGCCGGGTCCTGGCGCTCTGGGAGCAGGACATGGAGCTGGATCAGATGAACTGCAAACAGCAGCTCCCGAGTTCCCTTCCTAATGCTCCTCCTTCCCAAACCACAGCACTCATCAGTCCCACACACGGTATTCCCGGAGCTCACTGGAGTTTGAACCTCCTTGCTTAGGAAAAGCAGGAATTGGCTGCAGAAAAGGGCACGTTTTGCTTCCTGGTGCAGGACAGCAGCTCCCACCTCCCACAGCAGCTGCTCCAAGGGGGATGTCAGCATCACAACACCTCAAAAAGCAGTTTAAGGGAAGCCAGTGACCTTCAGATCACTGGGATCACACAGACAGGGAGAGCAACCCCTGCCTGCATCCATGGGCATCAACCTGGGAAAGGAGATGGGGCTCCTGGGGTTGGCAGCATCATGCTCCAGGGTGGGGTGAAGCCTTGGCCAGTGAAGCACATGGAGGGGACATGGCACTGGTGTCCCCATCATACAAAGGTGACCAGCGGCCATCTCCACAGCTGCTATAATTAGACATAAAAGGCAAATCAATACCCACATACTGACATTGGAAGAGTTCAGCTCCCACAGGAAGCATTACTACAGGAAACATTAGGATAAGGCTCCTTTAGGACTGTTTTTCAGCAGTTTTTAGGGGTGGTGAATGTGACCATCAGCCAGCGAGCTCCAGGTTCAGATCCAACGGACCAGTTTGGGGTGATGTGACCATCAGCCAGCGAGCCCCAGGTTTAGATCCAATTGGGGTGATGAATGTGATCATCAGCCAGCAAGCCCAGGGTTCAGATCCAATAGATAACCACCATACACTCTCCCTGCACACATCTCTGCCCATGGTATCCCTGTGCCCATGAGCTCCCACACAGGGCACAGACCCCACCAACAAGCCCAAAACACCACAGAAGGGCAGAGGGAGGAGGGACACGCTCCGGCCCCGCAGGCACACGCTGCCCTTCGGCACCCGAGGCAGCGCTGCCACCGCCGTTCTCTATCAGCGGTGCCCGGTGGGGCGGCTGAAGGAGCCGTGTCCAGAAGGAACCGGAATTGCCGGTTCTCCCGTGTTGCTCCCCAAACCCAACAGGATTCGCTTCCTCCCCTGCCTGCCCCATCAGCACCGTGACCCCGGGGTCTGACACCTTCACTGGTGCTCTCCAGGACAAAGCAGCCCAGGGAAGGACCAGGAAGGCAAAGGGGCAGGATACCTGCTCTGCGATCACAGCGTGCAAAGAGTGGCCTGGGGATGCGTGCGGGGAGGGCACTGTGGGTTCTGCTGTGAGCACATCCCTCCGTCCATCCCCTGTTGGGGTAATCAACATCCCACAAGCCGGATGACAGCCCTGTTGGTACCCTGCGCATCACCCACCCCACGGGGCTGTGGGAAGGGCTTTAGGCACCCCCGTCCAAGCCGGACACCGCGGGACACGAACAACTTCAGGCCTTGTTTAGACTCTGCCTCCCTCCCTGGGACCGGACATCCCGGTCCCCGAGGGCCCCTTCACGCGTGGCCCAGAGCCCGTACAAAGCAACCCCTGGTGCCGCTGGGCAGCCCCGGACCAGCACCGAGGGGCACGGAGGGGATGCAGAGGTGCCGGTTACCGGTGCGAGCACCGGGCTCAGCCGCGCTCCCTCCGAAGCCATAAAACTTCCCGTGTTTGCTCATGGCCGTCGTTACCTGCCGGTAAGGCCGCGGGGGGGGCACATACACACACACACACACACCGCCTGCCCGGGGCTCTGCTGCCCGCCGGGGCCACGGGACCCGGCCCAGAGGCAGCGGGACGGGCCGGTACCGGGGCCACGGCAGGAGGAAGAGATGGGGCAGGTGGGGGCGGGGGAGCGTGCGCCGCACCGGCAGCAGGGACAGACGGACGGACGGACGGACGGACGGACAAACAGCGGCCGGTCCCTGGACTCAGCTCCCCCCCTAGCCCCGCATTCAGCGCGCCCCGAGGGATGCCCCGCAGGTCGGTACCGGTACCGGAGCCGGTACCGCGGCAGCTCCGCCGCTCTCACCTGGCTCTTGTCGAACTGCTCCCGCTCCGCCTCCAGGCTGTGCCCTCCGCGCCGGCTCAGCACCCGCGCAGGAACACTCTTGATGCTGTTCATGGCGGCCGCGCACCGGGAGCTGCGCTCCGCGCAGGCTGCGCCCGGCCGCGCACTGCGCTGCGCCGCGCCCCGGCACAAGGGCGCCCCTAGCGGCCGCGCCGGGACACACCCACCCGCGGCAGGTGGAGCCCGGCGGTGCCGTCGGTGGGGCGGGGATGGGGCCGTCGGTGGGGCGGGGATGGGGTCGTGGGGTGACGGCTCCCCCCGCTCCGGACACGTCCAGCAGGGTCGGAGCACCGCCGGTACCCGTCTGTCTGCGCTCCCCCGTCGGAGAAACCACGCAGCAGTGAGGGCACCGGCCCTGCGGCAGCGCTGGAGCCCAGCGGCTGCTGTGCTTTCGTTGGTAGTTCAGTATGAAACACAACAGCAAAGGCACTGCCGGGAGTCTCTGCGGGACCTCCAGAACCACGGCAGCAGCGTTAGAGGGGGCCTGAATCACAGGGAACGGAACTGGTTTGTACCTGAATCAATTACCCCCCAATATTCCTTCCCCATTGCACAAACCGAGGGTAGCCCCAACCCTGCAGCTCCACTGATCCTTGTCGCATCACTTCAGCTTGGTTTTCTCTATGACTTCACAGCTGCCATTTGAAACGTACCTCATTGCATTCACTCGTTGATGCTCAACACATTTAAACCAGCTCCTGCTGGGAAGTTGCACCAGTTTCTCCAGGAGTTGGCATATGGTACAGCTGTGGGATCAGCATCATGGCATTGCCAGCATCAGCTTTCTGAGGGGGGGGTTTGTCATACCCACAGCAATGGATTTGAGGATGGAACCTGCAAAGCTTCTCTGAGGAGAAGGAATCAAATGCACTTTAAATGCATGGGGAAACTCAAAGAAAAGCTGAGACTCCCTTTGTGGGTAATGCCCCTGGGTGGTGAGGACAGGGAGGATGCAGCTGCGATCAGAATTAGCTGACCAATTTTGAGGCCATGAGCACATTACCTGGCATTTGGTCATTAAAAAGAGAGCAGAAAATTACAGGAAAGAGTTAACAAGGGAAAACCACAGTGGGTTTTGCTGCAATTAACTCCTAGCATTAGACAGAGCCAGGAGCTCCCACCCCTTCGCTGCCCCCATGCAGGGACAGAGCTGGTCCACCCAGCTCAGGTCTTCAGCAGTCAGTGATGTACATCAGCATGTTAAACAGGCAAGAAAGATACAGCAAAGGTGTCACCTCCATTGGCTTTTAGTTATAAAACAAGTTCATATTGTGGTCAAGGAATACATCTTGCCCCATAGCCAAGGATTAAAAACCAGTTTAAGGCCAAAACCCCAGTCCCACCACACTGGACACACCTCATCTTGTCACAAGCTCCTGGCAGAACAAGCAGTGCCCAATGGAAGTGTTGCTGTGCCCATCTCATGGGTGACAACTCTCCTGTTTCAACCACACAGGAGCAGTTCCTGGCTACAGCCCTAATTGGGAACTTCCTCTAAACATTATTCATTTCCCTCTATGTGGCCACAAGTCCAGAGCTAAAACAATCAGCTATAAAAAAGGAACATTTGGCTGTGTCATAGGCTATAAATATGTCTGAGCCACTATAAAAAAAAGAGTAAGAAAAATAGTTCCTGTGTTAGAACAATTACGCACTTGAGATTCTTCAAACCCAGCCTGTGTTTAACCTGAGCTCTCTGCTATAAACACAGTTTTGTTGAGCTTGGCGTTAGTCTGTGTTTTATTTCAAGATAAAACATATCCCCACATCTCCTTGGGAGGCTTTCACTCCAAAGAGCATGGAAAAATAATGAGGTAACTTTCCACCGTCGCTGATGGGTTGGTGATCTCCAGGTCTCCAGGTTAATTCTGTGTTGGAAAGGTCTTCATCTGCTGCAGAAAACAGGAGGTTTTTGTTAAGTTCCCTTTAAAACAGAAGAAGTGCTCACGTATCTGTCAATTTCCTATAGAAAACGTCATGCTGTAAGCAACCTAAAACCTGTGGACACATATGAAGAGGAGGGAAGGTAACCAAAGCATTTCATGACAGCAGTCTTAGGACCTGCTGCAGTGTCGGGAAGTAAAAGCCTTTCCCATTTGTTTTGCAGAGGGATCAATCTTTGTGCCCTCAGTCAACCACCAAGTCACCACCCCTGAGCACTGGCACCCATGACCTTGTCCAAACTGAATGTCCCCTTTCACTCACTGCTTTGCTGTTCGACTCTCCCCCAAACACTCTCTCCCTAAAGGTAAAACATCCCACTGATGGACATGGCTAAATCACTGCCAGCAAGTCAGGAAATGAACCCAATGTCAGTGCACCTGCACTCAGATGACTGCAAAGCAATTCAAACCCACCCCCAAACCCAGTGCACATCAGTTCAATCACTTCCCTGTGTGAAAAGGACAAATATTTAGTTATTTCTGGACCTGTAAAAAGCTGCTTTGGACCAAACCAAGCACAGTGATCCAGTGCCTTTTAATAAAAGGAGGAAACCAGAATCATGCAGCAGTCAGTGACCTGCAGAGTCACTACTTGTCATGGCTCCTCAGTGAATTGTGGGTCCGTTTGTTGCACTGAGCCTCTCTCACTTGAGGCAGATGAACTCATTTCTGTAGGCTCAGAGTCTGCTCCCCCTCTGCTGCATCAGCTCTTTGTGGGATCTGCTCCTGAAACTTTCCAACAGCAGTAGTTTCAGGATGCAAGTCACAGTGCTGGCCTGGAGCCATAAAACCTCCAGCTCCTTTTACCTGAGGGCTCTTTTCAGGAAAGGGAGAGCTCTCCACATAGGAACATTGTGCAGAGCAAGGTACAGCATTCCAGCTACTCAGCATCTATTTCCCACAAGAGCCCCATTAGTGTGCACTAAGCAGACCCAACTCATTTTGGAAGAAGACTCAGTGTCTCCAGACTTAATGCAGCAACAGCAGAACACGAGGGTGCTACAAGCCAGCACACAGAGGGTTTGGCTCCATAGGAGAGAGACAGCTCAGGGACTGCACTTTGAGTGTACCAAAAGAGAACTGAGCACCAGCTCTCCATGGGATTAAAGGCGATCAGTGTAAGAAATCCAGTGCCCCAGAGCTGCATACTCAGCTTGCTGTGCAGTAACTCCCCTTGGCTTGGGTTGTGTCAGCACTGGAAGACTTCTTTTTTGGTCCATTTTCTCCCCATTGTTGCTAGTTCTTATTCATTTCCACGTGGTGTTCAGCATTTTACCCATATCTGGTTACTCATTTGTCCTCAGAAGCAGACAACACGGTGCCTACTGCAAGGATCCAATTCACAGCAGTAAAACAAATAATCAGAGAATGAGAAATTTCCTGACTCAAGAAGAAAAAACAATCATCTATGGGCAAGGCTGCTTTTTGTATGCAGCTCTATTCAATACATTCTGCTGCTGGAGCTCTGAGCCCAGGAACAACATGCTAGAACAGCCCTTGGCCGTGGCGCTGAAAAACACCTCCCAGTCTCTCCCTTCAACAATGTTCACATCCTTGATCCTGTTATCTGTAACACACAGAAGGATTTTTAACTACAATAAGCAGTGTGTAGGTACTCAGGGATTGTGCTGCAAGATCTGACTGCCCAGAGGATGAGGAAAGTGATTGAGAAGAGTTTGACTAAAGGGATTACTTGTTGCCTTACTATCTGTTTGCTGTTAACTCACAGGAGTTCTATTTGAAATGCACTTAGAGCAGTCCACTGAGAATCCTGTGCCAGGCTCACCTCAGAAGTCTAACTCATATTAATATTGCAGGTGCATTTATAAAGAGGAACAGAAAACTCCAACTAAGATCAAGATGAAAATACCTTCATACTCGCAGGACATCATAGAGAAAATGGGAGCTTAGCATCTCTTTCTTCTGCAGCAGATAACTGGGTTCCATGAAGACCTTCTGCAAGTTCTGTTGTCTACATTGTAAAGCAAAAACACCACATGGAAACCAAAGAACTGAGATAACACAAAATACAGGTTCAAACTGGGGAGCAGCAAGGATACACTTTGTAGTTCCCTCTTCTCCCTCCTCCAAGCAGGGCAAAGAATCCAACACGTACAAATCCTTACTGATTAAATCCTAAGGGATTTAATACATGTTTTAAAGCACAGTTTAAAACAGCCTCAGGTAAACCTGACTTTAAGCACAGGTTATGTGGCCTGCACAGAGGAATTAAAAACACGCTTGACGAGTCTTTCCCCAGAACCACTCTGAAAGTAGATCAAAGCTCTACAGATGTGGTGCAGAAGCTGCCCCCAGCAGTAAACACGAGCCTGCTTCATTCTCTACGCACTACAGCAACCACCCCAAATGAGGAGCCAATTTCAGGCTCAAAAATGCAGGATCAGGTTGTAAAGCAGAGTCAGGCTCACTACCAAAGCACAGCCGGTTTAGCTGAGCTGTGACGTGCCAGCCAGTAAAGCAGGAGCCAGACAGCTGATGCGGCTGAGCAGGAGCCACAAGCAGCCACTGTTCTGGAGAGAGCTTTTCAGGAATCCCTCCTACACGACAGCCTTTGCAAACTACACTGCTGCTGTCTCTCACGCTGAATGGAACCCTGCAGATGAGGTTCTGAACAAAATACCCTTTCAGCTTATGCAAACGCTGGCACACAACCTTTAGACTCTGTCAGTCCCAGCACAGCTAAGGTTTTGTGGTTCTGAAGGTTATAAAAATCACTGTGTCTGTTACTTACAGCAACATTGTTCTGGTCAAGTTCATCCGAGGATAAAAGGGGTGCAACTCTTTTAGAGAGATGGAATCTCTTTCAGGAGAAAGCTGAGGTTTCAGCATACAGCTTCTCATTGAGTCTGCTTTAACACCAAACCCCTAAGGTCTCCATTATCAGCACAAGTTTTGTCTTTTCTAGTGACAAGTGGCACAATGTCCTTATCAAACAAGGTAGAAATTCTTAGGGATATTTGTGAAAAGAAACAAGTGATCCCTCCTGCAATTATTCCTATTACTGCCCACATATTCAATATAAACTCCTGACCAGTGTTCAGGCTTGGAAAATAAATCACCCTGACAGCTATGGACAGGTTATTTTCTTTGACCTTTGAGTATGTTCCCTGAGCCTGCAATGAAGCCCACAAAAACTGTGAAGTCATTTAAGCTAGGAGTCTGGTTTAAATTCATACACAATACTATCCTATATGTCACGTATTTCCTGTACTGCCCTCCTTTCCACAAATATGCCTCATGTAATAAACCAGTTCTGAATGTCCCTCCTACAGCTGGCTCCAAAACGACTTCTTCTTTCCATCTGTTTAGACATAGGCAAAAATCAAATCCTGCCATGGCCCTGAGGAGCCATAAAGAATCCTATACAGAATTCAAGTACTTGCAGGAATTTTACCTTCAGCAAAGCATGAGGAGGATATTCATAGTGTTGCAGTGCAAGGGAAACGATGTTCCCAATCACTATTCATGACCACCTAAATCTAGTCACGGGAGAGCAATCTATACCGTGTTAATGTCACTGCTGTTTGCACTGCAGTGAGGGCTCGCCTGGAGGAGAGTGCTAAGCTCCAGATCAGCAACCATCTGTCGGGACTCAGTCAGCACATGCTGCAGCTTACTTATGGGAGAACTGGTGTCCTGGAGGAGACAGAAAGGGAGCCAAAGTCATGAAACAGTCATTTTGGGATATGTCAAAGGATTATAACCCACCAAGAATCATCAATTTCATTTTGAAATGTGTCTGTTCAAAATACTCCTACATTACACTGCTCCAGACTCTAAGTGGTGTTATTTGTAACAGACACAGAGCTCTTTCCTGGTATCACTTTTAAGAGATCTTCACATGCATGTACATACAGTGCACACAACAACAATACTTCAGTGGGAAAGGGGAAAGCCAAGCAAGGCAAAAACCCAGCGTCCAATAACCTGAAACAACTGTATTCAAGCATACTCTGGTATCCTGCTTTAATGGAATTTCCAATTTGTTATCCTAAAGTCTTGCATTTCAAAAGCTTGTATCTATATGTATCTCTAGATACAGATATATCTATAATTTATAAATTAGATATATCTATAAAACAATATCTATAATGGTTTGAACTCCTCACACTTATGCTGTCCAAGGCAGAGACAAAAAGGAACTATTTTGATAAAGTATTTTACCCCCGTTAAGCCTCATATCCCATCATTCCGGACCCTGGTTCTGCCACACTGGCAGACAACTGCTTTCCTACCACCATAATTCCCCTTACAATCATGTTCTGCAACAAAATACTGACTTGGTCCATGGCAGCGTTGCAGCACCTGTTTGTTGGCTCAGTCACTGGAAAGCTATTGATCTCCAGAGGGAATTCCTCATCACAGAACTTGTCACACCTTTGAGGCCTGTCTCCTTTCTGGGTGGATGTCAAGCAGGGAGAATCCAGGTGAAAAGAGTTCAGATCCACGTTTTCTCCACTGTTAAGAAATGAAGACATTGCCACAAACAGTATGGCCCATCCTTTCTCACCTTTCAAAGGAAAATCATGGGACAACATAAGTAATCCTGAGCCCTGAGCCAAGAAAACCATGGAGCATGTGAGAAAACCCTGCTCCTCAGAGCAGCTCCCATGTTTAACAGCTTCATTAGATCAGTTTCAACCTCTGGGTGTCTGACATTCAACCAGTTTCAAGAACAGTTACCATGTGCTTGAGTATCTATTTAACCTTGCAAAGAGCATGTAAAAGTCAGCCTCTAACTCCTCCAAATACTCTGGTACTCCTTCTTTTCAACCAACCATTAGGCTAATTAATATCTATAGATGTTCTTTGCAAGGGAATTTCAGTCTTTTAAAGTCACCATCTCACTTCAGAGATCACAGGGGAGCTCCCCCAAAGAGGTGTTACTTAAACACAGCAGCAAACAGTAAAGTGCTGTTTGAGCAAACTGTGATTAAACCCCAGACTAAACTGCCTGACTGCCATTCCAGTGTGGGGCTGGAAGCAGACCCTCTATTGGCATCCATCTTCCCTTAGCTTCTGAGTGTATTTAGGAATATCTGAGAAGCCATTTAAATGACTGTTAAAGCAACAAATCATACCCTGTACCTATTACTGTATGAACATTGGCTTGCAGCCATCCCAAGCTTGGCCTAATACAAAAGGTCTTTAGCACATAATATGCATGCTGAATGACTGAAACTTCCCTTTTACACCTCTCCCACAATAAAAAAGCAACAAAGGTGTAAGAGAAGAGTTTCAATTACACTCTACCCTAGAAAAAACACTCCTCAATTCAATCCCTTAAACCCCAGCGTTACCAAATCCCTCACTCAGCTCCAGCACAAAATAAGACCAGAAATAACAAAAACTGTAGCACATTTGAAATGATCTTGATCATCTCCCACAGCCATACAGGAACCAGCAGCCCTCTGTCCCCAGTGCTGTGTTTTCACATACAAAGACCTGCCCTGGTTTCTGTTGGCAGTTTCAAGCTTTGCAGTGTTCATTTTCACCTGCTCATTTCCACTTCATACAAAAGTAAATCGTGAGCATCTCCCCAAAAGATGACATTTCTGCATCACACTGAACCAACCAGAAGCACAATTCTAGCACTGCCTGGATCAGGTGAACACAAAAATAGGCATATTTTAAAGAAAATGCTCCTTTACATTTACAACATTTCATTAAATACTCTTTAGGTACTTCCTTTGGTGGAACAACACATTCCAGACCAGGCAAGACTGTTAAAAAAGGTTATTTTTAGATGACATTCAATGTAAGAAAAAGCCCTTGTGAGGGATCCCAGCTCACAAGTGTCTGTTGTGTCTCATTTCACTTCTCTTGTAAAACACTGGGGTACAATGAATAGGCTTTCTTTTAAGAGAGACAAGCTCATGTTGGCATGCTTCTGACAAGGAAAGGCTCTGAAAAGATGTGAGGGAATAAGTGTAGCAGCCTACAAAAGGGGATGTGATGAGATGCAATGAGCACAGCCAGTTTTGAAGAAATCCCCATGTTGGGAGGGAGGGGGGGAAACAGGTTTGATTTTGAGGCAGGGCAACAGCTCAAGGAAGCAGATAGAACAGGTTACTGCTGACACTGTCCTTAAAACCAGAACTGAGATAAAAATCCAAAGGCAGCAAAAGTTGGTCCAACATAAAGGAAGTCACTGAGAGCACAGAAACAACTCCTGTGCTCCAGTATTTCACAACCACCCTTGCAGTTGGTTAAGGTATCTGACTGTGTTAATAGCCTTCTTGTTGGCTGCTCCTGAATTCAAGAACTCATGTCAGAAATATTTGCTGGGCTGACAGGGAGGTGCCAGCACCCTCCCCTACACATAAAATACATCATCAGCACTCCCAAGCCAGCAATGGAAAACTGGAGGATCCAGACTGAAGTCCCAGAAGGAATGTGGTGTTTGCTCTCTGCCATTAATGCCTTAACAGAAGCCCACACTGAAGACAGCACTACTACTGCCTTCCTCCCCTCTGTGGGGTGAGAACTTATTCAGTGACAAATCAGAGGCTGGAAAACTGACAGTTTGGGATTTGCACTGAGTCAATGTCTCCAATTAGCAGAGCCCCAGGACCAAATGTGGGCATCAAGAAAACCTGACAGCAAACCCCAAATGGGTGGCGCTGCCCTCCCTTACTGAAGGGTATCTGCTCTATCTGCATTGCCTGGGTTGAATTTGTTCCTTTTCCCCTAAACCTCCCCCAAGGTCAAGAGAAAAAGTGAAAACAGTTTTCAGGATTCAATCAAAGAGGGTTGGAGATGGCAGCATGTGTCATTTGTGCTGCTGAGGGAGCAGGTAAGAAAGGGCAGGGTAGACATATGGGGAATGGAGTCTTATTAATGATTTATGGCTAGTGGAAACCAGAGAGAATCCACACACAGCATGAAGCTCAGCTAAGCTGTGTGGGAATGTGCCAGGACAGCATTCTTTTTCAATGGCTGCCCATCCACCTTGTTTCTGAGCAGGTCAGTGCCACTGCAGTAACAATTCCTGTAATAGCTTTGTTTTAAAAGCAACACAGAATGAAAGCATCTGTACATCAGATAGCTCCATTCCATAGCATTAATTTGCCTGGACGTTGGGCAGACTTGCTGGCTGGAATTCTCAGCAGGTTTAAACAGCTGTTCATTTACTGTACTTGCCAACTGCCCGTTGAAAAGCTGCTACTCCTCTGGCTAAAAGGCAGCTATGAAATCTCTGTCGAACTTCAGAAATCCTTCTAGATCAAGCTGTAAGTCAGTCAAGTCTTTGAGAGGAAACAGAGGAACCAGCACAACAAATCCACAGAAATCCCAGCTCTGAATGCCCTTGTTTGTGCAGGCACAAAACCACTTCTATAAATGTAAAGCAGCTTTTGTACCTCGGATACCTTCCAATACCACCAAGGCACCTGAGTAGTTTTCTGGCACTTTTCAGCATTAGAAGCCTCATTCTGCTCATCCCTTTTTCCTCCCCCAGCATAAACACAGGGATAGAGTCCCATTACAAGGACTCACTAGAGAGCAGATTGCTGTCCTTTAAATCTGCCCTCTCGTTTTCCTGCCCTGAGTGAGGGCAGCAGCCTGTGAGGAAGAGCCAGGTCCTACATTCTTGCCCAGCCGCTGTGTGACTTCTCAATAGAAATAACACAGTTACTAAAGCATCACACACAGTCTAGGTTTGTTTCTTGCCTTACAGGAACATCACTGTAGAGTCCAGCTCTAGTTTACCCACCAGATTTACAAGCAACATCTGGGATTTCAAAGAAATCCTGAAATGTTTTAAACCTGCATTTGTCTCAATTGGTTCATTTGGCAAGTCCTGGGGTATGGCAGCTTCCCCTGCCCACACAGCTCCTGGGGATAAGAGCTGAGGAAAGAAAAATGCACAAAAATAGAACCATGATACCTTAAGAGCTATTTTAACTTACTCTGAATTTACTACTTTTCAAGTTGGGAGCCTAATTTTAGAACAGCATTTACTTTAACCATCACTTGAGATAACAGAAACTATTGAGAGCTTGTACACCCAAGTTTCTACGTAGCTCTAGATTATACCTCTCTACTTCTTAAATTCAACAAGCACATAACCTTTTTGAGCAGGCATATTTCATCTCTTGTGCAGTCCTGAGACAGCTGCAATCTTCTCCATGCCATACATTTCCATCTCCTTTTATGGGTTTGAAAATCTTCAGCCATTCTGGATCTGATACTGGCTTCCACAAAGCATCTTTTTTGATGAAGAACTTATTGGTACTGGAATCAGATTCAGGCTTGTGCACTGCAGCAGGAGTCTCTCTGCTTTTCTGGTAAAACAGAATTCCAGTTCTCTCTTCCCAGGTTTCATTTTCATTAACACTTTGGGCAGATGTGACTGTGCTCTGGATAAAAGTACTTTGCAAATCTACACAAGAACTGACATTAAGCCAATGCTCCTGCTCAGGCGAAGATGACTCAAAGGTTTGTTGGTCTCTGATTTCCACCTCATTCTCAGAGATTTCCTTGTTTCTCAAAGGCCCTGTGTTGTTTGCCTCACAAAATACTTGGCTGCCTGGCTCATCAGAGCTTGATGCAACATCCTGCTTTTCTTCTTCCGTAAGGTCAGCCAAGACTTTCACAACTTTTGGACACTGGTTTAAGTATGCTGAGGTAGTTTCCTCCATGTCTGATGCATTCTGTAACAATCCATTATCTACTTCACGCATCTTAGAGGTGGGTTTCACGCTGCCTTTTGGAACTTGTGCAGTTCCACACTCCTCGCATATCCCATGGGTTCCCTCAGTCCTAGCTGTGTCTGTCTTGCTGTTACTTTCAGGGGCAGAGAATGCCATACCTATGCTACAATGGCACAACAAAGAAAACAGTCAGATATACTGCATTCAAAGAGCATACATAACTGTACTCAAGGTTAAGCTAGACATTAACCAGAGACTGTGGCCATGGCTCTGCGGTAGTTCATATACCAACTACAGACAGCTGTATCCTGCCAGAACCTGACAGAAGTCTGTGTTTGAGCCTAGCAAAGCTGTGTTGACACAGCACACATCTCTTTCAGGGTGCTAGTTGCGGCTGAACAGTGAAGTCTCTCTTTGTGAATAAAATACATTAAAAAACTACTTTACCTCCTTTCATGTGCTGCCTTTTCATGCTTTTGCCTGAATTCCTGAGAGCTCTCCAAACTGACATGAAGAAACTGCAAGTCACGCTGCTGTTTTACATAGATCTGTTTAAAGATAGCAATGTGCATTAGCGGAAGTCTGGAGTCCTGGAATATTGCCATCAGGTACTAACACGTTGCTTGTCTTCCAAAAACATCCTCAAAACACTTACAAACTCATACCTGTAGCCAAACTATTGTGAAAGCCTTCCAGACCTAAGGGGCCATCTCTACATGTATTTAGGAAAATAAAGTTTTGCAGCAATAAACAATATTTCTATTAGAAGACTGCAGTGTTCTTTTAAGGTGGAACCACACGATCATAACTACAGGACCATCTGATATGTGAGATTTCATACGTGTTGTTACGTTGTTCAAAGTTATGCAGAACTACAAGACATGAATGATGATCATGGTATTTGGCATTCACTACAGGGAAGTTTTTGTAGAGTTGATGTAGATGATAAACATACCCATCAATTATTTGCAATAAAGAAAGAACTGAACATGCCTCGAGAACCTCAGATGGGTGCAGGTGAAAACACTGGGCTTAAGTCTCTGCTGAAACACAGCTCTTTCAGTACCCCATGCCCCTTTACACTGCCTGAGCTCACTTGCACATGTGTGTCAGGCAGTTCACCCTATTCCCACTGCCCTTCACGTGACTTCTCGCGCCTAGCACTCTCTGTTTAGACACACACACCGACAAGCTTATCTCAACAGAGTGCCCCCACTTTACTGCTACGAGGGTGGTATTTACTCATTGTAGGACTGAGTAAATACAATTACACAAAACTAGCTAAAGGAACATGTAAGTAACAGGATTTGCACCATGCATGGGGGTTTTAATTTTAACCAAAAAGGGAAAATAATGCTCCACAGCGATCCCAGCAAGGCAGAAACAGCAAATTTGATTTCTTTTCCTTCATTAATCATAGCTAGACCTAACTTTTTATTACTGTTCCATGCAGATCTGGTGCATTGAAAAATGCCTTCAGTCTCAGAGCAGAAACACGATGAGGTCTGTACCTTTCGCAGACTTGATAGCTCTGTGTCAGTCCGTGCTTGTTTAGACTTTGCAAACTGCAGAAGTTGATCCTGTCTCTTTGCCTTCTCAACTGTTTCAAAACACAGATACTTTTCTCATTACTTAAAAGTGAACAGACACAAGGCAAATACATTTGTTAATGCATGTCTGAAGCAGTAGAAACAGGTACCTAACCAAAACAAAAGCACTTTCATGAGATCAGTGGGATCTGTTTCCCCTCCAGACAAGGAGCACAAAAGCCATAAGACAGTTAAACAGATTAAGTGTTTTCCTCAGACTTTCCACAGCACCTACCTTTATTTTACCAGCAGCAATATTCTGATTCCTTAACTGATTTTACTTTTTCATGTTCACATTCTTTTATGGAAAGGCAATTCAGCAATTAATCCTAATTCATTACTTGTACAGAAAAATGCTGAGAAATAAATCCCATTACTATTGTTTCTAAAATAATGAGACATGGGATCAATATTTGGCAAAGGTAATGGCAGATAAGAAGTCATAGGGAAGTAAATCATATCCAGCAGAGGACATCCTTGGTCACCTATTTTTCAGGGTATATATTTCTTGTCTATAATGACACTGCAGCAACCACCAGCCTGCCTTTCTTATCCACTGCAGCACAGAGGAGTTCCTCTCTACCCAAAACTAAAGCATGGATTATCACCAGACAGCAGGCTGCACTTTACCAAGTCCTGCGTATTAAACCAGTCTAAATCAAACCCAGCACTTGAAGAAAAGCAAGGGAAAAAGAGAATTGGTAAACATACTGCTTCCATACAAAAGCCAGAGGGAGTGGGTGAGATGGTAATTTCATAGGGCCTAAGCTTTAGGTTTTGTATGTGGCTTCTATTCAGTAGGTCACTATTTTCTATGCAGCCTATGTCAGAAGGGAGAATGCCACCCCCACTTACTGTATTAATACCACAGGAGACAAGAAAATCTCAACAAATTCAAGAGAGAATCCTCTGAGCCATTTATTCCTCTGTGTGTAATCACACTGGTGAACTTTGTGCTTTTATAACCTGCCCCTGCAGAAGCCCTAGATAATGCTTTCACAGGGCAATGGCACACAAAGCCATATGTATTCATTAAACTGCAAGAAAGGTAGATAAGAAGCTTCCTCCTTCACAGACAGTGGTGAACTGTTGTCTAGAAGTCTCTGAGCTATTAAAAGCTAAGGCATGAAAAGCCAACTGCCCTCACTTACCAGCAAATGTGAGCTCGTTCCTCAAGCAGCCGTTTTCCTGTTTGAGGTGAATTATTTCCTCCTGCTGCTTATGATTTTCTTTCACCTTTTCACAGAGGTCATCTTTAAAACAAAATGCAGTATTCCCCAGAATGAAAAGGAATCATGCTGGTCTACACTAAATGAGGTGCCCAGTATGAACATTTACCTTTCAGCTTATTTGTTTCAAGTACTAGTTCTTCTAGTCTCAGTTTGAGGTCTTGCTTTTCTTTGTTGAGACTGAATTGCTCCATCCTTGCTGCATGCAATGCACCTTCCACCTTTTTGAACTTAGATGTAAAGTCAGTGATGTGATCATGTTTTTCAAGTATAGCCTCGTCCTGAAACATGAAATACAATGTATTCTTCATTATTGTTTTACATACGGGTTTTGACAAAACAAGAGTACATCTTACTGCACTAGTTAGAGCTACTTCTGAGCTCTAGGAGGAAAAAAACCCAAATCAAAGCCAGGAAACAAGCTTGTTTGTGAAAATAAAGTTTATTCTTTGTTGACCAAGTTTTCCTTCTCAAACAAGCCTATGAATTTAACAGCAGTGGGCGACTAAACCACTAGGTACAGTCAGTAACTGCACTGCAGTTTGACCACATTCAGTACCTGATGAGATGACAGATGTTACCTTCAGCTTAAGCATAGTAAGTAGCTCCTGTTCTCTCGCTTGTAGCTGGCCTGTTTTAGCAGACAGTTCCAAAACTGAGCAGTGAAGACTTTGATTTATCTCCTAGTGAACAGAAATAAGAGTGTCAGCTACTGCTTCAGTGATTCAGTTACTATCTGTCAAGTAAATGTGTGCACAACTTCATTTAAACATCATGAATGTGGGATTCTGGGCAAGTTGTGAGGATCTGGAGAAAAGGCAACTCGAGAAAAAAAGTTGTTCCCCAATTCATTATAACAAACCCCTTGATTTGGTCTTAATATCCTGCATGTCTTAGGTCAAGCCAATAAGGCAGATGAAAATGCAGGATAATACTTTATTGCATACAGGGAAAAAATAATCCCAATAAACACATCACTGCCATATCACTTAATAAACCCCAGAACCCTTGAATACCCATTATTTTCACACCCTAAGCCATTTTCAGAACGCTGTAGTTCATCACAGTAACCAAAGCTGTAAGTAAAACCTTCTAAAAGTGCCTAACCAAGGACCAGCACTGTTCTGGGGCCAGCACTGCCTTTTGCAATTACAATTACAGACATGCTTGGAAGCAAGCTGGTTCTGAACAGTGTTCCCCAAAACTAAGCAAACAAACAGCAAACTCCAAATCATAGCTTAGGAAAGCTCCCCTCCTGTATTTCCACCAGCAAATCAGAGTTATACCTTCATCTAACATTATTGTACTAATAGACAAATGCAACTCAGGAGCCTTAACATGA
The DNA here is from genome assembly GCF_012275295.1 of Melopsittacus undulatus. Classification (NCBI taxonomy): domain Eukaryota; kingdom Metazoa; phylum Chordata; class Aves; order Psittaciformes; family Psittaculidae; genus Melopsittacus; species Melopsittacus undulatus. Next base: position 20,749,634 of record NC_047538.1, on the reverse strand, counting down.
ACTACTTATTCCCTAGCGGAACTCACAAATGCCACTGGCATTCTGTACATGCAGAGTCTGCAGAATCAGACCATGACTTAACTCCTACCTCCAGTTCCTGACAGTGAGCAGCTGTATCTGTCACCTTCTGTGACAGCTCTCTGAACTTCTGCTGTGTGCTTTCAAGTGTTGTCTTCCTGTCACTCTCCTGACATTCTAACAACTTTAACCTTCGGGTCAGTGATTTGATAATCTCATTTCTCTGGTTCAGCTCATCTGAAAAGAAAGGACACAAGAGACCTGTGAGAAAACAGCTCAGATACTGTAGTGAGAAACAATTTAACCCAATGTGTTTAAAATCCCGTGCTTTGGAAATAGAACCTCTGAAGCAGGATTCCCTGCCTGCCCAGGCTGGATGGTGAACTCTGTGCTGACCTCTGTACTATGGCTGTCAAACAAGACTGTTCAGAGCTGCCAGGTGATTAGCTGGTAGTTGATGTCAGAGGTGTGCAGCAGCACCTCGGGGCACAGGGCTCTGCAGTGCAACAGCATGTTGGCAAATTGTTCTCTTCCCCCACATTTATTTCATCAGATTATCTTTTTTTAAGAATCCATAGAATCAGTTCTACAGACTCAAGCAGAATTATGATTATGAGACCTCCTTCATGATCAGATTACTTTAGTACTATCATGGAAGTCTTGATTTCAGAACGAAAAAGACCGTATTTAAGGCCGAAGGGTAGGAAATAGTTCCTTATATGATGCAGAACCATTATTGCAGGGTCTAAGCACTTGATCATGCTTAAAAGGGCCTTATTCTTTATACACACAACACTTACTGTTTAGTAAGTTGCATCGCTCTGCTAAAGTCAGTAGTTTCTGCCGATCATCTTCCCAGGCTAGAAGCTGTCTCTGATGCACTGCAACCATGTCATTGAGTTCCTTATCACGGTCTTTCAGTTCTGCAATTAAGAGCTGCAGCTCTTGCCTCTGTTTCTCAATGGTGCTGTTCTCAAGGCTTGGGTTACTTTGCTATAAAGGATAACGCACAGAACACATTTTGATGTGAAGGAGAAGTGGAAAAACCTCTGGTTATAAACTTGAGGTTTTAATTTAAGCTATTTTTATATTATAAGCAGACTGTTCAGTGAGTTGCTCATGCTTGTGGTACCACCTGCGGTCCTCCACCAGCGGTACAATGAGTAATGTCACACTAACTGCGCTTCCGTTGTTTACCTGGGGCAAAGCAGAACGTGGCAGCGATGGATTCATAGGGGACCGTGGGCCCGAGAGCTACCAGGCATCAGTGCACACCGGTAAGTACCGATGACTGCAACGCTCGGCATGGAGGCCGCCTCCGGTCTACGGACATGGTCACCCGCCGGGGCTGCTGCTGCTGCAGGAGTAACAGACACAAGCCGTTGAGCACCGACCGAGGCGGGGTCAGGTCCCGCTGCTTCCGACGGGAGCCCAGGGCTGTGGAGGGGCCGTGGGACGTCCCCGTTCAGACCAACGGGACCCTCAGTTCAGACCAACGGGACCCTGCTCAGCCGGTGCAGGCCGCAGGACCCCATGGTCCCACCGTGCCCCACTACCGGCCTGCCCCCCCCAACCGGTACCCCGTGCCAAACCCACCGGCGCCCTCGCTGACGTCACGGCGGCGCCCCGCCCCCGCCAGCCGTTGATTGGCCGCCTCGGGCTGCGGTTGGGCTGAAGCCCCGCCCACTACGGTGGGGAAGCTGCGGGTTCGAGTCCCGCTTGGGGCTGGAGCTGCTCGGGAAGACGGACGAGGCTCAGTAATAGCGTTAACAGGAGGGCAGCGAGAACTGCTGGATTCACAGGTAACAGATACAGACATACACCATCGCTTTGAACACCCCATCCTCAACCAATAGGCTTACAAACAAGAACCACGACAAGGAACTTTACTGGTAGCGCACAACGCATCACCCTCCTGGGTTTCAACTCATCCAGTTTTGACTGCAACAGGAGCATGTCTATTCCAGGCCTCTGCCGCAGCATCTAACATTATTAAATAGAGCAGTGAAAGAAAAAGCTCCAAATCCATGGCCAAGGCCATCTGTGGGAGTAAGGAGAGTGGAGCTGTACAGCTGGAGAGCAGAGGTACAACCAGCAGTCCATCTCACCCCCTGTGTGAGCAAGGCTTTGGGAAACCAGCAGTAGTCACTGTGAAGGTGTGGTAATTACCACTGCTCTGGAACCAGCTGTATGCTAAAAACATAAGGCCACTAAAATCCCCTCACCTTGAAGACTAGTGGGGTTAGGAAATAATCTGAATTATAATAACAGGCTGAATGTTCCAGATGTATCTGCATTTTCCTCAGTGTTATCACTTAACAGAATACTCCAGTTGGCAGAGACCTACAATGATCTGGTCCAACTGCCTGACCACTTCAGGAGTCATCTTCCTTTAAGTGCTTACACACCTGTAGAACATTTGTCCCATTCCAATATCTAGGGTTTATGCAGTTAATCAGAAGTATGAGTGTGTATGTTACCACAGGCCTTACTCACTTGAGTTCAGCAGAAAGGGCAGCAGATGAAAATAACCTTCTAATGACTTAGGTTATTATTTTCCTGTAAGACTGATAGAGGAAAGCAACTGTAAAGAAAACAGAAACTGCATTCAGTGAGGAACAGTGATTTTATTTAGATCTACTTCATGCATAAGCATGATAAAACCCAATTGAACTTTGGCAAGTATCACAACAAAAATAACCAAGCAGCCTATACAGAAACAGTGAAAATGCCAAGGATATGGGCTCTCCACAGCTTCACTGCAGAGCAGAGGGATTTAGAAGCCTCACTTTGGCTACATCATTTATAACCATAGAATTAAATAAAGGTAGGCTTCCACCATCACTTCTTAACTTCTCCGAGATCTTCAATGCTATCATCATCCACCTAAGGGAAAAAAAGGCCAAAACACAGCATATTAAGTCTATTTTCTTCTTAAATGTCTCACTCAATATTCACCACTGTACATGTAATGAAGTGTGGGAGAAGCATACAGCACCATCCGAGATTCCCTGCTGTAAATCCTACATGAGTGACATGCTTATAGGACACAGCTGAGCCTCTGGAGCTCTGAATAAGGACAGGCCTAGAAAGTTATGTCAGAGAGAACTCCTCCGCTCAGGAAACAGCAGCACAACAAGGGAGGGTCGAAGCACACACTTGTGATTGCAGCAGCACAACCAAACGTCTCAACCATCAACATTTTAGTCCAACCCCAAATTAATGTCTCCTGCTGAAGCACAAGTGTGTGGGGGTTTGTTTGGTTTAATTCTGGGCTATTTTAAGAGACTTTTTAAAATAGGGTGGCAATGTAAGAATACTCAGGCACTGACCATTAAGGAACAGTCACAAAGAAGCCACAGATATCTGACAGCTGGACTTACTCTGACATGCCTTTCTCACTGTCCTATCTACAGTAACAGCACTACAAGCAGGGGGATCTGCTGTTCCTTGACAACGGAAACAACATTTGACTTCAAGTTTAATCACTCCTTAACCTAACAATTCACAGATGGGAAGGCAACAACCACTCTTTGAGTTCTGCACACCAGTCTGTGCTGCCAAAGAATAAACCCTTTTCCAATCTCATTGGAAAGTCACAGGCTATTGTGGAAAACTGGGGTTCTGACAGAAGAAAGGGTTTGTTACCTCAGGCCACTTCTCCTGGATTACATCAATAATGTCATCTGTAAAATCGCCCTGAATGATGATCTCATCTTCTCCTGTTACTGAGGCACCGCAGGAAAATTTCTGAGCAAAAAACCTTTGTGCTTCCTTAAGATCAATTTCTGTTGATGGAAAATGGGCAGTTTCAGTACAATCATTGCCGTAAAGGTACTTTTCTCAAGTTTAAAACTGGAATCTTGTTTTATCTGTTGAAAAACCAGTGGCAATTTACAGCTAAAGCTTTCCTACAGTTTCCACTGAAAACTAAAGTCTGTTGTTGACATACAAACAACTGACTCCACAAATCTAGTAAAGTATTCAAGGTTAAAATCACTGAACGTCCTCTGCACATTCTGTTGAGGCAGGTCAAGGCTGAGTGTGCTCTCTAGAGAAGCAAAGAACTGTTTAAAAAGCACCTCCAGATCTGAAAAGCCTCCTAATTATTGAACACGTTTCTCCCCAGAATTGCTTCAGTATGTTCTTTTCAGAAACACACCCCAGTGATTTCTGAGACTGGCTTTCCAGCACAAAGATACGTTCCCAGTTCACATCAAGCCAGTGGGTGTTCCTGATCCCTCAAGGACATGGATTGCTGCTCTCATGCAGGAAATATGCAGTGTGTGCTGTTAATACAACCAAGGTTAAAAACTACCTTTTAAACAGAATTTGTGATCAATGTGTGAAGTAAGATGCTGTTATAAAAACCAAGTGGCTGTCATGTTAAACATCAAAATGTGCTAAAAACCCCATAAGCCTATTTGTTTGAAAACACCATGGAAATACGGACATTAATAATTTATCCTTAAGAAAAGTAACTGTACTTTTAACGTACCCTGGCACTCAGATGGAAGCGGATCACTCAGTGTAATACAACCAGAAGAAATACCATGACGATGTTAAAGGCAAGCACATCTAAACCCAAGAAATACCACGTTGCAAAAGTCAACTCACCAAACGTTGCAAGGCCACATACTCTTGTCACATATTTTTTCTTTGCTCTAGGAATTTTAGCTATTGTAACTTTCTGTGGTACAGTCTTCTTTTTCTGTTTTATCTGACCCCTTCCACCTTTAAAACAGAGCATAAGGTTACAGGATGTCATACTTCATTAAAGAGCATGTAAGATGAGGTGTCACCCCAATAAACAAAGGCACCCTTAATCTCATGTCTGTGTTGGTAAACAAAACTACATTTTGCACATTGTCTCACATTAAGGTTTTTTAACTATTATCTAAGGTCTCATATAACAACGAATGCATGTCAAATGTGTGTTCAAGTACAGCTTGCACAGCAGAACCCCACTGCAGCTATTGAAAGGGGGTTTCCCTGCACTCTGCCAATCTTTGCATTTTGTCTACATTTAACCATTCTTTCAGGAATTGTTCTTTGGTTGTAATCCAAGGAAGAAATTGTTACTTTAATGTTTTTCATGAGTTTAACATCCCTGGGGTTTGTGTTCAAGGCAAAGCAACTTACTCATGTCCACCTATAAGAGGATGTGCCTGCTAAGGCCACCGGGTTAAACACCAGATACCCATGCAGGACCCCAGCATGAGCCATGTATCTATATCCGAGCTACCATAAGACACCCTGCCTCTGAAACAGAAGCCAGCTACAGTAGTTGACTGCCAAAATTCTACATGATTTAGTAGCTTTCTTACTGTCTGTGTCTAGGCCAACCTAAGGGAACACTTCACGTTATCAGGCGCTTATTAGCCTGAGTAAAGCATGCAAAAGATATATTCCACTCATTAAGATTCTTAAGGCAGATTAAGATCTCTTAACTGTGTATACACTCATCAAGTTACTTCAGGGTAACCAGAGTTTCATGTCCTTGAGCCTTCTCAGCATGAAAACATAAAGAATTTATGACAAGCAAACTAACCCCTTGTGACTAGTTCTTTTTCTAACATACAGCACTTTCAACTCCACATCACTGTAAACTGATATCAGATAATCTAAGACAGTAAATTTCTGTCTTAAAACGTCTTCAGTAACTTTCTGCAGTGTCTTAGTGAAGTTTTTGCTTGTTTCTCCTCACCCTCTCTCTTACAGTCAATCTTATACCACCATAGTTAGCACCAAAGCATAAATTAAACTTTTCATTCTAGGAGGAAAATCCCTAAGTATTTTAAACACTATTAGTTTAGAACCAAAAGCCAGGCACAAGTCTAACCATACCACCTCACACTAAATTAATGGGAATTTAAAATGTCCTGAAGTCTCTGGGAAAAGCATCCAAGCTACAGAACCTAAATCACTGTTGCTACCCCACATAACTTACTGACAAAGTAAACATAACTGGTTACCAAGCCACCAACATAAAACATCTGCAGTGAGATGTGGCTTAAAATCTGAACTTTACTGGGCTATTAACCATAATTTATGAAGCACTACAGACACAACTGGCACTCCACAGATAAATGCATATTAACAACCTCAGCATTTGGATTTAGGGTGGAAAGTATGTTAATTAATTAAACAGAAAAAATCCAATGATAAAAGATAAATGTGTTTAGATTATTCCATATATATCTTCCAAACTTGGCTTTTGAAGATGTTTTTCAGTAGTATTGCTGGGAAGAGACACAGCTGTTAACAAAGCCATAGGTGGTAGTATTAAAAGCATAAAACCAAACCCCGTTACTTGAACACAGAGGAGGGGGTGGAAGTTAAGACAGGCTAAAGCAGTGTCATGAGGCACGAACAGAGAAAAGCAATCTTTGTTCTACTCTGCCAGCAACCTATAAACTGTTGTTAAATGGGGCAGAAACAAGTATTTTGGGAAGCATGCCAGCTGATTTTAGGTTGAGAAGAATTGCTCCCTGAGTAAGTGCAACAGAACAGTAAGACACATGATGCAAGTCACCTTTCACTTGCTATTACTCCTATCCACTTCTTTCATCAGTATCTATCACTGCAATAACTCCGTTATCACTAGAAGAAAAATACTTGGTCTCTTCTGTGTAAAGTCAAAGCACAGCTAACAACCAAAACACAGGGAATCTGTGCCAGAGTCCACACCAGGGGGTGAGAAAGGGATGCCCCAAACTGCTTATGAATCAGTACCACAATCAACTATTTAGACCTTGCCTCTCTTTTGCTTCTTCTTCTCTTCTTCTTCCCCCGCAGTTCCTTGGCCTTCTCCAACCCCAGCTTCCTGCTTAGGGGAATTTTCTGAAATACATCAGAAAGGAGCAGGGAGAAGAATGAGAACAAAGGCAGGGGTCAGCCTACCACAGCCTTACAGAACAGGTACAGTGATGTTTGGTGCAGCAGCCCCTTGACTGATGTGTGTTACATCTTTATTACAGTGCTTATGTAAATCAGACTTCAGAAAAGCCTTAGCTCAAAGGTACAGTTACAGCTTCTCTACAGTCTCTTCACATCATTTCAACAGAGATACAGAAATTATAGTGTTAATACTGAAATTCCAAATGCAAATCAACAAGTTCTCTGTTATTAATGACCTTTCCTCTAGCCATCCACAGAGACTGGACAGACATAAAACTCTGATGGGAAACAAGTGCATGGATGACTGGTTACAGGAGGAGCCTTAAGAAAGCTCAAACATTACTACTGAAATTGCACACTGTTTACTCAGTGTTTTCTGACATTATCAAACACTTTCACAGCATCCAAAAGCATGGTAGGCTCTTAAGAAAATGATTAACTTTCATACTTGATACAGTGGGAAAAGGTAAATGAGAATTGCCCAGAGATTTCTCAATACATCTGAGGGCAGAGATCAGTCAGAAAACAGAAGATTCTTACCTACTGTGAGTTTTGCAAACTCATCTGGAAAATTCTTTTCTAACCACTGTCTGCATTTAGTCACATCGGGCATGTATTCGCAGTACTGGAGAAGAAACGTCACATGAATGTTGCTACCAGAATAACTACAAAATACACCACAAATACAGCACAATACACTGGCTATTCAGCTCAGCCATTTATCCTTAAGACGAATGAATACAAACACTTTACTAGCACACAGGAAACCTCACGTCATCCTAAAGAGCAGAGGGGTGAAGCACAGAACTGCCACACTTAAGAAAAAGCAGAAAGGATCAGAAAGAATCCTCATTCTCAGAAATCATAAGAAACAAAGAAGAAACTCAGACAACAAAAACATTAACTCACCTCTGTTGGCAATGAACAGACTGGGGAAAGAAGGGAGAAAAAACAGATTACAAAAATAACTTCTCCATTTAGTGTTAAATTCAAAAAGGCATTTTAAAGTTAGGGGTGACTTCTTATAACTTAGGGTTATAACCACACATTGACTCAATAGTATTTTATAGGAGGTGCCTACAGCTTTGGGAAAGGCTACAGAAAGAAACACCAGTTCTACCTGGCAAAATAATATTCCCAATAAATTACCATGTGATTTGGTTGGCTTTCCTTTTACCATGGGCTGTCAGTGTCCAGAAGAGGGGCTTGGCCACAGCACAAACCCAGTCCAACCCTCCAGACTTTCACACTGCACAGGCATTCTTTCCTAACCCCTTGTAACTGCATTCAAGCCCAAAGGAACAGAACATCCTTATCTAAATATACTTTCACCCACATAACTACAGATGTTATGAGTAAAGAATAATTCTAAACACAGTGCAGCCATTACTTTCATGAACTCTTAACTTTATTTCTTACTGTCATACTATTGATTAAAGGCATTTTCTGTGCTAAAGGCTTTACTGGCTTTCTGCAGGAGGAGATCTCTGTTCAACAGGTTACAATCTGAGCACAACTCACACTTCTACACATAGAAAGCTGTTTGTACCCTCCATCTCTCAGACCCCAAAACTGCTGAAAGACAATCAGAAAGCTCAAGCTTGGTCTGGCTTCTCAATAACAGCTGACCAAAAGAGGATCTCTGATGCTCTCACTGTTTCTGCTAGGCTGCCCTCACAAACAGCACATTGTGTGAATCACAGACAACTGATCCTTGAGCACTTGCCTCCGCAGTAGAGAACCCGAAGGGGGTAGTCACCATCTGACTTGGCACCACCGCTCCTTATGTCTCCTCTGCAGTCAGGGACCACAGGCTCAGCTACATCCGTGGCCATGTCACACGCCTGGAGGTCACAAAACAAATAAAGCAGGACCTAAGTTTTGGGTTGGAGTTATTCACATCTTTCCCAACTTAAAAAGAACCCCAGAGACTGATGGGTCCCAGAGAAAACAGCTACAATCCTAAGAGGAGGAGAAATCAGGGAGGAAAAAACAGGAGTCAAGACATAATCCAAAAATACACGGGAAAAGGCTGCAAAAGATATCAAACAGCACGGAATTTTAGCACATAAGGGGGGGGGAACCCAAAGTGCCACAAAACAGTGTGAAATTAAGAAAGATCTGCAAGAACACCACATGGAATTACAGAACACACTGAGTTAAGATGTGAAGCACCACGTTAAATCAGTGGTATATGAACAGCAGGGACACTGGGGGAAGGTACTGCCAGTACAGTAGCAAAGAATAGGGGTCATTTACATCCGTACCTGAACAGTCACAATCTAATCCTAGGACAGGTCTGGGCAAAGAAAAACCCAAACACCACAAAACACGCAACCGAAATTCAACCAACTGATCTATTTAATAGTGGTTTGCACGCACACTTTTACAGGCAAGGTGTTTAGAAGATGGGGGCCAACAGGAGAGGGGTTTGCAATGTATAACTGCCCCGGGATCACTGGGAGCAAGCAGGATATATGTGTGGAAGCCTCCGAGCCAAAGCTGTGCCTGGGCTTTGAAGAGAGCTAGGGGGAAATGGCAGAGGTGATGGGGGGTAGGGAGGCGACAGGGAAAGGCAGCAGACGGTCGTAATGAGGGGATGGATGCTGAGAGGACCCACGGAGATCCCAAATGAGGGACGAAGGGGATAAAAGTGATGGGAGGAGGGGGAGAAGGGGAAGGGTGCTGGTGTGCCAGCCAAATGGGATCGCAGACATAGTGAGGTGGGGGCAGAGCGGAGGGAACGGAGGACGCTGAGCTACCGGAGACGGAAGGGATCGCAGGGAGGGCGGACAGAGCAGCGGCACCGGCGGACAGGGAGGGTACCAGAGCGGAGGGAAGGCTGCTGGCAACCGAAGGGGGGGGGGGGGGGAAAGGCCGCTCTGCACCGGGACGAAGGGAGGGGGAGCCCCGTGGCGGCGGGGACGGTGTTACCCGGGAGGCCCCTCAGGCCGCGGCGGCGGCTCCGGCTCCTCCTCGTCCTCCTCCTCCTCCTCCTCCGGTGGGTCCCGCACGTGCGCCCTCCGCCGCCGTCTCGCGAGAGCCCCAGGGCGCGGCTTGAGCCCACCGGCTCGCCGTAGTACAGCGCGGCCGCCCCGTTCCCCAGCGGCACGTGATTGCGTGAGCTACGGCGCGCCGGAGCGGACATCCGCCGCCGCCGCCGCCGCCATGCCCCGGTACGCGCAGCTGGTGATGGGCCCGGCGGGCAGCGGCAAGGTGAGGCCGGGGACGGGCGGTGATGGGGAGGGGATAACGGTGGGGTCGGTCCGAGCCAGCGGCTGTGTGTGCCTTGCAGAGCACCTACTGCTCCACCATGGTGCAGCACTGCGAGGCGCTGGGCCGCGCCGTGCAGGTGGTGAACCTGGACCCGGCGGCGGAGCTCTTCAGCTACCCGGTCACGGCAGGTAGGGAGCGGAGGGAGGCCGGTACCGGGCACCGCTGCTAGCGAACGAGCTGAGGCTGCCATGCATGTTGTTGTTGTAGACATCCGCGAGTTAATAGAGGTTGATGATGTGATGGAGGATGATTCCCTACGGTTCGGACCCAACGGTGGCCTCGTGTTCTGCATGGAATACTTCGCTAATAACTTCAGCTGGCTGGAGGAAAGCCTCGGGCACGTAGAGGATGACTATGTGCTGTTTGACTGCCCAGGTAAGCAGACATCAGCGTTCCAGTGTCCTTCATATGCAGTACTATAGCGTGGATAACTGTTCCTCCTGGCCTCACATCCCTGTGTACCTGATGTTCTGCATGTGCTCCAGGTCAGATCGAGCTCTACACACACCTGCCAGTGATGAAACAGCTGGTGGAGCAGCTCCAGCAATGGGAATTCCGTGTCTGTGGAGTTTTTCTGGTGGATTCTCAGTTTATGGTGGAATCTTTTAAGGTATCCATTTGAAATCTGTTGTAAAAGTTCATATTGAGAATGAAGAAAGAATCTGAGCAATTTCAGAGTGGGGTTTGTTTAGTCCAGAAGGAAGAGTTCTAAGCTGGGGGAGATGTGATTGCTTTCATCAGTTGCTTCAGAAACAGGTGACAACAAAGAAAATTCCAGTTGGATGTAAAGCAAATCCGTGCTGTGGGAACAGGGCATAGAGATACTGTGTAGTGAGTGCTCATGGAGCTACTCAAGCCTTGACCGGCCAGAAACCCTGAGCACCCTGATCTGACTTTAAAGTTGCCTCTGCTTTTAGCAGCTGTATGAACAAAATAGCTTCTAGAAGTCCTTTCCAAGCAAAATTCTCCTGTCATTCCATGGGAGCTTTCTCATATCTGAAAGGAGAGCAGGCTGCTTTCCCATCCAGCAGTACAAATCCAGAGGTGGGCTTTGGGTTTTCCGAATTCCCTTTTCAGTGGCAGATCCAGATTTGATGGCAGATGGGATATTCAGCACTTCCCTTTCCCAGCAGAGAATAATTCCTCACGTGGTTTGTGTCCAGTTTTCATTAGTTAGACTGTGGGTGAGTGTCTGTGTATTGGTGTTACATTTTTCTGTGCTTAACGACATCATTTCTATACTCCTTCAGTTTATCTCTGGAATTCTGGCAGCTCTCAGTGCAATGATATCTTTAGAGATTCCACAGATTAACATTATGACCAAAATGGATTTGCTGAGCAAGAAAGCCAAGAAGGAAATAGAAAAGTAAGTTCCAAAAACCTACTTTTATCGTGTAATATGAGGAGGCAAACTCCATTCAAAATTCAGTCTCATGCTTCCCACAATTAAAATGTACTCTTCTGGAATGGGAGGTGCGCTGCCCATGGCAGGGGGCTTGGAGCTAGATGATCTTAAGGTCCTTTATAACCCTAACTATTCTATGGTTCTATGATGCATTTGTTTGATTTCAAACATAGGCTTTAAACACCTGGGTAGGATGCTTGCAGTTTAGTCAGAATCAGAAAGCTAGCTCCATGTTTGTACTTACCTCTGGATTTTTCTGTAACTAATTATCTTGAATAACTTATTCTGAATGACATTGCAGGCTGCTGTACTTCAAAACCTAAACCAGAGCTGATCATATCAGGGTTTTGATACTGACCATACTGAATTACTTATGTGTTATTTTTACATTTGTGAGATATTCAAATACCTACAAAAACTGTTTTTACACATTTTAAGTTCTGATACAGTTCATTTGGATCACAGATGTTTTGGCAGCTATATAAAAGCACAATGACTCATTTGCTCTGTGGCCAAGGATTCTTTGCATGTTAACAATGACATTGTTTCTCCCAGGTACTTGGATCCAGATATGTATTCTATGATTGAAGATTCTACAAATATATTGAAAAGCAAAATGTTTAAAAAGCTGACTAAATCCATATGTGGATTGGTGGGTATATTGCTTTTTAACTGCTACCCTTAAATTCAGTCCTGTATATATAAACCATACTGTGTCGTTGTTGAATTCACTGCTGTTATTGATACTGTATGTTCTATAATTCTCCCCACCCCAAAAATATGTACTTACCTACTAGACTGTTAACAAAGACAGGATTGGGAAGACTCTCAGGCACTTGAGGATTTTACTTTTTTGCCTATTTTAACTCATTATTTTTTTCAGATTATATTATAAGATTTTTCAGACAAGGAAGACCTAAGTGTGATTTAAGGAGGTAGCTTAGAGAACTGTGGTTGAGAACTCACTGCATTTGCTTACTAACATCCTTTGAATCTGTTCTCTAGATTGATGACTATGGTATGGTTCGATTTCTCCCTTTTGATCGCTCTGATGAGGAAAGCATAAACATAGTCCTGCAGCACATAGACTTTACCATTCAGTATGGAGAAGATCTTGAATTTAAAGAACCAAAGGTAAAGTACTTCTGATGAGAAGATGGTATTATGGGTCCTTAAAAAGAATCCATAATATAAGTTGTAATACACTTACTACTAAGGTCTTTTAAACTTGAAAGGTCAGAAGGGACCAGTAAGATCACTAAGATTTCTTAGGTGCAGGAGCCACGAGGGGAAAAGTCAGGTTTTAACCTTTTCTGTTTTCTTTTTGGCAGGAAGTTGAAGAAGATAAATCTGCTCTTGTGGATGAATACTTTCAAGATCATGTGGATGAGTAAAAAATGAATGTTCAAATCTGGGAGGAGAAAATACCTTGTTTGTGTTCAAAAGGGAAAAAGAAAATCCGCTCCTACACAAACATACTCAATGTTTTATCTGTAAGATAACTACTATTTATAATGAAGAGTGAGCTATATGCCCTTGTAACTATTTTAATAAACAATTTTTATTCTTATGCATGTTGTGTTATAAAACACATGGGCTATACAAGTCCTCACTTATTGGTGTATCTCATTTAAGCATAGGAATGCTTGAAAACAATTATCTGCAAAAGGGGTAACACTGAAATCAATCGGTTGTAATAAATAGTACTGGAGATAAGTAAGTAGTTTCATTACGAGGAGAGAAAGAATTGTACTTGATAACTGAACTTGAGTTAGGTCAAGAGCTGACTGGCAGCTTCAAAGGGGCATCTGGTAAATAGTGGTTTCCCAGCCTCTTGAGGAAGATGGGTGTTTTACATTCACTTTGGAAAAGCCCAGATTTTAAGCTTTCTTAAGGCTGTTTTCCATATGAATCACGCATGGCTTTAAGTGGTGTTTATACATCAATAACATCTTAAGTGCAATGCAACACTCAAAAGAAAACCAGAACTTGGTGATGGTCTCGTGCAGTCATGTTAACTAACACAGTTTGTAACAAAGAATTCAGCAACAAATACTTGAAATTGTGAAATGCTTAACATCAGTGAATGCTTAGATGTTAGGCATATCATCTGTATATAGTCCATGTATTAGAAATCAACCCCATCCTCACAAGACACACGCAGCCAAGTATTTCAGTAGAATAACTGATGTAATTTTGTAGGAGCAGTCAGCAGATGTCTGAGAGCAAAGATACCCCCTAAAGGAAACCAAATCAAGGATTAAATACTTGAAGACAACTTCACTTACCTAAACCTGGGCTGTGAGAGCAACTTGGAACGGAGTTGAGTTCTGTAGTTTCTTGCTTCTAGTCCAGAAGGTGTAACTTTTCTTCTTACTCATCAGTAGGGTTGTTCTTCATGACTATTTAAAGAAATGATTAAATGGGCATGCTGCTATGGTGCTTATTTTTGAAATAAGCATCTGCACAGTCAAAACAGGAAGGGAGGTTCAATGGATCAGCAAATGCATGTCTAGAGGAAAAGAGCTTCCCTGCATCCTTATGTGGAGGTCACAGATGACTGCATGAAGTCTTTTAAATGGGAACAACACAAAACTGCAAAATAAGATGTCACCTAAGAGCTACTAAAATGGTCTTTCAAAGCAGGTTTGCAAAAATTGCCAGCCTTGTGATACTTCACATTTCTAAAACCTTACTCCCATCACAAGTAGTGAGCACTGAGAGTTCAGTTTCAAGATAGCCATTGCAGTCACCAAGAAGAGCTGTGGAAAAACATCAGCTCTTCAAAGGCTCATCAGATCACTCATGGCAGGACCAAATGTGGCTGAATTAAAACATGCAAACTTTGGGAAACCTTTGCTGGCTTCCCTCACCTCCAGACTGGTTCTTCCTCAAGACAAGTGATGCCTGTGACATGTCAAAAGGACAAACCCCAGCCCTGCAGTTAGATTACTTTGATGCACTTCCAAATCTCCCAAGCTTTTCTTCCCGAATCATGCCATGAATCATTGGGGACAAATTCAGCATACTGGGTCATACAGGACCTTATGGCTTGATAGTAACAGGAGTGTGCATCCCACCAAATGCAGTATGTTTGGCCCCACTCTGTGCTTCCTTACACCGAGTGCCCAGCAGCTGGCTCTGGCTGTTGCATGTTAGGCAGAGCACGCAATGCCCAGGAGTGCTGCAAATGCACAGGAGAGAAAACCAGCTGCAAGCAAAGCATCCTCTCCTGCACTCTGGTCAAGCACTGACCCTTACCGGGGACAGGAGCTCACCTCTTCCAGCAAGAAGGAAGATGCTAGGGTGGCTGGGGAAGTGTGACATGGGGAAGGTTAAGGGGGGGTTACTTGTAGTGCTTGCCACAGCAAAGGCAGAGGGAAGGGGGAAATTCCACGGGGAACGCAAAACCACTAAGTCCCCCTCTGGGTGTGCTTCCAAGCACCTTCCCCATGCTAGCAGTGCTCTCACAGCAGCGTTCCCTCTCGGGGCGGTACACTCCGCAGGCCTCTGCTCCGGCTTCCCCTCCTCGCACCGCCTCTGCTGCCTCATTTCCTGCAGCGCAGGCAGACGAGGAAGCTTTGGTGCCAGCTCCTCTCTGCCTTTCCCCTTGCCCGGCCCCGTTGGCCTGCGTCCTGCCCTTCGAGATGCCGGTGAGGGGGCTTCGCACCCGGCGCTTAACCTGCCTGTGCGGCGGGGAGAGGGGAGGGCAGCGGCCAGGGCGGTGGGGCCGGGCCGGGCGGGGGGGGTGAGAGCGATCCCCCCACCCGAGGCTGGGACAGGGGCTCTGCCGGCCTTGGGCAGCTGCTGGGGGGCCAAAGGGGCTAATAGGAATCCCAATGAAAGAGGGGAATTGCTGCTTATGGGAGGCTGCTGCAAGGGCAACGCCCTCCTCTTCCTCCTATTGCCAGGGATCCCCCGGCTGCAGCCAGGAAGAGGGTGGTAAAAGCAGTGCTGTGCTCTAGTGTTGCTCACACCCCTTCTTTCTGCTAGGGGATGCTGCTTACACACTCATGCTCCTGGCTGCATCCCCCTTCTTCCCCCACAAAACATAGGCTGTGAGGAGGTGAAGGCTTCTCGGTGGGAATGCTTGGAAAGGGCATAAAACTGGATTCATCGGTGGTTAAAAATCGGTTTTCCAGGGAGAATCTGTCACATCCAGAAAAGGTTTAGTCTTTTATTTCCACAGAAGGGTCTATTTTTTGGCTCTGTGGGTACATGTTAAGCCTTGCTTTATGTATTATTATCTAATATTATTAGCTAGACATGCGAATAAAATACAGTCGTATTTAATGGCCAACTGACTTTCAATGAACTATACATGGCCCCATAGCTGAGCAGGAGAACAGGGCTGCTGCTCCCTTGGTGCTGTGCAGAATGGAGTCCGGCAGCCTCCCCGTACCTGTTTTATCCTGTCTCCCTCCACTGTGATCAGAAATGGTACCAGTGATGATGCTTCCATGGTCCTCACCAGAATGGCACTGAGATCTGGGCCTAAAGAGAACACAGATGTTTGTGCAAGGGAAAAATACTGGAAGCATCACTAACAAACCAGACTGACTCCTGCTTGAGGAAGACACAGGGGACACATGATCAGACATGGAAATGTCTATTTTCACCAGCGTTAATAACCATCTGTTCCCCCCATCTCTAGGCTTACCACTCCACTTTAATGGACTCAGACACCAAGCTAGTTGGGAACATGGCACTGTTACCCATCAGAAGCCAGTTCAAAGGCCCAGCACCTCGGGAAAGTAAGTTTATCTCTGAATCACTGCCTGTGTATAGCTCATCATCATCTCTCAGTTTGCTCCAAGCCAGCACTAGTAAGAGCGGTGAGAAGAGCCTCAGGTTGGTTGGAAATTAAATGCTATTTCCAGTTTATATTTCTATAAGCTGCACTTTATAGAGAAGGAAGTTTTCAAATACTTAAGTTGTTCAAATCATAGAAAACAGTTATGCACAGAGAAATACACTCCAGCTAAATCAGTTGCTTCAGTAATTAAAGCCTATGGTTACTATTCTCCTGCTTCCTCTTGTGCTCGTAAGTTTTGAGGATGTGGTGGTGTGAACCCTCTGCTGTCAGAGGAAGTGGAGGTTTAGCTACAGAGAACTTGTGCTTTGGGTCTGTGGCTGAAGACACTCGGCTGCTCTGAAGGGCAGGGAGTAGGTTAGACAGCACTTCAGGGTAAAATTGAGATGAAGTTACAGGCATCCCAACAGGGTCCAAAGGCAGCCTGGTCAGGATTCCCCTTCAGCACATTAAGTAGCTAGTCCCTAGTAACGTGGTGGTTCAGTTTGGGAAATATAAAGGAAATACTGAATTTAAGCAGTCGGTGGTTGGCATCCAGAACTGTGTTCTGCTCCTCACCTTTTGTTTTGAAGAGGATAATGAAATTTATGTGATCTTTTTCCAAAACCATTTTTGTGTCCTGTGAAGACTTTTACACTGTTAAAGTGCTGGTGAGTTATTCCACTGGTAGAAAAGTGGGGAGCTGCTGAAATCCTGCCATTTGTGAAGTGAGAAATCATAGCAGGGGGTGGGGGGGAGAAGAAAGGAGTTCAAGGTCCTGCTAAGACAAGGACCCTTAAGTGTTAACAGTTTGAGCTCACTGCTGTTTCGCACACCAACAACTGCTTTCTGGCTTCTGCTTTTTGTGAATACCAAGGTTTTGCTTTTGTAATAATCCTTATTTATGTATTTCAGTGTGTAAAAGTTATGACCAAACGTACTGTAACAGTGCATTAACTCTGTATTTGTTTTTTGCTAGCTAAGGACACAGATATTATAGATGAAGCCATCTACTACTTCAAAGCTAACGTTTTCTTCAAAAACTATGAAATTAAGGTAATTCTTAAAGATACTTTGCATATGGATGTTCTTTGATGGGTTAGTGCTGTGAATATGTTTATTTTCAATGAAATAGTTCTACTAGATAACAATAAATTCCCTTCCTCCCACTTAATTAAAAGCTGGGTAAATGCCATGAATTGCATTTCCCTCTCATGGGGAAATTGTAGGCCAGAATGGCTTAAACTCATTCCTGTTGCTTGCTCTTGCTTTGCAGAACGAGGCTGACAGAACACTGATCTATGTAACCCTCTACATTTCTGAGTGCTTGAAAAAGCTGCAAAAGGTAAGAAAAGTGAATTTCTGTGCAGGAGGAAAACTGAGTCTGTTCTGGGGATAGCTGGGAAAGGATTTGCTGATATTCTCTTCCCAGTGGCAGAAATAATCCCATTGACCCCACTCCCTATTGTCAGAGCCACTGATTCTCCAGGTTTGTGGATCTCCAAAGAAACATTGTGTTCTTTCTGAAGAGTTTTTATGTGTTACAGATAAAATAGACAGTTCTATCACTACGTCAGCTGTTGTTTGTAACTGTTAATCCCTTGTTTGCTCGGTTCTTCCAGTGTAACTCCAAAGGCCAAGGAGAGAAAGAGATGTACACACTGGGAATCACTAACTTCCCAATCCCCGGGGAGCCTGGCTTTCCACTTAATGCCATCTACGCCAAACCTGCCAACAAGCAGGAGGAAGGTAAGGCTAATCCAGCATCCCCAAAGGCTTCCTTGGGCTCTTACTTTACCAGCTGCATTTCTGTGACTGCAATAAGAAATATTGCTGTTAAAACTGAATGTTCTAAATCTGCAGTTCTGTCTTGTGAGAGGAGCAGAGCTGGATTTTCTGACCTCAGGGGGCAGTGGTTCCCTGGGACCCATAGATCTGACAGAATAGGGATCTGAGTCTGCCTTTTGTATCAGCATTAATCACTAGATAAACCATGTAATGGAGCCCAAGCCAACTGCTGCACTGGCAGAATAGGAAGCCCACAGTGAGCAAAGGTAACTGAGAGAAGAAAAGAGTTTGTATGATCCTTAAAATAGAAATACTATAAAAATCCCAAGTATGGCTGTAAATTGAGCAAACCAACTCAGCCAGCTGATGAGTACCTACAGATGTGAAACTCACTTTCTGCTGTAAGCAGTGATGGCTCTTTTTGTTCTGTTCAGTTCAGTCTGACTCGGTGCTGCCTCAGTTTCCACTGTTTTTTCCTGTGCTGTGTTTCAGAGGTGATGAGGGCCTACCTGCAGCAGCTGAGGCAAGAAACTGGTCTTCGCCTTTGTGAGAAAGTATTTGATCCTCAGAGTGACAAGCCCAGTAAGGTAAGAGTTTAATGTGATCATCACAGATCTAATAAGAGGTTTGCTGTGGAGGGAAGTGAGATGATGGGGGAGGGATCAGGTGTTGATAACTTTGGCACAAGCTTCCTGGCTTTTACAAGGCTAGTGAAATAGCAGGCTGCAAGTTATCAATGAATGTAGTCTGTAATGCAGCAAGACAGTGAATGCCAATTTGGGTTACTTTAAAATGCAGAGCAGTAATAAGTGGTGTCTGGTTTGACTCTTCAAAGTATTGCACATCTGCTCTTGGCAAGGTTTTCAAATGGAAATCCACAGGCAGGAATGATGCTCTTCATCTTCCAGGCAGTTCTGATTTGAAAGCTTCTTTGAAGCAGACCCTTTTGTCTCATATCCAGATTAAAAACAAATAGCTAATCAATGAATGAATGTCCTCCTGACTGTTCATGTTTCATGTGCAAATGTGACTGCATTTAGTATTGAAATTATTTGGACTAATTTAGCTTCAGAGGCATAGCTTTCTGATGCATCCCTTCATAATTATATTGGAATAGCAAAATTAATAGAAGTAAGATAAAGTAGAATGCCCTGCTTTAATTCAGAGCCGTATATTCTGTGATATATATTCTATATATATTACATATTATATGTTATATATATTACAGATACATGTTCTATATATAATATTCTATATTATTGAATCATAGAATGGTTTGGGTTGAAAGGGACCTTAAAGATAATCTAGTTCCAACCCCCTGCATTATATTTTCATCGAGTCTATTCCTGTCCTCTCGTTCACCTAAGTTCCAGTAGAAACCAGTGTGGAAAACCCTATGTGCAAAATTGGAGCCTTAACATTTTTTGCTTGTCAGAGGTTGAATACTTTTAAGTCCATTCTTTTATCACCTGGAAAGCACTTTGGGGTATTGTCTGACTTTGTGCTTCCTTCCGCAGTGGTGGATCTGCTTTGTGAAGAGACAGTTCATGAACAAGAGTCTGTCAGGTCCTGGGCAGTGAAGAGGCAAAGTAGCAACAACATTAAACATTGTCACAGCAAGGTGTTTAGGTATTTTGCCTTTGTTTTGGATACATTTTGTACCAAGGAAGAATTAAGTGCTTATGAAGAAAAAAACAAAACCCCACCACAAACCAGTCAATGAGGGCTTAGAGGGAACAAAAAGATAACTTGAATAAGCAAATACTATTAAGCTGGTGCTTAATAAGTGATTTCTAACATGCTGTTTCAGATCCAAGCTGCTTCATTATCAGTGACTGCAGCTGGCATTTAAAATGGGGCTTGTATTTAAGAGAAGAAATGGGCTTGCCTGTGGGGCAGGGGGAGCTGTGGGATTGCTCTGCTGGCTGGAGTCTCAGTACTGTATGTCCACGGAAAACACGCTTCTCACGCTGTGTTGTCGAGTGCAGTGGTTTTTACCTTGTTTTCAATAAACTTGGCTTGTAATTAATGTGGTAACTGCTTTAAGCCTTATGGATGGCCTTTGACGAAATCAGAGCTGGGTGGTTTTGGGGAAAAGACCATCATTATTGTGTAATGCTAATCAGGTGGAGTGAATCATTCCCACTGAAAATGGAGTTAGTACAGGGCTATAGTTTGTGGTTATTGAGCAGGTCTGCCTTCACAGAGCAGTGCTCCTTGGTACTAAAATGCCTTCAAAGGGTAACACACACAGATAATACATATGTAATTATGCTGTAGCATACTCTGAGGCTCCCTTTGTGGTGCAGATTCAAGCACAACCATCACACAATAGTGGAAAGAGCCACAACTGTTCCGATCAGTCAGATGATTCCAATCCAAGTTTGGTTTATTCAGTTGTCTCTTTCCATTGTGGCAATATGTGTTCCACTGTCACCATAGAGCACCAATACACTTTTGCTGCTTGGCATGTTGACCTGTTGAGAGGTGTCCTGCCCTCCAGACAGCACTGACAGTATGCTCAAACTGAAAGCTCCCACTGATTTGATTTGCTGTAACAGTTACATATATGTAATATATAATATAGCCATATTTTACATTCTTTTTGTAATAAAGAGGAAAAAATAGTTTATGATTCACCCTTCCTTTCAGTCTATGCCTTGTAGCTAACAGTGGCCCTAGTAAGGCGTTTCCCCTAGCTGTATCCCGAAAGAAATCTACATTTTGACCAGTCTTTCTCCTCAGTTACCTGTTTTTAAAGGCAGGAGCTTTGTTGTGTCTCAGGCCTCAGTCACATTTACATGCCGCAGCCAACACATAACACTGTAAGAGGAAAAATGGACCAAACCCAACTAACCGTACCCACACAGGCGATGTCTGTGCCATATAACCACACAGGACAACAGCTCCTCCCGCTTTGTGCGTGGCCCCACAGCTCCCCTCACACCCCTCTGCCCGCCCCGCTACTGCGCAGGCGCAGAGCCTCCCGGGGCTGCCTTCCGTGCGCCTGTCAGACCGCGTCCGGCAGCGTCGCGGGCCCCTGCAGGCGGCGGCGGCGGGCGAGGCCCCCTGGGCGGCGCCATTTTGGAGTGCTCGGTACCGGCGGTCCCGGTCGGTGTGTCCGGTCAGCATGAGTGTGGTGGAGCATGTACGGGAGATGGCGTCCGCCGGGCTCCACTCCAACGTGCGGCTGCTCAGCGGCCTGCTCCTCACCATGAGCGGCAACAACCCGTGAGTGGGCCTCCCGTGGGGCCGGTGGGGCTGCAGGAGCGGCCGGGCGGGACCGAGCACGGGCAGGGGGCATGGAGCCATAGACGGGGTTGGGTTGGATCTCAGAGCTCCTCCAGCTCCATGGGCAGGGACCCTGCTCCCAGCCTCTGTGTCCGGCCTGGCCTTGAGCACTGCCAGGGATGGAAGCAGGTTTGATGTTAGAGCTGTTTCTGGTGCCGGGCAAGCTCCCGGCCGTTCCCGGTGCTCCGGAGGAGCAGCAGGGCCCGTACCCGTCAGGGTGCGTGTGACAGCAGGAATGTCTTACTGCTGCAGCAGTTCTCTCCTTCCAGTGGTCACAGCCGTTACCTTGATTCAATTCCCGTTATTTGTCAGGACCTTTCCGTAAGGTGCAATTTACCATTTTGAATGGGGTTGAGGCCCTAATTGAAGCCCAAATCCCATTCTGAAACCCGAACCCTTCTGCAAACAGACTGGGAGAGTTGTAAAGGGGGTGTGTAAAATGTGGGAGCATAGGGATTAGGATGAGGACAGCAGCACAAGGAGCGGGGTTGAGTTTTGAGTCTATCCAGACAAAACGTGCTTTAATGTGGTTTGTTATGGGGAGGATGGGGCTGCTCCCTTATCAAAGCAGTGGCCAAGCAGCTAACCATAAGGTGTTGTTGCTGATGAGGTGTCAGGGGCGGCTTTTACCTTTGTTTGTATAGAGATAAAGTGAATCGGTGAGATAATCCCTTTATGAGGAGATACTCGAGGGTCTTTCCGTGTAGTAAAGAAGCAGCAACAGTTGGAAGGTGAAGCCAGAACTCCGACTGCTTTGGTTCTGTAAGGTTCTGGTTCTCCTGCAGCAGCTGATCTCAGCCTTTCTGTTTGCCTTTCTTCTAGGGAGCTGTTTTCACCATCTCAGAAATACCAGCTCCTGGTGTATCATGCAGACTCTCTCTTCCATGATAAGGAATATAGGAATGCTGTAAGTAAGTATACGATGGCCTTGCAGCAGAAAAAAGCATTAAGTAAAACTTCAAAAGTAAGACCTTCAACTGGGAATGCTGCAACAACTCCCCAGAGCCAGGTATTTACAAACTGACCTATGTGCTGCCTACATGAATGTGTCTGACTCGGTAATCATAGGATCCTTTTGGGTGGAAAAGACCCTGAAGATCATCAAGTCCAACCATTAACCTGACACTGCCAAGTCTACCACTAAACCCTGTCCCTAAGCACCACATCTACAGGTCTGAATTACCTTAGGTTGTGGATTTATGTCTAATAAACGTGACATTTAAAGCTAACTTGTTCCAAACCCACTATCGTGGTGTTTTCTAATGCCAAACTTAATATGGTCTCAAACATGAGATGGTTTTTGTGTGTGTAGTTCATGTTTTTCATTGTAAGACAGGAGCAGTATGAGCCAGTGGTAGGCTCGTACTAGCATCATTCCCTTTCTTGCACTAGATTTGTGCAACATAGTATAAGCATTTAATGAGGAAGCTGTGTTCACATCTTTTGCCTGACTAAAGCAACATTGTACTTCAATCTTTCCCTTTTATTTCAGTGTTTACCATCAGAAATTGAAGTGAAATATAAAATGGCTGAATGTTACACAATGCTGAAGCAGGATAAAGATGCCATTGCTATTCTTGATGGAATTCCTTCCAGACAGAGGACCCCAAAGGTCAGTTCTGGCAGGCTGGTCACAAGTCCTTGCTCAGTATATCTTGAGAAAGATGTTGAGATTTCAAGATGTGCTATGCAAATACAAAATAATGTAAATTTTATCCTTGGACTCAGAAAGGAGCATTTACTTTCATTATGTACTATGTGGTAAGTTATAGGATAAGAAGAAGAGCAGGTAATCTTGTCTTTTGCCCAGAAGAGGAGGGAGGGAGGCACACTTAAAGACAAAGTTGTGAGGATTTCTCCTTTCTTGTATTTGACTCTACTTATATTTCTCTTGCTTATAGATCAATATGATGTTGGCAAATCTATACAAGAAAGCAGGTCAAGAACGCTCATCTGTTACGAGCTACAAGGAAGTACTGAGGCAGTGCCCGTTAGCACTTGATGCCATACTAGGTGGGTGTCTGCAACTGTTGGGATTTCAGTATTAAACACTATTATAATTTGAATTATGCTTGGGAGTAGGTAACTGTCTTACAGTTGCATGTAATATATAATGCTTACATCATGCTTGTTATAAAATCAGTGTTAAGCTGCTTGTTTATATTTGTCAAGGGATGGAGTTTCTGGTCTGCAGACAATTAATTTGTATTAAAAGCACTTTATAATGGCTGAAATTGATGTCTATACACTCCTGCACAGGCTTGCTCTCACTGTCAGTGAAAGGTGCTGAAGTGGCCTCTATGACCATCAACGTGATTCAGAGTATTCCTAACTTGGATTGGCTTTCCGTGTGGATCAAGGCATATGCTTTTGTGCATACTGGAGACAACACAAGAGCAATAAATACCATTTGGTAAGAGTTCCAAGAGCATGATGCAGTCAGATAATGTATTAATATTTATATATAATTGTATTTAAAATGGCATTAATAACAGCATTTCTTTCTCTTAAAGCTCTTTAGAGAAGAAGTCATTGCTGAGGGATAATGTGGACTTACTGGGGAGCTTGGCAGACCTGTATTTCAGAGCTGGAGATAATAAAAACTCTATTCTAAAATTTGAACAAGCACAAATGCTGGATCCTTACCTAATAAAAGGTGAGTCCTAAAAGAACATGTACATAATGTAGTGATCTGATGAGTAACATTAGAGTAGCAGCTACATGCAATCAAACATGCAGGGGAATGTTGTATCTGCTTGTACCTGCCTTTCAATTCAGAAGCTCTGTATCTGGAACCATTCCTGGTAGAGATACAGTTTAAAGTAGATGTTCATGGGTTTGGTTTTGTTTTTTCTTGGTGTGAATGAACTTTCCATTTCTTGCTGCTGGATCTTGAAACGTTTCCCTTTAGGAATGGATGTGTATGGTTACTTATTGGCACGTGAAGGTCGATTAGAGGATGTGGAGAACTTAGGCTGCCGTCTCTTCAATATATCTGATCAGCATGCAGAACCCTGGGTGGTATCAGGGTAAGTTCTTTTCTTGCCTTTCTTATCTCAACTCTTGATTTGCTGCATGCAAATTTTGGTTGATTGCATGGTTGATTGGTGGATTGCAGTCGATACAGTGGATTCAGGCTTTTTTGTTCACAAGGTGCTTTCCTATCCTGTTCTTTGGCTGACTTAACTATCCATAAATACCTATTTTGGTTGTTTTCTGTATGTTTAAACCTATTAGAGTTAGCACATCTGTGCACTAATGATATATTAAATAGCTGTAGCAGTTAATATTCATACTGCTTTTTTTCTAAGCTCCTAAAGTTCACTTATTTTCCCCTGAACATGTATTCTTACCTTCAAATGCAAGAAGTTCAATAGTTGCCTGTAATTGCCTTTGTTTTTCTTCTTTTAAACCTCTATGAATGTGCACAGGCACCACAGCCAGCACATGTTTACAACCCCTCTTGTCTTTCCATAGGTGTCATAGTTTCTACAGTAAACGATACTCTCGTGCCTTATACTTAGGAGCCAAAGCTATCCAGCTGAATAGTAACAGTGTTCAAGCTCTCCTGCTGAAAGGAGCTGCTCTTAGGAACATGGGCCGAGTCCAGGAAGCAATTATACACTTCCGTGAAGCAATACGTCTTGCACCTTGCAGGCTGGATTGCTATGAAGGTGAGTGAAGTGAAGCTGCTCACACATTCACTATTGGTTTGGTGTCATGCTGATGGTTAGACGAGAATAGACAGTTCTTCTCTTTGTTTAATCTGGATATAAACAGACTTGGGTGTTCTGAGCAGATCCCTTTGGGATGATGATGTTAACTGTATCATTAGTTCCACTGGGAGCTTCATTTTGTCATATTTACAGCAACTTCAAGTAAATAGTTCTGAGGAGCCCAGCTGAAGTATTCACATCTCTGTACTGGAAGTGGAGGAAAAGATTAGGTGTATTTATGCTTCTTTTTTTAGTATCTATCTATAAATAAAGTGATAAAGTCAATTATGTATAGAATGGACATGTTAAAATGTAGAGTTGCTTTCTCCATTGCAGTTTGTATTTGCCTATTGGAGTGTCAGGTGTTTGAAGTCTTGAATGCTTCTAAGTGCAAATAATTGAGGAGGGGTGAGTGTCTGTAGTGTGAACTCAAAACCTGAAATGCTTCCTTTTCATCTCATCAGGTCTCATTGAATGTTACCTGGCATCCAACAGTATCCGGGAAGCCATGGTTATGGCAAATAACGTGTATAAAACCCTAGGAGCAAATGCCCAGACACTCACTCTGTTGGCAACAGTCTGTCTCGAGGACCCAGTCACACAGGAGAAAGCCAAGACATTACTGGACAAAGCACTGACACAAAGACCTGATTACATTAAAGCTGTGGTAAAGAAAGCAGAACTTCTTAGTAAGTTCCTTTGGGTTTTTCCATGTCAGTTTATTCAAAGCATGATGCTTTACACAGAAGAGTGTTCTGCAGCTTTATTGGTGTGAAGAATCCCATCAATAAAGTGATGTGATGTTACAGCCCAGGGATTTATCAGTTCTATCCTGAAGGAAAAATCACAGGAATTAATTGCATCTAGCAGCTTATATTACACCAGCACTTAAAACAATTACAGACAAAATGTGCTGATTCCAGAGTGTCTCTAATGGGGAATGTAGCCATTACTGCAACAAAAAGTCATTGTTTAGAGTTAATCTTGCAAGAAGTGTATTGTTGCCGTTGCTCTGTACACTCTGACTTTATATACTTGTATCTAAACTATTAATTAAAGCTGTAGTTTTGCCTATAAACAGGTAGAGAACAGAAATACGAAGATGGAATTGCTTTGCTGAGGAATGCACTGGCTAACCAGAGTGACTGTGTTCTGCACCGAATACTGGGAGACTTTCTTGTAGCTGTCAATGAGTACCAGGAAGCAATGGACCAGTACAGTATTGCCCTAAGGTAAAGCAGAGACTGAGATTGCAGTATGTTTATAAGAACCAGTAATTGACTAAGTAAAAGTTTGAGCCACTAATAGATTAGGATCTGCATCAGAGGTACTTCTAGATCATTCTCCCTTAAAACCCTACAAATGACATCCCATTCGTGACTTAGTTGGTCATAAAGCTTTGAAGTGAGATGTACAAACTTTAGGGACCGTATTAATGCTGAATATGCCCTTAGACATGTAATTCCTTGATCAACTGAAGGATTAAGGCATTTATGGCTATGAATTACTATATAGTCAGTCCATTCCTTTCAGGCACTATATAAAAAATGAGCAATTAAGTAAATTTAAATAGTGTGATTTAATTAAGCATAACCAAAATGTTTTTTGATGGCGTTGCCATATTAACTGTTACTATGCTTTGATTTCAACAAGTTATATTTGCTTTAAATGTAGCCTATTATGTCAACTACAAATTTACATAGCTTAAATGGGTCAGCTGCTTTTCACTTGCACATAGGTACTTACAGCAATTTAAATCTTTCCTGCTTTTATGTTACTTTATAATTAGTATTATCTGGAAGAGTTGATGAAGTTTCCTGGAGGAGTGTGATGTTTGGATAAGCACGTTCTTGGGGATCAAAACTGGTTTATATAAAGACTTAACACTCAGTGTTAGAGTCAGCTGGAGGTGAAGCTGCATCATCTACTAAAATAGACTTCTTGATGGTGTTAAACAGGAAGTGCAGACAAGAAGATGAGGTTTGTTAATAAGGTCATAACTAAAGAGGGAAATAAAAGATTTAGGACAGTTCTTTTCTTTTTCTTACTCTCCTCAGTTTGGATCCAAATGATCAGAAGTCACTGGAAGGAATGCAGAAAATGGAGAAAGAGGAAAGTCCAACAGATGCAACCCAGGAAGAAGATGTGGATGATATGGAGGGAAGTGGAGAAGAGGGGGACTTGGAAGGCAGTGACAGTGAAGCAGCACAGTGGGCAGATCAAGAGCAGTGGTTTGGCATGCAGTAATGGCCTCAGCCCCCTGCTGGTCTTGGCACTTGACCACACCACCAGGGCCATTTTTCCTTGAAGAACAGAAACGATATTTTTTTGCAGTAACAAAGGACTTTAGTTCTTTTCTTACAAGACTCTGGAACCATTTAACAGTTCTATGCATCTCAGTACCATGAAGATTCTTGATGCTTCATATTTATTAAGTGTAAGGGACTGACTGAATTGGAGGTTATTTGCAACTTTCATTTCAAAAAATGCCTGCTAAAACCCAAAGCATTAGAATCTGAAGTGTGTCATAAGCCTGATGAAAACAGCATCTGAATTCTGGGCAGGGCTGTTTGTGCTTGATCAGTTTGTAAATACAGTGGTTTGTACTCCTTTGTGGAAAAGGTCTTACTCTTGTTTGTGTGCTTCCATTTGGGCTGATGCTCCTGTTGCAGCCTGGAGGAGCTGCTTGGGTGTCACTGAAAGCAGCACTTTTGCTGTGTTTGAATTAACTTGTCTGTTTGTAGGGCATTACACGTGCTGCTCAGGAAGAGTTCGGAGCACTCGGAAACTTGGACTTCCAGGACACTTTTGTAGCTGACCGATTTCTGTGTGTACAGCATTGACCCAGTGTTGGAGAATCACAGTTGCTTCCTCAGTCTTTACTAAACCCTGTAATCACTTCCAGTCTCAAGATGAACGTTTAGTTTGGAACGCAGTGTTATTTCAGGATGCCACTAAAAGGTTTTAGAGCAGTGACTCAAAGCACTTCACATTCTGTGTACAGCACTGACGTTTAAAACCATATAAAAAGAGTTCATCCCTCTTTGCTTGCGTTACTGTAGAAATGTTAAGTTATGCAAATACACATATTGTCTTGTTTTTCCACCTTCATGTACTTTGTGTTTCTGTCAGGTGATACTGGAATTGTGTTTTCTCTCACCTTTTGAAGCCAGGTTGCTTCATACACAGATTCTCAACATCAGCATTTCCAGGGCAAGCTGCTTTGTGTAACTTAGAAACTGGTTTGGTTTTGTGGGGTTGATGTGTGGGAGGAGGGATTGCTTCTTATTTCTCTTAAAGTTCTGATTTCCTTCCTTTTTACTAAACCAGGTATTTTTATCTTCATATTGGCAATTGAATTCCTTTTGTATTTATTCTGTTAGCACAGGTATGCTGGAGCACACAGACTCTTTATGAAGCTAAGAAGTAGTTTTGAATATCAGGTGAAATAAAAGGGGAAAACCACCCTTCTCCCTACTTGTAGGTGTATACTGCAGATAAGGGCAAAATCTCTCCCTCTGTGAAGTGTGTTGTATCAGTTAGGAAAATGTACAACCAAAAGAATAGGCAGATTACTTCTATTATAGCCTGGTTTGGAAATACTTCAGTGTCACATCTTACAAAGCAGGAATCTAATAGTTTATCCATTTAAAACAAGAAAAGAGCTGGGTATTTGTTCTCTCTTGGAATTTTGTGGGCTTTAGGCTTTCCAGAATATCAAATAGAATTATGGTTATTTGAAGACTATATGGGAAGAAGAGGAAAGCGTGTGCTGCTGCCATGGTGGTGAGTGCCTTGGCAGGAGCTGTTACTGCTCTTCCCTTAAACAAATACACCAAAAGGCTGCGTTTCAGTCAGCAAACATTTTACTAATTGCATGCTGGTGGGTTCTTCTTGTGAAGAGTCTGTTCTTGCTGTTGCTCTGTGCTGCAGTGATACCAGCTCATTGCTTGTCTTTCATAACAGAAAGAAATACACATGTATCTCTGTTTTCTCCTCAAATTTGAGCACTCGTCAGATTGTGTTCTGCATCTGGAAGCTGGGTAGCTTCATCAGCTTTATAGATGCATCCCAAACCTCTGTTGTGGATGAAAGAGTGGAGTTCTTGATGTCACTAAACTAAAGAAAGGACATACTTCTATGATTCTATGATATTCAACTTTTATGAGAGAAATATATGAGGTATGTGGTCTGCATTTTGCAACCTGCTGGGCCATTCTATTCTAATGCCTTTAAACAGGTCATTAATTGCAGGTGACACCACTGGCTTTAGGCATTTCCAGAAGCATTCACATAGAACAAGAAATTGGGGAACCACAGTTCTACTAAAGCCACTATAGTATCTTTGTAGATAATCTGATCATTTCTTTTAGAACAGACAAGAAGCTGCACCTCAAGATGAGTGTGCTGTAAAGAAACCATCAATGTGCTTACGTGTGGCTATAGCAAACAAGTCCAGTATGTGTAAGGACACCTAAAGGCAGCTATGAATAGAGCTGTGTCCTTGCCTCTTTCCTGAGAACCTGGCTCCTTATTGGCAGTGAGAAGTTCAGTTGTATCCTGCATATGATACCTCTGTAAGTACCTGATGTATTGGGGTGATGCAGCTGATACTTGTACAGTAGTGACTACAGATCTTTCAGGTGCCATACATGCTGAGTGCATCATATAGATACACGGGGGATTCTTCTTGCCTGTTAATGAGCCTTCATTAGCATTCTAAGTTTAGAATGTGATGTCTGGGTTTTGCAGAGATCTTGCACCCTCCAGTTCCTGGTGCTCTAGTTCAGGGAATAGAACAATTAGCTCATAATAAGCAGCTGACCTCATTCTGTCTCTTAATCATGTGCTGTGCACCATAGAAGAGATCATAAAGCCAAAAATGGGAGTTCAGATTGTGTCAAGTCGTGAATGAGCTCCCCAGTGTGAAGCAATTCACAGGTGAGGCAAGAAAGCCTCAATGTATGTGGGTTGTAATGTATGGGGTTGACCTGTCAGCAAGTGCTGGTCTTGGGCTGGATAAGGATAAAGCACCTGTGATTGCTTGAAATCCATGAATTTAAATCAAAGGTGTCATTAGTAAGGTTGAATTCTTTCCTACTCTGCCATAGGAAGGATACAGAAGTGATGGAAAGGAACTGAATTTTTTCAAACCTCAAATCCATTTGGGTGAGAGCTAAAAGACTGAGTTTACCAGAGCCTCAAAGCAGCCACGTGCTCAAGATGTGGCATGGAATGACCTAAATAATGCAGGCTCTGTAGCAAGTGGCATGCTCATGCTTTGTAATGTGCTGCTAACACCTGAAATATTGGCAGTATTTCCAATTCTGATGTCCAGATCTTGGGTGAAGCAGAGCTCATAGACAGAACTGAGGGCTGCTGGCCAGGATTAATGTTTTCTGTCTAATTGAGGTGGGTTTTCCTTTTCTATTGCTGCTGATTTTAGAGAGGTGTTTGATTAACTAGGACTTGGTTTTACTCCTTTAAATAACTGTGTTCCTCATTAGGCCTCTCTTTGTGTGGTCATATTCCCTCCTTGCTTTTCAGTTCAGTGATGTGGAAATGACTCTATCCAGGGTGGAAGCAGGGAGCATTTCTTACTTCCTCCCTTGGATCTCAGCTGTATGAAACTCTCAAAGGCTGTGCCTGCTGTTGTGATTTCAAGGTACACAACTACACCATAACCAAATATAAAACCCCAGATCTACCACCCAGGCTGGGAGACTTTAATGACTGTCAGAAGTGAACTACTTACATTGGCAGCTGATCCAAGAGCTCGGGTTGAAGTGGCAGTACAGAAGGGCTGATCTCTGTGCTGGGGAGGTGGTGCATTGCCCTGGGCTTTGCTGTAAAAGCCATTCAGATGCCAGCTCCTTCCCTGAACTATTTGGCTACTAGAATTGTTGTTCCTGCTTTTTTCTTAATGTTTACTCTGTAATATATAATGTTATTCTTTGACGTGCAGTATGGATGAGTTGAAGCCGGTAACTTGGCTTCATCCTCT
Source organism: Melopsittacus undulatus (assembly GCF_012275295.1). Classification (NCBI taxonomy): domain Eukaryota; kingdom Metazoa; phylum Chordata; class Aves; order Psittaciformes; family Psittaculidae; genus Melopsittacus; species Melopsittacus undulatus. Next base: position 20,718,444 of record NC_047538.1, on the reverse strand, counting down.
TGGAATACTAAATAGTTTCCCAGCATGATGACATCAGCAGAGCAAGAGCAGCATCTGTGGCCACACATCTTGCTTACGCTGGTCTGAGTAAGCTGCATCCGTATGGCTCCTCAGATAAATGTTTGTCTATCAGGAAGGCAGTTAAAGCTGCAATCTGTGATCCCTTGTAAAACTTGATGGGGTCCCTCAGTTTCTGTTTTCCCTACTGAGGTCCGTAGTGAAAGCAAGGTATGTTCGTATGGATTGAATTGTCTCTGTCCATCTGGTAGTCCCAGGGGCCTGGAATACAGGGACCTATTTAACATGAGAAGGTTTGGCATTTCTGTGAGAGAACAGTACTAGCCTGAGTAGCTACTGGATTCTGGTGTTGCCGCTGGCTGTTACATGAGGAGGAATGGGGTTTGAAAACAGACTTCACCTTTCCTCAGCTTGCCAGGACAGCTTTTAGTAGGCAGGAAAGGAGGAGGTGGCTCCTTTTGGTGTCTGCTCTGCAGAGGGTAATGTCACACTGAACCATGGCCGGTTCCATAAGGTCAAGTGTTTGCTCCCCTCATGGAAATCTTGGCCTCTGAGATGTTCTAAGGACCTCCCACCCAGTAACACTGGAAATACTTGAGTTTCTGCAGAAGGCATTTAACCCTTCCTGTGCTGTGCTTAGATTCCTGCTTTTGTTCCTGCTGTTTCTATTGCCTGGAAAGGGTGATTAGGAAACAGATGGATTTCATCTCCTTTCATGCTATGGTTTATCATCCATGCTATAAATTCCAAGGCTTTACACAGCTGAAGGAAGCACGTCCATCATCTGGCTGTAGTGTATAGAGACATTTACAACTTGCTACAGGGATTCCTTGTGTGAGGGACCACACTGCCGGGTGCGCAGCCACAGCACGCAGGGAGGTGCTGCCTGTTGCAAGCAGGACTTGGCCCCTTCCTAACCCCAGTATGGTTCCAGTGTCAACCCAGTGAGGATTACCCTTGCACGGTTAGCAACAGGTAGATGGAGTAGCTTGGTGGGATGCTGCCAGTGGGGCTTTCACCGAGATGGAAGTGTCTTGGTGAAGACTTCAAAGCCTGTTGTGCAGCTGGTGAGGGGAGCTCTTAATCCCATTAGGATTTAAGATCAGAGCATCAGCAGGTCTGTTTTGTGAAAGGCTGGATGCTGTTGGTCTTTCAATGTACGTCTGTCAGATGAAAGCCCTTCTGGGTTCTGTAGAGATCTCCCTAAGGAGCATCTGGAACCTGGTTAGATGTAGGGAAAGGCTAAATACTGAGCTGGTCTCACCAGGACGGCTCTGAGTTCCCCACTAACCACTGGCAGCAGCAGTGGTTTACGTCTCTGGTTTAACTGCATGTCCTGATGCAGATCTGATGCTGTGCGGTGCACACATTCATTCCCCAGGCCTGTTTTGGCACATCACATACAGCTTTTTGCTGCTTTATTGCAAAATCAGGTTGACACAATGCTGGGATGTGGGTAGAAACGTCACTGGTGCTGCTTGGGGAGGTGCTGTAGCTCCGGGAGGTGGAGGACTTGTTAAAGCAGGTTCTGGGTGCTTTGGAAACTTGGCCTTGGTTTCTGATAGGCCACATGCAGGTGCCTTGTGTGACAGAGCAGAGATTGAATCGATGCTACAGCAGTTTCCTTCTGTTCTTGTTACTTTGATCTGTGAGAGGTGTGGATGCTGTGAATATGAGTAATGTGGGGTTTGGGAAGCAGCTCATCATGAGTCCGTGCTCTCTGGTTGAGGCTGAAGTCTGCAGCACCTGATGGCAGGTTTGTGCTCATGGGTTGGCAGCTGCACCTTGGTTCTTGTGCTGTCAGTTCTCTAAAGGTATAAAGCCTGTAGTGGGATGTCCCAAGGAGCTGGCAGTGCCCATAAACCAGAGGCTTAAGAGTTTTACAAAGCTACAGGATTTGGTATGCATAACTTAGAGGCAGAGGTGAACTGTGTCCACAGCAAAGCGGCCGCTGCAGAGAGGACTGGAAGTGCTGTTAGCAGTGTGGTGAGATGACAGGTATTTGGCAGGAATCCCTGGAAAGCTGAATAGCTCCACCATGAATCGTTGTTGGCATCGCAGCCTCGAGTCAGCCAGGCTGCAGACAGCGAGGAAGGGAAAGGAGACACCTTTGATGAGTTCAGGGGTGATGGGAGCTTGTTTGCCCGCTGCAGGTGACTCTCAAGTCATGCTTAAGGTTGTGCTCAAGTCATGGTGAAGGGCAGCGACAACAGAAACCTCATTCAAGTCATGACTTCTGCCAGGGGTGTCCATGCAGGGCAGCAGCAAGCACAGGATCACAACGCTCCATGCTTTGCAGTCACAGTACACTGGAGGTGCGTGCCTTGGTTGGGAAGGTGTGAACTGGCTGCAGCTTGATTGCTGGGAGCTGCTGAAGGTCTCACTCCGCAGCAGTAAAGCAGTGCTCCTTGCCTGCCTCTGTAGGAAAGGTTGACTCTGCCACCTGCATACAGAGCAGCCTTGGCTTTTCCTCTCTTGCTTCCTAATGAAAGCAAAGCTGGAGGTGACAAGGGTGATACCAGAGCAGTTCTTTAGTCCCTGAGCTCAGGTGCCTCTGTAGTGTTAATGGGATGGTCCAGCCTTTGGGTGGCACAGCAAGGGCTGTTCGCTGGTGCTGTTGGTGTGTTGCTGATGACAGGCTATAAATACAACATTGGGAAGAGCTGCAGTTGTAGATAAGAGCTGAGTGCTGAACCCGGTTCTGACAGCCTCAGCCCAGAGGTGAGGAGCAGAGCTCAGCACTACCATAGTAGGAAGTGGGCACAAGCACAAACGCATCCTCCAGCTTCCTTTAGGGCAGCTCAACAATGGAATTCAACCCTTGTCTTTTTAAATGTCACACTGTTGCAGTTGAAGGGTCTCATACATGTCACCTCATTTAGATAATGCTGTTTGCTGCTGGTTAAGAGGCATTACATTGACATTAAAGCACATTACTGCACTTGGATGAAGTTGTGTGTTTAGAGAGGCTCCCTTGCCTCTTACTCCAAACTAAACTCAGTTTATAGCCTTTGGAAACTTACAGACTCCTGCCCTGTGAGCAGGTGGCAGAAGAGCCCCTCTTTTGGAAAAGAGCAGTGTAAGAGTACTCCTTGTAGCTTACTCATGGTGTGCACTGTAGCAAACACATTTGGTTCATCTTCCTTTTGCCTACGGACAGGGGAAGAGATTGAGCAACTGCTTCATGCTGGGGCAATTTAGAAGACAGAAAAGGACAAAAAAGTGAAGATGGAGTTGGGAAAGAATCGTTTATTTTGAGTTTCTCAGAGGGATTTTACAAACAATGGAGCAGTTTAAAAAAATTGAGTGATCAAAGTACTTGACAGTGTCCCTTAAACACACACACAAGCCCCCGGACAGAGGAAATCACACCAGCGAGGAGGTCAATACTGCCGGAAGAGCAGCTGGCATCTGCATAGTTCTAGGAGGAAAGATTGCAATGGTGTTGGTGCTATAGTGAGTGTCATCCTGGCCTTAATATAAGAGAGCGCTGAAGTATGAACAAATGTACCTGCAGAAAACAAAGTGCATAAAATAACACGCAAAGTATGTATGGTAGAAGAGATTTATTTACCTGATACAAATGAAACCGGGTGTGATGCTTCTTACTGTCAGCATGGAAAGAGACAACTGATCTTATTTACAGCTTCTAAAGGTCGCACATGCAGCTGTGGTCACTGGTTAAAGTCGGTTGTTGCTGTTTTAGATAAATGCATCACGATAGTTTGTATTGCACCAACATCTGTCTTACTGCCTTAGATTTAAATAAGTTACATTACAGTGCAAAAGAGGTCCATTTGCACACAGGATCAAAAGAAAAAGCCAAAGTTCTGAACTGGAGGCTTATGGTTTAACATTCATCTGTAAGTTATTTCCCAATGGATTTTATAAATAGGATAGCATTGTACATAAGCTGTTCTAGAGTAGTACGGTTGGGATGATACAATACAGAGAAAGATTTGGCTACGATCGAAGGCATGCATTATTTTGATATTGTACATTGTATAAACTGACATTTTACATACAGAAATATGGGAAAATTGGCTGACAGCTCCACAATTCCTTGTTCAAGGATAACCCAACTCTTCTCCATGCAGCACAGAACCCAAACTTCTCTGGAGACAGAGTTTCCCATTCAGTATGCTAGATATTGCACGGTTGTACATCTGTAATAATGAAGTCCTAATGGTACCACACATTTCTTCCACAGAGAAACACAATGAGTTTTGTTTTAGGGAAAGCAAAGAATCTTTACACAATACATGCAGAAGGTTTGGTAGATGTGTTGCTAAAAACACATGCACGCAACAAAACAACCTTACATTGCTGCAAAATTGTTTAGGAAGCGATTACTCCAGTATTGCTGAAAAGGAAAGAAAGAAAAGGCATCAGTTAATGAAAGGATGAATGCTCAGTATCATCATACAAGCAAGACTAAGATCAACAGTGACAGAAGAAAGAATGTTAAGTTTGATAACTGGCTGCCCTGGCATTGGAGGGACACTCTCAGGTTACTTTGTTCTTAAAGCCCAGGACTCTGGATTAGGGCTCAGCAGTGCTGAGTGCAGCAGAGCTCCCTTTAGCATCAGCAAAGCCAGTGCTTCCTATGTAAGACCTCAGTGAAACAGAATTAAGACATGTTTAGACAGCTTTTGCCTTTCTCTGCCTGACCAATGGCAATGGATGAGCCTCACTTACTTGTAAGTTTTGAGTTCTATACTACAAGGTTTGAGCTCAAGTTCTTGAGAACTTTAAAGGGCAGTTTCTATTCAAGGCATTATATCCAAGCTTGGCCCCAAAGTGACCTAACAATGTCCCTTTTCCAAGTAATGCAGCTTATTCTGGGAAGCAGTAGGAAAGCTTTGAAGAAGTCATTAACTACACAGATTAATGTGTAGGCAAAGGGTAGAGTACAATGTAATAAAGCTAGTACTGTACTTTACCCTTAAGTACAGCGTATGGTTAGCCTTGCGTCTAGGAGAGACGAGTATTCTGCCTACAACTTGATGGTGGCTCTTCAAAGCCCTGCTGCAACACTATGCAATTTAGGCTCTCCTGCTAAGATTTGGGAATGCATATTAATGTAATTAAGGATGTAATTAGCAGAGATTAGGGAAACAGTTAATGGTTAGAAGTGCAAAAAAAGTAAACAAGACAGGTGCAAGAGACAGACAGCTTTGGATCAGTTTTACCTCCCTTCATCTCAGCAAATTCAACCATCTTTAGGCTGTTTAGCAGGTATATTCTGTGCATCGGCTGTGTTCTTGGACCAGAGACAGAGAACTGCTGTACTGCATTCTATCATCCCATTAAAAACCTCATTTTCTTTCTGCCCTTCCCTAAAATAGCCTCCCTACAAACATAAGCCTGGTAGCATTCTGACAAACTCATATATTTTCCTGCAGCCTCTTTCATCCTTATTTATTTGCTATAATGCTTTAGGGAACTAAGTATGAACTATTTTTATTGCTTGGAAAGCAGCAAAAAGGAGCCGCTGGCTGCGTAGCTCCCAAACAGCACTTTGAATCACATCTGAAAGCAGAGAGGGCCTGAGGCACTATAAAGATAAAACCCCTGTCTAGAAGTGCCTGCCTGCAGCTGCCTGACCCTTTTCTTTGCTCTGGACCAGGCTACAGAACACTGAGTTCATGAGGAGCTGCTCTGGTACCAAACCCTGCTGGTTTCCCAGCATAAGCTGGTATCCTTCCTGGTGTTCCTAGCATAAGGTAGCATTAATCCCATGATTGATGCTAGCCTTACACACCTCTCACACTAGGAAATAAGTGGTGATATGGGAAGACATTAAGGAATCCCAAAGACGGTGGAGATGGAAAAGCTCAGTGAGATGAGAGCAGAAGGAAACAGAAAGCATAAAGCTGTTTTCTGCAAGATGGGTCAAGAGATAAGGCCTGGGTAACTTATGAGTTATTTCTGCTTAAATAAGTGCTTCCATTGATACAGTCACAGGATTAATAGGAGTTGCCTATTTCCATCCCTAGATAACCCTAGGACAGTGAGGAGGTTGGAAAGGAGATGTGTAGGGAACAAGGAAACTAAGCGAGAGCTTCAAGATGCTGGGGAGTCAGTTTGTCCTAAATGGACAAGAACTCCCTTCCTGGCTTCTCCAGATGAAAGGACTGAAGCTAAGGAAAGACCTACAGGATCTACACCATTAAGAATCAGCATTTAAGTGCACACATTTTCTTGCAGTGCATTACTGACTTTGCACTGGTTTTCTATGGTTTCTGTAACTGAGAAGCACTGCCTCATGCTATTCCCATGCCCGAAGCACACACGGGAACCTCCCTCAGCTGAGAAGGGTTAAGACCAGACCCACAGCTCCAAGATGCCAGATAAGGAAGCTTCCAGCAGATGCTGATTTCACTGCTTAAGAGGAAGGTCATGGTAGGTCTTAACATTTGGCCAGTCCAGACCACACAAGGCTGTGACTTAGTACGTAGTGGCAGCACTTGGAAAGCAGAAACATTGAAAGCACAGCAACAGCTACCACTGAACCCAAGGTAAATAAGTGTTGATCTTGAGGAACCCTATTGCTCCATTTCTACAGGACATTTGGACAGCAAGACTGGGAGAAATAAGAGACAAAAAGGGTAGATGATGAGTGCTTGGCCTCTTCAGGAGCACCTTTTAAAACCTGGCTGTTTCCATAACCTCAGGAGCCTGTAGGATGAATGTCATTCCATTCACCCAGCCATCATTGAGCTTTCAAAGGCAAACTCCAAGGAACACAAGATCCTAATGGAAGCACTCCCAAGACACGAGAAATGAGCAAGTTCTCAGATGTCCACATAGAAATCCATGACACAAGCAGCAAGATTCATCTTCAACACAGAGCTCTAATAAAGAAGTTGAAGACTGAATTTTACCATCAACAGTCATTTTCCTCTTCAGCATCTTAGAGACAGAGGAAAAGGGGGTTTAGAGCAGGATTATTCAGCATCATACACAGGGATAGGACTGTACAAGCAGAATCCTTCATGGTGACTGGAAGACAAGATGGCTTTAAAAAGCTCTGGAGGTTCACTCAGAACCAGTGTTCAAAGAGTTTGTGACCTGCCTGCCCTGCAAAATGTTCATCAATAACATTGGGAGCACACAGAACTAACTTGCTAACATTAGTTTCCAACAAATCACATACTTGTGATTTAGAATTCCTTAAGATCAAAATAGGTACATGACCTACTATTTTCTGTTTCAAGAAACAGGGACAAGTCTCATACTGCTCATTTACTATCCATACAGGCAATGGCTGGTGCTGGCCATCGGCTTTGTGGTATGCAAAACCTTAGCGTGCTAAAAAGACACCTTCTTCCACACTAAAGAGGGCGTTCAACAGGATTCAAATGCTTACAGTTTGGCAACACACCTACTACATCATCAGGTCCAGCTCCTGAGTCACTTCAGCATCAACTTAAACAAGTCAAAGTCTATATAAACAGTGAGTATTCACAATGCAGTGGAATTTCAGATAGGGCTGGTGTATTCTGAGGTTAGTATCTGTATTTGAAAGCCTGAAACCTAGAGAATTATCTGTGCACACTGGATTCCAGCTGGCACAGACAGAACATAGCTTTTAACTATCATTTTCCTCGATGAGGAATCCGAAAGCTGTTTGAATGTGGTTATTCAAGCAGATGAGCCAGCACAAGATAACACAGCACCTGCTACTCTACAAAGACATAATGACCCCAGTCTGATTCTCAAAGACTCTCCTGTTAAGCTGAGACTGGTCTTTTGTCTTTTCAGATGACCACGGAAATAAGCTGGTTTTGCAAAGAGGAGTACCTGCACTTTGAGCACTGCAGACAGCAGAGAGTAAAGAAGGGTACAGTCAGCTCAGAGCAGCATCCCCTATTGCAGAGCAGGAAAAAGCTTTGGAGTAAACCAGCACCTGACCACAAGTACCAGAGTGTTTTGGACACTGAACATATATGTTAACAGCTGTCAGCGTCTTAAGTTACAGATTTGTCCAATATTATCTCAAACTTAAGACCAAAAGCTGTAAGATCTTGGGGCACTGAGGCTCCTGGGTGCTAAAGACCCTAAAATACACTAAACCCAAAAGCAAACCCTTTGCCTTTGGAAATCAGTAATTTTTGAGCTTCAGAGCACAAAACAAGAGTCTAAAGTGGTGATAATAATGTAGCACAGCAGAGGTTGACAAAACACAGCATGGGAATGAAGGAAATTACTATTTATTCTTCAACACGTATACAGCATATGCTATTTTACAGCAAGTCACCACTGGCATGGTGAAATGGAAAAGAAATACTCACTTTAGTCGATGAAAGTTGGAAGGCATTGGAGAAAAACACCACAGTTAGGACTGTTAATGACTTACACGTTGTTGGTACAGGACTGAATTTGAGAACATGCTTTAACATTTACCGTCATAATGAAGGTGGTTAGTGCCACATTAAAATAAAAATAGTTCTATACAATATGTTCAATTTGGTCATGTGCTATTTACAGATTTTACAAAACACACACACGAGCTTTGTTACTTCACGTCAGGCTAACGACAGGCCAGCAGAGTAACTCCATGTATACAACTGATCATTAGTGCCCTAAAGTGTAGGAAAATCCAATTTCTAGCTATGCAGTGCAAGTTATTTTTTCCAGGTCTCATTAAAAGCTGTGATCTTAAAGGGATGGGGGGGAAGAAAAAAGAAAGGATCTGACACAGGTAAATAAAGTATTAAAACCCAACTTAACCCCTCTTCTGAATTAAAACAGATTGTGGTTGTTAAAAAGGCTTGGTTTAGATTTAGGTAGACAGAAGTAGCCCTCCCTATCCCTGCATAATGGGCAACACTGGCAAAAAAAGGTCTGTTACAATAAAATACAATAGACAAATAAATAATCTTAGAAAAAAACCCCAACCCTATGTGTGTGGAGAGGATGGAAGAACCCCGCAGGCTGCACCTGGAATGGTGTTCTCTGCACGAGCAAGATCAGGCATACCTCATACAGAAAGTGGTGTAAACAAGGACAGTCAAGAACCAAGAGTGAGGGGAGAGGGGGGGAACCAAGAAGAAATCCTGACCGAGGTCACAGCACTCTCTACCCAGTGCAGAGAGTTCTGCTTCGGAAGCAAACCTGACTTTATGACAACTTAAGTTTGGATGATCATGCAGAAGACAAACAGTTACATGCTTGTTTAGTTTTAAGACAACACACATTCATTCCCTAAAATCTGCTGCCAATTTAGTTTGATAGTGTCCGCTGGCTCAAACAACATCACCTGTTTTGCTTTTTGTACACAATGAGTAGACTATTGAACAGAACACTGTACATGCTTTCATCTACAAAAAAATATTTGCATAAAATAGTGTTAGTTCTCTGTACATGTCAATGGACACTTGAACTGTGTATAAAAGAGGAATATATTGCCCCCACTGAAGTCAGAAAAAAGCAAACAAACAAACAAAATCTAGATTATGAAACCTCCATCACCGGCAAATATGTTCATGTGAAAATTCAGCAGAAATAGACAGTTGCTCTAAACAATAAAAAAATTAAGTTAAACTTTTTCTCTTTGAATGTAAAACTTGTCATCGTGTCAGTCAAGACCAAAACATATCACTAAAGTTAGTGTCTGTGCTGTAAAGCCAGATAACCAAGGGCATAGTAATGAACACAAACGGCCAGGAAACTCCTTCGGTGCATGCTGACAAAGAACACTCTTTGGTGGCAGGCCGCACACTATCTTTACCAGGTTCCAGGTAGTTACGGGCCACATATTTAAGTGTTTCATCCAGCAGAATGACAGGTAGGGAGATTTTCAATACCATCAGCCATTGTGTCACATTCAGAGGTGTGATCTGGAAGATAATCTGAAAGGAAAGCCAAGCATTACATCTGTTTTCCCTTCTCCATCCCTCGCCTTAAACTGTAGACAAGTTCTAGCTCTGTTCCCAAGATCAGGGATGGGTGCAAGACGTGCACTTACTGGCAGAGGTTCCACATAAAGGATGAGGAAGTGGAGTGACATGGATAAGCAAATGGCGCCCACCAGCCAGATGTTTTCCCATGGGGGCATCCGCATCAAGGACTGGTTTTCTGATAGACTGCAACAGAAACATGGTACAGATGTGTCCATAAGACACTAACAGGAAATACAATACATCAGAAAACTAGCTGGAAAAAAAAGCAGCATGGCAAGTCACAGTTATCCCAGTCATGAAAGAAAGAAATGGTTTATAGATACATTGCAGCTTTAAGCTCCCTTGAAAGGCTGCTTAGCAAAGCAGACCTGGTTCAGCCTCACATTTGTTTCTTAAAGCTTTTGTGTTCCCCTGATTCCTGATCTAGTCTATGTTTTGCACTATGATGCTGATGTCCTCTCCGTGAGAGGGATAAGGGAAAGATGGGCACAGCAGCATATGGCAGAACTCTCCCCAGTTTACTGTATGCCTGGGGACCTATTGCACCCACTTCTGAAGCTCACTTCAAGACTGGCTATACAGAGGGCCAATGATTTGCATCCTCTTAATGCCTGTCCTTTCCTTCTGCTCTTCAGATTCCATCTGCATTTAGGCTATGCTGTATTAAAGGCCACGATCCAGAGCATCAGATGTAGAGCAACATCCCACTATGTAGGGCTACCTCAGTAACTTTAAAGTATTTAAAGTTTATTTGTTTTTAAATTAACTGACCTCTAAGCTATTTGAAGAAAAATACCCTTGACATTGTGCTATTTAGTGGTTTCCATTTATAATCTAATATTAATTGGCTAAACCCACACTCCCTTAGGGAAGGAAAAACTATTTTCCATATCTTCAGCATTCTTATTTTAGTTCTCCTTGATATCACTTTATACCAACAGAGGAGGGATAATCTGATTGATTAAGCTTAGATTAGAAATAATGGAAAATATTTCAGTGGCTCCTGCTTAGTAAAATACCAGAGTGAATTGGCAGACTTAAAAATATACCTTATGATAACAGATCTCAAGTGTTATCCCAGAGAGTCATTTTGTTTGCACTACAGGATTCAGAAAGGAAATGTGACTCATTCTTCGTTAGCTGAGCTGTCCATAGGCTAGCAATCAAACTGCACAAAAAGCAGGGTTTTGGATAAGCTGGGCAGAAACTTTGCTCTGCCACTTGGACATACAAACCTGTTGAGAGCATTGCACATCTCTATGGTGACAAGTACGGAAAGAGCCATTGTCATTGGATAGGGAGACTCAAAAACCACACAGTCGACACCGAAGAAGTCTGGATTGTCCTCTTTGCACTGCAGAAAATGGCTCTAGAACAGAAGAATGGGAAGTCACTTTCACATCTTATTGGCTTGTCTCATGATATAAATTTCTGTAACCCATTGTTTTCCTACAGTCATCGCAATAACCAATATGAAAAGAAGCATGTACCCCCCCTCTCCACCCCCCCAAAGGTATTAAACTGAGCAAATACCAGCTGGTAGAAGGAAACTCTTGGACCACCATCAGCAGCAATAAACCACCAAGCAGCAGCACCCACTGTGGCAGCACCAACATAACCTTCAAGAAAGCAAAGTGCTTTTATCAGTATTGTGAACTGCATGACAGACAAGATCTCCTTTGCCACACTTGAACTGCTACCTCAAGACCTCCAGTACTGTGAAAGAAACAGACTGTAATTCATCTATTGTAACTCATCTATCTCCTGTGGAAGAAATCTGTTCCACCAGTTGTAAATTACATAACCATTAAATACTCTCCTAATATCTGTTTATGGAAGCTGACAGCTAGAACAGTTAAGGCAAACAAGAACAGCACTTGGGAGTAATCAACCTGCAATTTTTCTTCCTTCCTCTCAGAACTCCACATGTCTGTACTTACACCAACTAACACTAAGGTTTGCTTTAAGATCTATCAAGTCAGTTAGGAAAATTAAGGTCACAACTTCTGGCATGAAGACAGGATGCATTAAATATCCACATAGATACTCTAGCTTTAGAGCACTACAGCTGTATTTAAGGTTTAAATCTACATCTACAACAAATTGATACTCCTTTCTTTCCCCCCATTACAGCCAGGCCACCAAACCTGTTGTGCTCTACTCAAGCACAAAAATGACAGTTGTCATTTTCAGGTTTAGGGTGGTTCAATGTAGGACCTCAACAGCTAATGCAGATATACATTCACTAATGGCTACTCTTGGTTCTTTGCTCCCAATCCCACCGCAACATGCTTGTCTTCCTAAGGTTGATTTTAGCATACAAGGAGATCAAACTGCTTTCAAGTGGTTCTCAAGAAACACCCACAAAATCTGCCTAAGTTTACTTAAGAAAAAGGCTATTGCTACTTACATCCGATAGCTAGGTAACGGAAGAAGAGCCATCCACTGATCAGTGGCTCTTTAGGGTTGCGTGGTGGCTTATTCATGATATCAAGATCAGGAGGATTAAAGCCCAGAGCAGTAGCAGGGAGACCATCCGTCACAAGGTTTACCCATAACAGTTGGACAGGAATTAGAGCTTCAGGAAAGCCCAGGGCAGCAGTCAAGAAGATACTATAAGAAAACCCACCAGTTACAAGCTTATTCTTGTGCCAGTAAAGAAGTCCTTTTAATTCTTAAGCCTAAGCCTGTAGGCATCACTTCTCTCAAATAGAGTTATCCATTTAATAACACAAGCTGAATATTTACATTCAGAAAACTAAAAACATTACAGCATTTTAGCTCAAGTGACTTAAGCTTCATTTATCTAGATTACTGACAGGTCCTGCAAACATTTAATGAGCAAGTAACTTTCATGGCTTTGAGCCTGCGTGAATAAACAGAACAGAAACAGAGGCTGCAGCAAAGCCATATGAAGGACAGCTTTGAAGTTTACAAGAGACAAGGCAAGACAATTGCTGTGTTACATCTCCACTCTGGGATGTAAGAAAGCATGCTTTGATATAAACAACTGTTAGGAGATCAGTATTTACACTGTTACCAGAAATGCATTCTGTGGCATTGGGTCACTACTCCTTCCAAAGACACAGAAGACACATTCTTCTGTAACTTGAGGTTAAAGAAACAGGTATGTTGTATCTGTGACTAACTGAAATACCAGATCTTTTCATTTTTGAGGGGTTTATTTACCTATTCTAGAGTATTACTCCAATCACAGAAGTAATTCTGAAGCATGTGGCCACTAACTGAACTAGAGCATTATATGCAATCTCAATCTTTCGTGGTACGCTAGAAGTCTCCAGTCAAGACTAGGCTGCAAGTACACAGACTTCCACACAATTACAATGATCAATGACCTGGAGAACCTGTTTCTCTGGTTTTAGTGAGAAGTACTAGAAATGAATAACTAACAAAGAGTCCATCATCACTACTGCAGGTCAAACAAAAACATTTCAAACCTACCAAACAACTTCTCCAACATTGGAGGAGATCAGGTAACGGATGAATTGTTTCATGTTGTTATAAATGGCACGTCCTTCTTCCACAGCAGCTACAATGGTCGAGAAATTGTCATCTGCTAGAACCATTTCAGAAGCAGTTTTAGCCACTGCAGTACCAGAGCCCATAGCAATTCCAATTTCTGCTTTCTTCAATGCCGGAGCATCATTGACACCATCACCAGTCTAGAACAAGAATTTTAAGTTGAAAGAAGAAATAAGGTGGGCACTTACATACAGGACCAGAAAGGAATTTTGCACTGGCTATCGTTCTGAACCTTTAAAAATCACTTAAGTGCAGAACTATTCTGAGGCTTTGAGTTCAGGGAAATGTGAAAACAAGTGTTTTCCAAGGTAAGAAATTGGTTTGAAAAGGCATAATTTGGGTGTAAACAGTGTGTGCCTTACAAACAAGGGTTCAGTTACTTACCATAGCTGTAATCTCATCAAAAGACTGAAGAAACTCAACGATTTTGGATTTGTGGGAAGGCTCTACACGAGCAAAGCAACGGGCATGGTGGCAAGCGTCTCTCTGGGCAGCAAGGGAGAGCTCATCAAACTCACGACCAGTAAAGGCTTTTGTAGAAACATCTTCATCTTCTACAAAGATACCGATGCGACGGCAAATAGCCACTGCTGTGCCTTTGTTATCACCAGTAATCATGATGACTCGAATGCCAGCTTGTTTGCACAGCTTTATAGATGAAGCTACTTCAATCCTTGGGGGATCCAGCATACCCACGCAGCCAACAAAGGTCAAGTTGGTCTGAAAGAGGAGGGCACCAGGTTTTAGGAAACTTCAACTGACAGTAGTAAAACAAGCATTTTGCTTGCTAAGTATCTCTCAGTGTAGTGATGTTGGTTTTCACTCCTCATCCACAATATTCTGTGGCTCTACCTCAAGTGATTAAGACAGAGGTCTGTGTCATCCTGCCATTTGGTCAAAACCAGTGTATTATGAATGATATTCATGCTCTTATGTCTTTCCCTCCTCCTGAAAGGGTTACTTTACAGATGTTCCCTGTTTCACCATCCTGAGAGCACTTTAGCTCTGACATTGAATTCAGACAGCTGGAGAAGAACTGAGAAGTAACAGATCTACACGCACATTAACAGGAAATAAGTAAGAATTGAATGCTTTTGGTATCACAATGCTACATGGTACCATCTGCACCATGAACATATGGGATAACACAGTTAACTCTCAGAGCACAGCCACACCCACACCCTGAAGTGGGATCCTACCTTTACAAACATATCTTGCTTCCAACACGCTTCTTGTGGTTTTGAAACGTGCTCTAGTTGTCAGCTTTGCAAACTCAACCTGCAAGCAGTCAAACCTTTCCTTTTATAACCAGTGCCAGGAGCACAGAGCACAAGCCAAAAGCTCTCACGTAACTGTTGTCATTCCCCACCCCCTAAATCCTAGATACAGATTTCATTGGAAAATTACAGAACAGCTAAGATGATTATCATGGACCACGCTTTAGCAGCTGACAGTATGGAGGCAGGGAAGTGAGCTTAACCCTCAGAGCACAAAATGACAAGTGTGTTTCATCACAAAATACCCAAAGAGGTCTTGCAGTTGAGCAACATCCAACTGAAAACCAGTAAAGCTGAAACCACAATGCAATTTGTGCAATAATTTTCGGAGTTGAAGGTGTTCTGATCCTGAGGACTTTATGTATGCACATAAAATAATCTGATTTGCAGCTAGCTATTTAACTGCATCAAGAACACAGTTTCTTCAAAGACACATATAGTCTGTTATCAGACTGAGCATTCCCTTGACAAATATGGCTAACTATTGTGTCTGATATCAAAAGTACTCAAAGAGAAAACTCAGATGTAATTTCCTCAAGAAGCAATCAGACGCAAGGAGTCCCCATTCCTCAGGTTGAGAGAAAGAGAACTCCTAAAACGATATTTTACTAAACTTACCTCATAGTTAATGAAATTTGAGGAGTCCTCAAGATTCATTTCCTCTTTTTTAGGTGGACTGTCATGGGTAGCCAGAGCCAAGCAACGCAACGTGTCTCTACCAGTTCCCCATTCTCTAATAACAGACATTATTTTCTGCTTAATTCCCGAGGTTAATGGTATTTTAGCATTTCCAACACGGACGTGTGTGCATCTGTCAATTACACCTTCAGGAGCACCCTGCAGAGGCAAAAAAGTAAGAGTCATTTAGATTAATAAGTCCCTTTCCATTACAACATCTGCTCAAATTACAAAGTCCTTGCTTTACCTTCAAGCTGCAGTTGTGCCATAAGTTAGTATTGTGCTATCTCTGCAGCCATTCTGTAACTACACTTTCCTGTGTGAGGAACTAACCTTAACAAACATCTTGCTCATGGATGTGCGGCTTGGTTTGTTCGGTGTGCAATAGACAGACATGGACTTTCTGTCTCTTGAGAATTCCAGAGTGAATTCTTTCTTCATGAGTTGTTTTATCACCTTAGAAAGAAAACAGCACATAAAAATTCAATTAGACAACACTACAAAACTCGTTCCCCAATGAATTCCAGATAAAAGGAAGAATACTGACCGAGTTGCAAGCATTTGCACGTTCAATCCTAGAAAGTCCTTTCAAGTCTGTGTCAAACACGTTCATCTTTTCAACCAGACAAGTAAGCGCTGTCTCTGTGGCTTCACCAACTTTTTCATATACTCCCTTAGCCTTTAGTTAAGACAAAGCAAACAAAACCATGAGAGGTTTACGTTAAACTTCACCTGGAACCTACCAGAGACAAATGCTCAAGTTTCACTATGGACAAAAAGCTTAACAAGTCTTACAATGGCTTATGAAACAACCAAAAAATCCCCTAGTTTTAAAAAGCAGCTTTGATGAGCATGATCTGTAGGAAGCTTCAAGGCTTCACTCTCAAGTGAAGGCTTCTCAAGATGAGCAGAGAAGGATGTCAGTACTTTATCATCAAACATTTAAGTCATTATGAAATATAGCACCCTTAAAAAGACAAGGCAAAGCAAGAAAGCAGCAGTGCATTCTACACACCAGGAGACCTCTACATTTCAGATTACACGTGCTGCCTGGCTTTCATTCTCTGTGTTCAAACAAGTCATTCCCAGAATTAACACTTAAGAGGTCCTAAATACTCTCTCTTGACTAGAAGGAGATTTACCACTAAAAGGTATTACAGATGAGAACAAACATTTATCCTTATTCTCACACTCTCCTCTGTTCCAGGATATGTACTTACTTCATTGTAATCCAAAGAGGAATCATTACAGAGCGCACAGATCGTTGCAAGTTCCACAAGGCCATCATACTGGCTACATTTAATAACTTTGTCATCTTTATGCCTTTCCAAAGGAAGAAAATGAGATTTAAGTTAGTTATTTAGTATTAGCATCTCACCTTTTCCTCTTCTTTAATCCCTTTAGTATTCCCATTTAGTACAATGCTGATTAGTTATGGGCTTGGAACTACAGAACAAGAAAATTGTCGAGAAGAGCAGGTTTAATACAAAGGTGAGTTCTGAAGTTGAGATCAGAGTCATGAACAGAATTACATGGTCATCAATGAAATCACTACCTGAATTACAAAACCTTATTTCCTCCAGTGATAGTCATACAGCAATGCAGAAGAGCTCAGTGAAGAGGCATGAGAGCAGTATTAGAGTATACGCATGACTTGGCTGTTCCAAGTAGAAGAAGGATATTGTTGGGAGTACTCAGGAGTTCAGCTTCCTTAACCTTACTGCATATTCTGCAGATTTACTGCCATGCATTAAATGCACCCTCTGGGCAGGCATAAGAGATTTGGCTTCCAATTTCTTAAAGATTACCCTGTATTATATGTGAACCTCCTAAAGCAATGAAGAGCTAAGTAACTTCATAACCCAAATGTCACTACAAAAGAAATACTCTTTTCTAGTAGTCATGTACACCTAATAATGAATAGCTGAAATCTTCCCTGAAGTAATGCACCATTTATATGTCACAAAGAAGTAGCAACTTCTCTGCTTTGACATTTGGAGATGGGTAGTAAATGAATTCATTTTCTGTAACATTAGCGTACTTCTAGAGTAAGCATGAATGACCCAAGACAGTGTTCAAAGCTGTTATTCCCCCCTACCAGAATTAGCAGACATAACTCATATATGACATCTATCATTAAAGGTCCCAGGGAGCTGAAAAAAGGACTGGTGGTAGAAAGATGTGGATCACTACTCCAGAAGAATTCCTAACATGGACTACAATATGTCCAATTATGTAAGCTTTTGTTCAGTCTCTTGCAGTACTGCAAACAAATTCCAGTGTTGTATAACACAGCATGTGAACCAAATGCATCTTAAAAACACAAGTGTGTTTTGCAAGTGCCATTTTGCACATAATACTACAGCTGTAAGCAGTGCCTTTAAGGTGTCAACTCTTTAAACTTCCCAGCAACTCCTAGTTTGTCACATTGCCTATCACAGTTAATACTTCCTGGTTTCACTTGTTCTGAACTCAAAGAGGATTAAGCTGTTTGACAATCTCCTAACATCCCTGGGAAATCTGTCACTGTAACATTTCAGTTTTTCAGTAAGAAATATTTGTAAGTTTATATTCTGAACAACATCTTAGGGGAAGGGATGTATCAAATACTGTGAGAGTGATTGGAAAAACCTGATTTATTGCAAAAACACTTAATGGTTATGAAATAGAGTAGGCTGCTTGTACAGCTGTGGAAGACAACAGTATCTGAAGTTAAGCACAACAAAAACATCTGTCAGGAAGGTTCATATCTAGGGCAGGTCCTGCTCTGGGGCAGTGCATCGGACTAGGCTGCCTCCTAACATCCCCATGAACTTCTTTTGTCTGTGACAACTTGCAATTCAAAGTCAGTCACCTTAAAATCCTCACAAAGCCAATGATTTCAAAAGCTTTCCATCAATGCAGAAATAAATCAACCCTAAAGGTTTGAGCACTTAGCTATTTGTTTCCTTATGCACCAGTAGCAGCCTTTCTGTGGCCATTCCCCTCTCACAGAATGTTCTTTACGTACGTGAATGCAGCACAACGAACATGTTTGTTCACATTTCCCTGGTTCCAGCAAGTAAAAATAGAACATTAACATACATTGATGGCTGTCATCTTATACTCAACATCTGCCACCACACTATATTTTATTGTTTTGTTTATCCAGAGCTCTTGCAAGACCAGCTAAAGCGTAATAGTTGGATGCTTTGCAAGAGCTAGAATGTCACCTTGCCTAAGTAAATGCTGTCTCCTGAAATGAAAGCGTAAGCTTTTGACAGCAATTAGTTCTGAAACCAAAGAGAATTGGGGAATAAAGATTTCCAGCTGCTGAGAACACCATGGTTTAACAGCTATGAAAATTAAACAGAGATAATCACTACTGAGATCAGTGAAGGCACAGAGTCAGAGGCATGCATGTGGAACTCTGTAAGGTTGAAATGTTTACAATAACTGACTCTTCATTCTACTTCATACATAGTAGAATTCTCTTCTGCAAGTAAAACTGAGCTGGTGAGATTAAAAACACATGGAGGACTGAGCAAGTAAAAGGAGCTGTAACATTGCAGTAAGAAAAGGCTCTCCTTCTAGAAGCAGAGCCCTAAAAATACCTAAAATTGTCAGGATGAACCACCTCTCCCACTGCTAGAGACTTGCAACTGATGAAGTAAACCAGACACATCATTCCTTTCCTAAGGGAGTGGGTTTAACACAAGCTCAAATGCAATGGCTAAGACAAACACACATCTATTCAAGTACAGATGCAGAGTCCAATAAACCACTGAAGGCAGGGGACAGGAAATTGCAGTAGGTTTAAGAACTAACTCCAACATATTCATAGGAAAAAGGAATCTCCTACCTTCTCTGAGAAAAGGGAATAGAAACACTGAGTTCAAAGATTAACCAAAGCTGTTCAGATTCATGCAGGGTTTTAAGCACTGGGTTAGCTCATCTCAGTCCAGTAAGATTTCAGTAAAATATATCCTCTCAACCTACCCCTAATTTAGGTTATCAAAGAAACATTGGAATACTGAAGTCTGTGTTAAGTTAGTTTCATGAAGGTTTACTTGAATAGAATTTAACTTCCTTTTACTGTTAATTACTTTCCCCTCTAGCCCTTCAGTATGCATTCTCATTGCTTAAGCTTTCATTTATTAACTATCACTGCTGAATATTCCATGCATTGCTTTTCAAGCTTAAAGTAACAGTGCATAAACAGACAAATACTTAACTTCAACACAACACTTACACTTCTCCCATGGGAGCGTATGTTGAACCAGTTACAGTAAATTCATTCAGAGAACAGGAATCTCCTTCTACTCTCTCCAGGATAAACATCTGAAATGAAGAGTTAGAAGCATTATTACTTTCAAACAATAATTAATGTAGGGATTTAAACACAGGTGTTAGGAAAGCAGGT
Source organism: Melopsittacus undulatus (assembly GCF_012275295.1). Lineage (NCBI taxonomy): Eukaryota > Metazoa > Chordata > Aves > Psittaciformes > Psittaculidae > Melopsittacus > Melopsittacus undulatus. The sequence continues at coordinate 20,698,618 of NC_047538.1, read as the reverse complement.
ACAGGAGGCAAGCTCAGGCTGAATACACGAACTAGACAAAACCAGATACGACATTCTGTACTTTGATCCCATAGTTTGAAGAGCCCCTTATACTGAAGCACAAAGTGCAGAAAACAGCATTTCTGCTTAATACATCTCATCTGAGAACTGAATTGTGGCACAAGTACATCACATAATTGAAAACCACATAACTACATACACTTAACTTCAGCTGTGAAGACTACTCACGCATCCACTGGACAATCCTGAACATAGCCCAAAGCTCTTCCTAGGCTTCAGACTTGTAAATCAATTCCCCTGTGTATGTTTAAAACAGCAGCTCCAATAAAAGCAGCACAGGGCAGCTCGGAAACTGGAAGTTCTTGCCAAAGTAAAAGCATCTACAAATACCAGAAGCTTCTAGCTCCAAGAGGTGAGATTTTAGGCAAGAGCCAGACTATGGCCAGTTTCCCTTAATACCAGTCACTAAGTGTTTCCTTGCCCTGGTTTTGTAGTTATAAGTCACTCTTTTTAAGCTACCAGTCTGCTGGATGATACATTCAGACAGCTCCAGTGCCCTTCTAGCACAGACTGAAGTGTTATTTTCAGTAGAGACTCAGTTGCACCCCATGACACCTGCATCTCAATCTTGCCTTTGTGTTTGTTTCCCTTCTAGGAGGCCTCCAGGCAAAACCACATCTGGGATTGATGGCAGATAAAACCCATAGTGCCTGAAGCTCTCACACTCTTATCATGTCTTGCTGGAGTGGTAGCAGAGAACAAAATCTATCACTAATTGATTCTGTATCTTAATGGAATATCTTACCCATTGCTTAGCATAAGCCATTTTGCCAGTGTCTTTCCTTCCCTATTCTGTGCTGATGTACGTTTTAGGCAAACATCTTCACAAAATACAGCCTAATAATTAGGTGTTCTGCAAATGAACTGCATCAATGTTCTATAATCTTCAAAGTGGTTTAAAGATCAAAAACCTAGACAAGCTGATGGATTAGAAGTCCACAAAGAGAGTAAGAGCATTCTCAAAGGGAGATACTGCAGGAGGACCTTAAAACACATTGCCTCAAGTCTCCTCCTAAGGCAGTATCATTTCTGACTGAAACTCTTTAGTATAGAGTTCTTTTGGACACTCAGTCGTAACTCCTGACATAAAATCTAACTACAAGTAGAATGACTGTTGTAAACCAGTCTTCCTCAAAAGCTGAGCAAGAGTGAAACCAAGCAGCAGTGCAGAGTTCACAGATACTATGATTTTGCTACATTTTGCAAAATCTTGCAATTAAAGTTCTTTTGTAGCTGTCAGAGGTTAACAAGGAACCAAGTGAGTTGCACTGGACAAAATCAGAAGCATTTAGCCCTTCAAATGTAATGACTAGAGCGGTTGGGGCTTTTAAATAAACACCACTTAAACGATGAGTTAACCAGGAAGCCTTCTGCTTTTGGCATCTGCATGATGAAAAAAAATCCCTGCAAAGACTAGGGCAGTTATGCAACTCTACTGCAAGTAACCTCCTCTAGAATACTGATGAGCAGCTGCTTTGTGTCTCTTAGGTATAAATACTACAATACTTAAGGAAGTAGAACAAGTCAACCACCAATTAGAAAGAAAAAGCCATCAATCACATGTGAATAAAGTGCTTAAGGCTTACAACCTTTTGCCACTGGTGTGCACTGCTCCACATTTATACATTTGGAATTCAAACCTGATGTAATGACTCTGAACATTTGATGTCCTAGAGTTGCCACACCACAGAACATCTACAGTTACACAGAACCTCATGTTTTCTCCATGAAATTACTATACCAAACATCAAGTGCAGGAGAAAGAACTGGCAACTGAACATGCATCATGTTAAGCTATAAATGCCTCAAATTCATCAACACTAGAACGAATACTGGGGGGGAAGGGACAAGGGGTACTAACTTATGCTTACCTAAAGATATGCCACACACTGAAGCTGACCCTGGCAATGCTGCTGTCAGGGTCAACCACACCTCAAAGTTACCAGATTAGTCATACAATACTGCACATTGGGAACACCAGTGATCTACATCAGATCAGTAAGAGCTACTGAAGATAGAGTAACCAAATAAAGGTGGAACCACTCAGCAGTGAAAATACCAGAGGCTATCCAAGTTACTGTAGTAATGACTAAGTTTCCCCATCACTGTCATCTTGCTAAGTAAAAGAGGCAGTCTTTCACATTTACACTGTAGAAGCAAGATGTGTGTAAGTATCTTACCTTTCTGAAACAGGGGATTAAATCATACTACATAGTTACCAAGAGACTGAATGGTTTACAGACAAGTCAATGGAAAGCTGCTTGCAAACAACTTAGCCTTCCATCAAGTGAGGGTACAACTATTTTTGGCCATGACTAAATAAGGGAAGAGATAAAAGCCTTAAACACTACACAGTGGAAAACTGAATTAAAAGTGGAAGCTTATCTTAGGAAAATAAAGCAAGATTTTTATGATATGAGAACTCAAAGACTTGCAATCAAAAGAATTCAAGCAATGCTGACTATTCAGAGGGGCTGAGGAGAAAAAGCAAAATAGAAGCAGCTAGTTCAACATACCCTGCAGACTGACATCTGATTCGTGGTCAGAGTACCAGTCTTGTCAGAACAAATAACTGAGGTGCAACCCAAGGTTTCCACAGAGGGAAGACTTCTAACAATGGCATTCTTCTTGGCCATTCTCCGGGTTCCAAGAGCCAAGCAGGTGGTAATGACAGCAGGCAGACCCTCAGGAATAGCAGCAACGGCAAGAGCAACAGCAATTTTAAAGTAATAGATAGCACCTCGAATCCAGGAGCCACCGTGAACCGGATCATTGAAGTGACCAATGTTTATTATCCAAACAGCGATGCAGATAAGAGAGATGACTTTTGACAGCTGCTCTCCAAACTCATCCAGTTTCTGTTGCAGTGGGGTTCTCTCCTGCTCGGTAGCCACCATCTCATCACGGATTTTGCCAATTTCAGTGTTTACTCCTGTTGCAATAACCACTCCCATAGCTTTACCAGCAGCAATGTTAGTACCCTACATAAAGAAAAGGGAAGAGGAAAGTTATAGTCAAGCTATAAGCAGGTTTTGGTGGTGGTGGTAGGTTCTGTTTGGTTTTTGGTTTAATTTGATTAAAAAACCCCAAACCAATAAAACCACCTTACATAAATCTAGACTGTATTTCAGCTGGGATACACAAAAAGATAAGGAGAATGACATTACCCCAATATCTGTAAGGGAATACTCCAGTGTAGAATTTCTGCTTACAGAATGAGCCTCAACTGAAACAGTAGCGATCAACAATAAGCAACACAGTCAAACCCAGCTGCTGAATAAGCAGTATGTATTTCAACTGGAATCCTAAGTGGGTTTTTTTTCCCCCTTCCTTTTATCAGAACTGTATTTTGCCATATTTAATGTTATTTACTATGATGTGCTCTCTGGGGCTCCCTGTGAACACACTTAACATGAGAAAAAACAGATTTTCTTCAAGATGCCTGTCAACAACATGGGAATAGTTATTTTGTTATCTGAAAGGCATTCAATACTTCCTTTAAGGAAATTCACACAGCTGTTTGATTTCTATTGATAACTAGCTTTCTAAGTTTTAGCCTCTCAATCCCACAATTGATTTGGGCTTACTTACCAGTCTTGAGAACTCTTACTTTAGATAAGCAGTGTAAAGGCACTTTAAAAGTGTGAAGGGCAAAAATCACTTTCCTCATATAAACTCATTTCAAGCAACATCTTCGCTCAGGACCACTTTTATTAGAAGTTACTTCTGTTTTCTAATTCATTTAGTTCCATGTACATAGAGACACACATACAGATAATACAGCAAAGAAGTCCTACAGCTTTTAGGTGAAGACCTGAAGTTCTGCACATTTTTGTTTGTTCAGTGTTATTTTATAGAAGCTTTAAACATCTAAACCCAAGTAACTTACAGAGAAAAGCATGTTCTTCTTGTCTTGGTTTACAGCACGAGGATCAGGCACAGGGTCAGTGTGCTTAATAACAGACACGGATTCACCTAAAATTAAGATAATAGTCTTAAGAAGAGATTACACATATATCATCCGGAGTCCTATAGGGAATCAAAAAGTGATAATCCTCAGTCCTAAGATTTTGTAGGCTGTCAAACTTCTTTCCTCAAATGATTTTATTTAATTGCTTAAGTGAAACAGGAAATATTTCAGCTGACAAAAAAAATGAATGGCTTTCAATGGAAATAGGAAAGTAAACATTTTATAGAGTTAGACTAAATGAAACACACACCATGTCTTTTAAGGAACAGGAAAAGTAAGCAGCTGATATTCCACCCCTCCTCTTAATGCAGGAAGATCTACTCCATGAACTATTGTGTGTGTTTCTCATGCAATAACAAGCATTTCTGTTCTTTATGCATTGCAAGAGGAATGTTCACCTTTAAATAATCAGATGTTACCACAGTTACACACCTGTGATTGTATACATCATGGTTATACTGGCAGACCTGATGCACCCATCTGTTTGTTAACTCTTTAGTTTGAAGACTTCAGAGAAGTCTTCCATAAGGACCTTAAGAGTATCAATTTCTATAAACATGTCACACAGGTATATAAAGGTTTCTTTTCTATAAACCACAGATGTTAATTACCACATCTGATTGCATAAGATGCTGCCATTAGCTTCCATCACTGAGTTATGCTATTTCTTGTAAGCCAAGAGAGCCAAAGCTTCCTACTTTCAAAAGCTTTAAAGTGGCATCTTAGACTTCAGTTGTGCTTTATCAGTTAGGAGAATCAAGCATCAACTTAAAATAGGCTGAAAACAGAAAAAGCTTTCTTTAAAAAATTAATTCTGTTATTTAAACAAAAGTAAGGACTTGTTCCCATTCTGGTCCTGGTGCATTTCTTCTTCCACTTATTTCAGTTCTGACAGCTTGATGAACACGGAGTGTCTACATTTTCTTATGCTAAACATAAGTAAGCTCAATCAGTTCTATGCTATTCAGCATCTGTACTGAGAAACTTTGGAGCCTGTTTCAAGATAGACTCGAGGATCAAAAATAGGTTTCTTATGAATACTTTACTGTTTTAAAATTCAGAGCTAGTTAACATTAATTTATGCTACCAAAACAGGCAGACAGATCTTCATGTTCCAGCCAAGAGAATCAACGTTATAGCAAGCCTGGTCGATTCCTAGCTTCTTTCCTATATTCAGAAGTACTGCTACTTTGTTTTGTTTTCAACAAATCTGAAAAGTGCTCTAAATATAGCTCCTGCATTGGAGAGCTGGTACCAGGAAACACATGAATGCTCGTGCACACAATTTCAGCAAATAAGGCTTTAGGGCACTCAGTCTTTAGGAACAGCGCTTTAAAAGCTGCCTGAATTTCAAGTTATTCCTTCCTGTGAGAAAAAAAGGGTAACTGTTACAGAAGACATTCAGTAAGCTTTCCATACGTTCATTTTTGAGCAGTGACAAGATGTTTAAACCTAGAAGACTGCACAAACTAGAATAGAAATCCTTCATTTTGCAGTTTCCCACAAGTTACTGGTGTGTGTCTCAGGAGGGGTAGGAAGAAAGAAAGCCCAAAAAAAGCATTACACTTCTCAGTAAGAATGTTTATCCCACTAAAGTCAACATGCAAAGCCAGTAATGAAGCAATGCATTCAGCTACTCTAAGAGTTAAGTTACTAGATCAGAAATCTATTGCACTTTAATGTAACAGAGCACTTGAATAGCTACAGGCTTGTTTCTAATTGATTATTCTAAACAAACAGTGAAAAGGCACTTGCAGTTATGCACATAATTATCCGAAATTCACAGAAATGATACCTGTGAGAATTGACTGGTCTACCCTTAGAGTTGTAGATTTGATAGAAGTAATTCTTATATCAGCAGGAACCTTGTCTCCAACTACAAAGAAATGAACAAGACAGAGTTAGAATGTTATCTGAGAGATTTCTAACCAAGCATACTATTATCTCCATCAGCCAGGAAAACCATTTTCCAGTAATGGTCCAAATGACTGAGATTACTAACAGTATATTACTACTTTGTGGTTTGCAATACTCCAATTTTCTGAGTATCCAATATACTTCAGCAATTGAGATTTGCCCTCAAGGCCTCTATCCCTACCTAACCTCAAAGGAAGAAGCTGTAAATCCCTGGATTGTTTTTCTAATCACATGATTACCACTTGAAAGCAAAGGGAAAACATTATCAGCAGGAAAATAACTATTTCAGAATATGTATTTATAAAAACTCAAACCCCAGAGCTAAAGTGCATCAAGTTTCCTTTTCAGGATGACTGGTCCTGGAATGTCAGCTGGTGGTTTTCCCTATGCCCAAAGCAAATCCTCCGCTCTCCAGAGACCAGAATGTTATTCACATTTATGTGGAAACTAAAAGAAGTTGTATTTCCTTTTCTTTGCCACCAATTGTGAGAATAATGTGCTTCTGCAAATCTGCTCTTTTCATGTTATCCTTTAATACTGTCAGATATTTCAGAGTTAGAAGTTAATTTCAGGGCATACACTAGCTTTATTTTTCAGTAACGCTTCTTAAACATACCACAATCCATGTCCCAGTTAGAATTCTCTCAGCACTCTTATGTTTATCTACTTTGCAGAAAAGAACACTGGAGGGAATAAAAACCCAAGCCCTTAAACCCTGGTGTTTGAGATATCAAGGCAGCATGAGATACAGGATGATAACAGTATGCTCCTGAAGATGGTAGAGGGTAAAGAAGTCAGTTGCCAGAGCTGTGTGGCCAGTTTAGCTCCTGCATCTCTGTCATCCCAGAATTCTTCCACTTCCTTTCCTCCTCTTGTCTAACTTTTCCTAGTTTTAAAGAGCTAAAGCTCCACCATTTTGTGACTACTGTGAATAAATGGCTGCATGCAAATTAACTTGTGCTAAAGCATATTAATGAGAGGCACGTTTCTGACTCATATTGGGGGCTCTACATTCTGTATGCCAATATTGCTGATGAATGTGTATAATCAAACATTCCTAATGCAATTTAGCACTGCATGTATTCAAACCTCAGCTTCCTTTTTATGATAAAATAAGGGAAGGAAACAGAGAAGGGAGAATAACTAGCTCATAAAAGCTGATCTTCTCAGTAGATGGAGCCTGTGTCTCTGCAGTAAAATTAAAACAAGCTGCAATTCCTGCAGGAACTGCTTATGCAACTAACAGCAATAATGCACATTAACAAATAACCATGAGAAACTCCATTGTGGTCTTACAGCTATAGAACATACAACCACTCACACAAAAACTATGCAACAAAACACTGAAGGGAATTAAGAGCTGTTTCAAATGTTAAGTAAACTTATATCATGTGACTTCTTCTAAGGTCAAAGAAATCCCAACCATTAAAATCAGCAAAAGATTACGTAGTCTTGCTTGTAGACTTAGATCTATTTTTGTAAGTATATGTATATGAAGGGATCCAATAAATCACCACAAATCCCCTTTCTGTATCATTACAGTATGTGAAAACTAATTTAAGCCACAATGCCCTTGAGCAGCAAGAGAAAATAGCATTAGACAAACGGTGACCTAGACCAAAAATGGCAAAACTATTCAATATGCTCTCTTGATGTCATGAGGAGGTTTAGATGCAGACATATAGTAGCAGCTGGTTTTTAGATATCATTGAACAACAGGCTAATACTTCAGCACACTGTGGTGTAACCCCTGCCAATCTGCAGAAACATTCTCAAAGTACTTAAAGCAGCTGGAAAACTACAGCCAACCCAGATACACTACCACATTTGACAACACTGTTAAGTATTTATTCAAGAGTAGCACAAAAAAGCTGCTAAAAATCATGTTAAAACATTCCAGTAACTGGACAGAACATATGTGAAAGTTTGCAAGTGATTTTCCAACCCATTTCTTATGAACAGCTCAGTTGTTCAAACTAGGAGAGACCCCTGCTTTAACAGACAAGTGATACTTGAGCATCAGTATGTCCATGAAAACCATCACCATCATTATCAATTGCCTGAATCACCAGAACTGAAGTGTTAGATTTATTAGGATACTGCAGCTTTCTATGTTCCTCTCAACAAGTTAAGACAGAACACATTATTCAATCACCATCTTTGCCTGAGAAGCCTGGAGTGAAATATTCAAGGCATTTCCAATAGGCAGGAAAGCTGTACATCAGGGTCAGTTACAGAACTATTTTAAGCAGCTCTTTGCAAAATAACAGCTCTGACAACCAGTCATTTATAGACTTGAAGATACTTTCATGAGCATAACTGAAACTGAATATACATAGGAAATCATCCTATGGTAGATAAGAACCCACAGGAAATTTTAGTAAGCCGTCTAGTGCAGATCTCATCTCAAAGTAGAAGGCTTTTTTCCATACACTTCAACATAAGAAAGAAACTGGGGGTGTTTTAAATACAATTACATTTCAATCCATAGAACCAGTAAAAGTATGACCCAAGACTTGAAAGACAAGAAATTAGAAGGTGAATATGTATTAACATTGCTAAGTATAGAGCTGCTACAGTCTAAATGGATATAAATCCAGTTTTACATCTAAAATAGCAAGTCAGTTGCAGAAGTATTTTCACTCATTACTTTAACCAAAGGGTTTTTAAATCCTAAATAGTCACCCCATTTCTACACCTATTCTGAAGAAATCAAAGAAGCTGCTTTCAAAACTGCCCAGGTACATGTCCTTAAAGCACAGCACAGCCAAACGCTTAACTACTGATTAAACCAGCCCTTCTAACTATAAAATTGACTGCTTCTTGAATGAGCAGGAATAGGGTTTGGTTCAAATCCTTACAGTTTTATTCATACAACCCTTTTATTCATGCACAGAATATTCTTAGGATTTTTATACTGTGATTCAGCACACAGTAAAGGAATGGTTAAATACAACCTGGTCCCTGTAAACCAGAATAAACAGCCATTTTATTTAACTGTGCATGAGCCTATATTGAAGCAGAATATTCAAGTTTCCACTCCTTGATGAAGCCTGGAGTGGTATTTCATTCTGATCTGAATTCTTATTTTAAACAAGCCATACTCCCTCACTGAAAGCACAGACAATTGAATAGCTAAAAATCCTGGCTCCTTCAGCTACCAATCTGATTATTGGCAATGTTAATCTCACTGAGATTCCCAGTGATTACATTCAACACTGTAGCATTTCCTCTCGAGTTCAAAGCTCTCCACATCTCATCTTACTCCTCCCAGTGCTGTGATAATGTTATAGGTCAATTTCCACTCTGTATGTACAGTAATTTACAGGTATGTTTAATTTCAAGCACAGTACAACCCCACTTATCAGAGCCCAACAAAGCAGGTGTGCACTTGCAGAAATGATTGCAGTTCCTCAAGAAAGGGTTTCCTTACAACCTAGTCTTTAAGGACAACCCAGCACAGAAACTGCCCTGTTCACCTCGCAAAGCTGCCTTGAAATGGAGGATTCAAGTCTCCAACTACAAATATAGAATATATTAAGCAATGTTAGTCCCCATTTAATGACAAGCAGTGACTAAAATGATCCCCTCATTATGTAGGTATTTCATTTGAGCACTGATAATCCTTTTTGCATTACCAGTTTCCAAGACACCAATACTACTAAATACTTAATTTCAGAATATGGTCAAAATATAGCCCAAATATACAGCCCAAATGCACTACTAGCATGCTGCAGGCTAGATCAGCCTGTGGTTTAAGCAACCAAGGAAGACAGGGAGAAGTGCTGAGGCACAGTTTTATGAACAGTGAAGCTGGAGGCAAAATAAGCTTATTAAAGCTGTGTGGATTTCAGTCCCTGTTATATTTTTAGCTACATCTGGTTATCAACAAAGAACTTTAAGACTACAACAAGACCATATTTATCGTTCAAGTTTCAAATGTTATTATAGGTCTTCTAACCAAAATTGTTTGTGGTAGGAGATGCAGGAAGCAGTATTAACTTCACCTTCAAGAAGCCACTGTGATATACAAGAGTCCTCAACATGAAACTACTACTTTAAATGTGTACTTTGAACACCGATATCAGCTCTGTTAACTGCCTCTGGTCCCTCCCACTTGCTAACAGCAGGTTTACAAACAGGTACATCATAAAAAGTGGACAGTTTTGCTTCCTTTTTATGTTAACAGAAGCATTACAAGAACAATTCATCTTCTTAGCAAAGAAAGTTGCATGTTTGCAAACAGCCCATCTACCTGATCACAGTAAATCAGAGTAATTTTGCCTCTACCAGTCAGAACAGTTGTTCATATACAACATCCACCTAAAGTTTTCTTATTTATCATTAACCAAAGCTAGTGTTGACCTGTATCTGTGGGGCTGGAACTGGACTTTAGCAATAAAGATTATCAATACAGTTCTAAACTATTCTGCCATTGCTGTCCAATTTTGTAACTCTGTTTTAGGCGAGTTCTGAAGAACTGGGACACTATTTCAGCACGTGGTTGAACACTGCAGGAACACAACAGTTCCCAAAAGGGAGTAAAAACACCCCCAAAAAACTGCCATAAAACACCAAATGGAGAAGACAGGAAAAAGTATAAAACTGTTTCATTCCATCCCTCCCCTTTTAAGTGTCTTAATAGACTAAGGTTTATTGTTATATGCTCCAGGTCTTCAAAAGACACTATGGTCTTTTATCTGCTCCAGCAGGATGCTCTAATTTGATAAGGCTATAGTAGAAATGCTACTAAAGTCTGAAGATATAACCTACCACACTACTATTAAAACATTCCTGATTCAAAATACACCATGGATGGGGTTTTACAATTAAAAGGGACAGGAATGAATTAATACAATTCAATACAAATTCAATACAAAAATTAATACAATTCTTTTGCCAAAAAAACATTAAGTGTTAGCAACTCTTGCCTTTGTTTCAACATCACATATTACTATGGGTACATTATTTAATCCACTTTCCCTAATGAGATCTTTAGCTTCTTGGAAGAGTTAGTCATTCCAAAGTCCCCTTTCTTGGCTCAAATGAAGTTTCTTATCCTCTAAATTAGAGGACACACCACTGTGTGAACATTCATTAATAAACTGATGACAGTGAAGCTTCCTACATTAAGTATGGGCATCACCTTAAGGTTTAAGAATTGAAATGGGTAGGCTTGAAGTAACACATATGTGATGCTTCACACTTTGATAAGTCAGAAATGAGCATTGTTTCTGCTGGGGGACAAAAAGAGTTAAAGCTTAGACCTGACCAGAACAACTGCTTCTATGCAGAAGTACAGCTGTCGCAGCACAACTGCTTTATATGTTAAACTTCCTTAACACAAGCTCAGTTTAGCCCCTCTTCCCCCCTTGCATGCACACAATCTCATCTTCCTATTGTGTTTCATTTTGTTAGACTATCAGAAACCTCATTTTTCTTCTGTAGTAACAGTTTTTAAGCATTTAACACTTCCTGAACAGGGTATAATAAAATGCTACCAAAAATCAGCAACTCTACAGAACAGGAAGATTGAGCCTATCTACACCTTCATACAAGGCCAAGAGTGTCAAATTGTCAAAACTGGAAGAGTGAGTATGAAGCATATTTTAAGTCTCCTTAATTTAAGGAATTTATATTATATTATATAATTATATATATTATATTATAAAATTATATATTATAAGGAAACTTATTTTAAGTTTCCATTCCAAAGCAGTAAAATACAGCTTTTTCTGAAAAGAAATCCAATACCACTGATCCACTCAGTTTTAACTGTACCAGTAAAACACCATTTGCTTTTAGTGCTAGGATGACAGAACAGCACATTTGAATACATTCATTCTTTGCTTTTATGATGCACATTAGATTAGACAATATTCATGAGAAAAAAATATATACTGTATTAAATAGTGCATAAGACTTGAATCATTTCTATTGTATTTCTTCTTGTTTTGAACAAACACACTTTTAAGTGTCACCCTCTCTGAAGAGGGCACCAGAATACTGAATAAGATGTGCCAACAGACCCTGTCTGTAAGTCTGCACTTATTTCTAATCTGAATTTATCTACCTTTAGCTTTTATAATTAGTGGTTCTATTTATATCATTGTCTTCTAGATTAAAAACTCTTGTGATCAGCCTATAAAAATAGCAGAAAGAACAAAGTGGCAAATTAAGTTTTAACTTTTGCCAGATCAAGTAGAGAACAAAGCCATCTTCCCATCAAAGCTGAAGCCCTGTTCCCAAGGTAGGTTACATCTGGGCAACACAGGAACAAGCAGTAAGAATCCTGGAAGGTGCAAGTTGTCTTCAGCCTTGCTTTGCCACGGTGATGTGGTATTAACAGAACATTATCTTGATGTTCAAGTATTTCGGTCAGTACTATCTGTGCTTATAATAAAACCCAGCTGCAATATTGATTCTAATCAGCACAGAAATCAGACATGGTCTGAATTCAGACAATTAAAACCCAGTTTCATTGGTTTTACCCAACAGTTTGGCAACTCTGGAGGAAAATGCTCCAGGAATTGGGAAAAAAATTGGATATGTGCTTTGCAAGCTTTCAAATGTGAGTTCAAAGTGACACAAGTTTAGGATGTGCCCTCAGTTGAACCTCACCAGACTTCAGTGGAGTGTACAATGGAGTTTGGACAGCATCTGGTTATCTCGCAACTGCCTGTGATGCGCTCGTGTTTGACAACCAAAATGCCTGCTGAAGCTCAGATTTATGCAGCACTTGTAGATGTGTTTATCAACCACTGATCCTGCTCCTGTATTTTTTCTGGTTCAAAAGCAGTACTTTATGGAAAAAGCAAAATGAATGCAAACACAACAATCTGCACTAAGAAAACCGAAGTCAACCAAAAACTATCTTGCAGTCAACTTCTTTGTGTCTCAAGTGACCCTCACAGCAGTATGCTTTTATAACCTCCAGTAGGTCACTATTCTGGACTTACTTTCTCCTCCTTTTCATTGTTCTTTCATCTCAATAGCTAGAAAAAAACAAACCTACATCTCTAGTACCAAGTCTGAAAATTGATTCTAGTTATTAGAAACACAGGTGCAAGGACCCAGATATTTTAGAGTTAGATCCTCAATATCAATGTTCATTGCTTATACCATCAGGGAGAACCTGAAGCTCTTCATAACCGCACTGGAACTTGAAGGAGTTCAGTTTAAGGATCTATCTTCCCAAGCTTCTTCATCCCAAAATTCATGTTTCCTTAATTATAAGGCATCTATGCTTTAGGAAAAGTCTTAAGGTACTCTGCAGTTAGAATTAAAAGCCTCAGAAAGCAGTTCTTGTGTGCTTTATGCCAGGTACAATCTTAAAGTTAAGTCTTCTGGAATACACACTAATTTAATAAGCAACAGCTTCTGGAAACTCCGTGTGCATTTTTAATCCACTGAGTACTTACAGATGTAAGAACAGATGACAAGGACCATCATTCAACACTTCAGAGAGAAGAGGAACTACCATGGCTCCAGTTTGGTCATTTACTGATTGCAACTAATATACATTCATTTATTAAATTACAGGAAGTCAGATTTTAGACCAGAAAATACAATGGAAGTGTCAAGAGCTTCTGTTCCCAAACGTGCCTCCAGTTTATCCTAGTTTGTATACTGGACTTCATACACAACATCTACGAACTAAAGCCATGCTGCCTTAAGTTTCTGTTTAAAATGTTACTTCAAGCAAGGCAAACAAAACCTCCATTAAAACCAAGGACTTCTTTATTAAGATAGCCACTAGTTACAGATTTAGAATGCACCCCCCAATAAACTTAAGCTTTGATTAGTAGCAAGATAATCCATTTAAAACATCAAACTGAAAAGCCATTTGAGGACAGCATCTGGCCTTCTTTTCAGTTCATCAATTCTAAGAAACAAACAGTGTAGCTTAGTAACCCTCACACACTACAGTTCTGAACTATGTCCACCAAAGGTCTGCAAGCAAATCTAAGGCATACAGCCCAAACCTGTAATCCCAATTTCATCCTGAAGAGTTCCCACTGATTAAACAGCATCTTTTCCAACATCTCTGCTGAAGTGGACATGGAAGAAATTCCTTCACACATATACAGTTAAGAAATTCATGCCTGCACATTCTCTGGGCAAACATGGACTACAGTGTCAGCTCATATACCTGGCATTTTAGTGTAGGATTTCTGTTGGATTTGTTAACTACTGGGCATAAGGACCAATAATTGCTCATAGAGCGTTCTGCAGTGTCTGTATGCACACTGATCCCCAAGAGACATGTAAGACATTAGGTTATCTCCCACTTTAGGGATAATCTAATTCAGGTTATTCTATATTTACTATAAGGTGACTGTGCAGTCCCGCAGTCTCTCCCTATCACTTCTAGTCAAATAAACCAGCATCCATTTCCTCTGCAAACTGATCACTTACAGAAAACATCTTCCAGGAGCTTTATTTTAGAAGGTCATGAAGCAAACTGTAGTCTATATAATGAATGCAGTCAAACTCCATGAACAGCATAAGGAGCCAGAAGAAAAAGTAATAGCATAAACCATTACTGCACTGTCTTTGGCTTACGTTAAGCCAATCAGATTACCTTTAATGGGTTCAAAACTATGGAAAATACCAAATGATTCTGGAAATGGTTCAATGCTACTTATTCTCAGGAAACTCTTGCAATATAAAGACACAAATACATTCCCCCATTTTCAATCTACCAGCTCCTGCAACAAAGACATATTTCTGTGTCAAGCCCACTTACAGCTACTCCAAATTAACAAAGCTGTTATAATGTTAAATACAACTATGTTGTAATGGAAGATCTGTACAAAGTTGTTCAAAATTAGGTATCAGCATAGGGGAGAAACCTATCACCTGGTTATTTATGCCACTCGGTTGAAAGATATTTGCCTGGACACACAAATGTCATTGGCACTTTGCCTAGAATTCCATACCCAGATATGTATCCCAGTATGAAGTGCTCTGTCACTTCCCTACATGGTCATCTTTTTGCAAACACCATGTCAAAGGCCATCGCAGTACTCTTGCACTTGAGGCAGAGACATGCACACAGTCTCTCTCACCTCCAGGTCTTGACACTAACACTGGTACATAATGTCTTGCTCTTCTCTACTTGCTTGGTGGCTTTTCTGAGCTTGATTACAATTAAAATATCATCATTGTCTAGCTACAAGTCAGTATTGTTTCAGTATCAGAATTCATATTATACTGAAGCACTTCTGTATCAGACATCTATGTGACTTAAAGTACCTTCACTTAAAGCTGCAGTTGATCATATCTGTCAATGTAAGAAAAATATGCTGAGAGCTTAAGACAAACTGTTGTGTCATCAGCCCCAAGGCAGAATATTTTAACCAGCATGAGCTTCTACAGCCAATCCACAAGCTAGACCACCTACCATAAAGGACAGTCATAGAAGCTGGCTAATTTGTTTCCCTGCATGAGCATACTAGCTTTTAAGTTTGTCCTCCACCTCTTTCAATAGAAAGAATCAAGCAGAAAACTTTCTGTGCTCTAGACACCTGGCAGAACAGCAAAATCCAGCATTTTTCCTTAGTGAGATACCCCAAACCAGCCCAAAATACAGTCATCACTTTGCAATTTACCAATACTGCTTTAAAGTACCAAAAAACACAACCCCAGTGTATTCCCAGGATATAAACTGCTTCCAAGACTACCATTCTATTGCTGACATTTAAAAACAGGATGAAGACTTGGACTAGACATTTACTGCAGAATCTGTAATTTATACAGTTCTGTTTGCCTCAAAAAGGACACAAAAAACATCAGCTGCCGAAACCAAACCTCATTGCAGAGCTCGCAGATTTGATTGTACAGTGCAGCAATAGTGAGTCAAAACAGCTGAGTAAGTGACAAGGTATCACAATTCACCCTTTATTTCAGCTATCAGCACTTTGTATTGGTACTTGTTCCTCACCAACAGATGTTAAGAGGAAACCAGCTTCAGCCTTCATGAGATTCATGCTTTGAACTATCCCAGCCAGGGCTGCTGTGGCTGAAATCATCCTATGCACAAAACTGAGGCTCCAGACAGAGCTCAGTGAATCTTAGAAGTTTCTCAAGAAATGAAAGCTGGGCAGAGAGCCAACACCAACTTCATTTTGAGTGCATACTCTCTCTGCTTGCTAATTAAAACAGGAGGAGAGTCAAGTTTAAGGGTTATATATTTATCTCCTCTTGAGACAGCTACCACCTCTAAAAGCAAAGTGACATTAGCAAAAAGAAAGTTTGATGTACATCCTAAATTGTTCCCCAAGGAACAATCACTCACGTAACAGTTGATAATGACCTACAAAATATGAGTATGCCATCAGTCCTGACACTCTACAAGAATCACCTAGTTTTATCTGGGAAGGGATAGGAAACATTAAAGTCACTGACAGGTCCAGTTTAAGAGAAGTTATTGGTACAGCATTATCACCAAAATGAAGGGGGTTTAGCTGTCAGTATACAGTACTTCTATTTTTGCACTTCCTCCAAATAAAGATATACCTCTCAGGGCAAATCTAAGTTATTAGAAAGCTGGATGCAATAGTCCAGTCTTTTAAGACTGGTACTTCAAATGCTTACACTGGAGAAACAGGAAGCTCTACTTTGTATAGATCTCTATTTGTGCCTTCTACACAGCAATAGGCAAAAGAAGCAATAAAGAATTATGAAAGATGAGGAAACAATGATGCCACATGCTAGTCATACCGGCTGAGAGGACTGAGAAAGGTGCTGCTACTACAAGTATCAGAGTTGAAATCAACCTTATCTTTCCTTACATAAAGAGCAGAATGTGACTGAAAGTGTCTTTACATTCCAAATCCTAAGGAAACTGAATGTATTTACATGCAAGGAAAAAAAGGAGTATTTTGTGATAGAAAACAGGCAAGTTAAGACACTCTGAAACGAGACTTTAGAATACAGTCCTGACAAGTGTTAAACCTGTGCTCCAATTAAGATGCTTTGCTTTTAGACCTACCAATTAAGATAAGTGGCAATTCGAAAAACAATTCCCTCAGTGCAAATGCACATTTAAGGTAATTATGGATGAAGAGAGGCAAGACTGTTCTGAAGTGAAAGCACATACTTAGGTGTCTTTGAAAACTCCCCCCAGGGCCTCAAATCATTAAGATAAGGCCCCCACAACAGTTTTACACTACTATGCTAATACATGTATGCAGTACAGGAATGAGTCTTACCTGCCACTTCTACAATATCACCTGGGACAATGTCTCTTGCTTTAATCCTCTGTACACTTTTTCGGTCTTGTCGATATACTTTGCCCATTTCTGGTTCATATTCTTTAAGAGCTTCAATAGCATTTTCAGCATTTCTTTCCTAAAAGACAACAAAAAAGGTGCAATTTTAAAAGCCCTCAAGGAAAAATACATGTGTCAGATCTGGTTCTTCAAATGCATTATTAGATGAATCCTGGTGACTCAGCTCAGTTACATTTATTAATACAGAAAATGATGTGACCTCTCTCCTTATGAGGTTGCTGAATGGAAATAATTATAATATAATTCAGATATTAAGAGGGCATTTACAATCTAGAAGTTATTTATTCAAACCCTGCAGCATTCCCCATTAATAATATCTGCCGTGTCTTGTTACTGGGAGGCCACACAAAGAGTTCTATGTAACACATGGATGCTTTTTGACATGGAAAAAAAGCATTAAGCAGAAATAAGGCTCATGGATATAGTCTTAAGTGCATCTCACCAGCTGAAGCAGCTTAGACTCAGACTGAAGTGGACTAACACTCCCAAATTTTACTTACTTACAGAAATCAAGGGTTGCACTTGCAAGGAGGTTGCAGTGAGGTGGGTATTGGTCTCTTATCTAAGATAAGAAGTGACAGCACAGGAGGCAACAGCCTTGAAGTTGCACCAGGGCAAGTTTAGATTGGACATTAGGAAAAATATCTTCACCAAAAGGATTGTCAAGCACTGGCACAGGCTGCCCAGGGAAGTGGCTGAGTCACCACATCCCTAGAGATGTTGAAAAGACATGTACATATGGCACTTAGGGACAGGGTTTAGTTTTGGACCTGCCAGTGCTGGGCTAGCGGTTGGACTCAACGATCTTAAAGGTCTTTCCCAACCTGAACAATGCTATGATTCAGCTGGGACAGCCAGTTCAGTGTGTTAGACTATATCCCTTTGTTCAGTTTGTTGCTTGATGTTATGGTAGTTAAGACTAATCACTGAAGTACTAACAGATGGCACTTTGGGGAAAGTGCATGTGAGAGGAAAGGTTGAGGAGGGCAGATCTAAGGCAATGACTCAGTTGCTCACATCCAGTACCTGTAGAAACAGATACATTTACGGGTGGAGACTATGTACTGAGACTTATTTTCCATGCCCATTAAGACAAGGGAATGAGTCATTTAAGCTCTACAGTAATTGTTTCACAATTCCATTCACTGTATGTGTGTGTATATGTACATATACATATATATATGTATTCTTTGTACACTATCATGTCTGAAAAGAAAGACTGGTTATTTCCTACAACAAGGTATACAACTACAAATAAAAATCCTCAAACTATATGGATAGCTTTACCTTACATTTCATATTCAAAGTTACTACATGTAGAATTGTGGGGACAGTGTTCCCACAGGAGAATGAATATTTGGTACATGAGCTCTGAATAACTCTGAAAGATACAGCAGCACAGAATTGTACCTCAGTTTCAAGTTAAAGATTAGTTCTTGCACAACTGCTTTATAAAGATTTGAATGGAAAATGACACTTAAGGGGCAATGCTGTCATCTCCTGATCGACTTTAGCTTTCCCCTCCATACCAGCTCTAGCAGTTGCTCAGCAAGCTGCTAATAATGGAGTTTTTCCAGGGTTAGTCTTCTTGTGCACAAGTTAGGCAGCTTACTTGGGCTAGCACAGAGCAGAGCACAGGAATGTGCAGTAATGCCACTCACTGCCCTTTCTGCTGGCTTGCAGTGTGTAGGTTCCTCTCTAACATGTTTTAACCTGTTAGCAGGACTCCTCCTCTTAATTTGTTGGGGTTTTTTTGACAGGTTCATGTTTTAAGCATGAAACCTAATGTGCTAAGATAGCAAGTAACTATCACATTAACACCAGCCAACCAACCACTAAAACCAACCTTACAAAGAACTTAAATAACCCTAAAACTCCTAGAAAACCTTTTATCTGTAGAAAAGCAATTCTAATAAAAACATATCCTGCCCGAAGAGATCAAAATAGTAACCTGAAGTTCTATGAACAGTTTTGTTCTGGCATCTCAAGCAGTGTTAGAATGTGTTACTGGTATTACTGCCTGTATGATTTATAAAAAGCCATCTGATTGATATCACAGCTGATAATGAAGGAGAAATTTCATGGTATGTAGAAGAAGCTTCTGCCTTTTGACAGCCATGCAGCCTTTTGATGTACATTTAGTAGGTACAATAGTAATTGAATAGGAAGAATTAACACTGTATTAATGCATTAATAAATGTACTAAAACACAGCACTTATCTCAAGAGGAAAGAGATTACGAGTGTTCCATCCTTTGCTCCTTAGCTGGGACAAACTCCCTTTGTTGCAAGCTGATCCAATTGATTGTTTTTTGGCTTTACAAGATTTAACTTATTTCCTTCATTCTGGACTACCCCATCCATGTGTTCACCAGTGTGGGGCCAGACACACCAATGGGCACTTTGCCCTTTTGGCAATACTTCTGAAGCTTTCATTTTACTTTTAAGTCAACACTTTCTGTGCATAAGTTTTATGGTATGTTGACTCTAGGGAATCTAAAGTTAGTAACACAGATTACTTGCATTGTATGAGACACCTGACACTCCACTGTGTAGTCCTTCCTCTTAGACTAAGAAAACTCCAAACATTTGAGATTTGACACTAAAAATAGCTGCATACCTGCCACACTCCCACAATCGCATTAGCTACTAAGATGAGTAAGATTACAAAAGGCTCTACAAACGCTGTGATTGTTTCTTCACCTTCTTCAAACCAGGCCAGGACCTGGAAGAGAAACAGAATGATTTAAATTACTAAATTATTTACACAGACACATTGCAAACCCGGTTAAGTTTCAGTTGAGTAATTCTGGAAACCCCTCAATCTTCCAAGCTGTAAGTCTGTAGTTCATGAATGAGTTGGCAATATGCAGGGGAAAAGGAGAAAGAGAATCTTTAGTAAAGTAGTACAGAGTTTATTTCCAAGGCTGCTCTTCTTTTAAAGGGGCAAGCTATTTATCTGGGTAACGTTTGCTTCAGAAATGCAAGCAGAAGTTGCGACAACAGCTACAGAACACAGACGAATTACTCTGACTACTCAGAACACTAAAACTTTGTAGAATTTGAATTTTAACCAAGTTAATTGTTCTTTACCAACAACTCAGATACACAAATGGAAACAGAGAAGAGATACAAAAAATAAGCATCTACTTATTTAAACATAAGCAGTGTCTTATTGAAGCATCTAAAGTGAATTGTATAGTTACATCTGAAGTTGAATTCTAAGCTGAGTAGCTGCTAAAACCCAAAACTGGATTTTAAAGATTTAAAAAAATAAATCCACTTGAAGACTTGCTTGAAAGGCTCCACATGCTTTATTTCAGTTCTTTTGCTTTAGAATGACATCTAGTTTTAGCCTTCTGCCATTCACCTGACTTGAATGGGGATGTGTCAGGGCTTCTGCAGTGTTCTGTCACTACTGAAAGTCAAACTTATATGACCAGAGAGGAAGAGCTTTTTCATCAACATGTTGAGCAACAGGAAGCCTGGAAAGTGACAGTAAATAGGAACAACGTGTTGAGATAATTAGGGCTGGTAGTCAGGCAACAGCACTCTGAATCACTACAAGACTGCAGCGAGCAAACCGTTACTAAAGCGAGCGCCATAATTCCACCAACATGCTGCTCAGAGCTATTGCTCAATTGTGAAACACTCCAGGATGTTAAAAGGAAGGAGCAGCAGCAAGAAAACCTCAAGCAGAAAACAAACTGTCAAGCAAATGCAATGCAACAACAGATTTTTATTACAAAAAGGATAAACTTATAAGATCTAGGCTATGATTAGTAAGATTGAAACTTTCCAACTGGCAACACAACATGTTAAGGGTCTGTGTAATCCCTCTGGAGAGGGGATTTAGTTAGGATCTCTTCCACTCCCTACATCTCAGTGTTTCTTCCCTCCTCCCACACCACTTATCTCCAATACCCAGTAACAACTTTAGTCATCTGACCTGCTAGAGCAGTCATACAGTCTACGCTGTAGTCTTCACTCCACGCATTACCCTTTATTTCATGGACAGCTTTTACTCTGCACCAGCTCTGCTGCCTCCTGTGTAGCTACACAAAAGGCTAACGGTACATTTCCAGTTTCCTTAGCATATAACAAGGTCACACACTGCCATCAGAAAAGCTGCTTAGTATCTGTTTCTCCCCTCCCTTTCTTTATTGGAACTCTGCAGAGCCTATTTACTTCCAACGAAGTAAGTAAATTTGATCATTGTGATGTCTGTAACAGAGCAGGCACCTACAAGGCACCTGCAACAAAACATCTGCTTTACACAACACTAAAACATAATCCTTTCAGATTGAAGACCACATGTCTTGTAAAAGAACACTGAGAAAACCTGCAACTGTAAGAGGTAAGGAAAGTAGGTACAAGGACAGCAAGATCCAAGTATGTCAAGGAGAACCAAAATTAAGTTTTCAACAGATCTTTTCTTTCAATAAGGCATTATTTCAGAAAGAGCACATGAACTCAGCTTAGAGATCCTGACAGTACAGATCTCATTGTTTAGATCTTTGATAATTTTACCCAAAACCCCCAATCTATGACCAGATGAAAATGAAGTACCTAATTAATGCTGGAAGGCAGCAACACATTTCTCCCCTAAAAGGTTTCCATGCCATTACTAGCAGTGGAGTGACCTGAACTCTAGTTCTAGAATGTTTTAGTAAATATAGTCACAGAAATAACAGAATACATGGCGAGCTCTTGGGTTTGGCATAGCAGATTACCGCTATTTTAACACTACATTTAGGATACTAGTGATATATAACACGTACTACTGTAACAGGTAAGGTTATTATTTTACAGTAGCCTGAAGTAAAAACAAAACCACAACAAAACCCAAAGAAAAAGCAGAACAAGGAATACAAGTATTTAACTAGGTGTTTCTAGTAACAACAAATCATATGCTGAAGCCTGGTAGAGCCCAGACAACTCCTGTCAAAGGCACCGAGTCCTTGTCAAAGTTTCCACCTATATACTTTTAAGACCCTGGAGAGTTTTACAGCAAGATTTTTTATTTGACTACTACTCAGAAAGGCCCCATCCTATTTCTGCCCTTATCACTTTAAGACTCACATGCAGAACAGCTTCATTTCCAGGTCACTGATCTCCAATGTATTGTTCGGACAGTATGGTCAGTAGGTAAAGCTAGCATGCATTTAAGAAGCTTAGAAGAGTGGCTGGTAGGGAAAGAGGAAGATAATTGCTCAAGAGAAACCCAAGTCTGACAACATAAGGAGAAACTTAAGACACAAAAGTCCCATACCAACAGCAGCTTTCATTCAGCATATTTGCTTTAGGGCTGCTAGAGCTATGACTTGCAGAAGTCTATTTTAATCAAAGCCTAACAGAGTTAACCTGCAAGATACTATACACAACAACAGGCAAATGGCACTTAAGTCTTCATGGTTACTGATAAAAAGGGGGCAGAGCTACAATGCAGAAGGCAGCCAGCAATGAGATGGCTACTGATGCAAACAGCTAGAACATCAGCATCCTTACAGCTTTCTGCACTTCTACAAGGTAATTATCTCTGTATTGTCAGGTAAGCAATGGAGGCAAGCGGCCTCAGATGACTACTTACCATTAAGTAACAAACAGAATTAAAGAATGGAGGTTTCAAGATAGAGCTGGGTTGCCCAGCAGGCTGTACCCGCTTACCACTAACAGAGGAAAAGCAAACAGTTTGTTGTCAGCAACGTGACAAGGGTATTTGTTTGGTTTTCCTTTTGACAATGGAAACTTAGAAGCAGGCTGTGTGAGCAAGACCTCATCCTAACAGAAAGGAGCCCTGGACTCATTAAAGCAGGCCATGTAAAACTATGGACTGCTTTTAAGAGGATATTGTGAATTGAGATTTAGTATACTTTGGACAGAGTAAAAACTACTGCTCGAAAACCTGTCTTTCAGTGTTTTCTCTTTTCAATACATGTTAGCTTAAAATTAAGCAGTTGCAAACTATTTCAGTAGTCCTAATACTTATTCCATTACATTTATACTGAACACCAGGAGCTACTACAGAAAAAGCTCCCGGGTTTAGGTCAATTTGGAGTAGAGATTTTTATTTGCTACCCAAGGAGGAGGAAAAGAAAGGAAAATCAGAAAACCAAGCCAAGAGAGTTTGACCACACATGTAAGTACAAGAATTTTATCAGGTTAGCAGATTAATAGCACCCATCAGATAAATGCTACTTTGGATTTCTGAAAATAAACATGTTCCTGTGTTTCGTGTAACAATAAGGAAATTAAAGATACATAGCACCCCCAGTTTGATTTTCATGAAGAAAAATGGAATCACAATCTCTTCTCAAAGCTTTAATCACCCCTCCCCATAAGTTGGTATCTCAGCTGCTATTAAGTAATCTGAGTTTAGCTGAAAGCATGTCAGTGTGATGTTCCACAGCAATCTTTATCTTGTGCCACATACTCATTGCCACTGACCTTAACAGGTAGGTTTTGGGGTGATTTCAGGACAAAGCCTGCGCATTTCTGCAGCACACCTTACTTCCTCTAAGAGTATCTTTGCTCACCTTTTAACACAGATTAGGTTATACTCCTGCTAATTTACAGGCTATAATCTTCTCTGGACTAAATCACAATACATTGTTTTAATCTATACATGGATATCCACTACTAGGAAACATTCCCAGAACAATCATAATGCTCTTAGGATGCTGTATTAAAACTTCAGGTTTGGGTAAAGCTTGTAGTCTATGCTGCATCTTGTAGAAGAAAATTCACTCTATATGAAGGCCAAAGATAAGATTGCACAGTTAAGCATACAATCACTCCTTAAAGCATAGATACTTCACCAAAGAAAAGCTTTACATCAGATGCACCATTAACATCTTGCAACTTGTCATTTACACAGCAAAGAAAGCTGTTCTTTTATGTAAATAGTGTAGATCTGAGTACATGCTACACAATCAGCAAGAATTAAAAGCCATAGTTCATGGAAAATTAAACATCCTTTTACTTGCAAGCAGAGTCAGGCTGTGAAGGCCCTTGAACAGCTGAGATACACTCTACGGGTTTACTTCTGTGTAGGCTTCACAGAACACTGAGACAAAGTCCAAGCCTATAAACAGATCTATTTACTCACCATAAGAAATTATTTATATTGTTTCTCTTCAAAAGCCATACTTAAGGCTTTTACTAACTAGACACATCTGTAACAGCAGTTCCGACTTGGAACACAGGACATAGTATCTACAGCCAACAAGCACGCAGCATATGACCCCTCCAATCAGCCAGAGGGACACAGATTCAGCTGTTAGTCTGATTTATTTTACTGACACATACCTGACAGGGGGTGTGGGAGTAGAGGACACAAAAGGCACTTCGAACAAAGAAGTTTATGTTGTATGTAAGAGGGGATGTTTCTGCACCAAAATCTCATGCAGATCTCTGTTAAAAATGGCTTTTTCTGTGCAGTTACTCCCAATAGTAAAAAATCTAGTATAATTTGTGATCACAACACAGTCACCAGAAAAGCTTCCACAGTGCAAAACAACGGTGATCTATACACCTCAAGATGCTCTTTCTCATACAGACAATAAATTATCACCTTCTGAGCAAGAAAAAAGCCAGAAATAAACAAAGTTTTTTAAAGTACTAAATTGTATCTTTTTTATTAAGATTTCATCAAAAGAGAATCTTTGCTACTAGCATCAATTTATAGTGGATCTCTGTAGCTCTCAAATAGAGCAGAAAAGGCAGAGCAGTAGCCCAAGGTCATATAGCACGCCAGTTGCACAGAACCCAGATCTATCCCACATTCCATTAAAATACAGCCTCTTAATTAGACAGTAAAATTAAGCATACTGAAAAAAGAAACTGAATTCAGATACTAATCAAGCTTTCAAAGAGGGCTTGGCAGTGTATGTTATATGACCTCCGTCAGTCTGGTATTGTACTTACTCAGATTCAACAATAAAAGCTTAGAATTTGGCGAATTTATTTTCCACTTACTTGGCTGTAATAAAACCACATAATGTACTTTGGCATGAAAGGCTAACAACCTTCTGCACTGTCATTTAGCTCATGAGATGAAAGTCACGCCTCTTCAGGTACAGAAATACATCCCCTTCTCACCCTCTGGGAGGGGAAAATGGGAAAGAAGAGGGAAAAAAAGCTTTTGAATGACCTGTTCATTCAATTTCCTACAACCAGCCTGATTTACTCCCCATGAAACAGAAGAGTGAGTAAAGCACATCTGTCTCCATGGTCAAGACCAACACTCAACTGATGATAGTACATGCGTACCAAAATCCAGAGCTCTTTGAGAAGTGTCAGCGTGGGGGATAGCTGAAGCCTCTCTTGGTGGAAGAGGAGCAATACAGCATGTTTTGCAGCAGCCACAATAGAGCAACCCTCCCCCATCAAACAGAACAGCTCCAGAGCACATTCTCCTCTGAACATCCTAATTAGTTTGCCCTTAACTAAAGGGTCACCACAATTTCCACTCCCTCCAAGAGCTGCAGCATTTATTCTTTCTAAGTAGTTAATTGCAACTCCAGGGCAAAGTCTACTATAAACTTTACTCCTACCTAAACAATTTAATGCTCTGCACACTTCTATTTCTGTTGTCCAGCTCCCCAGGACATACAGCCTTCATCTTTCTTCTGTACTTAGCCTTTATCTTCCTTTTCAGTTTTTCAGCAAACACATACCCTTTACCCATTAGGTAAAAAGACTGCATAAAAACACTTTTAAAGTTATAATAGTTAAAATTGTTCTTATTCTTTTAATCCTGTATGTAAAGCAAGATGTCCATTTAAATGACCGGACTACTCAAAGGTCAGTTACCAAATTTGGTCAACAATGGTGCCATCACAGCCGTCATCATTCTTGTCACTGTCAAAAGCAACAACTGTCACCTTGCTATTATCAGGAAGGGAAGGCAACTGGAATATTCACCATGTAGATTCTATTTACAGTCTGCACTGCATCCAAAAATGTCTTCCAATGATTATACATTGAGCTTGATAACGATTAACTCAAAGGCAAGAAGAATGTCCAGTTAAACACTTACTCAAGGTTAGTTTTCAAAGCCAACAAAAGCATTGGGAAATCCCACCTCAAATAAGCAAACCAGGTTGAATGAGAAGCACTTTCTAAAATACCTGTCAAGTGTGGTTACGTACTTATGACTCATGCAATGAAAGATGCCCTGAAATTTTGGTTTCTAGCATATGGAAACCTCTGCACAAAGCAACTGATTTAAGAGATAGCAATTTCCTTTGTATCATACACTTCTACCTTTTGAGAAAGGGTAACGAGTACACACAGCTCCTATCCATTGTCATTCTGCAATACAGAAGCCTATGAAATGACAAAATAAATCATACTTACAAAAGATATGCAAGCTGCCAGCAACAGAATTCTAACTAGCAAGTCTTCAAACTGTTCAATCACAAGCTCAAGTAAGGTTTTTCCTGCAATATGTAACAAAGCCATTTAGTTAGGTACCTTAAAAAAGGATGAATTATCAACAAGAACTAGCAGATTTCATGAACACACTTACCTTCCTCTGCTGGTAACTCTGTCAGCGCAAGATTTTTCCAGGAAGCATGTCAAAAAGAGATCATTGGAGAAACACATTAGAGAGCATTGCAAGGCATCCACTAGATAACGTTCCTGGTTTGCACACTCAACCGGGCTGGATTTGACAGACATACTGAAAGCCTCATTAAGGTGCCTCTTTTCATTAAAGCATCTGAATAGGCCTGATGGGTTTGCATTTTAACACACTTAGAGGTTAGCTGGAATGTGCCAAGGGTTACAATTCAGCCAAGTCATCACTCCAGCCAGCTGTGGGACTTAGGCTGGTGCTGCACACAAAGGGTCAAAGGCTCAAAACGCTTTTCAAACGCTTTCTGACCAAGGTTTTCCTCCACATTCACTTAAAAAAACCCCAAAACCAAACAACAAACTTGAATTAAGATATTTCAGATTCTTTCCTCCATTTTAAGGGCATTTTCTTATTTCTCTCTCCCTTCCATTTCCTTACAACTAGATTTAGTAATTCCAAGAGGCAAAAAAAAGTGTTAAAGCTAAAATATCCCCACCGTGTAATTTCCCCATAGCTTTCCAGTTTGGTACAACGGCACTGGAGCTCAAAAGGGACTGGGAAGGCCAAGCAGGAAGGATTACTGTTAAAAAAGAAACATCGGCCGAATCCTGCGTCCCGCGACTCGAGAGAAGAATGTAAAATAAGGGACGAAAAGGCACTGAAAAGGAGGGGAAAATGAAGGTCAAGAGGGACGAAACCCACACTAAAATCATAAATAAACAACCTCCAGGGCTTCATTTCAGACTGAAAGGAGATTTCCCAGCGTTAAGGTGAAAGGAAACGGAGGTGACATCCTCCTTCCCAAAGCAGCCCTGTGAGCTCGGGCTATGAAAGAACCCACGAGGTGGAGTTCAAGTCAGCCATCTTCTCTCCCTCGCTCCTATTCCGGGTCCTGTAAGAGATGCCGGCTTCGCCAACACACACACACGTTTAGGCCTCGGAAGAGGGCCCCGGGAAGGATGAGCTTAAAAGAGGAAAGGGACGGAAGAGATGAGAGAGGGAAGACGATGAATGCCAGGGACAGCATCCCCGCGGGCCGCTTCACCTACCATTGGAGCCCCATTTCTCCTTCAGCTTCTTGACTTGCTCCAGGCTGAGCCCAGTGCTCTCGTTGACGCCGAAATAAGCCAAAACTTCCTCCACAGTCTTTGTGTGCGCGTTCTCCATGGCTGGGGCAGGGAGCAGCAAATGGTGCCTCGCCTCTTCCTCCTCAGCGGGCGCGGCGGCGGCGCCGAGCCCCCTCCTCAGCCCCTCGCTCTCTGCCCCACCGCCCCCGTGCTATCACCATAGACCCCCGGCCGCGACTGAGAGGAGCACCCGAGCCCACCTCAGCGCTTCCTGAGGGAGGCCGAGAGGGGGGAAAAATATACTTGGAAGATTAACCAAAAAAAAGAGAGAAAAAGGGGAAAAAAAGGAAAAAGGGGGGGAAAGGAGCCGGAAAAATAAGAAAAACAAGCCCTCGCCCCCCTCCCACCCCACACAGGCTCCGGGGGAGCGGAGCGGCCTCTCCGGTGGGGATGAACGGGGCTTCAGGCACCCCCCAGCTCCGGGCGGGCGGCTGAGGAGAGCTCGGGCCCCCGGAGCCGCTGTCGCCTCAGGGGCGCGGGCGTGCGGCGGGTGCCTGCGCGGGGATGGGCCGCGGCCAGGTGATCGAGCGGCCTCTCCCTTCGCCTCCTCGGGCTCCGAGCCGCCGCCGCGGAGGACGATAACGGCACGGCCCGGCACGCCTCACCGCGCTCAGCTCCGGAGGCGGGTGGGGGGGGGAAGAAAAAGGCGTAGGTGCCCCTCTGCCCGCCTCTCGCCTCCACCGGGAAGGGTCGGATCGCCCCCTCCCTTCAAGCAGCCCGATGCTCCCCCTCAGCCAGCCCTAGGCCGCTGTCGCCCTCACGGCTCGGGCTATGCTCGCTCCCCGCTGGCTCCCGTCGCGCACCGGCGGCGGCTGCTCTAATGTAAGTCAGGGGCGCTGGGCCGCCCGGGCCCCTCTCGCCGCCGCGGCATGTGGACGCCGCTCATTGGCGGAGCCGGCGGCGAGGGGCGGGGCTAAGGGGAGGCTCCGCCCCCCGGCGCTGAGGCGGTGGCAGCGGCGCCTGGCGCGGCCTTGCGCAGCGCGGCCGCCCTCGGGGCGGAGGCGGCGGAGGCGGAGGCGGAGGCGGAGGCGGAGCGGCCGGTGCGGAGCTCATGCGGCGGCGGAAGAGCTGGGGCTGAGCAGGGGGAGAGGCCGCAGGGGGAGAGGCCGCAGGTGTGGGGTGGGCTCTGTCCCGCCCCTCTGCCCCGGCGTGAACCGGGGTGGGCACCTCTGTCCCGGCCTCAACCTGCGCCGGGGAGCTGAGGGGAGCTGAGGGGAGCAGCCCGCCCTCCGCCTCCCGCCCTCCGCTGCCCGCTCTCCGCCCTGTCGCGATAGCACAACCGGCGCAGGGGTTTGACACGGGGCTGCTCCGGCGCGTGTCGTGACAGGAACGTCAGCCTTACTGTGGGGACTGCCCTCATGTCTGTCGTGACGGGAGCCTCATCCAGCCAAAGGGTGAGTGTGGGGCTGTCTCTACCCCTGTCGTGACAGGAACCTCATCCAGACAAAGGGTGAGTGTGGGGCTATCCCTGCGTCTGTCGTGACAGAAATCTCATCCAGACAAAGGGTGAGTGTGGGGCTGTCCCCACCTCTGTCGTGACAGGAATCTCATCCAGACAAAGGGTGAGTGTGGGGCTGTCCCCACCTCTGTCGTGACAGGAATCTCATCCAGACAAAGGGTGAGTGTGGGGCTGCCCCATCTCTGTCGTGACAGGAGCCTCACCCAACCATGAGGTGAAGGAGGGAAGTGCCTTCGTGCCTTGCCGCTAGCACTGAGGGGTTAGCTCCCCAGAGGCCCTGCCCCTGCCCTGACGAGGCCTGTGCTGATGCTGAGCAATGCCCTTTGCACAGCTTCCCCAGTTCCCGTCACACTGCCCCGCCAGCATGACAGTGACACACTCAGCCCGGCTTGCACAGCGATAACAGGAGGAGGTATGAACTGCACGGTGTGATTTCAGCAGCGTGTGTGCTGGGAGATACCAGCTTTCCTCAGCGCACTATCTCGATAACTGACACAGACCCACAAACCAATATAGAACACAGAACACTGACTTGATTTAGCCACCCCACCACATAATTCATAGGAACTTCAATGAATGCAATACAAACTGAGGGAGGTCAGCATGAAGGGACAGTAACGACACCTGCAATAGGTGCATAACACATAGCAAGCTATTCAGTATGCAATGTAAACACCTTCCCTTAAAAGCTCTCCATGCCAAGTGATGTTCTTGTATATGAGTGTGCAAATAGAAAAGCTGATCTCTACATGCGTGCTGGCTTACATAAATGCAGATCCTACATACAATCTGCATACCCATCACTGTTACGAACCACCCACAGTACCATGCTATAAGAAACTGAATGTCTGATCTGGAAGAAGAATATCTTAGTCTTACCTCTGTATTAGCAAAAGGAGTAAGGAGAAGGGACAGTCAATATAAAATCGCAGTTTTCTAGGGTATGTGTGGCACTTACATATTTTCTATTGAAAGTACAGCTGCCCTAAAAGAGACTTCTCTGTACTTAGCCATTGTTCAGAAAAGGATAACTTCACAGCATGTCTACACAGGGCAGTTCTGAATGAAAACCCATGAATTAGGTCTGATGAGCTAGTACAGGAATGGGAATTACTTATTCCATGTATTTCCCATATTAATTTTCTCTGGCATATCAGCAGGATAGATTAGTGTGGCCTCATGTGGCTTGAATTCAGTTATGTTGCTTCTCCTACCACTACCTCTCACTGCACATAAATAGATATACCCTGTTACAGAGATCAACATGACAGTTGCATATAGTTTACTGTATGTTTCTTACCCAGTTTTAACACTTTTCTTGATACTCTATGAACACATCATCCTATCATCCCCAAAACAGGACTGAAGTCACAAGGTGCACAGGCATCTGAAGTTAATACTCTCACAAAACAATATGTCTTTGAAAACACGCACTTTATGCCAAGAAAACTGCTGATCGATGCCTGTTGCTATGTGGGCCCACATAACCCACACCTACCTTCAATGTCCTCTAACACACAAACATGTACATGTACACCTCTGTCTTCAGACACCTCTGCGTGATAGACTCAGTGCCAGTCCCCATATTATGTGTATATGTAACATTTAAAGAATACATCATTTCCACAGTCATTATATACAGAATAATGCCAGCTAGTTGAATTAACATATTTCACTGACAGCACAGTTTGTCTGTATGAGTAGTTTCTTCTCCTCCACCACATTAACAGAGCCTGCAATATATGTAAGCTTTTTTTTTGGTCAAAATACATTTACTGCAGGCATATTTTTACACAAAAGCATATTTTAGTAGCCTTCATATACAAGAGCACCTGTAAAGGACTTGAGAGTCCTGCCTTTCATTTTCCTTCTATTCTCAAGTATTACTGTTAATTGTTATAAAAGAGCAATACAATTAAGCATCAGTAGCAATTTTCAAAACAACTCATATTAGAAAGAAACCTGGGTTATAGTTCATATTCCTTCTCCCTCTGATATACTTTGTATGTCATTCTTGGTTTCCTTATTGTGCCTGTTTCCAAAAAGGCTTATGGAAAATGATTTCAAGCATACCAGACCCATGGCATGTGCAATTAGAGCTTGGCAGAGTGTGTAATAAAGGAGATATGGTGTCCTTTCAGTCTGACTTGTTAACAGGTGAAAATGCTGCTGGGAAAGTGAATAAAGTTTGCATTCTAGTGAATCCTGGGGAGCTGTTGGCATTCTCTGGGATTCACTAGTTCACCTACAGCTTGACAACTTCACTTCCACTGTTTGCTCTCCTGTGCATTAAGAATAGAGGACTTGGATTTTCCCCTTTTTTCCCCATCTTTCGAACATAGTCCTCTGCCTGTGTTTATTTCTGTCCTGTGTTCTGTTATGGCTCAGTGAACTTAAAGAGAAGAATGACTGTAATTAAGGACTTTTCTGCAGGTCTTTCCAGAGCAAAATAAACTCTGTATTTCTTTCACAATAGCTTCTCTGTCTTTCCACGTATGAGCAAGACTACAGGTAGCTGACCAGTGTGAGGGTTTCTTTGCAGGTGATATCCTCCAGATGATTAAAGATCTGACAGATGCATGTTTGAATGATGTTTGCAGATAGGATGCTTGGTGTGGGCAGTGTAGTGCAGACTGAACAAACAGCCATGTACGTACCACTGCAGAAGCAGTACCTGCTAATTTTGGCATCACTTGATATCACACAGAATTAGAATTGTCTTATCTCTTAAAGAAGGTGGTAAAGTATTCCCAGATCAGAATGATGGCACCTCAGCTCTGCCTTAGGCAGTGCAAGACCATGAAAGCTTGCAGGGGGCTAATACCTCCAGCAGGTGCAGGTAGTTTTACATTCTCCATCTTTAAGGAAGAAGGAAACCAACTTATTTTGCTGTGAAGCTACAGTTTGTTTTCAGAGTGGAACCCTTTAAAGTGGTACCTTGGAAAGAAACATGACACAATGGGCCAGCTTTGGCCTTGATAAAATTCCATTCACATAATGGAAGTACACCATTCATACATTTGGCCTATTATCTTTTTTTCACTGTAATATATGAGAAGAAGCAGCCAACACATCAGGCAGCAGCATTAAAACAGTTCCTGTAATGCTTACTAATTGAAGTAAATGGGAATTTGGCCTGAGAGAGGACTGCAGGATGCTTTCCTTCAAATTGCAATAACATTAAGTCATCCCTGTTGCTGCAAAGCAGTTTCACAGTAGAGTTACTGGTTGTAATACAAATTGTCTCTTGCTGTACACAAAAACATAGCTTAATTTGCGGAGAAGAGTAATAGTTTGTACTGGAGCTAAACGTAGCACCAAAGGGCAGTACACAAAATGCCAGTTTGTGGAGCCAGTACATCTGAACCTGCAATAACCTTCCTGTTTCAGGCCTGCATCTCTTTCAGTGCACATAGACAGTTATACTGTTCTGCTTCATTGTGCCAAATTATGTCATGATTTTTACAGACTGGCTAATTGCCTAATGGGGCTTAGGTTGAGCCCACCAAACTCACCACTCTTACTACCCCAGCTGCTATCAAACCCAAGTTTTCATGAGTGACAAATAGGGGAATTGTTCCTTCCTCCTACAGTACTATTTTATTCCCCTTAAATTACGGTTATTAAAATGTTTCAGCCACTTGAAATCTACTAAGACATTAAAATACTTCAAATGTGCTGTATCAAAGTGGAAAGGTTTTAAAACTGCAATTCTGTCATAGGATAATGCAGTTTAAATATAGTAACTGTTTTTTCCAGTCAGCTTGCTCTTTGATTTCATGGTATTATGTCAAGAGGGTTTTTTCCCCCCTCTACCCCTGTAAGAAGCTTATAGCTTAAACAGCAAAATGCAAAAAATACTGAGTTGAAAAAGTTACACAAAACCTGTAGAAAAATCAGTGGTAAAATATGAGTTTGAATTTTGATAATTAAGATAATCTGATCTTATTCTGAATAATTTTTATTCCAAGGCACTATGTGTTACCATATCAGCATCAGGTAGAGTTTGACTTCGATTGAGACCAGGAGACTGTGAATACAAAGGATAAGTGTTGTTGCTGGGAGACTTCTAGAACTGGATCACTGTTCCTGCATACAGCAGCTGCTTGCTGCCTTGGGAGTGTGAAAGAGACAGTGAGACTGATTCTCATCTCAGTGACAGTGACTATAAGAGATCACAGTTTGGACTGGTAGATTTCTTCATCTTACTGATAGTTACTTGGTTTGTTATCAAAGACTCCAGTAGAGTATTTGCCACGATAATCTGCATTTCCCTGTTTGGAAAAATCTTTCTGTCTATCCCATGCTGACGTTAATAGGAGATCTGGAAGTATGGGATAGAGCAACATTCTATCAGAACCAAGATCCATCATGCATATCTGAAAAACCATTTATCCTTATTTGGTGGCCCAGTCATTTCTCTTAAAGGGAAATCAGCTTGACTGCTATCTTAAAAATGCACAACCAACTTTAGAAATAAAACACTTGTCAGTGCCCATGAGATTTGAATTCTTATCTCATCCTGACCTGAATTTTCCATCTAATTAAGGTCTAATTCTGATTTAATTTGGCAGCTAGCTGCCTTTTTTCTTGTGTAAATATCCCTTGTGTGCTTCTGGTTCTCTATTTTGCTCTCTGTGGAAGGGGCTGGGGATGCTACCAAGTTTGCAGGGGCTGTTTGGTCAAAC
The DNA here is from genome assembly GCF_012275295.1 of Melopsittacus undulatus. NCBI lineage: Eukaryota > Metazoa > Chordata > Aves > Psittaciformes > Psittaculidae > Melopsittacus > Melopsittacus undulatus. The sequence continues at coordinate 20,664,521 of NC_047538.1, read as the reverse complement.
ACAATATTTATAAAATGGCAATTTGTGCTTTGTAAGGTGTTATAAAATTGCCCTACATTTTACATCCGTAACAAGTTGATGGCTAATTGGGATGTTATAGCTGTGATCATAGTGTATAGTACTTAGCAGTAGAGCTTAATAGCGCAGTGAAAATTGAATTACTTTGCCTTAGGACATGGGCCACCACTTCCTGAGCAAAGAGATTGTTTCAGTTTTGAAGCTGTCAGTCAGAAGAACAGTACCAATGTGGACACATAAACACACAACACAGCCTCATTTCTTACAGTGTTAAAACTTGAGTTGGCAGTTTCTGTCTGTGATTCTTGAGTATGTTAGAAACAGAAATGCAAACATGGCATTTAGAGTTTACCTTGACTTACTGTCTTCAACATATTGTGTATTAGTCAGGGTGAGGTGAGCTAGTCTGGTACTTGGCAGACTAATGACAAGTCCTAGAAACCACCAGGTACAAGGTAGGGCAATAATTATTGTAGATTAATAGTACCATTGTATCCCTCTCCAGGGGCACTATAAATTCAAATTCCTTTCCTGCTTCATAGATATTTATGGGGATGTAATCAAAGTCTTGTACACTGAAAGCAAAACAGTGGATTGTACTTATCCACAGTGTTTTGCATGATCCTGGCTGTGATAGGATGTGTGAAGGAAAAGATGTCCAAGAAAAGCACACAAACAGCTACACTTGTCAGGTGTTTGTGTTAGTCTGTAGGTATTGATATCTGTATTTGAGAGCAGCAATGACAACCAGAAGGTAGCTCAGTAATGTCACTTTGTTTTCACCTATTTGCTCAGGCTTTATAGTAAGACTCTGGTTAAAGTGAACCATCTGAATTACTTGTTTTAAACATTTTTTGTTCATCCCTTGGCTCTATCAGAGGCTGTAATCAAGATGGCATAAACAAGAGGTACGTACCATAAGCAGTTCCACCATGCAATAGGGTATCTGTCATTCCATATATTTACTGAACGACAGTGGGAAATTCACACTCTGATTTCTCAAGATTGAAAGGAAGACATCCAGATGCACTCCATGTATGAGAGTAGCAATAATGTAAGACTGAAAAGCTTTTCTTAGTCATGGAGATTACTTCATTCTCTGCCATTGTTTGGGACTAATGGCACATGACTACTGCTTTTATAAACCTTGTGACATTCTGTGATATGATATCAGCTGAAGTTACTTTTGGTGCTTTTTGTGGAGGATTTCTCCAAACTCAACAGACAGATGTTAGTAACAGTGAAGTGACACACTTCAGTTCTCAGGTATTCATGAGATTACCCTATATCATCAAACAAGCTCCTCTATTGGTTGTGTGGTCCTTTATGTTGATTTTTTTTCCTCTCTCATGCAATAAGACAAAACGAGGGATTGAAAGCCAATGCTCTGTTTGGTTTAAACCCACAATCCCCATGGGTTTTGTTCTTTAAAGGGCAGTATTTCTGTGGTAAGATTAATGGGTACGATTACTGTGTCTGTCACCTTCCCTTACCTTTCTTAAGGTCTTTACACCTGCTTTCTAACATGGGCTCTTCAGAAGGAAAAGAGAAACTGTTGACTGCCTCCATTCCTGATTAATGTGACTTGAACCAAACCTGAACACATTTTCTTTACTGGAATAAATGTTATATTCATCTTCCACATTTCCTCTTCCTCACCACATTTCTACAATTTGATATAATCTATACAGGTATTTCCCACAAATTACAGCTTTCTGATAGGGTTTTAACCTCCCAGGTTACTCAGGGTAGTGTTGGGTCACTCATAGAACAGAATTCTTACAACTAATCTGTCAGAGCTCAAGGCTTCCAATAGAAGAGATCTGGTTTTCTCGGTCTGTGCATATATTTCTTATATGTCAGTGGTGTTGCACGTGAACTCAAATTATCCTGACCTACAATTCTTGTTCTATTTCAAGGCTCTGGCTTTTGAAAAGATGAAATCCTGGGTGGTTTGGTTTTATTATTCCTTCCCCCCAGTTCTGTTAGAAAAAGAAAACCTCTCCTGAGTCTTATCTTAAAGACACTGTTAAGCTCTGAAAGCTGCTTCTGCTTCCATGGCACAAAGCATTATTGAAAAGATATTCATTTTTACCACCTACAATTGCTCAGATGGAGAACTTAAAGAATTCTTTTCCACTCCCATGTTGAAATGATGCTGGCAGCATTCTTATTCCTAGAAGTGAGCTACAGTCATCTTCCTGCTATGTGCAGGTTGGGCTTTTTATAACAATGCTATTGAGCTTCTAATATGATATTAAGAACATGAACAAACATCAATAATAACAATAACAACAATAATAATGATAATGCTGATGTTGTGATTACTGTTTCTTGATTATTAATTTGCATTTGCAACTTCTTCCAATCAAGGATCTCAAGTATTTCATAAGCCTTAATGGAAATTCTATGATAACAATATCCCTGACAGAACAGTAAGAATTATCATCCCCCTTCATAAAAACGGGAGCTGAGGTTCAAAGTCATAGTCACACAGTCTATGGGAGAACTAGAAATAGAAATAGTCTCCTGGCTCCCAGTCCTGTTTCTTCTCCAGTCACCCTAAATAGTTTCTAGTGTAGTTTTGTAAGACATTTATCACATGGTTTTCTAAAATCTCGTCCTCTTTGTTGAAAAGAATTAGAAGTGATAAAAAAGGAGAGTACCTAATTTTTGAATGAGGTTGCTGAAACGATTCTAGCTGTTTCATGGGCAATGCCAGCCACATTTCATGAGTTAATCCTGACCCTAAGCACCCCTAAAATAGATAGCTTTGCCTCCAGCTAATCAACAGGCTTACTAAGATTGCCTAAATAATTTATGTATAACCAGCTAGTGAAAACTAGATCTTCTGTGATTTCCCTAGATACACATTCTGCATGTATCATGTATATCCTTGTCTATTTCTGATATTCATTTGGAATTCAGTTGGGACTTTTCAGAACACTTTTGTGCTCCAGCTGTATAGCTCTAAGAAAAAGCCATCTGGAGACATAATACATTGAACTGGGCAAAATAATGTGTTAAATCCAAGTGCATAGTAGATGAAGGTTCTGAATTTTCTATTATTGAACAGTAGATTAGAATTAAAAACACCACAGTTCTAACTGTTCCTGGCCTGTATGACAGCGCATAAGTATCTTGTCTCTCTTTACCCTATATATACAATAAAAATAGTGGCATTTAGCAACAACATTCAAAGACGATACAGTGATATGCAGTCAAGAGAAATCTGAGGCCTGAGAGGATGATTAAATAAAGTGGAAAATGAAATAATCTCATATTCTTGTTTACAGCACAGAAAATGTGAAAAACATACTGTCCCTTTGGACACATTTGTGTGATGCTGCCTTCAGTAGAGTAGTGAAATGAAGCTTGGGTTAAAACTTGCTCTGTTTTGGAGCAGACAGATTTTCTTTTCTAGTGTTTGCAAACAGAAAGCAAAAGCATTAGCAGACATTGTCCTACACTGCAGATTCAGGAATCTGGTTTGCATCTGTAGCTGAAGTGGAAGGTACAGTACAAACTATCTGGAGCTCGTAACTTTTAATCCAGAATTCATAACTGGAAAACATATTCTGTCTCTTTTGGATAGCAGTTGTTGAAGGGCAGTTCTTGCTCATGTCTGCTCAACTGTGCCAGGAATGCTTTGAGCTGTTCACTGGGCTTGTTGAGACTACCTGCAAAATTAGGGCCAGGTTGTAGCTTCCATCACCCCTGCAAGAGGCAGAGGAGGAGCACCAGGTACTTCAGGGATAATTTAGGTGTGGTAGTCAGCAGTTCTGCAGTAGTCACTGAAAGAATAAAGCCAACATTGTTGCCCCAAATTGTTCAGCTGTACTGGTTGGTGCTGCCTTCATCTGGGGAGTTTATGGCAGCAGTGAAGGAGAACGATGCTTGTATAGCTCTTTACACAGCTCTTTATGAGCGTGAAGCACTATTGTTCCGAATCATATCATTTTACAGGCACCTCTACCTCTCCATGCTATTTTTATCAATCCAGTAATACCCATCTATGCTCACAGTTAGCAATGTCGCTGTGTTCCTCGTATTTCTGTCTTCACATATTCCATCTCTGCACAGTTCAAATTCCTTCAGGCCTGAGCCTCGGGGCAGGATGTTGTGTTCATGCACCATTCCCAAATGTGAACTCCATTACCCTGCACATACAAGAGTTTTCACATTTCAAATGTCACAGGAAAGATCAAGAAGAAAGACAAAATCTCATTGAGAATGTAAAGACATGAATTGTTTCTGGCCTGTATTCATGTAGCACCTGTTTATGACAACTGTAGGAAGGGAGAAGTGCATTTGCTAATTCATATTTGCTGTGCAGGATTCCATGCTGCTCTGCAAGGCTGGAAGATCTCCACTGCTTAGAATGACCTTTAAAGGCAAGTACCACTTTTGTTCACAACGTTCACACTCACTGAGCCCTGGTAATGTGGCAGGTATTCTGTCAAAGCCTGTGGGTGCTCATCATCCATAAGAAAACTTGGAGCATTCAGGATCCTTGTATGCTGAGGCAAGTTGAGGTGTGACATCTGTTAAGGCCTCAGAATACTGAAATTGGGAATTTTCTATCCATTTTGTGTTAAATGTGGTGTGCTCGAGCCATTATCAGCTTCTATTGCTTCTATGTTTCTTCTTTCTGTGCAGACATCTTGGCTGATGGGAAAGATAAAGTCCTGTGGCTAGGCTTGTATGAAACTCAACTGTTACCAAATGCTGTGTCCAGCTTTTCGATTAAATCCCTCATCACCTGTACTTTTACACATTTTGCTTAGAAAGCTGTAGTCATCACCTGAAACTATGATTATTCTGGCTGACATTTCTCAGTTGTTGTTTGTTGCTGTTTCTTTATGTTTTAATTCCTTCTGAATCACCCCAAAAAGAGGCCTGAAGGCCATGATAAACTGAAGCAGTACCAGTAGTTTCCTTTTCTTGCTGTTTTGGCTCAAAGAAGAATCAATTCAATTACCCTGATTAGGAAAGAGGCTCAGTTACATTCATTCTCACTTCAGTGTGGTGAGAGGACATTCTTGCTTTCCTGAGGATGATGAAATATAAAGCAGACATTGAAGGGTGGCATTTTTTTTATGAAGGGAATATAAAAATCTCAGGCTATAAATTCACCATGACAGTAAAAATGTGTATGAGACTTTTGGATGGGTTGGCTTTGTGCCATTCAGCAGTCTTTACGCTAGATCATATGTTGTCTACGTGAACCTTTTTCCCTTTATGCTGCTATAATCTTTATGTGTCTGCCCTCTCACAGCCTGAATAAATGTCATACAGGACATTCTGTCCCATTTGTCACAAGTGTGATTGTGTGTCTACCCTGGATCCATATTGGATTAGTATTGATGAGAGATCCTAAGCACTTTACACGGAGAGATTATCAAGGAGGGTGCATAGAAATGCAGCTACAAAAGCAAAGCTCAAGTGCTCCCTTTTGGAAGTAGCTGCATTAGAGCAGTCTGCTGAAGCATATTTTGGAAGGTCACTCTCTCATTTCAGAGCTGTCTGGGAGAGGTTTGACATTTTTATTAGTAATTGTTTATTCTTTGAGCTTTCCCTTATGAGAGAAAACCTGTAACATCCTTTCAGAAAACTCTAGCAAAAGCTGTGCTGTGCATAGAAATGCCACAGTCTCAGATACTCCTGGACTGAAAAGTAAATGACACTTAACTGGTGAGTTAGGGATCTCCCTTTTCTGAAGGCATAAAGTTTCCAGTTTTAGCTCTGGAGTTTCATGGCCTTCCACCTGCCACTGGGCCAGAAGGATAACCATTTGTTGTCTTGCAGGGCAGTGTCAATCCAGAAGGACATTCCGCTTGAGATGGAGAAAGTGAACATTTTGGGGAGGTATATATTCAGTTACTTACATGACAGCTGTTGGGAGAAAGGAGCCAAGCACTTACAAGAACCATTTTCAATAGGCACAAATTCCCAGCAAACCATTCAGCTTTCTCTTCACTGGATTCATACAGAAAGAGCAAATAATTAATTGAGGCCAAACTATGTCATCCTGAGTTTGCATTAGCTGGGAGCTTTAGAAATAATTAAGAGCAAAACTGTTAGTTCTCCATTTAAATAGCTGCTGCTTATCTGGCCAGTATGAAAGCCCAATCTGTTGTATTCAATCAGCTTTCAGCTGCTGCTTGCCACCAGCCTAATTCCCCAGTCTTGTCTCTGTGCTGCGCTTGTGCATTCCACTACCTGCTAAGTTAAACCCTGCTGTCCTGCTTCTGTAAGGAGATTTCTAGTGCTATTCAAACTATCCACGCTGGTTCAGAATACACCCCCAAACCTATAGGCTGTGTTGAGTATCCATACAAACATGGTTTCAATGGAGCACCACATGGGTGAGAAGGGGAGTCAGCAGCTGTGTAGTTTAGCACACAGGATTAGGATTGTGTGCATTCATACCATTCTCTGTGCATTTATGCAGTTTTGATAAGCTGTTGAGCTGCAATATCTCCACCTTAGGTTCTCCTTTTTAAAGTGATGTGCCTGACAATGCCCAGTTGCTCATCCACACTGCTCTTAACCATGGTCACACTTCATATGATGGCGTATATCGGTTTTCCTAAATCTATTTGTGTTTCAGCTTCAATAATCACTTATACTGCAAGAGGATTAAAAGAAAAATTGATTATTTAAGTACTCGTGCTCAGCTTGTCTCAGCTTCTGTGCAGCTTGTGAATGAATGCCACAGGGAAGCCTCTGACACTTTTAAAGGTATGGGCAGTGTTAGAAATACACCGAGATGAAAGGTTTTTGTCAGGGTGAGAGGCATTCTAAGCCTCAAACCCGCACCACCAGTTCTTTGCTGAGAAATCTGTATTAAAAATGGCAAAGTTCATTGCACAGGCATTTGGAAGGAACTAAAGAGTAACTCATTGACCTTTGCAGATTAAGTAATCCATATTGTTATAAGGAAGTGATATTTGAGTTACCAACGGCAAATGTACACAATCATCTCTCATTAGCCTCTCAGTGGAAGCAATCAGGATTTCCTGATCCTAACATGTTTAGTGTTCTTGGCATCTTCAATATCTGTTTGCTGTGCTCTGTGGACACATTAGTTCTCTAAGCATGTCAGAGGATGCTTAGTGCACTGCCTGCTTTTTTAGTGTGCTGGAAGCGCACATATGGAGGACAGAAGGGAGAAGGCTGAGGCTTGGGTGTGCAGATGGGAGACTGAAGGCTGCTGCTCTGCTCTCAGATCTGTCAAAGACCTCAATGCCTGGCTCTGTGGGCCTCAGTTTTCACTGAATGAACTGGACTCAAGTGTTTGCATAACACAGAGAAACTCACTTTCCCTTAGAGGGCTTTGATACAACAAACAGCAACAGAGCAACAAGGAGCAGTTTCACTGCTTCTGCAGAACGTTTCTGTTACAGAAAGAAGACATGACTGAAAATGAACCATGTGTATCATTCAAAATTTGAATGCAATAAAAGTTAAATAAGTTCCTTTTCCTTTTATAATTTATTAACTCAAACATTTTCCAAAAATTGATGGGGAAAAAATTTATAGGAAACTTCTTTTTTGCTTTTCTCTGGAGAATGAAATAATCTTGTTGAAGTGCAAATGAATGTGTCACATTTGTACATGATTTGCAAGAAGATAAATGAGTGGGTCTCCTTCTCTACTCTGTCTTCCATTTCTAATTCTACATTAAGATTACTTTCAGATTCACTGTGTTGGTCTTTATGTGGCTTGTTGAGCACTGAAATAGATGGGCCATGCTCTTGCTAAAGCAGTGGTTTTAAAGTTACTTCTTTAGTTAGAGCTCGTTGCGCAGCATTGCACTGTTCATCAGCCTGAATGCCTGAGCTCAGAACTGTGTGGCAGATGAAGGGAAAAAGCCCTAGCAATCCAGAGCCCCTGGACAAGAGAATCACTTCACCTCAGGACACTGAGATACTTTATCTGAGTGGCTTAGGAAAAATGCTAGATAAGACTGAAATTTGGAGAGGCTGAGCACAGCCAGGCTCTGCCCTTGGATTAGCAAGAAGAGAATAAAGCCAGCAACTGGCATCTGAATATGTTAATGCTGTAGATTCCAGCATGGAAACAGCAAACTATTTATGAGGCAAAAATATATCGGAGATTAATTCAGTTCTATATATAATACATACATTTTACATATACAAAATCCGTGCCAAAATATGAATAATTTGCAAGTACACCAAAGTTAGAAAATGCCAGAATAAAGGTTGCCTTTCCATGCATATGCCCTAATCTTTTAATTACATGATTCCTGTCTTCTTTTTCTAACCCTGAAAGTTTCTAATTTCAGTGCATACTTGGTTTTGCAGTGCTAATACTTTCTCTTCTAAATGAAGACTTTAAGGATGTATTTCCCTGGGTTTTCAAACAAGCATTTGAAAACTATGGTGTTCCATCCTACTGACACCCAGATGGGCCCTTATCCAATTGTAACCTTTATCTGTCACCCTAGGAGGCTCCAGAGCAGCTAAAACTGATGCTGGTGTGATACTGAAGTCAGAGCAGTGATGCCGTGTGTCTTCTGTCATGTGACATAAAGCTATAGGTGTCAGATGAGGAGGCTGTAAGGTAAGGGAGCACCTGAACAGAGTTTTAAATGAGTTACTTATTGTTGCTCTCTCTCATCCTCTTCTATTCATGAGTACTCCATCCTGTGCAACCATTAACAACCTTCCACAGAGAGCAGTCACGTAAACTTCATTGACCTCATTCTATACTGCCTTGTACCATATGCACAATCATTTCTACTCAGGCAAAATGAATGTAAAATGTTGATTTCTGATTTGCTATCATTTTAAAACTCCTTGGCATTAGCTCATGCAGCTGTGAATGGTAGCACATAGTGCTGCAGAATCAAATCCAGGACCCATATGCTGAAGGGGGTTACACTTTAAGCTGATTTATTCACCATGGGTGTAAGGCAGAGCAGTCACACTGACAGCACGAATCCAGTGTACTAAATCATTATTCTTTGTCTATCTGTTGTGGATTGAAGAGTTTTGATCGATAGTGGCAGCCTCATAAAAATTGTTCATTTCCTAAAATCTATTTCCATGCTTAGGCATTTAGTCTTTTGTATTGATAACTGAGGGTCATATTTCAGATCTCTCTCTGAGCACAATAGAAATGCATTTGAGCATGTTGACCTCTGCTGCACTGAAAAAGCTGTGCGGGCCCAAGTTCTACATTGTCACAGAAGAGGAGCTTCCAGGAGTCAGGAACCTAAGGAGATAGCCTGGAGGTAGGAAAAGATCCTACCTGTGAAGATTCAGACAGGGGCTGAGAGGGTTAAGTACTTGCTGTATGTTACTTTCTTTTTGATTCATTTGAGCCAGGACTATGCACCTGGTACTGAAACTGAAGCCTGAAAGTTCTCTGTAGGAGCTGGAAACAGTGACAGGCTGGCTTCCATAAATAATACTGGAAATTAAACAGTGATTTCACAAGATCCAGGACATAATATAAATAAGAAAGCAGAAAATCCAGGAAATCCTTACTTAACAAATGTTTTCCTTTAAACATTATATGCTTTTCTTGATCTCTGAGAGTCATCTTCACATTAGACACTAAACTGAGGGAAGTAAAAAGAGTTGTTTTTCTCTGATTTGACCTACTGAAAGCATAGTATGTTCTCAAGCTTTTCAGTTAATCCAAAATCTCACAGGCCTGGCCAAAGGTAAGAAGCCAGTGAAATACTATGTTAACAAGAGACAAGCTTGTGTCAAAACCCCTAAAATGCTTCATGCTGACACCAAACATTACAGCATTTGGCAACTGCAGGAGATTGGATTAGTGCCATAATTTGAATTGAACAATCCCAAAGGATGTTCTAGGCACCCAAATCCAGCCAGGAGGTAACTGGACCAATTTTACTGGATTTGTACCCAGAGAAATTTGTTCCTTTTTGTTTTGGCCAAAATGCAATGCTCAGGTTTTTTAAAGTCATCCAGTTATTTCAGGTAAGCACAGGTATTAGTTCAGAGAACTGATTCTGCTGGTTTCATCTTTGACTTCTAGAGCAAACTGGGTTGCTGAGAAGTGCAAAGGAAAGAAAAGGGAGCAATTTTGTGTAAGTTTTTCCACTCATGGTGCTCACTGATATCTGCTGTTTCTATGCCCTGAATATCCTCAGTCCACCCCATTCTAGATTCAGGACCTGTTTAGGTCACAAGTATTCCTATTCTGTCTAAAGCATCATCTCTGTCTGCTATTTATTACATAGTCCAGTGGACTGAACGACCTGTGAAAGGGCCAAGTGCCAGAGGAAAACATGCACAGCCTGGAGGCAGCCAAAGAACTACTGGACAGTCACTGAGATGCTATGAGGGCGTTTGTCCTGTTTTGCTTTGTTTATGTTTCCTCGTATCTATGGGGTTCTGCAAACCACAATCTCCAGTCTGGAAAATACATCTTTTGGCTTTGTATGGGTTTCTATATTCTGTTCAGCCCACTCAGTGGTGTATCAACTTTTGTCATATGATTTGTTTTTCTCTTACTGTCTCCATGGGAAAGAAGTGTTGGAACTGTAGTCCTTATGTAGTGCTTAGGTTTATTATTTCTATGTTTGCATGACACGCAGATGAGGAGCTGCATCTTGCTTAGGAGGGAATGGTAGCCATCAGTTCCTGAGCATGTTCAGGAAACCTGGTGCTTCTATAGAGCTGATGTCAAGTGTGGCAGTGGGTAGCCATTCAGTATCAAAGGGAAGGATTTTCCCTATCCTGTCTCCGAGCAGCAGGGAGCCATTTCAGCAGCCATTACAGTGATTTCTGTATCGGGAGGCTCAGAGTTGCTGTAGCAACCTTTTGCTAGATAGGAATTTGGCTGGTGAAGCCCCACAGGAATCTGCTCCCACTCTCAACTAACCTCTCACATCACCGAGCTCAGCTGCCAGGGAGAAACTCCAGCTGTGAGTCAGGCAGGGTGAGGACCTCTTTCTGCAGGTTCCTCACACAACTGTCCCCTAATTGCCAGGATCAGATGCTTTCTGTCCCTTTGACATGGGGCTGGAGCTTTGCTGTGTGTACAGAGTTCTCCAATTGTAAAGATGGTCATAGTAAATTCAGAGCATACAAACAAGCCCTTATTCATGTGCTCACAGATACAGAAACTGAACATGCAAAAGGAGGGAGTGCAATTTTAGAGACCAGTGTGGGAAGTTTGACTGGGAGGCAGTGGTAGCTCTGGTGACACAAAAGAAGTATTATAAAGTCACCGAGGGGATCAGGCAGATGGGAACAGACTTGAGTAGGAAGGAATATAGACAAGGTCCCTAAAGCCTGTTACTTTGATTTGGGTAAAAAATGAAGTGTGAAGTTGGTCAGAGCATGAGGGGATGCATCACTGCTAAACCAGTTCCTTCCAAAGTGTGAAGTAGTTTCTAGAGTAATGAAAGACAGTTTTTTGGCCTTCCAAGCTGCTCTATGGTAGAGAATAATATTTAGAAGACTTTATTTATAGACAATATTGTCCAATGATTAGAGACAGTTATTGCGGACTCTAGGCTTCTGTTTCTAACTCTACAGGTGACTGGCACTGTCAAACCCCAGCACCCTGTGTCTAAAGACTAGAAAACAGTCAATTGAATTAAAACAAGACTTTGACATAATACAACTTAAGTTGGCCCAAATCTGGTACCTCTGCCAAAGGATGAAGTCATGCTGCCACCTTACATCTTGATGCTGGTTTCATTCCTGTATCCTCCCTCACTGTATGTTATCCATGACACAGCTGCATCAGGAGCAGGGAACCAACTACAGGCCTTAAACCCAGACTGAGATGTCAGCTGTAGTCTCAGTCACTGGAGGGTTCAGTTAAGCAAGCATGCTCAGAGCTTATCTGACAGCTCTCAGGTAAGCTGCACTTTCCTAGGACTGTGTACTGCCTTTTTACTCTGTTGGAGGAGGAGGAATTGGCATAACTATTGTTTTCCTTTGATATATTGTTTAGTGATTATTGCTTTGGAATCAATACATGTAGGGCCAGTTCCTTCCCTGGTTTCCAGTTCCTGCTCCCAGGTCTGCGTCTGTAACTCATTAATAGTCTGTTTAGACTAAACTATCAAACAATGATGGAGCAGGGACCAAAGTCAGTGGTGATTTGAATTAATATGCCAGGCTGGAGAACTAGCTGGGTGAGGAGCCAGCCCACACTCATTTTTGCCAGCTGTGTTGCAGGACAGCTACTTCTGACAACCAGACAGATGGGGAACTGAAATCTAGCATTGCCCAAGGAGAACCAAAGCAGCCTTGAGGCACTCAGAGGCTCTTCCTATACGAAAGATGTATCAGCTTAATAGAATGGATTGAGTCTATGAGGTTAAACCAGTTTGAATCCTTCGTGCTAATGCAAGCTTAACTCTTGCAGACATCATTTGAAGTTCAACAGACAGGTCACTAAATACAACAAACTGTGAAACAAACAGTTTGATTTTTAAAACAGGATCAATTCCAGAAAAAGACAATCTGCTTTTCTGTTTTGTGGGGTCTTTTTTGGTTGTTCTTTCAATCAAATCCCTCAGATTCTGAAGCACTTCCTGATTCTGCAAAGAAGGAAATCTATCCTGACAGGTTTCTTAGGCTGCAGAGAGATGTTAGGCCTCAAACAGAAAGTGGGCCCATGTATGGTTATAGTCAGCTAAATGTGTCACTGAGTGGCAGGAAGGCAGGCGAGTGGGCTTTGGGAAGCTGATCTCTGTGCACTAGCAAAGCAATAAGGACTGAATATGGACTGTGTCCTAGTTACACTTGTTCTGACTGTTTGGGGAGGGTGGTGTGTGGATGGTTTTTACTGTATACTTTTAAATACAGCACCCAGTTCTGAGGAATCTATTCCCAGCTTAAAGCACACAAGCTTTGGAAAGGTCAGGGAGAGGCATCTCTAGCTTTGGTAAATAAACAAATCTCTTCTCTGTGGCTGGGATGTTGTATTAATAGCAATAGATTTGGTTTCGCATTGTGGAGCTCCTCCTGTTTCATTGCCATTGAAGATAAGAGAACACAAAATGTCCTATAGCCCTCCCTATGAGAAAACAAGCCAATGGGCAGATACTATTATGTTTAAAGATATTACTGAAGCAAAGATCTGGGGAATGTTAACATTCAGGTTTATATTCAGTAACTACTGGATACCATGGCTGGCACACCAGTAACTCAACATTATTTAATGTCCTACATGAAAGAGTTTACAAGGCAAAATCACTGCAGCAGAAAGAACCTAAATGAAAGGATTTGAGCCTTATGCAGATGGAAGTTGATTTCTCCCTCTTGCATTTAGTGATTCAGTTGTGGCAAAAAGTAACATCTTTTCTGCTTCTTAACCCCTTCTGCTGCAATCTGGTTTACTTCAGTTTGCAACCTGGAGTTTCTCAGACCTTCATACTAGGACTGGAAAAGTTCATTCAAAGAGTTCTGCAAGGAAAAGGTTTCTGGTGCTCTTGTAAAGCCTCTACCTTGGCAGCAAGCACGTGTAAAATGCACGTACAGAGCTGTACCCTGGAGCTTCTCTACACAAGTTAATTGGGAATCATTAATTCTAACATTCCACATATGGAATATTTTACTTATATGTGCTCCTGAGAGGAAGGCAGATTTAGCCTATGGTATCTGGTGAGTAAGAAGTGTGATGGGAAGAAATGAAGAATTGATCTGTAATTAGTTAGCATATACGACACATACTGTTTCTTTTCAAACACTAAACACGTATAACATTAGATAATACATGCTCAAGAAATACCTCCTGTCCTTAGTGGCACCTTTCCTTCGGATTGGGCATCAGTCCAAGGAGACAGTCTTCTCTTCTGCAAATAAGCATCTTCTGTTGGAGAGCAGATTGTTAGATATAAGTAAAAATAAACACGAACCAAATCAGATAATTCTCCTCCCAACAGTTGTGTCCTTGCCCTTGAAATGTCACCAGCTCCAGATTTACTTCTTTCCCTCATGCACAGGTAGAGAATCTGTTCAAAGGGGAGTTCTTCCTGCATGCATTCATGTTCTGTAAAACTACACCTTTACGTAGGGTACAGAAACAAACCAACTGACCCAACAGGGACAAAAGTTACATACGGTGAGATCTGTTCCTCCAGGGATACTTTTACTGCAGGAAAATCAAACTATTAGCAGAAGACAAAGACACTGAAGTCACTGACATTGTTCTTTCTCCAGTCCAAGCCTGACCAGTCTGGAACTTCATTTTTGGATGTGCTGCCTGATCTGGCCCTAAGGTAGCACTGCACCTTTCTATCTGTCCTGGGAGAAAGAGTCTCAGCTGAGGTTAGGATGCTGCTTACGTATATTTGTAAGTGAATATCACTTCCCACCTGCTATACTCATTGCATTCTACAAGAAAGGATTGATTATTTCTTCTAGATCAGTACATATGCAAATCCCTCTAAAAACCAATAAGGAATTCTGGGCAGACACAATGGACTTATTGGACAATTACCGATGCCTCCTCAAGCTGATGGTAGGTGTTCAAAGTAGCAGTCCTTGTAGTTAGGTCATTGTTCCATATTGCAGCTTCCTCACCAGTTGAGAACAGCCCCACATTTAATTCTGCCACTGCAGGGATTTTGGCTGAGTTAAATGTGAGAAAAGATTTCGATTTTGAGCATGGAATTTCTTTTAACTGTGATTCCTGATACAACATATGCCATAGACATGAGGAAAAAACCACCCTGCAGCTAGTATGAGGGCCTCCTTATCTTTCTGAAGGATTCTACATGCCTTGGTATGTTAGTGCTCGAAAGGATTTAATATAGATGGGTTTGGAACAGAACTAGTTGCCTTTATACCTGATCCAATAAGGTTTTCTTTTTCAAACAGATTTAATGGTCGTCAGAGCTGGGTTCTGAATCAGGTATTCTAAAGAAAATTTAAATAGAATTTTAAATTTTGCCCATTATATTTTTAATTTCATTACATCATAGGCTGCTGAGATGTAAAATACTTATTTTTACTCCAAGAGATACCATAATGAAATTGCAAAGCCATATGTAACCCACTGCATTTATAGACAGACCACTGGAAAAGTAGCTTTGGAAACAGAGTGTACCAGTCTGAATTACTGCAGGAATATCATGTTCTTAAAAGGCAACAGACATTAAATACCCAATACATGAGAATAATATGGAAAATCATCCTATTAGAGCTTCAGGATGATCCAGTTTTTGGCTTTCTAAAACCTGATTTATGTCTTTGCAGCTGAACTTTTGTATGGTGACTTTGGCAGACTGCACCTGATACTAAGAACTTACATCTATTTGAACAACACATACGTTTTCCAGCCAGGTATAATAAAACACAGCAAGCAGACCCCTGATGATCTAAGCAACAACATAATTGCTGTTCTGCTTGACAAGGTCATCATCTGATTTCTGGGTCTATATTAACAGCAACAAATTAAGATACTTCAAGAAGATGGATGTCCAACATCATTCTTGCACATGTCTTTGAATAACTCCTTTCAAGAATGAAGTCTGTTCTCCGAATTGCAGCTGGAGCATGAGGGCAGCTCAGGCCACCCCAGATCTCAGGAGATCAATAGTGTGAGCAGCTGATGATCTAATTATGGATTATTTGGGTCGGACTCTTTTCTCCCGGCTAGGTGGGACTTGATTGACTCAAAGGAGGTTAGTTCATTCAGTTCATGGGGGTTACAGCATGTGTGCACCATTCCCCTCATAACTGCCATCCTCTTAAGCAGAATGAGAGTCAAACATTTCCTATAAGCATTCGTTTTGATCATATATGACATTTTAATGCATGTCTTAATGATACCACATGAATTGCTTGCAGTTGTGTATGTTATTGCTACATTCCTATTAGTTATGTGTATTTTTATTAAAGCTCAGGGTGAAAGCATTTACTCATAAAAATACTGTTTACAACCATTTCCTTTGCAACGTGTAACTCTTCATTTTGCAAAGGCAAAAATCCAGGCTGTTACAGTGCATAATCACTCACACACTCATACCTTAAGCTGCTCATAAACAAGACACATGATGATGGAGGGCTTATTGCATATTTTGAATGTTCATTGCTTAAGAGATTGATAAATATCATGTCCTTGAATTACATAATAACCCAGAATGGATTCCAGTGTTTTGGAGTTTTCCACAGTTGCTTGCATGAGCATTTTTACAATCTCCCTGTTGTTGTATTTTACCTCATACGAACTATCAGCCTGGGTATTAATGTAGCACTCCATAAAAGCCATGAAGTCCTACTTTACAATGAGCAAGGCAATGGAAATGATGGGATACAGTCATCAGGGCAGTCTGCTTTCTCCTTCCAAAATCCTGTTCAGGAAATCAGAAGGGCTCTGTCCAAGACATTACATCAGGCAAGTGACTTAGTCTGACTTATACCATCATGTAGGCAGACACCTCCAGAACTTTATGTTCTGGTTTAACACATGCATGCATTCCGTGAGTAGAGGACAGGGAGCTGATGGAGGGTAAAGCATTCCCTGGAAATTCAAAAGCCCAGGTGATCGTTCTGCATCTTTGTGTTTCACTTCTTGAGATGCACACAAAGGAAAGGAGCGAGACCCCTCTGCCAGAGCTCATCACAGATTGTAAGGATTCATTTCCTGCCTTCCCAAGCTGATCACTTGGTGAGTATTCCTTAGAGGATAAAATGTGCTTCTGTCTTGTTCTGTGTTCCTTAACTCTGTCATCACTCACCATCCCATCGGGGGGGAAGGTTTTGATGAAGGGGAGATTTTCCCTTTGCTTATGAGCTTTTCAATAAAGCAATTATAACTTTTCTGCTCTGTGTTCAGATGTCTTGAGCTGATCACTGAAGTGCATCAGGGACAGCAGGAACTGCAGACATAGGTGCAGGGCTGCAGAACGTTCTCCTTGGCAGGGAGGGCAGTGAAGGAAGCTCCTGCCCCTTGTTCTCTGTGTCCCTTGCTCCTTGCCTGCTGCTCTCTACCCCTTTGGTTGTGCTTTTACAGTCGTTTGTGGCTATAAACTGAGAAACTGAGTTAATAATCATCTTTCACCAAGTGAATGTGCTAAGCCTGAATGTGCAGCCCCACAGAGAGTTGTGCCAGCACAACTGAAAACACCATTTTCACAATCACTGTAATCTGTTTTAGATTGTGGTACCACAGGAACAGCACAGTCCCACTTCTTCTCTCAGGCTACAAACTGGTTTTCCCTAACTATTTAATAACGTGTATTGCTGCATGCTGATGTAATCCATCAATACACTAGCAGAGAATTGTATGTCATCTGGGATAGGATTCTTCTGGAGGCAAAGCTGCTGTCTTCCATAGCTTTTCTCTTCAGCAGCCTGGGTTTTCTTTACAGCTGGGTTGCTCCACAGGCACTCCAAGTGGGAGTGTGTTCTGATCGTGACCTAGCTTCGTTCCTGTACTTCAACCAGCCCACTCATCTTAATGTAGACCCTTCTAGCTTGTTGACAGCACTTACCATAATAATTTATGTCTAAAAACTGAGCCTGCAGACAGCCTCTTACAGATACTGCACTGGTGGACTTGTGTGGCCCCAGTGTGCGGCTGCAAACAAGCCTGGAGAAAGGGTTTCAGGTGGGTCAGTCCTCCAAACCCCGTCACCTGCAGTCAGTCATACAAGCAGTTTGCTGGTGAAGGTGGGTACAACTGGAGGAACCTGGCTGTGGGGACGGAGTTTTAGTTACCACTAGTGCAGTAATGGCTGTGAAACAGCATTCCTATGGGAAAAGAAAATCCTTTCTGTGGAAGGTGTTTTGTGATGGCTCTGCTCTGATAGCAGGAGGTGTGAGTGTGGAATGCATCTATGTGCAGTTTGAGTTTAAAGCAGCCTTTTGAGAATGCTGGTTTACTGTCTATGCCTTTAAAGATGACTTGTGCAGAGTGGGTTATCATGTACCAAGTAATGCTTTCAGTTAAATCAGAGTTCTCACTATGGTTTTACTGGAGGGATTTTGGTGTTGGAGAAACTTTGGCTGCTCCAAATCTCCATAGAGTTCAGCACACTCCATGCAGCATCCTGCAATTTAAGCTCCATCCAAATGGGGTTTTTAGCTTTCTTTTAGATTCTAGGTACAAATTATTGCTAGATCTAATCTCCTGGAATACATCCTCATTGTATGCAGGGAGCAACCATAGCAAGTGCAGTAAGAGGGCAGGCTTAATCCATCCTTACTTACTATGTGATTTATCTTTGGCCAGTAATCACCCCCAAGTTAATTAGCTAATGTTGTGTTGAGGTATTCAATATGAGTGCATCAGGGAAGCAGCAATGCTGCAAACCACTCTGTTTGTTGAATGCCCCTTTATAAGAACTGGATGTGCCCATATGGATTGTTTCAGACAAAGGTAAATCACAGCAGCACTATTTATTGCAGGTAAGAGTGGCTCTGATGCGGATTCTGTAGCAAAGGAAAAATCCCTTATTATGAACCTCCAGTGTCCATGCATTTCTATGGAGAATATCATATTGTAGTGTTGCTGAGCCTGCTAGAGTTTGTTGGATCCTTATGGAACTACGTAGTAACAGCTTGTAGGTCTTCTTAGTAAGGAGAACATTTCCATCAAAACTCTTTGAGTTGGGTTTATTTTTTTTGCATTAATTAAAGAACCTTTTTGGGGTTTTTTCCCCCAAAAGTAGAAGTTTTCTTTTGAAAATTTTAACTTTGCATTAAAAGTTGTGGGTTTTTAAACAGGATTTTTCTTTTTTTTTCCCAAGAAGCATTATGAACATTTCATTTTACTCCGTGTGGTACAACTTTGTATCAACAGTCAGGGTGTTTTTAAAGCCAAATTTATCCATCTAACCAGCAGCTATCACCATTGACCAGGTATTCATTAACTGAGGTTACTCTGGATTTGTTCTCACATAGAAAAGCAAAATTGAATGTTCCAGTGACAAATCCACTGTCTTCCTTTTTGAGGTCTAATTCCAACCAGTTCCATGTCAGCACACTGAGGTGTACACTGGACAGCAGCATCTTTGGCCAGGGCTGCCTGGGGTAATAAACCAGAAGCACAAACTCCCTTGTCCCTTAGCATGCTCTAAGCCAGCCACTTTTCTCTTGTAGTGCTTTCACATTTATGCCTCTTCTCTGTTTGAAGACAACATTGACTTATATTCACAATCTCTTCATTTCCTCTAGATGTTTAAGAAAAGATAGAGTTTCCTCTTATTTCTGTGCTAGCTCAGATGGTTAATGTGCTTCAGCTATAGCAC
Source organism: Melopsittacus undulatus (assembly GCF_012275295.1). NCBI lineage: Eukaryota > Metazoa > Chordata > Aves > Psittaciformes > Psittaculidae > Melopsittacus > Melopsittacus undulatus. The sequence continues at coordinate 20,645,281 of NC_047538.1, read as the reverse complement.
AGACACTTGTAGAAGACTGACAATGTACACAGACTGGGCACACAAGTAAAACATCGCCCCAGAGTGCTCTATGCTGGTTTAGAACAGAGAGCTAATCTTTGTTTGTTTGCATGCATGCATGCACAAGCACACACACAGTGGTTCTATTTAGGGCTGCTTCTCTTGATATTTATCTCTCTGGGATTATAAGAAGATCTCAGGATAAGAGGAAACCTCACATTTGGATTTGTTGACTCCATTAGCTCTATGGAGGTACCTGTGCTGCTTTATATGGTTGAAAGTCCTTGTTATGATTTAATTCAAAGCTCCTTCAGGAAACACCTTATGTTTCTCTGTATCACATTTATCTGTATCTGTTATGACCTTTCTATTACACCTTCCAGTGAATGATCACACTGCAAATGTACAGATCTTACTGCTGAACTACTCTTTGGGAGTGTCAGGGGTCAGATGAGGACACTCAGAGCAAGGACACCGACTGCTGCACTGGGTAATGCTGTCACATTTGCTGTTATCACTCCTCTGCGTTCAAACAAACCAAACCTTGGGCAGGACGAGGCTTTAGGGTCTGAACTGATGCTCAGGACAAGCCTCAGGTGGTTTTCAGGGAGATCAGGTTGGGAATCCTGGGCATGCCCAGGGACAAGGATTACATCCTTAGTTTTGCTTCTGTTTCGTTCCATACTATAGCTTGTTCATCTAGAAACAACTATAAATAGCAGCCACTTGTTTTTCTGGCTATACAGTCAAGAGGCTTTACTAAGAGTTGTTTGTAAATTAGTTTGAGGTTCTGTGATGAATGTTGCTGTACCAAAGAGTTTGTTTTAACGTGGTTTATGCATACGCTGGTATAGCCATGCTCACATACAGACGGGGTCACAGGATCAGCTTCTCTTTAGTTGTCCACAAATGCTTTACATGACAATGTCATCAAATCAGGGAACTGGATATTCTAGAGTTAGAACTTGATTCATCAATCATAGTAAGTGTGTAATAGAGCTACAAAAATACACATTGACACTAAGTGTGATCAAATAACATAAACAATATACATTTACAGCCACATTTGCCTATACCACTTATGTCAAATGGATTCCACTGGCATTTCTAGGTTTAGAAACATATATATATATACATACACTTTGTATTTGATTATTAGGCAACACTGGACAACATTATCATTGAAGAAAGTAAATGTGCAGGAGAAATGATGAGAATACTGTGCTTTGACAATTCTCTTTCTTCACAGCAGTGAAACTGCATTATTGCAACAAACTAATTCCATTTTGTTAGGGAGTGCAGTATGCCTATAACAGAGAGCAACACAAATGAATTAAAAGATATTGATTATACAGAAAATTAAGTGCAAACTACTTAAAAGAACATCTTAAGTGATTGGATGTAATAAAATGGTACAGATACAATGGCACAGCTGGCAAAGCAAGTGAGAAGAAAACAGTCACCCCACTGTAGGTGTTCACAGAACCTGGCTTAGAGCTTGACAAGCACTGTTTCTGCTGTGATGTGGACAGGTGGCAGTCACATCACAGCGCAGGCGCCAGCATTACCACTGTCCTCATTTAGACTTTACATCAAGTCTGTGTGAGCTCTGGACAATCTTGAAGTCAGATTCGTTACGTCTATAAGCAAAGGCTAACGCTTATTTATGAACACCAGTTGTAAAGAAGCAAAGGTATTACATAAAGGACCACTGCTGGTTTAGATTACACAATATATTTAAGGGGCATGTGATGTATCAGAGGACTATTTATATGTACATTTGAAAGGAACTCTTCATCACCTAAAATAATTCTTCTCAACAATCTAAACAGCTCAACACTGCTAAGAAGGCACAAAACCCAATTCGACAATGGCATAAACTAAAGCTGTCTTGTTTGCAGGCACACACAAGGATTAAAGAGTATAATTTTACTCTCTTAGACCAAATGAAGTCCTAAATTGGAAAAGCAGCTCCATCCAAGGTCGCCTCTGTTGTTTCCAAAAATATCTTGAAACAAACGTAAGAGGGGCACTTTGTTGGGTGTTATCTGGACATATATAGTTTCAATCAAATTCTTCAAGAAGTGTCAGAATAAAAGTGGAACCTTTGTTTGACACTGCCAGGTCCCTGCAAGTGAATCCGTCAGGGCTTGGAAATAGCTTTGATAACAGAATTAAGGACTAAGGGATGTTTTCTTTGCACTTATAGAAAAAGCCACGTTAATGTGGGATGGAATTGGAATCACTTCTTAGCTCTTTTGGACAAGGGCTCTACAATTCTTTCCACTGCATGGGAAGTGTTAAAGTTTGTTAATGTTAAAGTGTTAAAGGTTGTGTTAATGATCCCAGGAAAATATTTACAGTGCTTTTTCCAGTATAGGAGTTCTGCCTTTCCCTCCCATTGTATTGTACGATCAACCTTCACTTTGTTCACTTAAACCAAGCAGAAAGGAACCCTCAGTGTATATAGATTTGAAAGTGATGCATTTCACATACAAATGGTTGTAGTAAATAAAACCACAAAGGAACAGGAAGCCCAATGGTAAGAACCCACTATAAAGTACGCCACGCTCCACCTCTTTGCTAGAAGAATTCAGATTGCTTTCTAGTTCTTAGCTGTGGGAGACACGTTCCTAAGGAGACTTCATTTGGAGGTGATGCTGTCATTGCCCAGGAAATAATAAATGCCCAGTTCTCATTACTGTCTGCTGTACATTAACTTGATCTCTCACTGTTTCCTGGCTCACTTGTGCAGACCTGAGCAGCCCATAGAAAATGAAGTAGAGAAATCCTTTAGGACAGAAAGATGCAACATGAATGTAGAATATTAGTGGAACAGGTTGTCTGTGGGTGACTTTCTCATACAGTTCTGTTTTCTTTTGAATATGCTACAAAAACACAGCAAGCTTTAAAGCAGGGAATAAGGGAGATGGGTACAATGGTTTATAAATACTTTAAACCCCTCAAAGTCTTGGAATGCTGCAGTCCGCAGCCGGCTGGTTTGGAGCACTGCATCCTTTCCATAGCAGTTGATAAGCAAAAGGCACAGTTTTCATGTGATTCCTAAAGCCTCAATTTTTAGACTCCCAAATTAATCAGCACTTCTTGCTTTTGGGAATTCTTCACTAATGGCTCTATGATTTCTGTCTGGTAACTGCCAGGAAATGCCTAAACACAGGTTTACTCACCAGAAAATGCTGCAATAGTGCAAACCAATTAAACTGCTCAATTACTCATATTGTATAACCTTATGAATGCTATTTCCAAGAAACAGGAATCCAGTGACACAAAGGCACCAAACCCCCACAGATTTTAAGTGCAGAAAATACTGGGATTTTTTTGGCTTTTGTTTGTTTTCAGCATGAACCAGTTGTAAAATGTGTATAAAACCGGTGAGATTAATTCCTTCTTTATTTCCCTATGTGGTTATTAATTGTGTGTGATGTATGCCCTTCTGGGTTTGTTCCTGTTGCTCCCTAAGGGGCAGGCATGTTTGCTGTTCCATTCCAGAGAAAAGTAGGGAGAGAGAAAGGATTTTATCTTTGAAAACTAAGATCCCATTTTCCATACTCCTCATCAAGGACATTTTTTCTGGTATTAACAAAATGTGCAGGATTTGCTTTATCCTATTTCAAGAACAGACCGAATGAAGTGCTTGTTGTATGAAGGAGTGGTTTGAAAACTTGAGCAGTCACAATGAAATGTGGAAGCTTAAACATGACACGTTATTCTGCAGTGACAGACTGAAGCAGTGCAATAGACACTGGCCTGAGTAGCTCCATTTGCAGGAAAAGAACTCCAGGTCCTGGCATTCAGCAAATGCTGGTTCTGTGTCTCCTAATTTGCCAAAACATACTTTTTAGGAGGAATAGAAATGCAGAAAAAGGTAAAAATATACATTTCTTTAAATATAAGACATGAAAGCAATGCCTTTAAACACAAGGTAATGCATAAAGTTGTATTTCAGTGCTGAACAGTATAAATACTTCAGTGCAAGACAGCCTCTCATAGATGCCTAAGAAAAATCAAACCATATTGCTAAGAACTTGAGTGCTTGGATTGTTTGTGCTGGGAAAAAGCTTCCAAACCATTTGATTTTTGTTGTAAGTTAGAATGTGTCTAATGAAACATTGATTTGTGCGGAGGAAAATCATTCTTCTGGGTAATTGCAGTTCTTTTGTCCTCCCTGTCTTATAAATCTGATGCTGGCCCTTTAATTCCTGCTTGTTCTGTCAGGAGGGAGAATACAGAGCTAAATCCAGCAGACCTTATTCTGGCAAAACTCCCACTGAAGTCAGCGAGGGTTTTGTGACAGTAAGGACACGATTTGTCTCACAGTTCCTGCTGGTTGTTTGGGATATGTCTGCTCCCCCCCTCAACCACCAGAGCTTGACATCACCACGTCACAGTGGCTCGCAGTGGTTTTATGTCTGGAATCATGGAAATCAGTGTAATGCAGCTGTGACCCTTTTCTACCCAATGACCTTGGATGAAAAGACATTGACTTGGGAGCTTGGAAGCTGATGCCACAGAGCTAAATGCTACAGAGACACTGAGTATTTGGAGAACTTTTTAAACAAGCTGGAAATAGGTCAAAATCTGATTGTTAAAAAACAGCTGCCCAGATGGGTGTTAGACAAGTGGTACCTGGTGATAAATGTTATGATTTGTGTAATACTTCCTCCCTGGAACACTGGTATGTCCATGAAAATGTCAATCCTGTTTCCATTCTGAACTGCAATAGAGAAAGGCAGCTGGAGAGTTAACAGCCTTCCTTCAGCCCGACACCTGCAGATGATAACACAGACAGGGCACACGTTCAGATTCCTTAGGTCTTTTCACTTAAGTCTGAGCAAATACAGAGCCAACAGGAGAAACCAGATCTGCAGGCAGACAAGACACTGCGGGAACAACTTCCCACACTCGCTGCTGTGTCAATGTGTCATGACCTTGCTCCTAAGGGGACACCTTCCAGGTGACAGCACTTCAGCCTCCCTGCTCTGGCAGTCATACATCTGCCTGCACTTGGAAGCTGGCTCTGGACTCACCAAACACTGCCAGAGTGGTGATTTAGGAATTGGACTGATACTGCCAAGTGGCTGTGCATGGATCACCTGCTGAGGACAGCCACCAGGACATGAGCAGTGAGTGCTCAGTTGCTGTTCATCTGCGCCAAACACAAAGCACTGATCTAAGCAGAAGCAGCAAGTCACTTGCAGAATACATTTCATGTTGCTTACAGGGTACTACGCTATCCGTGCTTAGTAATCTAAACATCCTCATTGCAAAGACATCTTCTAGGCACTCAGCTGAGGCTGAATGCTTCTGCTGTGTTGTGGTTTACAACAGCAAGCAGCATCGTGCTGCAGGAAAGTTATTAAGCAAGCTCTGGAAATCAGTATGTTTAAATACAAATACAATAGCAGGGCTTAACTGTTATGATTGTGGGCAACTATGTGCAGAAGACTTTATTACTACTAATATCCATGTGAGTAAAGATATACAAATAAGCAATCCTAGATATGGGTAAGTTAATATCTATTTTATTTATTATCATTCAAGTGGAAGTACAATGGTATCACTAATCTAAACACAATAATCTGATCTCCAGATGGTAAAATGGCTGGTCATGCACCACAGAGATGTACTGTTTTCTCATGCCTGTTTCTGATGGCTCTAACTATTTCATCTTTCAGGTCCATGCAGAACGTGCCTGTAGCTCTCAAGACAGCTGAAGCCACCGTGACTAAATAACACAAAGCTGCAGAATACTGCTGTAGTTTGATAGCTGGGATACTTCTCATCCAGTTCTGGGTGAAGTCAAGGAGAAGCCTTTTGAAACAAAGCTGCTCATGAGGGACTGCACGGATCAATGTTCCAACAGGAAAACATTTAGTAAGTGCTGGAGTCCTGAATTTAGCCATGCACATTGGACCTTCTCAAGGAAAAGGCTGGTATTTTCCCATATAATGCATTTATCTTATTAGTTAACCAGTTAGGTTATTAATAACAAAGTAAAAAGATAAACTAGAAGTAAGCTTTTAGTTGCAAGTTAGTAAAGATAAAACTGTGATTTTTGAACTCTCAAGTCATGAGCTAGGTTGAAAAGCCAGTGAACAGAATCCATCAAAGTTGCACTTATTAAATGCCCACTTGTATAAAAAGCTAAAAATAGCATTTGAGTTTTTCCAATTTTCTTTTCATAACAGTTATTACGATTTTCTGCTTCATCTCAGAAAGTCATTTTGCTGCTGCTGCTGCTCTAGTGTATAATCTGTGTGCCCTTTCTTGCGCAGCACAAATGACAGAACCTTAATCAGATCAGAACAACAATCACGTCATCTTTGAGTAACCAGCAATAAACTGTTTTTACAAGGGAGAAAGATGAACTATTTTTAGGGGAACTCTGAACAGAAAACCAGAAAATGATTGTACTCAATCTTACTCTACATCATGGCTATGAACGTCAAAAGCATTGCTTCCTCCTGGGCAGCAGGCTCATCCATGTAATACATCTTTGCATTAATGGCTTAGTCAGCTGGGGTTTGTAGGGTTTTGTTTAAAGTTTTGACTTGGAACATATAAAAATCCCCTTTCTCCCTGCCCTGTCCAGTGACTCTGAACCAGAGGCTCATTCCTGACTAACCTGACTGCCCATTTTTGGTGATTATCCCATGTTTGCAGCATGTCTCATCTCTATTTGTCTGTGTTATTTTACTATTGCTGTCAAGCATTCAGCCCAGCCCTCGCCCTGGCCAACTTCACCTGTGCCCATGTCCTGCACAACAGCTTTCCTTCCACTCTCACTAGAAGTGTGCCTAGGGGAAAGCTACAGCTTCTCCTTGTCCTGGGAGAGCTCAGGGCAGCTGTTGAGAAAGACTATCTTCAGCTATTCAGCAGTGTGGGAGGGCTTACATGAGGATGTCCTGGAAATCTGTAGATCTGAGACCCATTCCTTACACATACCCTGCGGTTCTGAGCCCTTTGGTGGCAGCCAGATTAAATTTCATTAAATGACCCATTCAGACCTTTTTCCTGTGGCCCTGCAAGGCTCTTGTCACTGACAATTTACCTTCTTTCACCTAGGAAGTGTAGGAAAAAAAGAATACCATGCAGTCAAAATGTAGTCATCAGGTTTTATTTTAGTTCTGTTAACAAATACATTGAATGCAAAGCCAAACCAGGACCTACATAACCACCATCCTCTCTTCTTGATGTAGAAAACAGCAGATCTCGTAGTTGGGTAGCAAAGAAAGAAGAATTGTTGTTTAGGTCCTGATAAGTCATTCTGCTTCAGGCAGGAAAAACAAAGAACAACCCCAACCACCAAACAAACCAAACCCAAACCTATCAGGAAATTCAATAAGCCAAGAGGCTAGGGAAGAACAGCCACAGGTCTGGGCCTGCAGACTTACCACTCTGCCTCTGCTTCCAGTCTCTGGCTGTGGCTGAGAGGCTCTCACCCGAAATGCTGAAGCGTGAGGGACAGTTTCAAGCCTCACCCACATTCCTCTTACCCTGGGTCAGCTCTGGGTCTCATGAGGCAACATGAAGGGCAGTGACAGTTGCCTGTGGCTCACAGGTGAAAGCCAAGGGGGACACAACCCTCCCTCAGTACCTGCTCTGCACACCCTGACACACACAGGAGCCTGTGTGCTGAACTTACATCCACCAATAACCCTCTCTGGGTGGTGTAAGCAATTTGGAACCACCCTGCACTGACAGAACAGCTCCAAATGTCCTCAGTGGAGAAAGCTTTTAGTCAACCACCGTTCACATTTTCACAAGGACAACTCAGAAAAAGCAGAAGGTGAATGTGCAAGAGAAATACATTTGTCAAAAACAACCACCAAAGATAATGGAAAAAAGCTCAGACTCCAAGTAATTGTTCTCAGAGCCTGCTCCTGACGCTGTAGCAATGAACTGTCTCCTGGAAGCACAATCACCTGAACTCAGCCGTGCAAGGAAAGTATGATGAGGAGTGTGCCAGCGAGGTCTGGGCAGCTCAGAGCCAATGGGGCTCCATTCTCACCAGTCACACTAGGTGAATAAAGACAATAGGGAAGGAGAAGGCCAAGCCAGGAGGTCCACAGTTACACAATATCAGGTCCCAGGCCTTGCAAAAACATAACCTTAGTGATACAGAGTAAGGAGCAGAGCAATTAGGGAAGTGTTCTGTGACCCTGGAGAAGGATTTCTTCTCCTTTGATCTCTCTGCAGATGCATGCCATTCCCAGCCTCATAAACCAAAGATTTACAATGAGGTTCACCCTGGAGCAGCTCTCACAGCAGATCTTCCTAACCACATTATGTTCTCTCTTAAACAGTGGAGGAAAAGCTTCCTTGAGTGCTGAGCAGCTCTCGTTTATCCACCAAACCCAAACAACATACAGCAAATTGCAGAAACGATGAAAGCAACAGCATTTACTGAGGGTTTACCTTTAAGAAGCCAATGCAATGTCCTCCCAGTTGATGTCAGTATCAGGAGTTCATAATACAAGCCTGTCTTTACCCCCTTCCTGGATGACTTGACCAATGGCTGTTTGGTTTTGTTGTTTCAGAAAACATTCCTTCTTACATAGCATTAACTGCTCAAAATCCTGCCACATCTTCATTTGCTTCATGTTTGCAGCGTGATTTTCACGGACAACTTTCTGCTTCTCTCGTAATTTCTGTTAAAGAGACAAAACTATCAGTTTCTGGGCTGGTTTTGTGCCACAGGAGCCGCTCACAAAGGCACCTTGGAGTGACAAACATTTTGATATGCTACTGAAATATCATTTTGTTCGTGTTGTTGACACTCTCTGCAAGTGATAAATGCATCAACACCTGGGACTTGGATCTTTGTGCACATTGACAAGTATTTCAGTGGTTTTAAACTAAATAATTGTCTTCTCTATCTGAGAAGTTATGCTAAAATCTGAGCCCATTTCCATACAGAGCTCTTGCACTGCAGCTGCAGCCTGCAATGGATTCATATCATAAAATGATGGAATGGTTCGTGTTGGAAGGGACCTTAAAGCTCCTCCAGCTCCAACCCCTGCCCCGGGCAAGGACCCCTTCCACTGGAGCAGCTGCTCCAAGCCCCTGTGTCCAACCTGGCCTTGAGCACTGCCAGGGATGGGGCAGCCACAGCTTCTCTGGGCACCCTGTGCCAGCGTCTCAGCACCCTCACAGGGAACAGCTTCTGCCCCATGGCAGGGGGTTGGAACTAGATGATCTTAAGGTCCTTTCCAACCCTTTCTGTGATTCTAATGTCTCCTGAACCTTCTCTTCTCCAGTATCATGACATTATACAAACAAAATCAATGCTTTACAATTAAACCCACTATTGATTATTAACAGTGGCAGCTCAAACCTGTACAAATTGCTCACAGGCTGACTCAGAAAAAGGAAACTAATAAAAGAAAGCTGTCTGGTGTGAGCTGGAAAGCCTAACCTCATCCATGCTCATCCGAGCTTCACGCAGGATTAAAAAGGGACAACTGCTTTTGTTTAACACTGCTGTGTTGATGATCCCTTGGCCTTTAATAACCATGATCAAGCTGACAGGCTTGAAATTTATTGTCTTCAACAGGTTGCTTTATATACAACATAAAATCTGAGCTGGCACAGTTCGTTATACCTCTGTTTCAGTTTCTTATCCAAATGGTTTTCAGGGAATGTGCTGTCACATTAAGCTGTTTGACTATCTTTTGCAAGTGGCTCATGCTACACTCTGCAGGAAATCAAGCCCTGAGCATGATCTCTTTTCAGGGTATTAGTTACCAATGCCAGCAGTAATGGAATTTCTTTGTAGGCTGCAACATGCTTTTTATAAAAGACTGACCACAGCCTTTGGGAATAAGCCCCACAAAAATATACACTGCACAATGTTGTTACAAGGTAAAAACCTCATTCTTACCTTCCCAAGGTTTTCTTGTTCCAGGATCATTCGTGTATACTGTTCCCTAGAGGAAAGATAATTTGATTATGATTTTCTTTGGTTCTGTGTAATAGGACAGAATAGTGATGCAGGCATGGAAAATGATAGAAGTATTGGGAGGTTCATAAATGAGAGAGGAGTCATGAAGAAACGTTTTTGTCTTTGGACAACATATCAATCCCCTGGCATCAGGATCCGATCTCTGATTCTCCCACTTGTGTGTTTGGGGTAAGTGATACTGGAGAAGATCTCTCACATTTTTGAAGCAGGGATGATCTGGGGAGACCTTATAGCAGGTGCAAACCATTCTATGATTGCTGATATATGAGATGTAGGTATATAGTTTTATCCTTCCAGCTTGAAGAAAACAGCAAGATCATTCAGATAAGATGTACTTGATCCCTTTCTGATAGTGCATTTATCCCAGTGATATTTGGAGGTCAGCCAGTGGCCTCGCTTGTACATGTGTCAATTTACAAGTTCACAGCCTTTAATTGCTGTGAATGTAGCATTGGAATGAGTGGGGAAATACAGGAATGAAGGGGAAAAGCATTTCACCCCAGGTGTGGGGTGCGATGGACCTGCTGCACATTCCTCACTTACAGAGAGCAGCCATCACATTTAGGTGCCTAAATATAGGCTTAGAAACATAACTGTTGACATTCATTATTACATATCTTGGCTGAACACCTTTGTCTGTAACAAGTGGCTGGATCACTTTGACACAGGCAAACTTGATACATGAAACCTGGCAACATATTATGTAAACCATAGCAGCAGGATTCAGGTACATTGCTACACGCTTATTTTAAAATGTGACAATAAAATTCACTGATTCACCTGAAATAAAAAGCTCAGGTGTTATATGTGGTGGGTAACAGGTAGCCTGACTGGCTGAGAGCTTGCTAGCAGAGTGAAAACTAACCCAGCTCATCTGAAGAGCCTTCCACATTGCTCAGGGAAGAAGAGCTTTGCCTAATCCTAATTTCCAGAAAGCAAACTCAGTCTTCATGACACCAGACTGGGAAGTTTGCTAGAGTGTGGTGAGCAGCCAAGCAGAACCAAAGCATCGTGTTTCTTCTGTTCCTTCCATTCTGTTCAGTACTCCAGGCTCCTGACTGGAGCCCTGGCCTTGCCTGCCATGCTCCCTGCAGAATGGATGTGCAAGGAATGAAGCTGGATCACTTTATGATCTCTCCCTCTCAGACAGCTCTAACCAGAACAAATCAGTGTCCTGAGGCTGCTCAGCTGATCCCTTCCAGCCCTCACCAAAGCAGAGATGGAAAGCCACACTGCACCTTAATTCCACTGGCACACAGCAGATGTTCACACGCATTTGGCCTCAAGAACACAGTTGTTATGGGTTTTTTTAATCAGAGTTTTCAAAGTAATCATCAGAAGATTGGATGTCTTTCCTCCTAAGTTTTTCTTTACTATTTATAATGATGACTGGAAAGAATGCAACTTAATAACTTCATCAACAAAGACACAACTTTCTATTTTTAGAGAGGAAAATTAACTTTTCACATTCCTAAAAAGTGACTCCACCAGACAGAGAGTTTATGTTCAATAAAGGGGGTCTGAATTAAGACATTTTTTGTTCAATACATTGTTAGGAAAGTGCTGTTCTATTTCTGGTTCATTTTTACTCCGTTTACATTCCAGTGTCTGCTGAAAATACACTCACATTGTAAAAGGATGTCTAGAAAAAATCTTATCGTCTTATTTGACATGCTGCAAATTGCTGCATTGAACTTCATTGTGAGTTGTTTAAATGTGACGGGTCTGTGACCTCCTACAGAAGGTCAGAAATGTGCATAGTCACTGTGTGAGGATGGTTTCCCCAGGGACACAGGGACAGTGGTAATGCTCCACTCACATTCTCCTCACCATACCTGGAATGACAGAGCTGGACTCACGCTTAGATCCAGCATTAGGCTTCCATGGCTCTTCTGGGTGAGAGCTCACACTGGGGATGGTCACTCCACAAGCACCAGAGTCAGAGCATTTCTTACGTAGTGTCTGTGCACAAGTGCAGAACCTCCCTTTACCCACAAGGCCATAAAAGGCTGGACCTGCATTTCCTCTCAGCCGTTTGGCTGAGCCGAGCTGCTTTTCATCCTGATGGATATTCACTCATCACTAAGATTTTTCTCACAATCACTTCTCTTTTCATACTTCTGCTTATTTTTGCTGTTTCATCGTCTTTCATGAGATAAATCTTTATTTCCTACAGCCTTCCATTACTTTGTGAGATAGAAGAAGAGGCTTCTTAGGCTCCATTCACATTCTATCTCCTCCTACCTTAACATCAGTAGTTCTGATTCTTTTCTTACTCTTATTTTTCCTGCATTGTTTACTGTCATATTTAAACATTTCCACACCTCAGATCCTTGGGGAAGGTCTCTGTGATGGATATTAAACTAATCCTTTACTTCCTTGAGGTCTCTGCCTCATATTCTAGAGCAGCAGGAGATTGTGGACCCCACAACAGAAGCTGTGGCAGCCCCATCCTTGGCAGTGCTCAAGGCCAGGCTGGACACAGGGACTTGGAGCAAGCTGCTCCAGTGGAAGGGGTTGGAGCAGGATGAGCTTTAAGGACCCTTCCAACCCAAACCAGTCTGGGATTCTGTGATGAGATACAGCTCCACTGGAGCCAGTGCAAGATGCATAAGGACAACATATAGTTAATGAAGGATCTGATGGAGAAAGACCTCATGTCTTCCTGAGGGAATCCCTGGAATTTCTCATTCAGTTCAACACAGTAATTTATTCTTCCATCTCTTTGGAGAAGTGGCAGACAACTGCTGGTTCTCTCTTCCTGTTGTGATGTCAGCACACTGGCAAGGCTGAAGCTTTCCAATGCAGTGCAGAATAACTCTCAATTACCTAATGGAGCAGTTCTCTCTTTGCTTTGCACTCAGTCATGTTTTTATCTTGTTTTGTGAATGGGACAATTTTGTGCAGCATTTTGGCACACTGTACAGAAGGCTGTGCAGGAGCCACAGCCATGACAGATGACACAGATCCCAAGCAGCAATCTGTCCCATCACTGACATACATATGCAGAAATCTAAGAAGAGGCCTTCACCAAGGGATTATATTGCTGTGGCTGTTTCAAGCCTAAATGATAAAGCAAACTGTAGGAACGCTGGTTGATGCACACTGTGAGATGGAGGGGAATGAGGCAGAGCTGATGTCCCCTCTGGACTGAACAAACATATTTAGCATTCAGTATAGAGTAAAAAACCATCTATATGACATGGTAACATTTAGACTTCTTAGCACAGATAATGAATCCAGAACCATTTCAATCTTTGGCAGGACTGCATCATTTAAAATAGAAAATGACATGGAAAAAAAAAATAAGCTATTCAGTTCATAACCTTTTGTGCTTCTCTCCCTACCAGGCAAGGAAAAGGGGTCCTGAAAAGGATGGAGCAAGTGTCTTCGATGGAGTAAATTTAATTGAATGCAAAGATGAAGGTGAGTGTGACAATGCAGTACAGTATTCATTCTACTTCCAGTCGGAACTACAAATAGGAGCAAACCAAAATGCATTTATGATGTACATACACAGTCCTGCACTCCTGTACCAGTGCTGGTGACAGCTCTTATACTGAAAAGACAAGGAGAAGATTTGCAAGTAATGGCCAGAACCTGAGGGGAGCAGGTAGTGGCTCTCCAAGAGGTGATAGACCTACTCCTGCATGCTGGAGTCTTGCAGGGGGAAACCTGGCAGAGGCATTATGTGTGGTAGAGCCACACTTCCTGCAGGGCTTCTCTGAGCTTGTGCCAACAGAGGCTGCAAGTTAAAACCACTATCTAGGGCCTATAATCTCCAGCAGGAAGGGAAAATCTTTTGGTATGCCTGGGAGAACTCTTAGGTTTACAGCAGTATATACTGGAATTCAAGATGCTTATTTTTAGATTATTATAGTGTTTCTAAATTTATCAGGTGAACTCCTCCAGTTCAAATGCCAGTGAGAAAATTCCAAACTTCAACCTTAGCTTATGAATATCCTTCGAGTTAACACAAAGGAAGGGCATTCATGCACTTACCGAAGGGCCTTTCGCCTCTCCTGTGGGTCTGAGGAGACATATGCCTTCATTTCTTCTTTAGCACGCTGCAGCTGTACTTCTAGATTCTAGAAAGAAAGAGGTAATTAAATATATATATATATAATAATTGTTATTTCACTTTACAATGAACAATTTGGACCCTCTTGTAATCTTACCCTTTTCATGCAGTTAATGTAATGGTAGTTGCTTTCTTCCTGAACACACTCCTCAAGAAGTCCTTTCACTTCCTGTGGTACAAGAATAAGATTTCAGAGCACATCAAAACTGAAGTCCACAGGAGATGCCCTGTGTTGCTCTATAAACTAGGAGAGACTGGGCAGAAACAGGAAGAATACTGAATAATTTCTCAGATGCTTATATAATTCAAGCTTTCCAAAAGTCCCTTTACAGTGAAAGGCAACACATTTGCAGTTTTGGTCACACTTAGAGATGCTAAATGATTGTTAATGGCTGTTTATTAATATGACTGACTTCCAGCAGACACCTCAAGTGCTGCCAAGACTCTTGTTCCTATAAGCACATCGTAAGTGCTAAATACAGTTGTGTATAAGCATTTCCTGGTACCCATCTGCAAAATGTATGTTAGAAGCTACAGATATGTTAATAGTATGCTAATTAGCAATCAGTAATTACACTGAGGAGTATAGAGACAGTGGGTTAGTCCTATCTCTAAATGGTCTACACAAAACCACCCCAGTAATTCAAAGGGAATTCTTGTACCCCAGGTCACACACTTTATCAATTCCAAAGCTGACTTTCAGATCATGAGCTGGAAAATGGGACTCTGCTGTTCAGCTGCAAGAGTTTGCTTGCACTACTCACGTCCAGCTTAATCAGGGGATGTGATTGTCATCATGTGTTAGAAAATGACTAAGATTTGTGTGCCAAGAAAAACAGCCTTGATTGCTATTGTAAAATAGTCCTTATGGAAGGTCTGCTTCATAGCAGGTTCATCTGTGGATTCTTTTATTTTGTTGGATTAAGCCATACAAAGGTACTTTAGTGCAGGAAAAGCATTACCTAGATGTCCACCCACTTTCAATGTATGCCTTTTTTATTACAACCCCTATTCCATATGTGGGCAAGGTCTTGAAAAATCAAGACCAGGCTCAATTCACAGGAGGTGATCTAGTGAGGTAAACCAGATTCGTATGAACATATGAACAGTGTCCCCACATTAAAGGGCTTCACTGGTTTAAGTGCCTCCCTTCCTTAAAGTGCTACAGCACAAGTATTCTATGGTGAAATTCTTTCCCAACAGGTTGTATTTAGGCCAGCAGGATTTCTGGGAGATGCACCTTGCTAATCAAAGCTGGATGTTGGTGGATGGACTTAAGTACCACCAGGTTCATTGGCTGCTGGAGACGTATGAGACTGTAGCCAGTCCACAGCAGCTTCAGGCATGATTTGTGTGGCTTTGGATCACCACTGACTCATTTCCACCCAAGATGATTTGTGCTTCCCATGTCCAGAGGGAAGCAGGGAAAATATTGTAACACAGAAAAGAACAGGTTGCACAGTGTTTATGAACATGCATAAGCGAGCCACCTCCTTACCTGTTCCAGTGCAGAGCGATTGCTCTCTAACCCTGCTGCACAGCTGTTGTATTGCATTTTCTTCTCATCACATTCTTGAGTTAATTCCTTATGTAAAAAGGGCAAAAGGAGACATAAAAGAACTCTTGAAGTGACTGACATGTGACATTCAGGCAGACAGAGCTGCTCTCAGTCTCACACATCATCCTCAGCGGCTGGCACACTGGCAGACACATAAACCCACCAGGCACATGGGTGTTATTCCACAGGGGGAAGCCACAAGGCTCCACATGCATGCTGGAAGCTCTGCTGAACATACCACAACAGGGCACATCTCCTCTTCACAGCCATAACTTTGATGTGCTAGGTTAGTAAGCAGTGTTTGCAAGAAGAAATGAAAAATAATCATAAAAATAGAGATTAAGAAAGGATTAGTGTATTTGCTACCCATGAAAAGCCACCTTTCCAGTTGTACACAACAATCCTGCAGTGGATTTCATTTGCTGACACTTTTCATAGAACCATTAAAAGGAATTCTTCTGGGAATTCAGTTGACAGAACTGGATTGCTCTATTCTACAGCAAGGAGCCAACTTACAGCAGCTGTGGACCTGAATGACTTCTGATCTTTCAGCTCTCTAAAACTTTGAAAACAAATGGATAAATCTGTTGCTCCCGCAGACTAATAAAGGACTTAGATCAATGACTTCAACTATCTGGATGAGAGATTTGCATCAGTTTCAAAAGGGGAGCATTAGTTGAGATCATTAGCTCAGAGATGCAGAAAAAGCTTTGAAACAAGTTGAAAAACTCACTTTGCTATAGTTTTGAACCCCAATTTTAAGATGTTCTCCTGGTGCAGTGGTTTGAGTTGCTCTAAGGGACAAAATCTTCAGCCTGATTTTGTGTCTGCACTGTCAGCTTTTATGAATCCCAGTCTTTAGCATGTCACCTATTGCAAATCATGGCTAACCCATTCTGCTATTTCCAGCTTGTCTTTGGAGTTATGTTCTTGTACAGCACTACAGAGATCCAGAAATGAGACTCATTTGGGATTCTGATTTTATTTACATAGTGTGAGAGAAGTGCTTCTACTAACCTGGCATTTTTGACGCAACTGCCTCAGTTCTTTGATGACAGGAGCTAGGCTTGCCTTCTTCTCTGACACCATGCTATTCAGGTTTCTAACCTGAGAGTGACAATAATATACAATAACAATAAAATACAGTAACAATATACAATAGTACTTTTATATAATAAGGAATGTGAAAAGAAAGAGAAGTAACCCAAAATATATAGAGAAAAATGCGTGATGAAGCCGGAATTATATAGAAGTTCAGGCCTAATTAACAAAGGGGGGAGCCCATCTTGCAGCAGGGTCATTACCACAGACAAGGAATTCTGCTCCCATTGTTTCAAGTGAGAACATCATAGAGAAACCATCACATAGGAGACATCCTATGTGCCAGACACCTGGAGACCTTAAGGAGTAGGGGAAGATGAAGACGTTGCATAGAGGTGGATGAAGAGAAAGGAAAAAATCCTTAAGAAAACAAACAAAAAAGGCTCTGCATAGGTTAAATAAACTTTGAAAATGCTAAACCAGAATCACTTTAAATGATTTATACTGAAGATTCAAATTTGATCCAGCTTTCTCTTTAAGAATCATTCTGTTTTAATTACTCCACTTCATTTTAAAAGCACCCTAATGATTTCAAAGAGTATCATTTTGCTTTTTGCTCTTTTGCCATATTTTCACATTAGAAATTCCAGTCCTGTCTTGCTTCTATGGCTATGTGGGAAGTTAAATTAAAACATGACAGAACTAAGGGCAATTGGAAATTGGCCTACAGAATAAAACCCAACAGATTTAGCTCTTAAACTTGGGTTTATATGTTTATATGCCAAGGAACCAGACACCCACATTGAGGAAATACAATAGCTTAAGTCAAAACTCACCATTTCAGACATGTTATCTAGTGTCTGGCCTTTCATTTCATCTATTTCACTTTTTACTGCCGATACTCTTTCCAGCTCCTCCTGCTTGTAACTATATCCAGAAATGCCTTTCTTGTCTTCAATAGCTTGCTGCAGACACAAAAAGTAAACACAGAATGTGAGTCCATCGAGTAATATGACAAATTCCTTCAGAAAGCCAAAATACTGTAAGAAATGGGAAAAGGGAAGTACTGTTGTCAGTTTAAAAGTGATGAATAATCTAACTGCCAGGAAAACCTCACTCTATCTAGTGCCTGTACAGCAGCATAATAACAACTGTCCTAACACTATTTGGTCATCCAATGCCCAATGAAATGAACAGGAAGTTTCCACAAGGTCAAGTGGGCTTTAAGTCAGGCTCTGAAGCTCAGTGTGTAAAATGCAGCTGTTAAATCTGAAGATGTAGCTAATTGTTTTTTAAACAACTGTCAAGCAAAACTAATTACTCATTACAGTTAACACTCATTACAGTAACACTAATACCAACTTACTAGCAAAGTCTAGCACTGCATCACCCAAGCTTTACATTTAATTATATGTTGATGTAATGCTCTTTAGCGATGCTTGCTCATTATTTTCTGCAATCTGAAAGTGAAGTGTTGATTTATGCATCCACAATTTGTTAAAAAGCAAAACATGCCTTCTAAAAAGTGCCATATCTCTCTGAACTCCAAGTCCATTATCCTCAAAAACCTTTTACAACCATCTGTTTAAGAAAAGATTTGTCTCTTTTCAGACTTTAATAGCAGTGGGTAATTTGACAAGGTGTTATGCCCAGGGCTAGAAGAAGATTTGATTCTATGGGGAAAGAGTGCACACTAGTCATCTGGTGGGCAGAACTTTATGGAGTCAAGGCTCTGTAGTTTTACTAACAGGTAGTTTAGGAAAGGTCAGACCTGAATGAGAACATACTGGTGAGCACATGCAGCCACTTCAGATAAAGGCTTTGCCTCTGCTGTGTTTTGCCTATGAGATGACCCTTGTGCACTAGTGATCCTGCTGCTAACAAATACTTCATCAGTGTTTATTCCCCTTTCTTCTAGTGAGCAGCAATCATGAGAACAAGCTCTGGTCCTACAGCAGATGGGGCTTCTTTCTACCCAGGTAGCAGTTCTGGTCTTAGTTTTAACCAAACAGTGAAAGCTATTGAAATAGCATGACATCATCCGCTGCATCTCTGCAAGTATCTCTCCAGAGCCTAGCCCATGTATTTTCATGCTTTCCATTTTCTTTTAATAAGGCAAATACTTTTATGTTTCAACATGCAAAATATGTACAGATAACAAACAGGACAGAAGATAAATAAAACCAAAGTGTTTGATAATAAGAATACCGGTATTGGAAGAAAACACTACAGCAGTGGCATTGCATTTGGGATGCATGTTTATTCCTTGAATGCTTCCAGTTGTGCATAGCAGAAATCCTTCTCCTGCTGTTCTGGCTAGAAAAGTCCAGTTTTACATTTTTCACTGACTGTGAAATGCATTTTCTTCTGAATATTTTGGGGTTAGAATGTTTCCTTCCTGCTGGCTCTGTTTTTAAAACACTATTCCAATATATTTTGCAGCAGTAACTTGAATCCTATTTCCTGCTGGTAATTTTCAAAGCCCTTACTATGTATGTGGATTCCAGGAACTAATTTAAGAATCCAAGCCTTGCTCTAACTGGCGTTAGTGAAGATCTACCATTGACTTTAAAAAGCAGGGTCAAGCCCCTCGGTCTAAAAAGAAACTGCAGGACAGTCGTGACTGCCTGTAAGAAACAGTTGCTGAACATAAAGTACAGCAGCTTCACATAGTCAACAGACAGAAATAAACTTTATACCCCAATGACTCTTTTACTAATGCCAGCAGGAGACCTGAGGACGATACCCATTAGAATCTAACAAAACAACATCCATGTTATTAGAGAGCTGTTCCCAGGGAAGGAAGGGTGTTGGACTGTGGGAGCAGTAAATGCCTGTATTACCAACTGCTGCTGAATAGCCTCGTGGCGCTGTTTGAGAAGTTCTTCTGTCCTCTGGAGGATACCATACTCAGCTGTAATTTCTGCTACTTCCAGTCTTTTCTTCTTATAAAATGTGTTCTTGCTCCGGAGCTTATTAACATAATGTTTCAACTGGGAAGAGAGAGACAGAAATATCATTTAACTTAAAGCAAAACAGAGCCTTATCACAAACTGTTGCTATCTAAAATAGAATTATCCTATCTGGACTGCATATTGAAGTGTTTAGAACAGAGACTGGAATTCAGGATTCCCAGGGTCCGTTTATTTTCAGCTCTGCATTTGCTCACTGAGGGAGATGAACAAAACCAGCTCTATTGCTTTCTGCATCTCAGCTCACCCATTTGCAATAGTGAGAGCCCTCTGTTCCACTCATCACAGTTTGACAGTTGGAAAAGTAATTACTCTTTGCAGAATGTTGTGAGAATCACAGATAATGAAGAAGTTGATGTAATAGTAATTTGCAGTGGTACCAGAGCACCAGATCAGCAGCACACAGCCCCAAAATGCTCTGCAGACCGAGAAACATGATAAGAAAGTGCAGAAAAATTGGAAGAGGGCCTGGGAAAGGACAACCTTTAAGTGGCAGTTCTCAATAGTCAGAATTTGTTGCTCTCTTTCCTTGACTCTTGCAGACCTAAATGATATGGTTGGCTGAGTTTTTCAAAACAGGAAAAGAAAAGCAGAGTCCTTGCACAGAAGCAGTGAAATGCACTGTCCATGTCACTCAAAAAGTCATGGAGAATTTAGATTTTTATTAAAGAACAAGTAAAACAGCCTTACAGGTCAACACCTTAGCTAATTTACACCTGAATCGTGTGTGCTCCAGTTCTAACACCTATGAAATATCAGGTGTTGAAACAAACATGCAGTATTTTTCTTTGCCTTAATGTTTTCCATCTGTCAGACAGGCTTAGCTCTTCTATGTTATGTGAGAGCTACGAGACAAATGATAGTCACAACTAAAAACTGCATTTAAATCCAGAGGTAGAAAGTAAATAAACTGATTAAAGTCAATGATGTAAGCAAAGGTTTCAGAAAGTTCCTCGATGAGGAGGGGTTCCATGTGTGCAGTGTGAGCATAGAACAGGTGGCCCTACAGAGAGAACAGGACTCCCTCTACCACTGATACAAGTTTAAAACACAAACATAAAGGACTTGGGGTTTGAAATGTATATCTTTTCTTTGTGCAAAATGATGCCTCTCCTTTCCAAAGACTAAATCCAACAAACCGGTGTGACCACAGCCCAAGAACCCCCAGAGTAACTGTATGTTCTATAAAAAGTGTCCTGGGCACAATGCCCAAAATGAAATCAACCCTGTTCATCTGCCATCCTGTGCGATATCTAGGCCAAAGCTGCTTCTCTCTTGCTATGCTCCAGAACTATTTTTAAAGCCAAAAGCTATAAACGTTTTTGGTGAAAGAACAAACCCACAAATTACTCAATGTGCTCTATGCAGATTGGACTATGCGTGGCTTTGGAACACCGGTTTACATTGTGTGTACAACCTAGGACAAGGGTAGACAAGGTCACCGAAGCCACAGCACTGCACAGTGGAGGCAGCCCTGTTACTGTCAGCCTGGCTCTGTTAGATGATTGGTACCCTGAATAGAGTATTACCAGAATTAAGTCTTTTTCATAGCAATTCTGTTTCATATCCTCTTAGTTAACACAAAAGACACTTCTTTATTAATTGCTTAGACAATACCAAGTTTTCTGTGATTTTCAAGAGTACAAAAGTATAAGTAGAACATCTCCAACTAACTGAGGAAAACTCAAGTGAAGCACAGTCTTGATCGAGTAGTTCCTGAGACATTTCATTTGACCAGTGGAATATAGTAAAGAATGATGTAAAAGATTAAACTTACTTAAGACGTGACCACATTCAGCTATCAAATCTCAATGGTTTAGCTCAGGATGAAAAGCCAACTATTATTCTCTTCACTTCTAGAGCTACTTTTAAGGTCTTGAAAATAGCTCGAGTGGGAGGTTGAGTATTTGCATATTCAATATTCAAAGCATAATGTATTTTACAATGGAAGTCAAAGGATCTTGTTGATTAAAGAACTGGTTCTACCAATGTTCTATTATTAGTTGATTAAGTTAGGACTATATCATTAAAATTTCATCCAAAATGAACTACAAGTTGCTCACATTGACAAGAAAAACCTATTCATTTAGAGGATGCTGTCTATCTTTCAGCACAATCTCTGGCTTTTTAAAAGCAACCTCAGCCTCTCACACAGCTTTTATTGCAGCAAATGAGACAAAACAAGGTATAAACAACGATAATATCTGTAGCCTCCACCTCCTCCAAAGGTTCAGCCCCTCAAAATCTCGCTAACTGAAGGCTTTATATCAAAGGCCAAAATCAGAGGTGGAGTTATTAGATTGGGATCCATTTAAGTCAGCTGCTTGTAGGGATCTTATGGCAAAAGTGGGTTTCTTCAGCCTAAAAGCAGAGAATCATTCTGTAGGTTTCCAAACAATAAACATAAGCTGCTTCTAAAACACCAGTGCTTTCATCTGCATAAGCATTACTTCGGAAGCTTTGCACATTTCCTGCTTCCATCTATATGTAAATGAAAACCCAAGCCCCTAAAGTGCTATAAAACATTGTACTTTGCTGTGGTAAAAGGTCTGTTAAATAATTTGCACAGCTCACAGCAGAATAACACTGTTCAGCCATATCACTTTACAGTTAACCAAAAGGAATCTGTTTTCCAGCAGCAGCAGCATTTTCCCATAGACCAGGTCAACTTCTTCCTGCGCAGATACTCGGCAGCAGGCTCAACCTACAGAATTCCCATGGATCAGCCAGTGCCCACAGTGAGGCACCATTCAAGGCCATGTCATAGAAAGCGTTTCTTTCTCAAGCAACTTAACACAAATAGTTATTTAAGCTTCAAAGATTCCATGACTGGACAAGAACCAAATGCTGGCACTGAGTTAGCAGTCAGAGTAAACAAGGCTGAAGCCCCATGTTTGCTAGTCAGGTCAGAGCCCCCGCTATAGGAAAGCTATCCAAATGAAAGCAAGGAAGGATTATGCTTTTTCACTCGGCTATTTTTATGGATCACTGGAACATAACAAGTGTGGAATCTAGATTATGAAACAGAGTGAATGAAAACAGGGCTTTGGTCTCTTTTACAATGCCCTGCAGTATGCAGGTATCTTGCATCCCTGTATTATGTTCTGTTATTATCTAAAGGATCCAGCAAGCACTAGCACTTTGTGCTTCATCACTTATTACAACCCAAAAGAGATTGCTGTCAAGTTGTTGCAAAATCATTAAGTTTTATGACAATTCTAAATACAACAAGATGGAACCACAGCTATTGAAATGGCTTCTCCAGGACCATACAGCAGGAACAAACATAAGCATGTTGACCACATGCATCAGTGCGTTGCTGAGCTGGGATCAAAGCCCCGCTTCTCCAATGCCTGGTTTTATGCCTTCACTATAAGCCCATCATATTGTCACCTTAAACATTTGCCCCATGTTTTCACATGGTTCTTATTCCAAGATTATCATTAAAGGAGAAAATGGATAAGCTTATTTTCAGAAAAGACCAAATCCCAGATTAATCCCTTGCTTGCAAGGCACATCTTTAAAAAGAGTATTTTCTGGATCACTGTATCAATTTGATTGTGTTATAGTAATCAAAATATTCTTCATACAAAAGTACTTCAGAAAGTAAAGTATTAATAAAAAAAACCCCGATCTGTCTGAAATACATAATCTAAACAAGGTTCCAAATCAAGTTTTGTTAATGAAATTACTTGCACAAGCCCAGTAAGTGCAGAAAATCTCTATTTTTATGAAGACTTGAGGAACAGATGTTTTAATTTTCTAGCTAGACCAATTAAGAGGTACAAACTGTCCAAAGTGTTCAAATTCAGGCAGGAAAAGTTCCTGATCATAACACATTTTCAGCATTTTTTCCTAAGAGGCTCTAAATTTAAGCAACTGTTGGCTATAGCTAATAACTCCTAGAATATAAAGATAGGCGCAGTATTACCTCAATCCATTAAAATGAAAGTATCCCACAGCCTGCTTATTGGCCAGCTCAATCAGGCAAATTCTTCATTAGCATTAAGTAGGGTATCTCTCCTAGGAGAGCTTGCTTCTAGTCAGGAAGGAGATATTAAAGTTGCCATCACTAATAATTTGGATCAATCAGAATCCTTATAATGAAAACCCATCCTTAGTTATCACTGAAAATGCACAGCTCAATAAGATGGATGATTTATTCATGCCAGTGGGTGCTGAACGAGCATTCAGTTCAGTACAGATTCGTCTGAATCACTGCATACATTTGGCTTAAATGATGGTTAACTTCTTACAGCAAAAAGCTTCTGGCTTCTGTAAGAACCCTACAGTTTTGCCACTGTTGTTCTCACACCCTGATTACCAGCTACTCTCCTATTTGCGTGTGGAAAGAGCCTTTGATAGACAGAATATAACTGGACCTAGAACCATAGTGAAAAGTTAAGAGAAAGACAGCAAATGCATAAGGTAACATCCCTGGGTCCTGGCTTAAACTGTTTAACATTCAAATTGGGAGCTCCTTTACAGCTACTTTCTTAAAATCCCACCCACCTAATTTGGAGCCTGGTAACTTGTTTGGATGGATTCAGACAGACCTGACAGTTTGAGAGGAAAAGTGGCAAGATTTATGGTCCAAAACTGTTTGTTTGCAAAGTGAAACCCTTTTTAGATTGTTTTACCAGGAGGCAGGTAGGCATGGATGAGAAAATTAAACTCCTTATGTAAATGAATGTGCAAACCTCACGTATCTTAACAACCTGATAGGATTTTCCATGCTGCACTCTCAAAAGCGCATTCATTTCAACTACTGTAGCGAAGCACCGTGATGGCACTGCTGTTCTGATGCCTTGGGAAAGACTAGGTCCTTGGGGCCCTATGCTGAGCTCTGAAAAGCACAATGCATTGTGTAAAGAGCTAAAAATACCCCAGCTTTACCTAGGATCACTTGTAATTGAACCATCTAGCCTTCTAAGTGTCAACATTTGATTCCCTAATTTTCAGGATCTGACAGCTGCAGCGAGGAACCTGCCAACTCTACCCCGTGCTCATTGTGCTTTGTTTGAAGTACTTGAAAAGATTCTGTAATCCCTGAAACAGACAATTTATTCCTGCTTTTTTGTGTGCTTGATGTAAATGAGTTGGTTATTCCCTGCTGTTTCCTCTAAGTTCTATCTAGGTGTAGAGCCTCTCCAATGCTGTAACATTCCTTTTTACAATTACAGAATAAAGGAGAACGCCAGCACCTGAAAACATGAGCCAGGATTGACCTTTTGAGGTCTTCTTAGCACTTCAGTCACCAAGTGGAGATCCAAATAGTGGGATCCAAACACCAGCACAAGCTGGGAAGGCACCATTTCTTTGATTGCCAAGTCTTGTGAGTGCCATGATGTAAGAGGATACAGCAAAGTGAGACAGAGGGAAGATGAGAAATATTGGGAATGGGAGAAAAATAGTGCTTTGATTAAACTGTAGCATTCAGATAGGTAAAACATGGCAGGATTAAAAGCCCATTTTAAACCTAAGACAGCAAAGCTATTTGTTAAAACCCCTGCTTTCTTCCTTTTTGAAACTGGAGGAACTAAATGTAAAATGTGTGTGACTGCAAAGAGAAAGCCTAAGGAAGCTTTTGGCTGTCTGAGAGTGCAAAGCGAAGGTTGAATGTACAACCCCTTTCTGTCCCCATCAAACACGTGTATTGAAGCAGTGACTCACCACTACATTAATCAAGATCTCCTTCTGCATTGGCTCAAAGCTGGAGTAACAAAGCACTGAACCAGAAAACACAAATCTAAAGGCATAACATACCAGAAATGTACCTATAGCAAAAGGTTGTCTGGTGAACTGATGAGAGAGAACCTGTTCACTTCACTTTTGCTTCCATGCCAACTTATTTGTCTCATTTATCAGTGGTGTCTTCTCGAAACCTAGGCTGAAGCAGGACTGTATCTGTAAGATGCATTTGCAATGTAATTAATGTACTTTAAGGAGATACAAAAAGTACAGTACCAAGGTCCTTCACAGCATTTTTGGCAGCAGATACTTATGAAATAATTAAATACCACTATCTCCATTTTCCAGATGAGGAAACTGTGACCTTTGCAAAAGAGGTGATCAAGATAAACAAGAATTCAAACCCTTCCCTAGTTTTTAGCCATAGGAAACACTTTTTCATGCTTTATACTGCTGCCTGTTAGTACCACTGCAGTTTACCTAATGATATCATGATCAAGACATGGATTGTACAGTAATGCCTTCCTTGGGCCAGTATCAGAAAGGATTTTACAAACCAGGAAATGCTTCTAATGAAAAGACAAACACTTCTTAGTTTAAAGCTGATGGTTTGGCCCAAACTGCTCTCATTTGTTTCTCCTCAAAAAAGAAGACTTGAAAGATTTAAGAAGTCAAAAGCAGAACACATTTGAGCAAAAGAAAGGCAGATTATGTTCAAAACAGGTCTTTTTTTCTGTCTTGAGCCTCATGTCAGACACTTAAATTTTTATTACAAAGCCTCTTATAAGGTTCCTTCTCAGGAGGTTTCCCTCCTGCCCTGTTCTCCTTGAATTTCTATGGATCAGAGTTTGCTCTCCTTCTCAAGAACAGGCACAACACTAATTATTTCTGCACATGCATTATCTGTGCATGTGTAGATAATGTAAAACATATGCTGCTCTCTTGGTAATGCATTCTTGTTGATCTATTAAATACTTCTTTCCCATCACGTCATGAAACACAGACTGTCTGCTTTCTGGCTTTACTTTTCACTTAAAAAGTTGTCAAGGACCCTAACAACATGGCCCCATGGGCTCAAAACCTTGTAGTGGAGAGGAATCTAACACAGAGGTCTTATTATTGCTTGGAACACCCTTAGAATATGTATAGTGTATCATGGTCAGAGAAATCAGCATCTCAGTTGTTCAGTGTCTGTGCCATAACTTCCACCTGTAGCTTTCATCTTCATGTACAGAAGAGGAGAAAGACAAGAGGCACGAGTGAAATATGCATGGGTTCCATACCACACAGAAGCTTGGTGTACGGGTGTACACATACACATTTCCACACTTGCTTTACTCTTTAAAACTCCTTTAAAAGAAAACTGATGTTTGTGGAGCGGGCATGTCCTATGGGATTAGGAAGGGAGTTCCTGCTACAAAAGGCGTTCCCTGGTTTGAGTAGTATGTAAAAAAAGCACAGAAACAGGCAAAGAGAAAGAAAGCAGAGTGTTACTCTTGATAAATGGCAGTGCTAATGAAGGCAATACAGGAGGGCATGAGAAGATAATTAAGTCAAAGAATGATGCAGCTAAAATATTCCTTGCTCTAGTGAGTCTTCCTGGAAGTACACTTAACAGGCTTTATCCAAACAGAGAAAAACTACTGTTGTCAGGAAAGTCAATTCATTTTCCTGACAAACCAGTACCCAGCTGCAGCAGCTGGATTCCCTGCAAACTTCTGAAGAAGAAAAAGCTGCTTTGTTAAGTACAGCTTCAAATATGACTTGCCTGAGCTACAGTGTCTGCTTGTTGGAGGATGTACTGCAGCTGAGCTTCAGGAGGGTCTGGGGAAATTTAACTCAAAACTACAACAGGATTAACTGCATTTCTGATATTACTGGTATTATGCTTTATGATCAGACATCATATAGGGAATGGACAGTAAAGCAGATTTTTATTGCACACCAAGTAATAAAATTAATCAATGTTACTCCTCTCTTGAGCTCCTAATCAGCGAGTCATTAACTTCTGTAGTTAGTTATTTGCCATCACACCCTTGTGATATTGATGTTATTCTGATCCAGAGTCTGGAATATCAAGACAGCCAACATTAAATCCTCATATACCTTGCAATCTATTAGGTACAATGTGAGGAATTTAAATTAGAATTTGAAAATGGCTACAACTCAAGTACTGTTGCAGTATAAATAGTGGGAGGCATTTAAAAGCATTGGATAGCACCTGTATTATCTGTACTTCAAAACCCAAGTCTTCAAATATGATCATTTTGGACTTTGAGCATTAGAAAACCCAGAGGCCAATGCATTGCAATGCTGAGGCCATGTAGTTTGACAGGATACTATAAAGGTGGATAGGATACTGTAGGAGCAGTCATTGCAATGTAAAGTTAAAAGAAAATGGTGAGTTAACAAAAACTGATCCATCTCTCAAAGACTTCCTCTTCCTTATATCCCCTGTTACAGTGCATACCTCATCCCCTTTCAGAACTTCAGAGCCTTCCAACTCATGGGCCTGGCTGGTCTTCTGCTGCATCTGCTTTTCAACACTGGACAGCTCTTCCTTAGCAGCCTGAAGTTCCTCGGCCTTGGCTTCCTTCTTCCGGGACATTATAGATGCCTGCGTGATCATTAAAAATGCATATGGACGAGTAAAGTAAAAACTGCCTTCCTTCAGCATTAGTAAAATGTAATCCATTACATTTCAGGCACTGCACCACTGAAACCACATTTTAACTGTCAGAAACTGTTTTTCATTAAGAAATGTGAGCATGTTTCACTGCAGAGAAGAAAGCATTGATTATTCATTAGATACAGTGGGTTAAACCGCAGCTCCTCTGAAGTTGATTGCAGGCTCCCAACTTCCTTCAGTGTGGCTGAGATCCCAAACACACCCTTTTTCACAAGTTCGTGTTGATAGATTTTAGATTTCCATTTCTTCACCTCATTTTTTCCATTTTCATTGAAGGAAAGGTGGGCATTTTAGCTGCTTCATTTCTTCTACTTAGTCCCTTTCTGCACATATGTAAGATGCACCAACATGGCTTAACTGGAAAGTTATCCAAGATTTCACAAATGTCATAATACAGATTTTTATAACTCCAACCTACTCCAACCTACAGAAATATGTTATCCTAACAGCAGATCTGAGCCACTAAATCTTGGCAAATAGCTGGAAGACAATGAATAAAGCAATACAGTACAGAAATAGTGTAGATTACAGATTATTCCTCTTTTTGAGTCTAGAAGATGAAGCATTTAAAAACCAGTATTTTACACAAGACAATATTTCATAGTACCTAAGATTTGACCAGAAGCTGATGGATTTTGGAGCATAAGTGTACTTTTGTTCAATAAAAAGAAGAAAAAAAGGCATTGTTATTGACACAACAGATTAATTTTGATGCATGTGCAGGAATTGGGAGGCATGGATGGTTTCTTCATACAAAAGGGAAAACTTACAAAGAAATGAAGCAAAATACACAGCAGCTTTCTTCCACTAGGTGAAAAGAACCAGCTTTATGTCTAAAACTACACCTATCAGAGTTCTGCTGGGGCAGGATCTCGGCTCTTTGCTTCACGAGGTATCTGCAGTGACAAACTGTGAAACATATATGATCACTGTGTGAAACAGAAGCCAGTCCCTCGCAGAACAAAGCAAAGACCACCACATGCTTTCAACTCACAGCAGCAACCTCAACTCCTGCAGTGGTTCCTCCACTGAACACAATTATATCCCGAGCCTGCTGGTCCTGCTACCAGCACATTATGTGGCAGCTTTTCTTTTGGGAAGAGCATCTCTTATAGAACAAAACGGTGCATTTCCTATTGCATATGTGACTGAACTGCAGGATGCATTTTATCACTATTTTTTTCCTCCCACTGATCCATTTTATTTCAGCCTTTTTATTTTTTGAACCATCACCATAAGCATCATCATGAAAATCGTCATTAAAATTAGCAGTGGTACAGGCTGCCTGGAAAAGAAACCACATTTCTGTGTAAGCTCTGAAAATCTCAGAGTTCATAAATCCATTTTAGAACTTGTGAATTTACTCAGACTAGACCAGACAGCCTATTTTATAGAAAGCCTATTTTATAGCCTCAGGATGAATAAAAAGAAATCAAAGGATACCTTCTTAATAGATGCAACAGGAAAAATAGCATGTGGTCAAACACAAGCAAGGGGTACAACTGAAAGCAAGCCTTGCCTCCAGGGCTGGCTGCAGCCATCAGCCCACATGCTGCCTCTTAAGAATCTGTCCACAGCTGGAGCTTTACCAAAATAGCTCCTCCAAAATGATGCTTCCAGAATTCCTGGGATGCAGCTGAAGGGCAACACCTAACAGCAGAAGGACAGCAGTCGATATGAACTCACTAACGTGCCTGAAAGCAAGTGTCTGACTCAACTCTTAACATACATATGTTCAACAGCTATTTATTTGCTTTTTGTCCTCCCTTATTATGCATTTCACTAATTTATGCTAAATAAAGACAAAAATCAGGACGTAAAACAATCTGGGACTGAAATTGCTGCACTGCTTCTGCTTAACAAATGCTTTGTCCCTTACCTGTTGGCGGTACATGGACAATTTGCTATTAGCTGGCTCATACTTCACCATTCTTTTCTCAATAAGCTGATTCATTTGTGCATTTACTTCATTTATCTGCAAAACAGAGCAGAAAACTAAGGAAATGAAGCTTTATTTCTTTGTCTTCTCCCAAGAATTAAATGCTTTGCAAACCAGATTTTCAATCCAGCTAGTTCCATTTTTAAAACAGAGAAACAAACCCAAAAACCTCAGTGAGTCATTAAGCACTGGCCAGGAAGAGGCTATGGTTTTGCACTTCCAGTTCTGTGCCTTTATGATAAGGCAGAAGCATGACATTGGCCCTGAAAATGAAATAAACTGGTGTACAGGGAGAGCAAATGCAAAGGAATTGGTAGAGATGGAAAAAAGACTCATATTGTGACACACTGTATGAAAACTGTAATTTTATCAATATTAACTAACATTCCTTTTCATTCAACCATTTATCACAAGTTTAAAGGGGAGTGAGCAAAGACTAAGTTATACCAAATTCATCAATACTTTGAAGAGTTGCAGACCATCATATCCCAGCTCTATTGTACCTTCTTTCTACTGCTGCAAAATGCAGTTTCTCCATAGTCTCTTTGCTGGTCCACAGTCTCAAACTGTTGATGTTCATTCTAGCTGAAGCTTTAGAGCCCACTGCACCTGTAAATCACAGCTACACCAGTGTACTGATTCCAGCTCTTCCAGTCCTGACTTAATGCTACCCTGGGACTCTCACCAGCCATGGAAACTGCAGCCCTAGCAACCTTCCTTTAATTCTCTGCTAACTAGATGAGTGCTGATAAGCAGTGTAAATATGTGCTGAAATCCAATAATGTCAAATCGTACCGCAGGTAGCACTGGGCATTCCCCAGACATTTCCATGAGCAATATTCATGCACTTTCAAACCTAAGTCTTTCAAACAAAGTGCTCCATAGGACTAAAAATACTCCACCACCTGTGAATTCTATTCCTTTACAAAAGCTATTAGTGGTAGAAGAGGCCTGAATTTGAAGATGGCATAAGAATTCCCTTGTGTGGATAAATTCCTGGTTTATATGTTAGAAAATGCAGGACTGTGGCATGCTCAGCGCAATCCAGTTCCTTTTTAAGGCACTGAGAAAACAGAAGGTTGACTTTTAAAAAAAGAAATGCTGTCTAAGGCCATGCTGTGATAACAGCCAAGTAGATGACATTATCTATTTTGGGTTTATTATCTATTAAGAAGAGCATACTTCCAAAATATAACAAATTAAAAGGTGACCTCATGGAGAAAGAGGGGAAAAAAAAACAACTTTGAATCTTTTTACAATATTGCCCAAAATATTGTAAAAAACCCCAACAATAGTCTTGGAAAGGAAAGTGCAAACCCAGGCTTCAAGTGTAGCTGAAAGAAATAACTGCAACCACAAACACTGTTGTGATTAGAAAACATGCCCGAGGAAAGCAGAGGCTAAACCACAGAGCTGGTTTATTATTTCAGACCTCATCTACCATTTAATAATGCTGCATCCTTAAAAGTCAAATGATCAGGATCTAAAATAGCATTAGGCTGTCAGTGACTTTACTTTTGTCAAAAGTAGTCTTAACCTTAAAATAGGATGTATTCCTGATGACACTTGACTGCTGATTCTCCTCTGATCCAAGAAACCTGTGGACATTTCTTGCATTACTTTGGCATGCTCTGTGTGTGAATGGACAGGCTACTGTGAAGTTGATCACTTGCTTCAAGACAAAAGAAGGATGGTGAATGGCAGCCCTCACACCCATGGGTAAATCATTCTGTGATCCATTACAAATACTCTGTTTCCTCATTTTCTATATTTCACAGCAGAGCCTGAGTTGGAGATCCCAGGGATAATAAAAACCAGCTGGTAAAAGAAGCTGACAGTGAGACTGAACAGTCTCATAGCTAGTACTATGTAGGACTAGTCTTCATACCCTAGCTAATACAGTTGTAAATCTTCATCAGCATCAGTAGAAATACTAATAATTAACGTTCATATAAATTCTTCTAGAATATAATGTTACTTGTTTTATCTTCCATTTAGGATCATGCAAATATGAAAACTTCATTGAATGAAAGAAATGGACTTCCGTGGCAACAAATACCTCTGCACATTGTGGATATACACTACAAATAAGGACTATTGCTCATTCTAACACCATTTGTTTCTAACATCTGAAAAAATCTGGAAAGGTAAATTAAGTATTTGATTCCAAAATTTCCTTTGGGCTTCCCAACTAAACCAACCTATTCCAAACACTAAGGACTTCTGAGCCACTGCACTTTAAAACACAATATTGTGTAGATGTATCACCCTGAGAACATTGTTCACCACTCCATAAACGCTCTCTATATGCTGCTGTAAACTCCCTTGATACCAGTGAGAGTTTAAACCAAGTGAAATCTGAAGAGAATGAAAATGAAATCTTTAGTGCTAATGTAACACCTCTGCTCATACCACAGGAAATTGCTAACACGATTTTCTAAACAGCATTTAAGGACATGGTTGGTTTGGGGCTGGTTTGGGGCTTGTTTTCTTGTTTGTTTTGTGGGTATTTTTAGAAACTTGCCTGGGAGCTTGCATTTAGTAATTAACACATCTTCTGGTTTACAACTGAAGGGATGTTCCTTTGGGAGTTAGACATTTTCTCAAGGATATAAAGTAGTGTACAAGAACCTTAGACTATGCTACGGAATACAAATTAAGCGTGGCCTTGGTTAGCTTACCTTGCTTTCAAGTACACTGAGATCAGATTGACTCATAGCTGGCTCTGCAGCCACCTTTTGTAAGATACATGTTGAATTCTTCTTACTTTCCAGCTCTCTAGGTAATTTTTCAGTAACCAGGTATGTATTGAAATTTATCTCCTCTTCCAGTTTCTTCATTAAACCTTAAAAGCAAATTAAATCAGTGTGTCTATAAAAGTAACATAGCAGATAATTAAGTCTGATTTTACCAATACTTTAAGTATTTAGTAGCAGATTATGATAACAACAGCATAACACTTGAATATTCTTTCCAGTGCTCAAAGAAACAGATTTAGGTTTTTGATTTAGATTTTTTATCTGGATGTTAAATAATATAAGTATTATTATCCATCTGTATCTCCAGCATACACCTATTAACTCCTTGACACAATCTTTTCATCAACAAACAAGGAAATCCCTTCTTACATGAAATTCCAGCTGAATCAGATGCAAAATTCAACACGCAGCACTGACACAGAAAGCCATTAACCTGATGTGCACCTTACACACATCAACACACTGGATTCTGTGTTACTTGTGTTGTGGATTACATTCTTCTGAAACCTTCAAAGTGAAGAGCTAGACTCTGGTTGCTTATGCAGAGGCTGATGAGGGGCAGTAAAGCATATCACAGCTATGCTGTACCCCATAGAACTTCCCTGGCTGGACCAGGGCAGGAGTGTGCATCCTGAAGCTGGTGCTACTCACAGATTACAGAGTTCATTGTTTCATGTGAATTACTTCATCTATAGACAGAAATTATCTCAGGGTGAATCCTTTATCTGTACAAAGATCTTAATTTGGCCTAGCTCATGTATAGACTTAGTATATCCTTGGAAAGTCTCCCTGAAAATAAAACTTCATTTCAATCTGGCATCTAAAAAGCCCTTAAAATGAGCAGAATTTAATGTATGCCTACTTTAAGGGTCTTTTGCATTGCTGGAACACTTATAAATTGCCTCTCTGTAAATAGCACACTATTTTTTTCTTGCAAGAACAAGCATTCACTTTCAGGACAGGATAGAGACTATGAATGCTGAAAATAACAATAAAATAGAAAAACCAAGAAGGAATTCCTGAGTAGTGATATAAAAAAAATCTGCTGAGAAAAGCAACTCCATTTGTAAGTCTTGCTCTACACAAGCCTGGTGCATACTGCATGTTACCATGCTTAGGATGACTTGGCTCTTACCAGGTCATTTAGCCTTCTTAGCAGATAAATACAGGTACCTACAGTTAAGAACAATACACAGCTAAGAAAAAAATGCAACAGAGATGGAAAAGGAGGTAGGTGAAAGCAGAACTTGTGGTTCTCAGGCTGAAGAGCCTGCTGACCACATCCCTGACTGACAAAAGGAGGAGGTCAGAGCAAAGTGAAATAGAAGCCTAGGAAAATGTGCCCCCAGGGCTTCTAGATCCTCCTCACCCTCTGCTCCCAGCTCAGACTGAAAGGGAAGCTACTGGGTTTAGCTGCCAGAGGGGAAATAAGCCATTAGCTCTTGAGAAAGCCTCAAGAACTAGAAGAAAACAGACCCTAGGGTTGCTAACAAAGTCAGGTCAACATAAACTAAACAACTAACTAGGAGTGGGAATTCCTCTTTTCCAGCAGTTTAGTTTGTTGATTTCTGTTTATGAAAAGCAACACTGCCACAGGACCCTTTCCCCTTTGTGGAAAAGTCATTTATCTTGTGCAAAACAAACAGCATTGATACTGGTGTCAGAATGGGTTAACAGAATGGGTATGCAAAAGCCATTGTGTACATGGCACTACAGCTATACCCTGAGAAACACACCTGGACTCACTGAGATTTCCCACTTCTTTCTTCCACAAGAACTTGATTCCAGTCTTCCTCAGCCCACGACAGAGCTGGGCAGGAGGGACCACATTTTAATGTCTCACTAGAGATCTACCACCTCTGCAAACGTGGCAAAGCTTCCCACGTATGCTGTGAGCAGAATTACACCTCAGAACTGACTAGAAACACAGTTTGATATTTAAAACCAAGACCTTTGGTGTTGAAACCAAAGTGATATCAGTTTCATTATGCTGATATTAAATATTAATATTTTAATCAAACTGATTTCTTGCTTTCCTCTTAGTAGCAAAAGAAAGCTGCATCTACAGCCTATACTTTATTTCTTCCACCTCTCCAGTTTCCTTATAGAACTGTACATGCCTCTGTGATTTATTGTAGATATGACACTCAGGAAACAGCCACGCCTGAACAACTGCTTTCATGAGAGTGGGGACATATGCCTCCACAGGGTATAGCCTTGATCACTATCTAGATCCGTTTCTCAGATACCTCTGAGCTACTACCAACTCCTTTTACACACTGCATCACGCTTACTCTTGACGGCTCAGCAAGCAATGAAGCGAGTTGAGACTTGACAACTTCATGGGGAAAGACATGATGATGTCAACATCCCTCATGACTAATGTAGTTTCTTTCCTAACTACTCCGGATATATTTTCCATCCTATACAATTCAACATAACACAGGGAGAAGTAACTACCCGAGAGCTACGTTTGCTGCTTAACAGAACCTTAAAAAACAAAACGTAGGGCAGGTTTTGGTTTAATCTTTTTCTCATTGAAAAACATTCTTGTTTCAAATTCCCAGGCTGGAGGAAAGAAAAGCAAGCATGCTTTAAATCTTTCCATTACACATATAAATTCTGTTTTTAATGTTTCAACATTGACTTATGGTTACAAAATCCACATACGTAAGCTGCACAGAAAGCCTGGCTCTGTGCCCTAAGGTTATTTTAGCAAGGTTCTGCCAACCAAGTATTTACATGTGGAGAGCTACTTAGAGCAACTCATGTTTTCCATTCAGATTTTTTTGTTATTCTTACAAAGAGAGGGATGGGAGAGGAGTTTCTTCATGCTTGCTCAGTCATGTAGAAAAGAGGCAATTTTCTGTGCATAATTCTGCTAATTGATCTAAAAACCATTCTATGAAAACTTGATGCACTTCTTTTCCCTCTTCAGGCTACCAATTGTGTGCATCCTGTCTCAAAACTATCTGCAGCAATAACTGATTTTAAACCAAGAAAAAAGGGGACAGTGCAAGAAGAGCACTCATTTCATAGACTACCTGGCAACACTTTGTTTAAGACCACATAGGAAGGCGTGTTTAGAACAAACTTCCACATGCCATTCACTTCCATCAGAGCCTTCCCTTCCCTTTCTGCAACCACCCTCACTAAGAGAGTATGTAAATTATTCCCTCCACAGCTTCCAATATTTAGCTGAAGGAAACTGGAAGTGATATCAGAGGCCTGGCACATGCAAACAGTGACAGATTATGATCAAAATCATCCCTTTGATATCTCCCTGAAGACCTAAAAAGCTTCCAGAATTTGCCTTTGTTAAGTTATTCTTTCCATACTTATCATTATTGATGGTCTTCAAAAATCTCTCTGACCTTTCAACATTCTTCCTGAGCTCTGGTCAATGGACACAGTGTTGCAGTGATGAATACATCAGAGCTAAGAAGAGGTAATACAACTGTCCCACTCCATTTTCTTCCAGAAATATATGTATGGATAGCACCAAATCTTTCAGACCATTCTCCCATTTTATGCTATAAACCACAAGTCCTTTTCAGAGTCACTTCTTAGAAAAATGTCCCACATGCTATAATGACATCCTAGAGGAATACTGTGGCATTCTGCTATTCCTTAAAATACATACTGTTGGCACAGACTTGGCTTTCTAAGTGATTAAGGTCACTTCAAATCAACAGTCTCCTCATTACTCAGTCATTGCCCCTATTTTTAGTTCTCCTGGCTATGTTACCAGACCTCATCTGCTGTTTTCTTTCAGGTGCCCAGTGTAAATACTAAACAAAAAAGAGCCCCACACTGATTTCTGCATGTCCCAAATAGAAATGCATCCACTCAGTGATGATTCCTTGATTAATTCTCTTTCCAAAACCTTCAACAAACTCCTTTTAATCCTCTTAACAGAGCCCATGATGAATTATGCTGCCTTGTTTGTTCTTCAAAATAGGGTGCCAGTTAAGAGTCAATGGTCTTAAAGAAGTCAGCCACAGCAATACTATGACTCTGACCAACCAGGCTTGAATTCTCATCAGAGACATCAGGTTAGTGTGAAAGTGCTTTAACCCCTGAGCTTGCATCAGTTGACAGTGACTTTATAATAAAGAAATCATTTCAAGATGGAAATAAAGTTCCACCTAAGCCATTCTCCTTTACCAAATACATCTATAATATACCACAACAATGGTATCTTTCAGGTTCTCGGTGCTCTAAATCTATTACTACATATTAACTTAAGGAAGTATAAAAATGACACATTTCACTGTTTATCAATAACCATCTTAATACATTCTTTTAATCAATATTTTCCAGTCATCCACTTCTTCATATTTCTGCCAATAAAGTGAACAATCATGTCCTATAAAATGAACAGAGATCAAGGATTTCAGTAATTCTGTTCGATTCTTGGCATTAAACATTTCTGTCTGTGCCAGCAGAGATATTCAAAGCAAAAAGAAGGGAATCTTGCTGAGGAAGCATGAGCTAGATTATGCAGACAAGTGGTCAGTGCTAATAAAAATGCTATTCATAGCTGGAATAACAAGACTACTACAAAAAAAAACCCAGAAACCCTAAATTCATGTTACTGCTATCAACAGCAACTGCCTCTCTATAGTTAAATATACTGAGTAGTACTGAAAAACCACCAAGGAGTCTGCTGTAGAAGCCAGTATGATCAGCCTTAGTCCACAGAGCATTTCAAAACAATCACCTGGTTTTCATGATATAACACAAAGTCTTCTAAATATTCTATTTCCAAGACTTACAAACCTACTAACCATAAGCTGTACTTTCCTGGCTTACCTAAAGCAGACTGATGCTAATTGCATACAAATGATACTCATCAATATGTGCTACTTGCATTCCTTTTCATTTCTTTAAAGTACTTCATCCTAACTTAATTATAGGATGAAGTGATCAAAGCAGCATCTGTAAGACACAAAAAAGCTTTTACTCATTATTAACAACTTCTATCGTTGTGTCTTGCTTTGGAAGTAAAACCACCTGAAGGATTATAAAATCATTTTAAAGGGAAGTCTAAATTGCAGTGAAAATCCACACCTACCAAGCATCTCCTGACCTGTCAGCACACAAGTTATACTGACCTGAGCAGGCAGCTGAGGGACTAAACTGCAGCCAGAGGGAGTTTTTAAAGTAAAATAAATTGTGTTAACTGTAGCCCAACACAGCTTTTAAAATAAATGGGATCCTGTTCAGTGCACTGTGGTCACCTCGTTTCAATTACTTCAAACACACAGTTGGCATTCTGCAATTGCTACTACAGGCTTTGTCTTTGTAACTACTACAGAGAAAAGCAGTTGCAGAGCACCATGCTGGAGTCTTTGTTTGGGCAACATTTCAACATAAGTTTTCTTGAGTCATGACTCTGAATTTTTCTTCAGAACATCCAAACACTTTTTCCAATGCAAACAGGACTCAAGATAAGGAAATTAAATATGTTAACTTTATCTTTATTTTCATCTCAACAATCAAATGACATATTTACTGCCTTTTATTATGTTACCTTCGCTTCTGTGAACTGAACCCATCAAGTTTCCACTGGCCTTAAAAAAAAACAACCCAGGAACTGAAATAGAACTGTTGACACAGCTTTGCTGTATAAACTGTCTGATACCTACTGCAAAAATGGAACAGTTATAAAATCCACTGCAGGTCCCTTGGAGAAGATAGTTCAGATACTCTTAGTTCAATCTGTGGTTCAGCAGCTGATGAGCATCATAAAAGAATTACAGTAAAATCACAAAGTAAAAGCAATTCAGCGTGGTGGTGATGGAAAAATCTGTCTAACTCAAAGCGACTGCCAAAGCAGTTATGTGATGCAACGGGAATATTAACTGCACCTGAAAGAGCAGGACAATGACTTACTTTGTGCAGTTTAAATCTATAGACAGATTCTATAATCTTGGATGTAATTTATATGTATAATAAAAATCATTCTATGGCTCTTTTTTTACCACAGCAACTTCAAATGCAACTGGAAAAGCCCTGAGAAAGGATCATTCTGAGTCTTACACCTCCACGCTACTTTACATGCAGTAAAGTATTTGCCTATAAATCAACCCTAATCTCTGCATGAACAGCATATAAAACATCTATTGATCCTGTGATGTGTTATTAGCGACTAAGTGCAAGAGACAAACTGAAGGGGGGTAAGTGATTTGCCAAAGATCACATACATCTGAAGCACTGAACCCTAACCTGACTTCCAGTTTTGTTGACAAACTGCCAGGCTAATCCTTCTTATATTTCCCTTAAAGTGATTAAACCGGCAGAAAACTAGGTATTGCCAAATCGTAGCCTTTGGAGACAGTTAGTTATGCATTTATCTAGTAACTGCAACTCCTTCCCACCTGCTATTTTGATAAACAATCATATAGTACAAACTTACTCCACAATTACTATAACTTATTTGCTGAGCTGATTTGCAGACTGAGATATCACTGAAAATGAGGAGAAACAATCTTGCTGTTTTACAAGTGCCTGTAGTGATAGGACAGGAGCTGATGGCTTTAAACTGAGAGGGGAGATTGCAATGAGTTCTTTGCTCATCTCAGCATAAGTTCTTCCCCGTGAGGGTGGTGAGGGTGCCCAGAGAAGCTGTGGCTGCCCCATCTCTGGCAGTGTTCAAGGCCAGGTTGGGCAGGGCTTGGAGGAACCTGCTCTAGTGGAAGGTGTCCCTGCCTGTGGCAGGGGATGAGCTGAAGGTCCCTTCCAACCCAAATCAGCCTGCAATTCTGTAATTAATGTAATACAGCAACAATCAGCTACAATCATGTAATGAGAACAAAGTATTATCATATGTAAACAAATATATTCATATATAAATATACAGGCTTCAATACATAGATATATCTAGTAAAAATATTTATAAACATAATCAGAAGCAAGTGTATGTATGTATATAAACCATGATCCATAAAAAAAGCATAATTAGAAAGTAGTTTTATTTTTAGTACTATGCAAAACTACAACACAAAATTGCACTACAATGAAAAAGAGGCCCTAAACCTTTCCAAACTTTCAAAGTATTTATAGGAGGTAACTAGAAGAAACAAACCTACACTGAATAAAACCAGAGTATTTCATGTGTCCGTATATTCATTGAGGAAGAAAAATTCAGAAGCAGCATTTCACCAACACTCAATTACAAATACAAAAGTCATAAAGCCTTTGAGAAGACAAGCTCCCGGTTTTGTAAGTGGTTTCTGATTTTTCCAACCCTTTGTATTTCCAACTGTGGGGTTTTTGGTTTTGGGTTTTTTTTCGAAGTATTATGGTCAGTATTCAATATTTAACTGGTTGAAGGCTTTTTTAAGAAGTGCACCTCAAAACTATGATTGATATCATCTTCCTTTGTGATTGTTTCCTTGGCTTTTTGTAGCAAGGCATATTCAGCCTTAGGATCTCCAGCATGTGCCTTTAGAACATGAGCTATTTCTTTCCTTAGATCCTCTTAAGTTCTATACGCTTTCTGGCATTACCATATTACTGAGAGCAGCCAATTTTGATTTCATTTCTAACAGAGAAGTGTAAACCCCCAGCCTTTATAGATTACTACTTACCTTCAGGTTTTGAATCCACTACTGCATGAAGCATTTCTTTCAGCTGAAGCTGTGCTCTTTGCAATCTCTGCTCTGCATGGAACAACTTTGGAGAGAGAATGGGACACAGATAAGCTCATTCCTTTGAAATGCATATTCAAACACCTAAAAAAAAAAGAATATCAAAACAAAAATCCCAAATATAAAAAATGATAGCTATGAACATCTGCTGATTGTTTCCCAAGGGAACATGCCAAAATAAATTCTCAGCAATTGGCCTGGCTTTACTCAATATTCTGTAGCGTTCATTGAGGATTCTTGTTCTCCCAAGTGGTTTCTTCTCCATGGCAGAAATTCATTGCTTAATTTTCAACCAAAAATACGAGTAGCTTGAACATCAGAACAACAACAAAAAGACAGCAAGACTCAGGATTGCGGCAGCTAACTATCCTTGTACTGCAGTTCTTGCAATGCCGCTGTCTTGTCACAGAGATCCACTGTCCAACCTGAGAGCACACTGGTAAGCTTGTTGCCAGATAACACCCAGCTGATGATCATTTTTGTGATGCAGATGATGTGCATCAAGAACTGGAATCAGCTGGACATCACATTCATTTACTTGTGATCTCACCCAGGTTCAAGCAAAGACTCAGCAGCTTGACAACCAACTGATTCACATTGGTTCCATATCCAGACATAGACTGCAATACTAGAAATCTGTGGGGATTTCCCCTTTTAATACAGTGTTGAAGTTAATGCTATGAATTTGGGAAGATGATGTATCAATATTGCACTGGATTTTATAAAATAATCTTGTTTTGACAACATAGCTGAGGAATTCAGATGTTAACTGTTTGCAGTGTTTCCTACAACAACCTTTTTGTTAAACTCAGGGACCAAAATCCCAAGGTTGCTCCTGAATCAATATTCCCACCCAGTGAAAAGCTGAGGTACTTGCTGTGCTCCTCAGCCCTTGAAATCTTAGCACAGATGCAGAGATACAAATCTAAGGAAACATTTGCTCACTCCCACAAAAAAAATTCTCTTTGGGTGCTACAACAGTAAGTCATGGAACATATCCTGGGACTGCTAAATGATGATGTCAGTGGCAGCTGAAACAGCCAAGTTCTTTGAATGAGCTCTTTGGATCTTGCAGGGTCAAGCCTCTTCCCTTAAAATGTACAGAGATATTTTAAATGGGATTTCATTTTCTGGTGCTGGAAGAAACACTGGATTGTTGTTCCTGATGTTCTTTTTTAATGCATTATTCCCAAACACACTGTCAACAACTATTTATTTTAATAGGTATGCTTTTACGGCAGTACCTGATTTTTTTGTTCCTGCTTCTGTTGAGCCAAAGATTCTTCTCTCTCTTTTTCTATACGAAGCTGTCTTGCTATTTCAAGAATTCGTGGATGATTTTGTACTGTCTCCACCTACAGCAAGTGGATAAATAGTGCATGTTACTGTCAGATAGCTGAGAAATACATTAAAGAGATCATGTGTTTCACAAGCTCACTGAGCACTTCCTTTCCATACATGTTACTACTCAGAAATGACAGCAAAGTTCTGGACCCAAGATTCTTAAAAGCTCTGGACTAACGCCTAGGGAGATTCTCTGTGGGTCAATTAGTTACTTGATTCCTTCCTAGACAGAGAGTATGTTTATCTTAATCCTTGTTTGCATTCCAAAATCAGAGTTGCAAGCCAAGGACTATGACACTGAAACTTAATAGTGTTACTTCTCTTATTACCCTCTTCTTAAGACGCTCCACTCTTTTGACAAGTTGATCTTTCTCCTCTTCCATTGCATCAATGTCCTAAAAAGTAGAAAAAAAAATAGATAAAGAAATGTTAATTTATTTACAGTATCATATGGACTGGACTAAATTCTGTTCAAATTAATACGAAAATCTGAATTCTTCTCTGAATACACTGAAATGGTTATAATTTTATTGATCTATGATCAGAACATAGAGGATTCCAATCTCTCTTCTCTCTTCCCCCACAGTTCCCACTCTCTTTCTGCTGACATTGCTTCATCTGCACTTTCCATTATTAATGTGAACATTTAAAATAAAAGCAGGTAGATTTCTCCAAACTAAAACCAAACAAACAGAAACCACCTTGCAAAAATCAGTATCAGTTCAACACCTCACGCAGTCTAACATACGGTTCTTAATGTTAGAACAACTGGCACACAATTTTGCACAGAGCTGCAGACAAGTGATGTTTGCTTACACTCCTTGTATTAGTATTGTGTTAGAAGAAACACTTTCTAGTGCTAAAACATGTATTTAATTATTATTCTCCTATTTTACAAGAGCAGGACTCCACAGATTGATAGTTATAAGACAAAAGGAAACAAATTCTCCAAATTTAGACCTTATCTCAACATTTGCTTAACTTGACTGCATGTCTTACTGAAAAGCTTTATACACTCTTCACTCTTTTGCTGAAACAGGGCAAATCTCGTTGCTTAACACCTGGGCCACACAGGATCATCATTTTTATTGACTTAAGCTCTTAATTCATTCAACTCCCTCTGAAATTCTTAGCCTGCATCAGTAAAGCAAACAGCTTTGTAGCAGTTTGCATTCAGAGGAAAGGGAGTTCTAATATTTGAAAATCCTGCTGAACAGAGTCTTGGCAGCCTTGGTTCCCAATCTGCTTCAGAAAGCTCAGCTCTAAGCACAAGTGAGGATTTGCTAAGCTGTTTGCCAACAGAGAACAGTTTCAAAAGGCAGCTGCAGTGCCCACCAGCTCTGACCTCTACAGCTTACACTGCAGTGAGTCCATAAACCCAACAAAAATAGAACTACTGACATTCCAAAAAACTCTAACAAAAAAGAGTTGTGTGATTTTGTCAGATTTTTTTACCCTTCTTATTTCTGCAGTAGATAAGCCAGATGTTTTGAGCTGCTCGCACTCCTTATGTAGGCTTTTAAATGCTTCCATCAGTTCTTCATACTATAAAATGAAATAAAAACCATGCAGAATGAGCTCTTCTAAGGATTTTCAGATCAACATGTTGCTTTGCTACTAAGACAGTAAATATTAAAAAAGTAAGATGATAACAAGAATTAAAGGTATTTTTTCCATCACAAAAGCTTGCCAACTTATAAAGCAAAAATAAAAAACCACAGTGAATTATCTGCTACTTGAAGGCACTGAAATTCAGAAGTTCCACAATTTCTTTGGTATTTTCACCTTATAATATGCAGCGTTATTTTCAAAAACAGGAAGATGTTATCTGAAAGGGATGATGCTGTATTAACAAATTATTCTCTTTTACTGTGTGTACATCACATACATAAATTTATCAACCCAAAAAGGAAGAGTTTGATCCCACAATATACTTGACTGAAGCAATGGGGCTTGAATTTAGAGAGCACTGAGTTTCAATCCGCCAAAGCAGTCCAAGAGCACACCTGACTTAACACGTGAGAAACAGTTTTGACACATTGCATAATCATGCCCTCAGTATATTACAGAGATTTATATATGCAGTTCAGTAGTTAGAAAGAAGTAGACAGTGTGCTACTTCCACACCAGTACAGTGCCCACCAGTAATCTTAAACTGAGAGGCAGTGTGAAAGTCTGTGTGGGTAGAGAAATAACAGGGGACAGAAAGAGTTTAGAAATATGGATAGGAAATAAATTTAGATTCAACTTGGGAGAAATGCAAGCTGAGACACAAGGAAAGATAATCTCCACAGAAACAGCCATTCAGTGAGATGGAAAAATCTAAAAAGAGAAGATCAAGTCATTGCTTACTTCCTGGAAAGAGCAATTGATATGAATGCTGAAAACAAAATGGCAATGGCAAGGGCCAGCT
Organism: Melopsittacus undulatus; assembly: GCF_012275295.1. Lineage (NCBI taxonomy): Eukaryota > Metazoa > Chordata > Aves > Psittaciformes > Psittaculidae > Melopsittacus > Melopsittacus undulatus. The sequence continues at coordinate 20,601,154 of NC_047538.1, read as the reverse complement.
CAAACAAAGACATCCCAGCTATGAGCAGTGAAGCTGCAATTCTATTCTGTAAAACCCTAGGGAACCAGCATCTAGAATGCTCTGCTTATTTCTGGTTGTTTTAATATCAACATACTGACAAGCTGGAATGAATGAAAAAAAGCCAACAATAAAATGGCTACTAAGAAGATAAAATAATTAATGGGCAAATAAAGGCACGATAAGGTATAGACACACTGAACATGAAGAGCAAGTTACAGAAAAGTAAGAGTAAAAATTCAACTGGCCTGCATGGTATCACTTGGGTGTGACAGAAATACTTTAACAAATAACAGGTAGTCCCTGAGCAACTCTGTTCCTGATTGCTGATGTCCAGCAGCTTCCCTTTGCATGAATTCTCTACCTCTTGCAAAAGGTGATTTAAGTGAGTCTTTTCCTTATTGGGACACAGAATTTCAAGCCCAATGGCAAGATTCAAAGAAGGGCAGAGCACATTTTGGCAGAGTATAATGAAGGGCAGGTTTCTCACCTTCATCAAATAAAAGCTGCAGCTACCCCATGTGCACCCAAAGGGCACAACACAATCAAATGACCAAAGAACACCCAAGTTCCTATAGTGGAAAGAAAGGTACCTGGCACCTGGGAACAGCTCACTAAAGACTAGATTTATGCCTGAAGTTGCTTACTTTTAAATTAAGTACTGCAGCCAATCCAATGTTTAAATCACGAAACAACTAGCCAGTATCCCGAATATCTTGTTTAAATGATCTACAAAAGGATCATCTGTAAGATTCTTTCCAACTCCAACCATTCTATGATTCTATACACCCATAAAACTTGACCATGTTCAAAGATTTCCAAGCTCTTATATTTGAAATGTTTCTCTTAAAAGATACTATGGGAAGCCTGTATCTGAATTATTTAGGCTAAATTCTTTTACTCAATAGTATCTAAATATTTGCATTGTAATACTAACTTATATCAAGGCACTATATTATCCAGCTTCTGTTTTGAATTAATCAGCAGGGCATTAGTTAATAAGATGGTTATATTACTCTAATCCCCAAAAGGAACACATCTTAGGTAATGGAAATAATGGAGTTAGATATTTATACATACTAAGACTGTGACATACTGAAAAAGACCCCCATACAATCTGCATTCTTTTCTCTCTTTGCTGCTTCTGCTTAGTTACTCCAAATTATACATCCAGTATTGTTAGTGGCAACAAAAAAAATAAAGGACTTAGTCAAGCTTCAGTTAAACTACACAGCCTTGCTGGTGCAGTTAATAAATCAAGTTACCTGCTACAGACACTCAAAACTGCTGTGATTTTGCACTATACATAGCAAAAGGCAGAAAAAAATGGATAAAAATTAAGTAAATATGTACCTCAGATAATACAGATCTAAAACCATAACTTTGGTTCACTTTTAAGCTTTACATTTCAAACCCACCCAGTCTGACTATCTAAAATCAACATTTAATGCTCACAAAAGAAGTGGGAACATAATGAGCAGGAATGTCAAGCCAGGAAGAAGCAATTATTTTACTTATTCACAGAAAAAAACCCAAGGTTGAAGCAGAAGTGGGATAAGGCTAATACAAATATTAAGCTCTAAAGAAAATTGACAATTAGGAGACATTGGCTTTTGGTCCTGACATTTTCTGCACTAGTTTAAAGTGGTAATTTATGAAGTTAAAAGTATTCATTTCATAGTCCACAGGGGGGAAGAAAGTGTTTAAAGAAATAAAAATCCACCTTGGCCAGCATGGCTGTGAACATTATTTAGCATCAAGTACTTAATAGGCTTAAAACATTTCAATTTGATGCTACCTGTTAATATACAATTTCAGGGTTATCGGAAGAAAGATGGTCAAGACATATTTCTCATCACAAATCTCTGCTCATCCTTGATTCCAACATGCTTTTAATATACCTCACTTGAACACATATCTCAGCAGTAACTCCTCCTGTTGGCTCTTGAATTAATCAACACAAGATGTTGGCACTCATGAAAAATGGTACCTGTTTGTTGATGTCAGCCACAGTATCATCATGTAGAAACTCCGCTGGCACTTCCAGTTTTACCAAGAAACGTGCCAGGTAAGCTCTCTTCTTGAGTTCATTGGTCTTCTGAAGAAGCCAGTGTAGGAGAGGATGAATTACAGGTTTGCTTCCAGTCACTAACCCCTGGCGAAAGGCACTCCTATAGGAAAACAACAGAAAGAAAAAACCTCAAAGTAAAGATCACTGGCTTGGAACAAACAATTTGCAGTATTTTCATGTTCCTCCTCCACTTGCCTAATGATTTCTTAATGCTGTTAAAACCAAAAACATTCATGATGCCAATTTGCTATTTATGATCTCAATTCTGCTACCTTGAGACAGATAAAACCCCCATAACACATCAAAAGGTTAACGCCGGCCACCATAACTCTTCCTTTTCTGCGATATTCTTCAGGAATAAAGGGGAAGAGTGTGGGTTTTCTGGGTTACAACCAGGGGCAGGAGGGTGCAATCCAGCCTCGGGCGGCTGGTCCGAAGAGGATGGATGGGGAAGGGAGTGCCCCTGCCAGTCATGGGGCACCCTCTCCTGGCTTGCTCCGCAATAGCAGCCGCGGCAACATGGCCCGAGGGGCAGTCTTGGCTGGCGTCCCCTATAGCTCACCCTATAGGGACAACGGACCGGCTGTCCTCAAGGCATTAGTCGAGGTCAAAAATACACCCAACTATTGAATTCAAGGTCCGTATAAACTGTAAAAGATGTTTTACTATGTTTTGTAGGCAAATAGATACTTACAAGTCTGATGCACTTCCTGGAGGTTTGTATTTAAGGATACCAAGAAGAGTCAACATCCTTTTAACTGTTTGTTCCGGCAGCTCCTCTCTAATATCAACAGCATGCTGGATAGTTTAAAAAGAAAATTAATTACCCACCCTTTGTCCAAGTCATGTTAATTAAGTAGCAACACTAAAAGAATTTATCCATTCATCATATGTCAATGAAGTGAGATGCTCCATTACAGGACATCCTTTTCAGCACTGAACTTCAGTTCTCTTCTAATGGATTTATTCAGGTGCATTTACTCTAGGAATACATTCTGCCTGCTTATGGGACCTCATCTACACAGACAAAACAACCACTGCCACCAAAGAAGCCAGATATCCAAGCACAGCAAGCCACATGTATCTGCACTCCAGATGTATGAACAATTCCATCTGTCTTACATGGTTTTGGTAGCCTCAGAGGAGAGGGATTCAATATCTACTGCAACAGCTAATTGATGGTTCAGCTCTTGGCCAGTTGTGCAAGACACAGCCTGACATTTGACTTAAGAACACAGTGGTTGGCAGTATGAACCCAGTTAAGAGCTGTATCCTGATTCTCAAGGAAAAATACACAGTCATCGGTCTCCAGAGGACAGGCATCCAATATCCCTGGCCCAAGAAACATGGCTGGTTTGCCAAAAACACTTAGATGTATAGATAGGAAGGATTCTTGCCAGGCACATTTATTTCCAGGAAGCTCCATACAAACTACTTTGGTAAACTAAACATGCCACAAGATTATGCAGAGCCAGACCTAAATAAAAGCAGACTTCTGTGTCAACCCCATCTAAGATGTCCACAACTATGCAGGCCTGAGCACCTCTGATTGCCTTCCTTACCTTTGGGTCAATCTCTCCCAGCACATCACTGAGCAGCTGCAACAGCTGCGTTGACCCTAAGGAGTCAAACGTGATTAAATTGTAGTTCTTCCTGAAGGGCTCCTGATTGAGCTTCTCAACAATGAACTGGATTTGATCACCCATGATCGTGTCTGGAACACAACCCTCGGCAGATGAGCTCTCGGGAGGCCTCAGCGAGGCGCTGTGGGGAGGGCGGGTGACGGCACCACCTCAGCGAGGCCCGCAAGTGGGGACTGGCACCAGGCTCGGCGGAGCACGGCCCGGCCGCTCCCTCACCCCCTACAGCCTTCGAGGGCCGGTGCAGGCCGGTCCAGGCCCCTGACCGCGGCTGTGGGGCCGTCAGCGGGGCCCTGAGGTACCGGGGCGGCCGCGGCCTCGGCCTCCGGTTACCTTAGCAACGGTTGCCAGGGCTTGACGTCACTTCCGGCGTGCGTCTACCAACGCGCCGGAGCGGCGGGAAAATGGAAGGCGGGGGAAGAGTGAGGGGGCGTGAGCGCATGCGCAGAGCGGCGGGGCGCGGTGAGGCGGGGCCGGGCTGAGGAGAGGCGCGGCCGGACATGGGCGATGGGGGCCGGGTACCGGTGATGGAGACTGGGTACCGGTGATGGAGGCCGGGTACCGGTGATGGAGGCCGGGTACCGGTGATGGAGACTGGGTACCGGTGATGGGGGCCCGGTTCCGATGATGGAGGCCGGGTACCGGTGATGGAGGCCGGGTACCGGTGATGGAGACCGGGTACCGGTGATGGAGGCCGGGTACCGGTAATGGAGGCCGGGTTCTGGTGATGGAGACCGGGTACCGGTGATGGAGGCCGGGTTCTGGCGGTGGAGGCCGGGTTCTCTCCTCCTCGCTCGTGTCGCTGTCCCTCGCAGCCCGAGGGGAGGTAAGGCGGAGCAGGCTCCGCTGTGAGGGGAAGCTCAGCCCCCGCCTCAACACACACTTTTCCCCCTCTGAATTAGGCAGGAATTGGGTTTTTCTCCTCGTTTCCAAACAAAGTAGCCCTGCCTGTACCATGAGTGTAGTCCCAACATCGTTCCTAACCTGGTTTAGCACTGGGGTCCTGTCCATGCTGTGTGGGAAGCGTGGCTGTGGGTGATGCTGGGGTGTGTGCTCCATAGGCCAAGTCTCTTCTTCACAGCACAAGTGCTCTTGATGCAAGGAACAGCAGAAATAGGTCTGAGATTCACCCTCTACAGTATATACTTAGCTCTGCGGTTTCTTCAGAGGGAGGCTGTTGTCGCATGTGTAGGAGATGTACAAACAGATTGATGCACTTACCCAATTAAGACTTCTGGCAGTCTTTGACAGCATGAAGAGATGTCAAGTGTGGCTGATACATCCATCAGGTGAATGGTTACTTCATTGCTTTGAAATGGGGAAATGTTCAAAGGTTGCCAGTCCTGTGCCCAAGCTTCATCGGAGCAAATGGCAAATTTATGTCCTTGGGGTTGGACATCGGTTGTCAGTGTGCTCAAAGTAGCAATAAATATGTAGTATGAGCTGTGCAAAATGTGAGGCAGGGACAGGAGCTTCCAACACACCAAACAATCAAAAATAGGCTACATATTAAAGTGAATGTTGTTTATGAGATGAGTATCTCTCGATCTGCAAGCTTTTCTGTTTCAGATCCTTCAAAACCCATGCTTAGACCTTAAATAGGTGGATTTTGGAGCCTTTGCTATTGCAATTAGCTTCTTGGATAGTCTCAGAATCCCATGTGATTCCACAGATGATGGATTAAAATATGCAGTGAGTCATATTAAATTGGTGCCAATTGAAATGCACAGGTTGTAAATCACTGCAGAATTTGACTCAGTAAATAGCAATCATAAATGTAATACTTTGCAATTCTAAGCACTGCGTCTATCTTAGGTTAGCTCCTTTTTTTTTCCTGAGGAACAGAAAATGTTTCATAAAATAGTGATTTACTGGTTTTAATGGGAAGCCTGAGAAGTGACACTGCACTAGTGTCCTAGCTTTTAACTGGCTAAAGTACATTACAGAGAGGATGGATGGGTTGCCTGTGATTGTGCATGAAAGCTGTGGCAGAGCCAGGAACATAATCCAGATCTCCTGACTCCTGCATTTGAACTTTAAAACCAGATCATGTTTCCTTTGTGCTTTCAGGCTGTATTCTGACCTTTAGGAATTGTATTTACCTACAAGTTCCCAGAAGGGATCTGCTTTCCTTTGACATGTTTTCCAGGTATCAATTACACTTCTGATGAATATTTTGAGTGTATGGAATACACACAGGGAGAAATTAAAATGGTGCTTCTTGTGGGTACTCTGGGGCACGTCTGCTTTAACAGGTAGTAGGGACCACTTCAGGCTAGAGAAACACTGTTTCTGTAGATACTCATACACAACCTTTCTTCCGACTTGGTGTGGAGTAGAGAGCAGATATGCCTGCAGTGCTGAGGATGAAGAGGGCTCTGTGCTGGGTACAGTGGGAGGGTGCTGCTCAAAGAGTCTCCTTTACATCAGACTATTTCAGTCCCTGCACCTAAGAAGCAAAGGACTATTCCCCTCTTCTCATGTCTCTGTAGCATTAAAGAGGCAACAGATAAAGAAGAGGAAGGATGTCTGAAAACATTAGAAAACACCAAGATAAGAAGAAAAAATGATGGTGAAATTGTTTAACTTTGTCATGGTGGAAACCCATGAAGTCTGATTGTCCTGACTCTTGGGGAAGGACTCCTATGACCAAACATCATTAGAACTAGACTGCCTGAGCTCTGGCTTGCTGACCTATTCGAAAATTCAAGTGATTGAAGGCAGGAGCAAACCCATATGTTGGAGGCAAGTTCTGTGGGACTTCACAAGTTAGGGAAGGTATCAGGGGTCCTGTGTTGACTTTAAAGTTGTATGTTTTCATGATCCTTTCCTCTAACGGTTTTGTGCTATTCAAAAGCAGCCACACTGTTACCCCCAGCTGCCTGCCTACTGCTGCTTGATACTTACAGTCTCTAGTGGTGTCTGAATTTTCATACTGTCTAAGAAGAAAATGAAGGCTTAGCTCCACATCTTGACCTCTCTATCATAACAGAATCTTCACAGGCATGAAAGAGATAATAGTTTCAGTGTAGCCCTGGGTAAATATTACAGGAAGTAGCTGAGATATTTGTTTGATGCTTAACTGGTCTTAAGTTATCTTAGTTGGGGCAATGCAATAGCTGGATCAAGTCTTGCAGAGTCAAAGTGTTCCTGTATATTTGTTGTGTATTTTTCCAAATTCCCAAGTTAGTTTGCATGGAGAGTGATACAGGATTTCAAGCAGTTTTCTGATGACATAACCTAAGACTTATTATCAGAGTTCAGCCCTAGAGTTCCATCCACTTCTCTGGATAGGGCTTATGTTTCCTATTGCTTACAAAAGGCTTATGGAAGCTGCTAATTGAAAAGGGATCGTGCAGAGGCAACATGGGGAAGGAAGGGAACGGAGCCTGCAAATAAACCATCCAGAGCTCTTTAGCTCTGCAGGCCTGGCTTCATTGCTCCCTCCTGACTTTCTCCTCCCTTTATAGCTACTGCTGTGTGGATGACTGCCTTGCAAAACTGAGAGAGCTTGGCTATAGAGGCAGCAAATCAGAGTGGAACGAAACCTGAGCAAATCCAAATCATGCTCCATGGGCAAAGAGAGATCACCTTATATGGGAACATCAAGGGCAAGAAGAGGAATATGTCTGGATGAGCTGCTGAGGTCAGATCCCAGACAGAGGAAAGATGTTAATGTGAAAACAAGAGCATTTAGGAAGAGAAGACAACACTTATTCCTGCTTTTCTTCTACAATCTGAGCCCTCTTGTTTGTCTGTCTTATTATAAATAGTGCTATGTGTATGTACACATAACACTAAATCTGACTATTCTATTAAAAATCAATCTCTCTGTGGCTCTTCTAGCAGCAAAATGCGTCCCAGGTCTGTTTCTGGTTTTCACTTGCAACTTTTTCAATTCTTATTCTGTAGCAGGATTTTGCTTGCTGAAGTGGCACTGATACCAAGCCAACAGTGTGGACTGTGCTCAGCAAAAGCCTAAGGACCTTGTTCCTGTTTGCTAAAGCATTTAAGACAGTGCCAAAAGCAAGAAGCCTGTCTGGTTCTGAGTGTCTTGTCACGACTACAGCCATAGTAGCATCTTGGGTGATTTAAAATACTAAAGGATTGGAAGAAAAACATTAGATCTTTGTTGTAAGGTTTGTATATTTTGTGCCTCTCTGTGGGTCTTCTGCTGCAAGATCCTGCTCCTTTTAATCTGGGTCTAGTGGATTCTGAGCCTTTTTTTGACTCTTGCCTTTCAGACTCTGAGCCTGAGATTTACAGGTCCCACCTTAACAGCTCTGCATCTTTACAGCTTCACCTCCTGTGTTTTCAGTGTGGATGGTGGCCTCACAAATGCTTCTTGATCCCCTGGACCAGATACAAATGTGGGTTTGCAGCACACTGACCAGCTCTGGCTTGTGCATGGTTCTGTGTGGTTGAAGAGGCTGCAGCTGAAGTATGTGCCATGCATTGGCTCTGCTAAGAGAAGTAGCAACTTTGTCACTCCCTTGTAATCCCATGGCCTGATACAAAACTGATTTAAGAGCAAATAGAACAGTGTCATGCAATATGAGATATGGAACTGGAGATTTCTGTTGCCATTGGTGACCCAACAGCTTGCTTTACCATTCCCTTTCATGGCCATTTTCACCCCTGTGAAGTGGGTGCTGCATGCATCTTCCCAGTCCAGAAGTGCATTACACTCTCTTTGCACTAGTGCATTACATTTTCTTTGTGCTGGTGCAAAATGTTGGGTGGTGGAGAGTCAGGCTTAGAAGGAGATCAGCATGATGCTGGCTTCCATCCGTTTATCCTCATCTCTTCAATTGTCCCAAGGTTACTTCAGACTGGCAAAGTCTGGTAGTACTGAGGAGAGATGGTGCCACCAACAGAAGGTGACAGGAACAGTGCTGAACACTCAGCTCTGGAGCTCCAGGGGGAATTACAGTGCTCTCTCTGTGAGCAAACTGAAGGATGTGGCTCTTTGGGCAATTCCTGATTCCATAAGGCCTGAAAAAATGTCTCTTGTGTTGGGGGTTGTCTGGTTTCAACTTGGCTTTCAGCACTTTGAGTTTTATGGTAGCAAACAGGATCATTGATCTGGTGTTAGACCATTCCTGGAAGGTGGATGTGGTTGTGGGAACATTATGGTAAGAGTGTGGCATTGGATGTTATCTAACAAGGCGGAGTTGCTTGGGCAGAGTTAACTAAGCTTCCTCTAAAAAACACTTGCAGTTTTGTTTCTTGTCTGAAAACCTAAAATAACTCCATGGAATAATCTCAGATTTACACCAGTGCTTCTGAGATTAGAGTCTGCTCTGTGGAGTCTCCTATTCAGGGTCAGATGAAATGGCCACTCTGCCCTTGCACCAACTTTCAGGAACAATAAGATGTTTTAGGAATATGCAATAACTGATTGCCTCTAAAGGGCATATTTTCCTCTTTGCTGCCAAACTAGGCCTGTTCTCCATGATAAGTGTTTGCTGAACAAAGTCTGCTGAAGTTCATGAAGTTGGTTTCATTCTCATGGGAGGGCAGCAAGCCAGGACATTGAGAGCAGTGATCCCAATCTCACGCAGAATCAAGTCTGCAGGAAATTCAAGTTGCCTTACTAAGGCGCTGTACCCACCTACTGCTGCTCAGAGCTGCCAGTTTCCAACAACATGGTTATCCCAAAGAACTGTTCTCCAGGAGGAAAAGACTCATCATAATAGAGGATATAAATAAAGGAACATTGATCAGCTGCTTTGTATTTCTGTTCTCCAGATACTATTTTATCTCCCTTCAGAACAGTCTGTTGTCAAACTGAAATGGTGCTAGCTCTTATGGCTTGTTTTTCAAAGCAGAGCTTTTATATCACTTTTATGTAATGTAGAAAGTATCTTCTGAACATACAGTAGTTTTTCAAAGTTGACAGTGCTTTTATGAGTTAGATGAGCTCTATGACTTTCCTGTCAGCTTAAAAACAGAGGCATCCTTCCTTCTTTTATTAACACATTCAATTCATGGGAAAGTAAAAATGTTAGGCCAAGATTTTTTGAAGCAGTCAGCATGAAGCACAAACCCAGTCACTCTGGAAAGCTAAGGACTGAGTATTTTAAGCTTTCTTTAAAAAAAAACCATGGAGAGGATGTTACAATTTGGGATAGAAGTCCAAGTCTAGGTACGTAACAACTCAGCATGGGCAAAAGTCTTGGCATGACATCAAGCCCTGTTGCAGTTAATTTGTGTTTCACAAATGGCATCTGAGGAGCCAGGATGTCACCTCAGGTTGCCTGGATCATTTAGAATGGGAAAATAGAAATTCTCTTCTTGCATATATCAGTTCACTTCTGACAAATCCAAAAGTTGCAGAAGCGAAACCAAGGCAGACTTTGGTGCAGCTGGTGCAGGTGTCTCACTCAAAAAGGTTCTCAATCACTTGAAAATGTCCATCTGACTTTTATCTTGCAGGGCATTTTATCATGGAATGATAGAAAGAAACTGACCTGGTTTATCACTGTGGACTTACTTGTCCATTCTGTTTTATCCATTGTCATGGCTTGCAGATTCTATAAGAGACAGATGAAATTAACAGCTGAATTTGCACTAGTGCAAAAGGAGTTGCTTACAAAAAGGACAGGATCTGGGATACAGCAGAATACACCAATGCAGGCAAATCTGAAGTCAGTCCAGTATCAACTTCCATTGATACATTTGGCTGCTTTCCTGACATGTCTCTATCTTAATTTAGTGTGATTACATTACACTGGAGTCACCAATGTCTAAAGCCAAATCTTCCATTCCTCCCTTTTTCCTGTCTGAGCCAGGTAGAATGTGGGTGTCTGTCATGGGGAGTTAGAGCAGGAGCAGCCTTCTTGTCCTTCCTGGTGATGTTGACTTTCACTGTCAAAAGTATGGGACTGTTAATAAATAAAGAAATACTGCACTGTTAAAGTTATTGTGCTTCATAGTATAGAAGAGAGTGTGAAAATGGGAAAAGGCAGAAATAATAAAGGAAAATATTGTAGACATGTAAAGAGCTTTTTCTTATTTTTGCTGATAAAGCTGACCCTTTATCTCCAAAAAGCCAAATAATTAGTAAGGGTTATACCTGCTCTGCAGTGTTATTTTCTCTTATTATTTGGTACTTTTACATTGCAGCTGAGTAAGACTTCTTACATAGATATGGGAGATATTTATATTACTCTTTTATGTAATTATCACATTCCCTGGTAAAGACCAAACATTCGCAGAAAATGTTGATTTCTAGGAGTGCAAAAAGAATTAAGGTTTTCTGCCCACCTTTATATCCTTGTTTTAGTCACATTTACATAAACTTTTGACTGAAACAGTTGGTTTCTCACTTTATTCCAAGACTCAGATATGTAACAGCATATAAAACTGTGAAGGAAATTACTTCACCCTCAGCCCAAACAATGACAAGCACTGTTGGTTGACCCAAGCCAATGGCTGAATAAGGATTGATGAGGTGTGGCAGGACCATGGTTTGGGTAATTCTGACAGCTTCCTTCTATAGAAAGCTGTAACAATCTGAAATGTCAAGCTCCCTGTCTTACATTTGGGGAGGAATCCACTGATGTATTGAAACTGCCTCTAATTAGTGAAAAATTCTTGTATTTGCTAAGTAAGGCCTTGTTTCTCTACAGGAATTCCATCAGGAAGATGTGTGAATTATGATGATACTGTTAAAACCTGTGAGGTCAGGGCATGGTGCCCTGTGGAATCCCTGGAAAACCCCCCTGGGTAAGTGAAATCTGCATTTACTTTATGTCAAAAGAAGGATTTATTTTGACAAAATCATGATATTTTAGGATAATCCCTTTGCCTAGGCACATATAAATCTCATGTACATAAAGCAGCTATTTCCTTCACAGCCATACTGTTAACACTCATAATATCTCAGTAAATTACTTCTAACAATCTGTCCTGCTGTATGATTCTGCAGTGAAGTCATAGCTTCACTGATAACACTTTGTATCATCATGCAGGTGCCATAGAAACAGTTTTAGATGTCACAGGCTCCTCTTGAATTCACTAGAGGCATTTGGCTCATTAATTCAAATGTCAAGGAAAATACATCAATGTAAAATGGGTTTAATCAGGGACAGAAAGGAAAAGTTCCCTAACTTGGGGTTTCGTCTGCAAGGCTTAAGGCTTTATAGTGTAGAAGTTCTTTGTGGGTTCACTTCTCACAGTGCTTCCTCCTCCCAAAACAATAGGGGTAGGTTGGCTGTCTGCACATTGTGCTGCAGCTAGTGTTTGGGCATCCATGCCAGGCTGAAGAACAATCTCTCCATCCTCTCTAGGCAGATGATGAAAACCTCAGTACTGGCAGTATGTAGCAGTGAGCTGGAGAAAACTCCAGGAAAAGGGCTCTATGTTACCTAGGAAGAAGGATGCAGGGGCCTCATAGCCATCTCTTTATGTAACCCCATGACTGCACAGTGTTCTAAGATGAAAATGTTCTATTTCTATTCTGTACCAGCCAAAGCATGAAAAAGCCTATACAGGATTTGATTTCAATTGAAATGGTGCAAATTATTCTCTAAGAGAGCAAATGAAGCAGCTTTGAAGTATATGTGCAGGAAACTAGGTCAATTATCACTTCTATTAACTCATTCCTTTTAAAAGATACAAGCAGGATTCTATGCATGTATCCCATCTTTTCCCTAATTTGGGTTTTTTTTGCAGAGACTGAGCAGTTTCTCCACTGCCAGGTCCCTTCCAGAGCCCACAATGCCTCCTGCAGCTCCTTCTGCTGACTTTTTTTCAGGTCTTTGAAAGAATTGCCATTCTTTTCTCCTGTGGACAGAATTGGGATCTGAAAAAGGCTTTATCCAACAACAGGAAGGCTGTAATTGTTCATACAGCATCCGGGAAAGATATGCATGAACTTCCTGAGCTAATGAAATCCTAGGGTTTTCTATGAAGTTTCAGTGACTGCCAGTCAGTTTTAAATGTCACACTGTGTGGGCTCACTGCTGTGGAAGTTACAGAGGGGATTTTGCCTTTAATTACATGGCACAGTTGATACATTCTGTCTTGTTTCCTGACCTTCCTCTGAAGTGCCAGGAGTAGGTCACTACCAAGGACCAAAAATAATGGTTGTGAGGTTTGATCCAAGCCTCTTACGTATAAAGTTCCTTCACAAGTTCCATTGGCAAGGTTAAAATAAGGAATCACTAAAAACCAATGTTGAGTGTTTGTTTTCTGCCAGAACAATACCTAAGACCAAGGTCAGAGCTCAGGAAGCTTTGCTGTCTGGTTGAGATACTGAGGTAGCAATGTTGGGCTTTGGTTACACCCATGATTGTCTTTATTGTCCAAATGCCTTTGAAAGGTAAGTTTCATGAGCTATACAGGAGGCCTCCTTTTCCTTCCTCTTAGTTATGGCAGGAGCTGAACAAAGCCATTGCATGTTAGCAAGAAGATTGATTGTTCATTTCTGCCTGAGGCTGGGCACAGTTGTTGGACTATCTGGCTGAAGGACAGCTCTTTACAACACCTATTTCAGATGAGCTTTGGATCACGTTCCAGATGTTTTCCCAGCAGAAGAATTATGGACAGTTTCACATTATCGGTTCATTCATTTTCAGTTCTTTGAAAATTAAAATGTTATTAATGTCTTGACTATTACACACTGAGACTCATCAGTGACTTCCATGTCATCCACAAACGTTAATCTGGTTTGCAGTCAAGGCTCATTCGTTGCCGTGGTTTAGAAGACACTCATGAGCAGTCCCTCATGGAAGCTACGTGTCATCCAGCTAATGTACTTCTTGTCATCACAGATCTCTGATGCAGAGGCATTGCTCAAAATACAATGATAGGAAAAATACTCTGTCTTAGAAGCACTGTCCTTTATGTGGGTGACTGCTTTGAAGACTGGGTTTCCTCTTTGGAGTGGCTGTCTTGATGGAAATTAAGGTATTCCTGGCTCATTCTTAAAATGGAACAATGCCAGTATTCCAGTTCAGCCTAGTCCCTATGCTAGACAAACAGTGCTAAAAACTGTATCTCTTACTTTTATATAGCCTTGGCAGGTTCTGGATATAACAGAGATTGTCTCACACAGTCTAGACCAAGGTTACCCAGCTGGCAACTTGTGGGGAAAATGCCTTCTTTTGTTCCACATTAGCTTCAAAGATACCACCCTTTTGAGGAGGGGTCAGACTGGCAGCCTGCTTTCCCATGTGTTTGCATCCCACCCCACCTATATATTTTAGTGGCACAAACCATCACAGGGGAGATCCTCAAATGGGAATCTGCTAGAAAGGCAGGATAACGTTTGGTGATGTGATTGATACCTGACTTCCAAAGGCATCCTGTAGGATCGAGCACACGATTCACTGTTTCACTGTCACTAGCTGGACAGCTCTGGTTTAAATGGCCACCTCACTCTGGGGACCAGCAGTGAAACTGCCAGTTCATTGTACAGAAATCATCAGCTGTCAGGTGGTTCTTACTACTATTCTATAGGAAGATTTAGATGAGAATCTCCTGAGGCTGTATTTCAGCTGCATATGGAGACTCCAGTTAGACTTGGCCCACACAAACAAATGCAATAGAGAGAGAACAATCTATAACTAAAACTAAGAAAACAACCTATATCTTTCTTGATCCCCTGAGCCACTCAGCTCCCTGCATTTCAATGTGTTATTCTTAGCAACTTATTCCTCCTACTGACAGCTTTCCAGGTAATAGTAAAGTAGCATAACATTAACTCATGTGTTCAAGTTAAATAAAAAAGTTAGTTAATTTGATGTTTCTTTTTTAGGACTGCTGTTCTGAGCACTTCTGAAGACTTCATTGTGCTAACAGAGAACAACATTCATTTCCCAAACTTTACACCGTGGAAGTGCAAACATTCCTCAGTGTTTTCTGAAGAGTGAGTAGTTGTGCTTGGAAAATACAGATTGTATAAACGGGCACCTTCTTTACTAAAAAAGGTTGTGAATTTAGATCTGTATCTGCTGGAGTGACAAATATCAAGTTTCTGTAATTCTTTAGCCCTGTTAGTCCTTCAGGAAGCAAGAGAAATGAGTAGAATTTGGGAATAGAAACACTGTTTCTCTCATACACTGGACAGCAGAGTTGTTCACTCAGATACACTGGTTTATATTAGGGTAAAATCACTAAAATACAGCACAACAGCCATGTGTTTCACATTATAAGGTGAAGGTATTTAGTTTACACAGGTAGAACTTTGCTGGTGATAATGTGCAAAGAGGAAAGAATTCATCTTGATTCCCAGATCCCAGTGAGGGGTGTATAGATCTGGTAGCTACAAAATCAAAAGCTCATATTCTTACAAACTGAGCACATTTCACACAGGTTCTAGTAAGTGTGAAGTTCCTTACCTGTATCTGTAGCTGCTCCAGCTTGCATTGAAATTTAAACAACTGTGTATGTTCTTCACAGACTAAATATTCCACCAAATTTAAATACCTCCTGCACTTACAAGATCAGTTCTTCGCTCCATCCAATTTTCCATCTGGGAGATACCCTTCAGGAAGCACAAGAGGAATTCTCTGAGGTGGCAGTGAAGGTCTGTGATATTGCTATTTTTTTCATGCTCAGTGTTAAAACAATTATTTAATGCATTTATTTAATGCTCTTCTTGCACATTTTGCTGTCTGACATGTAATGGAATAATGGAATTGTTCCAGGTTCAGGAACTGATTGTATGAGACGCAAAGTAAGCTCAGTCTTCAAGAATTAAATGTGCTTAACATCTCACCCATTGATATCAATTGAGTTGATATTATTTTACCAGTACTATAGCACATAGAGGCCCTTTTATAAAGCACAGTGCATTTAAATAGATCCTAAACAAAGCTGTCACTCATGGTCATCTTTTGATTCTACTCAAGTGGATCCTAAATCCTAAAGTATGTTGAAGCAAAGGTGTGATGAGGTGAGGGGAATGATGACTTGGAATGATGTTTGATTCTTCTTCACTCTTATAGCCATGCCCTTAACCTGCAGTTGCTGCACTTGTGCAGATGTAGCACGATGGTCATCTTTAAATGAGCATGATTGTATTGCAGGAGATTTTGTGTTGAAAGGTCTAGAAATTTCCAGCAAGTACTCACAGAATAGCTGGAGTAGATTCCACCATATAACAACTGAGGCTTGAAACTTCCTAAACTTGGGAGTTTCCCAAAGCAACGAACACAAAATAACAGTGTTGTTCTTCCATCTGGGTAACCACACAGTTCACTGAATTACCATTAACTCAAAAGCAGATCAGAGCTTTCAGGTCTGTGTGCAGATAGCAGTTTTATGAGAAGTTTTGACAAAAAATCTTGCTGTGACTCCAGTTGTAAATAATGACACAAAGCATTTATCCAATGCTTATCAGCATGTTTGAAGTGGTCCCTTAGATCTAGGTCAAAACTCTTGTGTAACAGCACTCTCTCTTTTTGACTCACAGCATAACTATTATTACACTATGGGGTTTCATCCTTTTGTGATGCTAACATGAGTGCCATAACTGTCTAGGAGCTGCCAACATGTTCCAAATCTGCTCTGTACTGGAGCTGTGCAGACACAGACCAAAGATGTGTTCCCTCTGACCTGGCAACCAACCTGACAGAGCTCTGAGGCTGAGGCTAGCAACATTTTTATAGGCAAAGCAGCTTCTGAGAAGGCTTTTGGAAGAAGACAGTGGAGTAGTTTTGAGGATGTTTAGTGTCAGATGAACACTGGGGTCAAAATGCCAAGAATGGGTTTACCCCACATTTTTTAATCCTGTAAACATCAAAATACCAGTCTGCAGAAAGATTATTTTGCTTCAGTTCAGCTGAAATCTCTGCTGCAGGAAGTGAGCAGCACAGGCTCACTGGCTGAATACCAGCAGCTGGCAGAGTGTGCCTGATGCCAGACCACATTCTGGTGGCCTGAGTCTGTATCTGTCAATCAAGGGGTTTATTGGCAAGGAAATGTCATTCTCTAATCTCTCCAAAATTAAAAAGAGGGGCAGAGTGGTTCAGTGCAGCTGTTTAAAAAGCAAAGACAATGAACATTGAAGAGCAGTGAATAGACTGAGCATAATAACTATCTAAAACAAGTATGGATGTTTTGGCAGAGATTGTGCACAAATGCTGCCACACTGCTGAGCTAGAGTGTGCCAACTGGTATAAACAGAGTTGCTGGTTTCAGGAGAACTACCCAAGTGAGTGAGGGGGAGAGAGCTAGAAATGATTCTTATGATAGTTACGTTATATTAAATGATCCTTAAATGACAGTTAATATATTTCAAGAAAACCCTTTTTGACATCAGTGACATGTCATAAGAATGTAAAATATTATCACATCAGAGGTCCACCAGCCCAGTGTCCTAAAGCTACCAAAGATCAATAGTACAAAAGAAAGAAATAGGACAGGTAGAGAATGCTGCTCCCCCTGCAGCCTGGCTGCCCTGCAAGTCAGGAAAGCTACTTTAAACAGCTTGTAGCCTCTGGCTGCATGAAGCCCTATTGATTTTCTGTCAATTCCAAAGGGAATTTTGTGATAGACACATGCCAACAGCCTTTAGCCTTCCAAAAGAAAATAACTACTTGAGGTGCAAGGGATGAAAGCTTTAGGCAGTGATCAAGAAAGCTCTTACTTAACAGGTCAGTTCTGAGCTGTTACAGAGAAGGCTTCTATGCCACCAAGAACAGATTTGAAGTCACCTCTTCCCTTAGGGCTAGAGAAAACCTCTGATCCTGGAAAATGAGAGCTTTCAAATAAACCCCAAGTGTCCTGCAGGCTTCAGAGGCTGAGAGCTGGCCAATATAACACGTTTTGGCCACAGACTGTGGAACTGTTCAGCACAGGGAAAAGGGCATTTCATGTCTGTGCCAGCAAGGAGAAAGCAGAACACATTACAGTGTGTTTTTCTGAGTGACTCACTGCTTTCAGAGAATACAAATCAGATCGCAGTGAATGGGAAGCAAATGATCGCATGATCTAGGGAACTCTGATTCAAAGCACTCAAAGTCTGCCAAACTTAGCTTGCAGTAGGATGTGCAGGAGAGGGTGGAATCAAGTAAAAGCTTTCTCTGAGCTGGTTTGTTAACACCAAGATAGCAAAGAAGAGCAGCAGGGACTTTTCTCCAAAGAGAAAGGAGAGGAGAAGAAAGGGAAAGGAGGAAAACGTGGTTTTCTTTAGATGTCTTTTATCATCCAAATGAGTACCTGGAGATGGGAGAAGGCAGAGGGCTGAGCCAATGGCATTTACACCAGACATATCCTCTTGGAACAGTTTACCCTTTCAATACTTGATCAGGCAACCAATTATAAAACAAATTCTGATTGGCAATGACAGAATGAGCTGTGAGGATCTGCTGCCCCTGGAACTGACCTTCTGTCCCTTCAGCTAAGCAAATTCCCATTCAGATTACTCATCTAAATGAAGAAGAACAGGACTTAGAGATCACTGAAGTAAACCAGTCAAGAACAAAACAGCACTTTAAGTCCCGACAGCATGTCTGAGGCAGAAGACATATGGTTGTTGTTATCAGAGGTTGGATATTAATATTATTGTGTGGATTAGTATGTCTTTCAGTTTAATGTTATGAGTTTGTGTGTGCTGCCAGCTTTTCATTGTCAGATTTAAAAGGATCTCTTTGTTCCATGCTTTGTAACTGCTTTTTGATCCATAAGATGATGTGAGCTGCGCATCAGGTCACGTTCTTGACAGAGTAAGAAACTGGAAGGTAGTAAAGGCTCACATGATTCTTGACACTCTCTAGTGATTGAAGAATGGAAAATATCTGATATCCAGCATGCTAAGATGTGCTCAGGAGTTCAGAGTTGGTCTTGGATAACATGATATTAACGCCCTCAGGCATGGGCACTTTTGTCATTGTCAGCTCCTCACACATCCTTGCTGTTGTTTTCAGTCTGCTTTGTCTATGATTAAACTTTCTGCAGTTTCATGCTCCTTCAGTTAGTTCCATACCATGTCTTCCTGTTCCCTTGTCCCCATAACTCCCCATGGCCTTGCTATCCCAGATACTGCAAATATGGGCAGCATTACTGAGGTAAAGACAGACACTTAACCTTTGGGATCCTTTCTTCAGCAGGGATAACTAAGGGATAAAATTCCAAACTAATTTAGGTTTCTGCCACCCTCCCATATTTCCAGATTAGATTCTGAAGGGCTAAAACTAGATTCCTCATCTGCCTCACAGAAATAAGACCTGTGGCCAGAGGATGTATTTTCTAGAGTCAGCTAAAAATTGCTGCTCTCCTGTGATGGGTTTTGTGCCAGCGGGAGAGCGTTGGTGTTGAAACAACTTGTGAGGTGTCGATTCGGTTTCACTAGGGTGGGCGATGGCAACACAGAAAGACAATCCTCCTCCAGATCTGCTGATCCATCATCATTATCCCTATTGTGCTGTGTCAAATGAGAAACCCAATGGGGGGGATCACTGTTGTAAATTCTCTCTGCAGTTGGATGAAGCAGTAAATGCTTTTTTTCTTTAATTTATGTTGGGAATTGTTGTCACAGAGCCACCCTGTGAAAGTTTGTGATGCTGGCAGCTGCTGCACCAGTGGGTCCAACGAGAACCAGGATGATGCATAATCTGAGCCAAAGCGCACCAGGGAGTGGGTTGTTGGTTGTGGAGAAGCTCAACATGACCCTGGCAACATGTCCTTGCAGCCCAGAAAGTCAACTGTGTCCTGGGCTGCACCAAAAGATGTGTGGCCAGTAGGTGGAGGGAGGGGATTCTCCTGCTCTGCCCTGCTCTGGTGGGACCCCAGCTAGAATACTGTGTCCAGCTCTTGCAGCCCCAGCATAGGAAGGATGTGGAGCTGCTGGAGTGAGGCCAGAGGAGGCCATGGATCTGCTGCGAGGGCTGGAGCAGCTCTGCTCTGGAGCCAGGCTGAGAGAGCTGGGCTGGGGCAGCCTGGACAAGAGAAGGCTCCTGGGAGACCTGAGAGCAGCTCCAGTGCCTAAAGGGGCTACAAGAAACCTGAAGGGGAGTTTTTTACAAGAACACGTAGGGATAGGATAAGGTGGAATGGCTTTAAACTGAGAGAGGGGATATTTAGATTAGATATAAGGAAAACAATCCAGTGAGGGTGCTGAGGCGCTGGCACAGGGTGCCCAGAGAAGCTGTGGTTGCCCCATCCCTGGCCAGTGTTCAAGGCCAGGTTGGAGCAAGCTGGTCTAGTGGAAGGTGTTGCTGCCTGTGGTAAGGGGGTTGGAGTTAGGTGGTTTTAAGGTCCTTTCCAACCCAAACCATTCTACGGTTCTGTGATTGTACACTAGTTTTAAGACGGAGTAAAGATGTGGCACAACTTGAGCTCATGCTGTGACTTACCTTGGACATTTAACCTTTGTTTTCTTTTAAAACAAAAGAGAAGAAAGCATGTGACTCCCCAGAATCTTCTGATTTCTTATATACTGAATTCTTATATACTGTCTTTGGAGAGGCACAGTGGCCTACTGCTCGGTGTAGAACAAATACTTTGACCAGAAGTGCTTTCTTCTTCTGCCTTTGCTTTACTCTCTGAAGGAATGGTTTGGAAATGTAGGCTCTGGGGTGAGTTCTTAGGGCTTCCTTATAGTGGGAGATTCCAGGCTCCTGCTTTTGCACTGCTGCACATCAGAATCCCAACTGCGTCAGGAGATGACCATGAAAATAACGTGGAGCCAAGAATCATGTCAAAGCATGACTCCTGAAGGAAAGAAGTCCAAAAGAGAGATTGCTTGAAAATATGGTCCTGGGCATCTTTCTGCTCCAGCCTCACCACGTTCCTGCAGCCCTGGATCAAGAGACTCTGGAAAGAAGCCACGGAGCACATAGTTTCATAACTCACTGTTGAGGGCCTCCTGGTCCATTCACATTAAACAGGCTCATTTTAGATGATTTCAGTGACATGAAGCATTTTCTGAAAGGCCCAGCTGTTCTCTTGCTATTGCTCCTTTAAGCCTTAACTTGGGAATTACAAGGAAAAGTGCTTTTATTGTCTCTATGTATTATTTGAGGGCATTTCATTCATACTCATTGAAACTGTAATGTTGGATTTTGGCCTCCTGTTTGCTCTTAGCTTCAAATAGGCCTTTCCTCCTTCACCTCCTCCTCATGAACAGCTCAAGTGTGAGTTGCTTTGTGCAGTGATGTGCAAGGGCAGAGTGCAGCTGAGGAGCACCATATTTGGGGTAGATTAATCTGTGCTCCAACACCTTTTCAGTTCTTTCTTTTTGTTATACTTGGACATGTTCTATTTTTGTCAGAACAAGGTGAGAAGGATGCTAATGTATATATTCTGCCCTCCTTTCATCTAAGCTTTGTTCTTTGAGCTAACCCAGCAGTTTGCCATTCCATTTCCCACATATTTTAAGATATATTGCTGGGAGATTATGCTAACAGCATTTATATCTTCACTTGTAATATGCATTAATTGTATTAGCATTCATATTGCAGCATCTTGTATATCTAGAGTGGGAAAATATTACAGTTGATATTAATGAGTTCCGGTTCTGACACATGAGCTCACTTTCCTTTTGGAAGGAATTACACTGAATATTCACTTAAGACTGATTTTAATCTCCTGTCACATTTATATGCATATGTTCTTCCTTATTCTCTCCCTCTTTCTTTTTAATCCTGTCAGATTTGACTGGTTTTGTAATAAATAGAGGGTTTTACTAACTTGTAGCTGACCTAAAGTCTCTTTAATGATTTCATACTCCCTGGATTTCCCACTGCCAACCTGTCAGTTCCTTTCACCTCTTTCTAATGATTTACCTGCTATTATAAGGGTTATGGTGATGTTTCTAAAATAAGCACCATGTTGGGCAGCTCAGCATCACTTAAGGTGCATGAATTAGGTGGTGCAGATCTCTACTTTTGTAGCAAAGATTAATTCTGTGAGATTATAAAGGATTTGCTCATTGTGGATGGGAGAATGACTGTTTTAGCTATGCTTCTGCTACCTCTTACAGGCAGTTGTTACCTTCTTGCGCTGAGCTGTCTGAAGTGTTAGGATGCCCTGAGGTTATCTATACAGCTTCTTTGTAAGACTTCATAGCCCAGAGGAGGGCTGACAGCAGCAGTCTTCCAGGTAACGCCTAACTCATGTTTGGCCAGTATAGAGGTGAAAAACTCCCCATAAACTTGCTAACAGTGAGTAGCATGGTGGAAGGGGGAGTGGGGTAGGGTGGGTAATTCTCCTTGATTTAGCAACTGGGATGAGCGCATCCTCCTCAGGATGCCCCACGGCTAAGCGGGCACGGCTCAGCTACATCAGCGGGAGGCCTGGGGCACCCCGAGGGTTGTCCCCGGAGGGGTCAGGGCGCTGGGGAACCGCTCTTCCAGCCCAGAGCAGCCGGGGCAGCCGCTGCCTCCTCCTCACCCCGCGGGCAGGCGGGGCCGGACACCCAGAGCCGGGGCACGCTGCGGGGCCGGACACCCAGAGCCGGGCACGCTGCGGGGCCGTGCTCGGGGCGCTGCGGCAGCCGCTGCCCGGCCTGTTAAGGGGGGGTTCCCGTTGCCGCTCACGCCCTCCCCAGGCCTCCGCAGCCGCCGCCATGGTGTCGTGCGCGGCTTTCCAGAGCTTCCTCTTCGAGTACGACACCCCCCGCATCGTGCTGATCCGGAGCCGCAAAGTGGGGCTCATCAACCGCGCCGTGCAGCTCGCCATCCTCGCCTACGTGATCGGGTGAGCGGGACCGGCCTCACCCCCGGCTGTGCGGAGGGGTCCCGGGGCTGCTCCGCGCTGGGAGACCCCGGTTGTGGTGCTAAGGGGAGGGAGCCACAGCTACAGGTTGCTGGGACCCCCCCTTTGTGTCAGGGCTGAAGGGAGGCCGGAGCTTGCCATGGGTGCCGACACCAGGAGGTGACAAGCAGGGGGGGTGGCAGGGCTTAAATGGGATAATAGGGCTGCTTAGGGAAGTTGTTAGGCCGGGGAGGGCCCCTCTGGCGTGGGGACCATCCCAGAGGGTGATCGACATTCACCCAGCAGGATGTGCATAAAAGCAATGGTTATGCCCTGCCAAACCATCCCGAGAAGAGGAACATAGGGAGATTGCTTGTCTTATGACCCCTTCAGGTGACATGCGAAAAAAGGAGACATTCCCACTGCCTGTGCTGATTTATGGCATTTATGTGATGGTTTCTTTCTTACAATCCTTGTACAGGTGGGTCTTTGTGTGGGAGAAGGGCTACCAGGAAACGGACTCTGTGGTCAGCTCTGTAACCACAAAGGTGAAAGGAGTAACGCTGACAAACACATCCGCCTTGGGAGCCACGGTCTGGGATGTGGCTGACTATGTCATCCCTCCTCAGGTACACATGCAAAGAGGGGGGTTTCTAACAACCAGCTATTGCTCTGCCAAAGTCCAACAAGGTCCGAAGCAGCTTTGGCTCCAGTGTGGCCTTGATATGAGAGAATGAAGCAGCTTTGCTTTGCTGCAGATCATGTTGAGCACCTGCACCACTCGCCCTGGGGAAGCTTGTTTCAAGAAAAGAGTGTGTGTTTGTATAGGAGGGAGAATCTTTCAGGCTTGAGGAACAGAATTTCAGCAATAACCACGTGTGCTCTTTCTTACTGCTTTCTAAAGCAAACAACTCAAAGTTAACTTGTTGGCAGAAACCCCAAGAATAGCCTGCAAGTCACTTGATCCGGAACTGAACAGGAGGTATTGCTGTAGTTACTGATTGACTCTGTGTGAGTCTGGGCTGTGTGGGCAATATGTTCAGGGTTGGCAGGCATAGCCAAGCTGCTAGTTGTGGGTCACTCTGCATGAAGTGTAGTGAGGTAAAAGTGGCAGATTTAGACAGATTTTGTCTGAGTGGTCCTGTTATATGTTGGTGGAGAAGCAGCAAACAACAGATGCTGAATTGTGCAGATTTGAAGATCATGGAAGTGGTGCTCCCTGGAGAAACCAACAAGGACTGGTCAAATTTCGAAGATAATTGCAAAGAGTGGGAGTTGTGCTCCCTGAGGAGCTGTGTGATCCCTGTTTTCAGATGTGAATGAGGAAACTTGGGCCAAGTGGGAAGACAGAAAGGGTTGTAAGTTGCAGGGTCCTTCCTCCACATATAGGCAGTGGCATTAGGCAATACATGCAGGAATCTGCTCCTTCAGTGCTACGCCAGCACTGCCCAAAGCAAGTTCCCTCTGTGGGGCCACCTGGGCTCTGTCATTTGGCACAGTACCGTGGGTACTCTTTGCAGACTCACTCTTAAGCTTCCTCCTTGTTTTGCATGCTCAGGAAGAGAACACGGTGTTTGTCATGACCAATGTGATACTCACACTGAACCAGCGCCAAGGCCGCTGCCCAGAGGTAGGTACAGGATCTGCTTATATCTGTCTTGTCAGGGTGGGAGTGTGGGGGAGAGAGTTCATAGAGTTTAGTGTAATTATTGCTTCTTTCCAGCTTCCAGATGATAAAACAGAGTGCAAGGTGAAGAACAGCTGTGTTCCAGGATATACCAGCACTCACAGCAGTGGTAAGAAGCCTCCTGCAAGGGCTCCTTTCAGTGTATTGTGATACCTCTGTGCTGTGTCTTCCCTCCTGTGTGCTGTGCTGTCAAGGAAACAGCATTTCCCTTCAGTCTCCTTGTTCTCATTCTCTTACATCTAAGAGAACTAAATGGGAAGCTTAAGCTTTTCTTCTGGGGGGAGAGCAGATGGGCTTAGTCTGTGTTGGGTGGATGCTGGATAAATGTGTTTTGATGAGTTAGTGAACAGGGTGGGAGGTTTTTCAAGACCTTGAGTCCATGGAGCAGTGTTTCGTGTAGATGAGGATTTGACTCAGAAAAAGGATCTGATGCTTCTTTCTCTGAAATTTCACTGTAAATTGCAGTGGGGGTCTTGGTGCTGGCACTTCACCTCTGAGCAGGTTGCTTTTACCTTGTGGAGTGAGGAGATATCACAGGGCATCTGTATTTTTGCTTGGTAGCATCTCCACTAACATGGCTTTCTAGGCATTCAGACCGGGGAGTGTGTACCGTACAACAGCAGCGTTAAGACCTGTGAAGTCTTTGCGTGGTGTCCTGTGGAGAATGATTATCATGTACCCAAGTGAGTGCTCTGTTCTCCTACTCTGCATTGGCCCTCCTGAGAAGAGGCTAGCAGTATGCATATTTACTTACTTTTCCTGTTGTTTTATAGGCCAGCATTCCTGCAAGAAGCTGAGAACTTCACCATTCTGGTGAAGAACAACATTTTGTATCCCAAGTTCAACTTCAGCAAGTAAATAGTGTGGGGACCATTGCACTGCCTGGGCACTTGGACCCTAAAGGGGAGCTGGAGGAGTGGAAGAAGAGGCAACAGATCTCTCTCTCTGTTCCCCTTCTAGGCGAAACATCCTCCCCGATATCAACTCCACCTACCTCAAGAATTGCATCTATGACTCTCGGACAGATCCCTTCTGCCCTATCTTTCGTTTAGGGAAAATAGTTGAAGCTGCAGGGCAGAACTTCCAGGAAATGGCTGTGGAGGTATTTGGCAGATCCTTCTATTGGGCCTCAGCTGTGTAGAAGAGGAGTGGTAGGTGGTTGTCCCCCTCTGCCTTGTGGCATCAGCCACAGGACGCAGAGTAGCTGCAGAGGGTGAGCTGCTGTGGCCAGATGGACTAGAGTGAGTTCTACTTAACAAATACTTGGCTTTGGTTTGTTTGGGTGGGGTGATGTGCAAGGCCCTTCTATGGCAGCAGGAAAGGATGTTGGACTGGGACTGGGACATGGGTCAGTGGATCAGGGTCTTGGTCAGCAGAGAGCCTAGTGCTGGGCTGACTGGGCACTTGCTCACCTTTTCCTTCCCTTGGCAGGGTGGAGTCATGGCCCTGCAGATCAACTGGGACTGCAACCTCGACAGAGCTGCATCCCACTGTGTGCCAAAGTACTCCTTCCGCCGCCTGGACAACAAGGACTCTGCTCACACTGTCTCACCTGGCTACAACTTCAGGTAATGCGGCTGTGGAGCGTCACCTGGTGTCCCTGAGGCTCAATCTGCCGCTGGTGTTAGGAGGTGCCTGCACTCCTACAGCTGCAGGTTCTCCTAGCTGTAAAACGTGAGGAGTTTCTCTGCTGCTGTTAACACAGAGCAGGTCTGATCTTCACTGTGTACAAACAGCAGCAGAGGGGAAAGGTCAGTGAAGCTCCACCGATTGCATCAGTGTCTGAGTCATATTTACGTCAGCATTTGCATGGCCATTTGGGCCATTCTCCCGGAGCATGGCAATGTGAGAACTGCTGCTGGGTGTGCTGACAGGGGGAGGTTTGAGAGTGCTGGGGTGTGGAGGTTGGAGATTTCATGGAGTATCTCCTTCATTGTGCACAAGGGAAAAACTAAGCTGTAGAAAGTGTCTCTGTGCCAGGAGCATCCACCATAAACACATTGTGGCCACTGCAGATAGATCCAGCACCTCCAGTAAAACAACAGTGCAGAGCCGGGTAGCTGGTTTTATCCAGACTCAAGAGCTGTAGTAACAGGGATTGGCCTCTTGCTGAGATCCATTCGTGAGGAAACATGGCTCGGGGCTATGCTTGCTTTTAGAACCACAAACTCTCAGTTAGCACAGGGGATCTCTTTGATGAAACGTGAATGGTTTCACTGAGAAGCTGCTGTCGTACAGACACGCGTGTCTGGGAGGTGCCAGGCCTGCAAGTACTGCGGTATTGGGTGAGACTGGCTGGAGGAAATCATAGCCTGGCTGGAGTGGGTTCTGAAGTGTTCTTGCTAACCCCAGACTGTAGTGCAGCCCCTTACCAATCCTTCCTCTTTTCTTCCACCTTCTTCGCTGCTTCCTCCTGGCTTAGTCATCCGTGCTGTGGAGTAAGTCTGATCTCACTTATTCTCATCCCCCTTCCCTATCATTTGCCTGCGAGTGACATTGTGCGGGACAAGGAGCAGCCTTTGTGTGCCAGGCTGAGAGGTGCTGCCTGCTCCCGGCCCTGCCCTCTCGTGGCTGTCTGCACTCATGCAGCTTCCTGCTTGCCTCTGAGAGGGCTGATCCTCATGTGTGGCTGAGCTTCTTCCTGGCCTTGTGCTTTCTCCCCTTCCTGTGCTTTGCAAGTTTCCTGATTTGGCTTGTGCTAACCACTGTCTCAGATTCGTCTGTTTGGGGCTTTTCTCCTCTATGTGCTTGTCTGTGTTACATCTTCATTTTGGTACTTCCAGAGACAAGCCTCATGTTCAGCCCATCCTCTTGGGATGGGGAGCACACCTAAATGTTGCATGATCACATAAGCAGACTCAAGATTTTCCAGCTGAGCTCTGACCTATCTTTTTTCTAGGTTTGCAAAATACTTCAGGGATAGTAATGGCACTGAATCACGGACACTTGTCAAAGCTTACGGCATCCGCTTTGATATCATAGTGTTTGGAAAGGTGGGTGACTTAATTCCTGGAGGTCTTGTGGGCAGGGCTTTCAGAGATGCTGAGAAGCACATTGACCCTTGTAACTGTCTTCTAGGCAGGAAAATTTGATGTCATTCCTACCATGATTAACATCGGCTCTGGCTTAGCACTGTTTGGCGTGGTAAGTGACCTGTCTGCTCTTGGACTCAGTTGTGGGTTAGTGCCTCACTTCTGAGGATCATTGTTTTAAACTCTTTCACTGTCCACCAGGCAACGGTGCTGTGTGACATTGTTGTTCTGTACTGCATGAAGAAGAAATACTACTATCGGGAGAAGAAATACAAATACGTGGAGGATTATGAACTGGTGAGTGTCAGTGAAGGCAAAGTTGCTTCCTTCCCAATCCGAAGAGATTGAAACAGGATGTAGAAAGCCTGCATCAAACAGGGATTTTGAGCCACTTCTTCTAGGGAAACTTTGTCTATGTTACAGAAGCTAATTTTTACCTCAAAGCTGTTGTGGGGAAGAGCACTAGAAACAAATATTGTCATGTTTCCTGGGTAACCACTCTTGGAGAGGGAAATGTATGTTCAAGAACTTGTCATGTTCCCACTGCAGCTCTTTTTTGGGTTGCAGTCCTTGGCAGTTGCCTTCTGAGAGCTGCAGACAACAGCTCTCTCCCTATGAAATCCTTCCTTCTTGGCTTTGGGGGTTCCTGCTGCTATGAACAAACTCATTCAATGGGTTGGTATTTTGTGGGAGGAGTATGCTGACAGCCACAGCTACAGCTCCCTCCAGGACCCAAATGATCTCTTTGGCCAATAGGATTAGTGATGTAGTGAGGTTGTGTGACTGCTACCAAGCATAGAGCTTGGCCCTGCTGCTGTGTTTGTTGGGAAGTGTTGCTACAGAAGGTGGATTTCTAAACCAAAAGGCCTTGTGGCACTGGAAAGTAAAGTCAGAGTAGTGCAGAGGGGTTTATGTGAAAGGATGGGAAAGAAAGAAGCTATTTCTGGTAGAAACCTGTGATCTCTGATCCTTGCAGGGAGTCGATGAGACATATGGAACAAACTCCTGACCTCCTGTGCTACAGCACAGACTGCTGCTGTGAACATGACTCTGACCCTGCCGTGAGACCCACCTGCTCTTCACTGGGGGAACAAACCTGAGAAAGGGACTTTTTCTTCACTACTCTTCACTATTTCAGCTGCCTGGAGCTGACACCCAGAGAGAACTGGGTCTGCTCCTTGGTTGCTGTCCTTCCAGGTTAATTGCACTAAGCACAGAGGGAGAATTGTGCTTTCATGCCAGGTTTCCGCACTGGCTAAGCCTAGGACGGGGACTGCTCTGACATTCTCATTTTGACAGGCCTCCTTTCTGGTAGCAGAGAGCACAGGGTGACAGGCACAGATTCTTCCTTGCAGTGAACATGACCCCTGCTAGGTCTTCCCTAACCTTGGATGAGAAGCTCTTTGCTGTTGTCAAGTTACTTTTCCTTGCCCTGAAGGATTGTAATGCTTAGCTGAGCCTGTACCTACCCTTTAATTGTGTCTCCAAGCTCCAGTGGCCACAGACTGAGACAAACCAGTGGCTGTGATAAATGGCTCACTGGTTACAGATTATTCTGGGGGGGGGGTTTCTGTTTTGTCTAATTTTTATGGTACTACTTTAAAATTTACTTTCTTTTAAATAAAATATTACCATCTCTCAGCCCTCCTAAGGCCCTGCAAGCTGGGTTTTGCTTGTTTATTTTTCCCCAGGGAGAATGTATGAAGGTTAGGGGAAGTGAGAACTGTCTTCATTTTACACAGATACCATTAGAAGAGGGCTATCAAAGCCAGTGCTGCTGTCTGCTTGGCATCCTGGTTCTCTCAAGAGTGATGCAGTGAGAACAGCTTCTGCTCCACCTTGGATCTCTTAACACCATGTCTGGGTATGTTGCATTAAAAAGGGAAAATGCTTGAAAGGTAGAGGTCAGGGTGGGTTAGTTGAGCATTGCTCACCTTTTGTTTTGTTTATTTGCCTGCTGCTGCTGCGTGTCTCAGCTCAAATAGGACAGAATCAGAGCTCCAGTCTGTACATGTGAATGGCCCAGTTTGGATGATGCAGTGGCTGGAGCTGCTGCGGTCTCATCCTAACCCCAGTAATGGCAGAGCACCAACCTTTACTAATGCAGGGCGGTGCCTTCAGGCTCCTCTTACAACAGGGAGGCTCGTGGAGCTTAATAAAGACCAGTCAAACAGGATAATGGTTCCACTCGATCACTAACTCTGGGTTTGGTTGCATGTCATTTATTTCAACTTGTACAGTGAAGTTTGAACAGCTCTGTGGAAAAACACTTAGTTGTTGGTTGTTTTTTCTTCTTAGGTAATATAATTTAAAAGTGGTAAATACACAGTATTTAAACTTGATACACCTGATAAAGTTAAATGCATATTAG
Source organism: Melopsittacus undulatus (assembly GCF_012275295.1). NCBI lineage: Eukaryota > Metazoa > Chordata > Aves > Psittaciformes > Psittaculidae > Melopsittacus > Melopsittacus undulatus. The sequence goes on along the minus strand of NC_047538.1, from coordinate 20,571,687 downwards.
AGGGGTAGGAATGAAACACAAGCGTTGGTCATTAAACAAACAGTATAAAAATCAGCAATAGTTTAGGACCTTAGAAAAGAAATGGATCAATTGCCTGATAGGTAAGAAAGGACCACCAAGGAAAACTATTCTGACAAGAGGCCTGGTTTCCCCTTAGCACTTTCCTGTGTGCTTTCAGAGCCAAAATGGCTTAGTACCCAGCATTAAGCCTACAGTCAGCACTGGGCTTGCTTGAAGAGGAAGAGAATTGGGGAAATCAAGCTAGAGCCCAGTTCCAAGGCACAAGCAAAATGTTTACTTCACTATAAGAAAGAAGCTAGCTCTACTACAAAGGAACAGCCGCTGGGGAACTGAGCACATTGCTATATACAGCACAGCTTCTCTAACAGGTCATGCAGTTAGACAGCCCTTCCTCACACAGCCACACTTTCAACAGAACTCATCAGCAAGAACAATTGACATCGAGTTTGTTTCACAGATGTGCGTTTGGCTGCAGCCCACCCAGAGCTGGCACTGAGAGACAATCGTTCTGGAGCTTGAGGATCCCCCTGAACCAAGCCCATGCTCACTGTAAGACACTGAGCTATGGTAGTGCCTGAGACCCAGTGGCTTTGTGGCTGGGCATCGAGGACCTGGTACAGTTCCTTCTGTTCGGAAGCTGCGTTGCACCTGACAAGCCTGTTTGGTAAGTGTAAACTGTCTCACTAGGCACCTAACAAATCACACACCAGAGATACGCAGCACAGAGCATCTCTACAACTCACCTTTAACAGAAACACACCACACACGTTACTATGCACCAGCTACAAACAATCACATTCCCTGATTCTTTTTAATTGTTCCTTTTTTTGGCAGAACAAGTCCATTTGCAGGGTTAGAGGATGCCCCCTCACACACATTCCTGTTTAGGAAGGGGGTGCAGGCAACTGTAGTACCACAAAAGGTAGCACCCAAGTTACCTGTTTGGTTTTGCCATAGTTGAAGCTGCAGGGCTTTGGCATAGCCTCAGAGTAAAATGGTAGGAAAACAGTGCATGTCTTATGGCTCCATACTCCATAGTACTGCTCCTAAACCACAAACCATTGTCACTGGTTTTGGAGAGAGGCCAGCCCCAAAATGTTTAGGTAATAAATTGTGGTTTAGGGGGAGCATTAATTCAAGTGATCAAAAGATGTAAGGGCCAGTTTGTGTAGGCACCCGTGCACTTGCTAACGCTGTCCTGGCTTTAACAAAGACCTGTCTTAACCAGAAAGCTGCAGTGGAGAAAAGGACCTTGGCACGCTGCCCAAGGTAAAGGAAGACAAGGGGATGGTCACTTCCTGAAGTGTGGTCAGGGTTAGCAGGCAGAGATCTTACCATTAACCAAAATACTTGGATCTCTCCTAGTGTCTTCTTCCTCAGGGCAAAGAATTACACCTTAGCAGTCCCTTACATGCTTGGGACGTGCGAATCTTCCCCCTCTTTCAGCTACACCATCACTTAAACACCTCATTCAAAGTCACACAACCGCATCAGACATTGTCAGATCTTACCCCCCATGCTCCATCCACAGAACAACTGTACTTACCGTGACCCCTTTCCTCAAGCAAACCCTGATTCTTCTCCAGCTCATCCATACTCTGCCATTCTCCAGCTTTGTCCAAGCAAATCTGGACATCGGAATCTCTCCCACCACACAATAGATGATTATTATTTTACAAGCACCACAAAATAATCAGAGTAATCTGACTGAAGGTGAAGGAGCTCTTCATAAGAAACAATCCATGAATTAGGTATACACTTAATTTACTAACAAGCCTCTGATCCACAGGCATTCACAAATTACTGGTAACGAACTTGCAAAAATACATAGCATTGGCCCCGGAATCCAGATTAAGAGTTTGGAAAATTACTACCTAATCTAAGTATTTCATTAAGATCTTAAATTCTAAGCAAGCCCTAAATCTATACTTAAAAAATAGCATAACTTGTACTATTTTAAATTGTAGTAAACCATGTAATGTACATGGAAGTGAAGGATTTTACCCTGAATTTTATATTTCATAATATATCTACCTAGATCAAGTAAAAGACTTAGAAACAAATGGTTATTAGTGCTTCTCCCACTGTTCAAAACAAACATTCAGCTAAACACCACCTTTCACTCCTGTGTCTGCAGCAAAAGTAGTTCAGACTGAACTTAAGCCCTTAAATACCTTTTCCTTTCATACACTGAATACTCAACTTACCAAGTCCTAATCACACCAAGACCTTAGGAATGGCATTAATTACATTGGGAGGTAATTAACCTCACTTTCTAAGCATCCCGAAGATGCTGCTTTAGTACAACTTGGCTCACAAAGGCAGGCATTCTTTAGAAAGCTGGAAAGGTGGCTTTTTGCTTTGTTCCCATGCAGTTAAAAAGATGTCAGTTAAAACCATGAGAAATAGATGCAACAACATTTCCGGCAGGCTGTGAACCCTCAAAGTGTAGTTTAACTGTCGTGTGTGTCACCTACACAATGGGCCTACAACACCCCTGGGATGCTGGCATCAGTCCCTGGATACTATTTGGCGTTAAAAGCAGTTCCAAATGCATGTTTGTTTGACTGCTTTGTTGGGTTCTTTTTGCTCCATACAAGCTCACCTGTGCTGCCAGCCAGTGCCTTTCCTGTAGGAAGTCAGCAGTCCAAGCGATCGGAGATGCTCGATGTTCATGACAAGTAGTCGGATGTCTGGTAACATGCTGCTATGTAAGCTCTACATCCAGCATTATACTGAGATAGTGCCGTGTCATGCTGTGTTTGGTGCAGGCTCTGTTGATGTCGCTCATCCTCAGCTGCACACTTTGTAACGTGCCCTGGACCAAGCTGCTCAACAGAACCATGAAGTCGATGTTCACGAAAGAGGTTCCTCCTCTCCCACGTTGGGCAAGTCGTTGCATTTCAGATTATCTTCACTGCCTTGTTTCCTGCTTTCAAAGGAAATAAAATGGTTGCTGAGCTACTTACAAAAGCCAAAGCAGAGGCACCAGCATCATGGGAGGTTTGAGACCCTGAGCATGTGTCTTATCCCCTTGCAACTGCCCTGTAACAGGCTGGAAGTGCCATAGAAAGATGCTTTTCAGCCTATGGAAGTAGCAGGATATATCACATCACAAAACAGCATCCCACAGCTGTTACAGGTCACACAGGGGGGTGTGAACATCCCAGCCACAACCCCACATGAAAGATTCAAGCCAAACTGCTTAAATTCTCCTGTGCAGTGATTTCCAGAGACAATTTCCATTAAGACAAGCTTCAAACATCATGAGGTCGAGATGAAGCGATGACACTTACGGCAGCAGGTTCCCAGGGGCAGACAACGACCGCTCCTCCCTCCTGCTCCCCTCAAATGGGTTCCCAAAGGATCGCTTCCGGATCATCGTTTTAACCAAGATCTGCAAGACCAGAGTGGAGTTCATCAGGATGCTTTCCTGTCGTTCAAGAGCAACAGGAACATCCAACCTTCATGGCCAAGTGGTTATGAAAACAAGTGAAAACAAGTCACGGTTCTCTTATAACGAAAAAGCAGAAGGAAATGTTTACAAGTCTGCAGCTGCTTCATACCAGGGCTGTATCCTCTGAAACCCACAGTGCAACAACTGAACATACAGATGAGAGCCACACTAGGTGTGAGAGGCTGGAAAGAAGAGCAAAGCCACGTTTGGGAAGGTTTTCTCCCCCCAGAAGTAGGTTTTACTGATTGTTGCATCCAGTGCCTGCAAATCCCCAATTCCCCATCATTACCTGGCAGAGGAATTCATTGGAAAGGGAGAAGGGAAGGAAGGAACCACCACTGTTTAGCCTTAGGCTGCTGGGAACAGAGCAAGTGTCAAGGTTCTTCCCAGTCATCCCCAACTTATTTTGCTGGTGGGAGCAGAGAACAACCAGTGAGCAGCACTGGCCCTGCCTCAGCATTTGCATCCTGCTTTGGGAACCCCTGGCTTCATTTGATATTGCCTCTCATCCTTGCATGCCTTATTTATTTGCTCACCAAAGTGCACCAAGAGCTCTTACACATCTGAAATGCATGTGCTGTCGAGGTCCCACAGGGCAAGTCAAAGCCTGCAGCTGGATGCACAGAGATCAGGCACCCGAGGGTAATTCTGAAGAACAAATGCAAATGGAAAGCACAAGTTCTGCCTGGAGGCGGTGTTATTTATGAGGCAAGAGTCCCAGTAAAAGCTCATTTGCCCTGAGCTGTGCTAAACACACCTGGATTTAAACGGGACTGGCAGCACTGAGGCATCCTCCACTGCATCACAAGAAGTCACCTCCAAACAGGAGAAAGGGGGAAACCCCCCATCAGTGGTGATCTCATCAGAGCAAGCTCTGCTCTTTCAGCTTGAGCAGCACAAGGCACATTTGCATGTTAACATATCTGTGGTTGAAGAGACTTAAGTGGGTACCCAAGTGGGAGAGAGCCCCAGAAACGGGGCCAGATGTGGGCACAGCCACAAGACAGAAAAGGGGCTTCAAAGGGAGACCTGTGCTTCAACAAATCACAGCCTGGATGTCTACAGGCAGATAACACTGTGCCAGCGAACTGTGAATGGTCACTTCTCCAGCATAAGGACATCCAAAGGAATTGTTAGATTTAAAACCCCGAATGATTTCACTTCCCACACAAGGCAGGGTTACGCTGTGGTTCTCACCACCACAGTGGGTTGCAGAGAATAAAAATATGAGCTTGCAAAGAGATGAGTTCACCAAGAATAGCTGCAGGCGGGGGCTGGAGCACACCGTGGCCCAGATAAAAGCTTCATCCCAGGAAACTCCTGCAGCCCCTAAGGCTGGATGAGCAGAGCAGGGCAGGAGCTCCTTGTGCCTGGCCAAAACACCCCCAAACACAGGCAGGTCTTGACCAGATGCTCTTTTACTCTGAGCAAATATAGTGGTATTTAGGCAGCCAGGTCAAGTGTGAGGACCAGGAACCCACCAACAGGTTGCTTTGGGACCACTCTGAAATACTTCATCCACCTCCAGCAAGATGCTGAGATCCCATCTTGCAGCACTTGTTTCTGAGAGAGGGAAAGCCTTTGCTCTAATCCTGCCCAATTCTTTTGCCCTTCGGCAGCAACCTCCAGCTGCTTGGGACCATCCCTGGAGGCAGCGTGGACCCAGCTGTGCATCCACAGACCATCATCCCTCATACTCACCACAGTGGCCAGGCTGGGGATGTGCTTGACCGAATTCTCCACCTCCTCCTCCGTCACCTCGACGAGGGTGCAGTTCTCATCCTCTGTGGGCAGCAGCTCGGCTCCGTTCTTGGTGACCCAAGGGTGCAACTTCAATGAATAACACAGCCTGTCAGGAACGAGTTCCTCTTTTTCAGGACTTCAACAACACAAGCCTGGCAAACGCATCTCCTTGCCCAAGCTATGGCCCCTACGTGCTCCTGAAGGACCAGGGAGCAGGGGAGAGGTGTGCCACCTCACTGGTGAGCCAGCTCCCCCCAGCACCACCAGGAGTAGGAAATGCTGTGGTGTGGCTCATCCAGAGCTGGCCCCATCTACACAACTGGTGACCTACTGTTTCAGGGAAGAAGACCTACTTTTACTCTCATCTGTAGGATGAGAGTGACATGGTCTAACATCATTGCAAGGGGGGTTGCAACTAGATGATCTTAAGGTCCATCTGAAGGCCCTTTCCAACCCTAACTATTCTATGATTCTATGACAGTGCCAAGAGTGATTTATTCTGGACCATATGTATGAACCAGAGTGATGGGGAGGACCCACCAAGCCCTAGTCTTGGACCTGAATTAATCCACGACAGAAGGCAGAGGCTCCTCTTTCTCCTTGCCCACACACACCAGGCGTCCTAGGCAGCTGCAGGAGGAGCACAGAATGGTTCCACAATTCCCCCACAATCCTTTCCCCCTACCTTAGTCTCCATTTTCTCAGCTTCTCGCCCCTTCCAGGCTCTCGCAGGGGCACAGGACCAGAAATCTCCTACGAAAGGCTGTTGCACAGTACTTTCCTGGTAGCAGAGGAAATACTGTGCTCAGGGGATTTCCTTTTGCCTGTGACTTCTCTAGGCACCAAAGGTCCCAAAGCCGAGCAGGTCCCGGAGCAGGGGAAGGAGCTGGGACTTACCTGCCCAGGGACCTGGGCACAGGGGGAGGACCTAGCCTGGCGCGATCAAACTGACTCCCAAAAAGAGACGAGTAAGGACAACCCAACAGAAGTGAAGCCACAGCCAACACTAGGAGGCTGAATCAATACCTTGATTTCTGGGACCGAAATCCTGGATTCGGGATTTTTATCCAGCATCCGTGTGATCAGATCCTTCAAGAAGTCTGTAACTTCTGGCCTGGGGAAAGGAGAGGAGAGAGATGAGATGGGGAAGGGGATGGGTGTTGCAAAATACCCCCTTCCTATGCAACCTGAACCAAGATCCCACATGTACAGAGCTGGGAGAGCCCAACACCACTTCCACCCAGGCTAAAACCCAACAGGCAGCAACTGCTGAGGTTAATCTGTTCCCTCAAACGCCTCTGCAGGTTCAGTCACTCCTTCAGCAACTGCAAACCTAAAGATGCTGCCTTTACGTTTAATGCAAAGGAAGTTTTCCAGGGCCAACAGAAGGGCTCAGAGCCTGAGTTTTGCAAAGCAACAGCCCAGCAGGACCAGCTCCACCCAGGCAGCCCAGAAGTGCCTTAAATGAGCTTTAAAACAAGGGCTGGGGGGTGGTTTATTGAGCACTTACTGGTCTGGGAATTCCAGCGTTTGGGTCTTGATTTTATTGTGTAAACTGAGGATCCTTTCATCCATAAAAGGGCACTGCCATGAAGAAAGAAGCAATGAGGAAAGCAATGACCTCTGATAAGAGGCAGCAGTGGGCAGCCAACTGAGCATTGGGATCTCATAGTGTTTGAAGGAGGGTTATAGGGAAATACCAGATTTCCTGTTATATCAATGTCTTCTTTTAAACACAGTGAAAATAACATTGGAGTAAAATGCTCAAACAGGAGTGCAGATCCCACCACATATCTGGCACATGGGAGGCACACACCAACCACCCACAGCACTGAAAACTCAGTCTCATTACCTGCCCAAACACGAAGCAGTACAGAGTGATCCCCATGGCCCACACATCCAAAGCCTGCAGAGGGAAGGAAGCACAGTTAGATCTGCAGCTGACAGTGCATGATCAGCCCAAAACCCCTCAAATTGTTATTAAATACCTTTCCAGAGAAGATTTTCCTGGTTTCCGAGAGCGTCTCCGGGGCCATGAAGGCAGGGGTGCCCACTGTGTTGGTTAAGAGGGCATCAGCTCCCTTGAACTCATTGCTGACTCCGAAGTCAGCAATCTTGACGTGCCCATCTTCCCCCACAAGGAGGTTGGAAGGTTTGATATCCCGGTGGATTATCTTTTGATAGTGCACTGCAGCCAGAGGAGAAACAAGGGATTCAGCAGCAGCACCACTCTGCAGCAAAGGAACCACAAAGCTTTTCTGCTAACACCATGACCAGCTCCAGCTTCAAAAACCCCTGGGCAGAAGCATGTGCCATCAGAAGGAGCACTGCACAGCAGCAGAAAGTGTAGCCCCATGTGTTTAGAAAAGAATAACAGTAAGGAATACCATCCTTTTTGCAGACACTTACAGTATTCAATGCCCTTGATCAGATCCTGGAAGTAGAACCGAGCCTGGTCCTCACTGAGAGGTTTCAGGGTTGGGATTTCCATCACAGGGCTGCAAAGGCAACAGAAAATAGAGCTCGATCCCAGTCCAGATGTGCCAAAACAGGTCTCAGAGGCTTTACTACCATCTGTTGACAGCACACAGCCCTGAAGGCAGGCACAGGGTGTACACAGCTGTGACCAGGTTGGGGAGATGGGACCCAAACCCATAGGAGACCCACCATGAACCTCCCCATCCCCTCTGTGTCCTGCAGCAGCCTCAGGTGCCTGAGCTGTGCCACCACCAAACCCACCTCCTGTTCATGCTTTAGTAGGTTTAAATCTGAAATCCAATACTCACCCTTGCTTCACCAGTTCAAACACTGGAACACAAAAGAGAAGGTGATTACTGATCATGTCCAGGTTAGAGCTCCTATGAGCACAATCTCAGCACAAAGCAATTATTTTAATGACAAACCCGCTAAAAATAATGTATTTTTTTAAAGAAGGAGATGTCACCTCATGCAAGGCACATGGTGTTTTGGTTGATCCCATTGTCAGTTGAGGGGATGCTGCCAACTACCTCATCAGTGCTGCAGCTTCAGCCTCATGGAAGTGGCCCACTAAACCCCTCAGTTTGCCTGCAAAGCCCCAAGCAACCCCCTGCACTTGGCCATGAAGGCATCACACACTCCTCTGCTGGCAGAGGCTGAACATAAGTGATGGAAAAGAAACACCTCCTCCAAAATCATCTCTTTGCCCTGCCAAACCCCATCCCACTGACACCCCACAAGCACCGCAGGGCAGTGGCCAGTTACCCATGTACAGGTGGTCCTCACTGGGGTCATCCAAGACCTGCCAAAAGAAGCAGAAAGGCAATTAAACAGCCCCCCAAAACCTTGCAAATGAAACATGCTGGGTTTTTATTTAGCAGCCATCTCAGTTCTGCACCTTCAGCACCATCTGCACCATTAGCACCGTCTGCTAATCTCTGAGCTTCTACCCATGAGGGGTGGGGAAAATACCCAAGAGATCGGAGATAGAGCTGTACTTTAAGGAAGTAAATATTTAAAACACACAGGAAGCATCATCTGATTCATGAGCCAAATCAGCTCCAGCCTGCACATCCTTAAATCTTGATGGACACACAGGCAGTGGGTGGAGAGCAGGGTGGCTGCACCCCAGAACCCACAGAAACACCAGCTCCTCCTCAAAACCCTTCTGAGCACTTTGTTTCCTCCAAGAAAGTGACATTTTTCTGCATTTCCCTTTCTGTGCAGGGAAGAAAAAAATCCTCTTTTGGAAGACGAGAATAAAAAGCCCTTTTAAACCAGGGAAAACAGGAGTCTCCCATAGGCAGGACATGGCAAGGACATCCCTGCAGCATCCTGGCTCCTTCACACTCAAGGTAGATTTTGGAAGGCCAATGCTCACCTCCACCAGCTTCACCACGTTGGGGTGGTCCAGCTTCTTCAGGATGGCAATCTCCTGGTAGACCTGTTCAATGGGCCCTTTGGGCTGTAGGCAGCCCTCAGAGGCAGCTTTGGCTCCACGGGGCGGTGGGCGGCCTATGGGAAAGGCAAAGATGGGGTGTCCAGTTGGGAATGAACCTCCTGGTCTCTGAAGCACCCCACAACCCAAAGCTTTGATGCCACTTACGGGGGAAGCCCGCCTGCCTCATCAGCTTCTTTTTGGAGAGAACCTTCATTGCCTGCAAGAAGGGAAAAAACATGGGAATTGGGGCAAAGCAAAGATAAACCAGGGCTAGTGGGATGGGGCTTGCACAGAGCAGAGCAGGGAGTCAGCAGAGGGGGTCCAGCCTCATCCCACTTGCCTCTCTGTGGGCTCTGGGAACATGCACTACTCACATAGTAGGTGTTATCATCCTCATTGTAGGCCAGCTTCACCACCCCATAGGAGCCCTAGAAAGGGACAAAGCTTTTAATTAATATTAAAGGGAGGAATTTATTAATAATAATTTGAAAGTAATATTAATATTAATAAGAATAATTAATCATAATTTTAAAGATAAATGCAATTCCATCAGCACCATCCCAAATCCCCCCATCCCAAACCCAGCCCATATTCACCTTCCCAATCTCATCCTTCAGCTTGTACTGGTTGAGCTGCACACAGTCCTGCAGGGAGAGAAAAGGGGGACCTGACATGAGCCACAAAACCACTTGCATTCACTCTGTGTCTTTGCAATCTGCAGTAAAACTCTGTTCAGACTCACACCCTGCTCTGCTCAGGGCTGGGCAGCTTTGATCCATGAGCTGTGAGCACCAGCCACATGTTGGTGTGTTTATAGGCAGCTAATTGTGAGCGTTAACAGCCCGAAGGGCAATACTGGCTGCTCATGTGGAACAGGAGTGCACCAGGGGCACGTGGTGCTGGTCACAGCTTTAATACCAGTGACTTGGTGCTGAGTATTTCTGTTTCTTATGGGCAAAGCAGTTGCTTGCTGCCTGTTTCCTGGCAGGCTGGGGGCAGGCAGGGCCCTTCTCTCCTTAGATCTCAGTGGGTTTTTCTCTCTAATTGGGAGATGAGGAAAATCACAGTGTGCCAACAGCATCCCCAAAACACAGCCTTGGTGCCATCTGCAACAGGCACAAAGCGTGGTGAGCTGTTGGGTCCCACCTCCCCAGGGCTGTGTCTATAGCCCAGGATGGAGCAGGATGTCCCACCACCACCCACCACAACACGATGCCATGCGGTTTGATCCCAAAAAAACAAGCAAGAAGGAATGCTACAGAGGAACAAACACGTGTACAAGTGTTCATCCCCCCTCACCTGCAGCCCAGTGATGGACACGCGGTTCGACTCCACCGTGGGCCTCCGTGGCAGCCGTGGGGAGGAGTGTGGGGACGTCACTGGGGAGTATGGCAGGGATGGGTAGATGAAACGCTCGTTGGTGCTCTCACTGCTGCCAGGGGAGCGGACCGGCTGCGACCGCTCCTGCAGGGACAGCTTTCGGCCGGAGAGGGGCAGCTTTGCCCTGGGCTCCTGGCTGTCCCCAGAGCCCTCGCTACCGGACACGTTCATCTCCTCCTCCTCGCTCATGCTCCCCGTTGTGTCGTACTCGGTCACCACGATGAGCGAGGCCATGCTGGGTGATGGGGGCTCAGCGCCGGGGGGTCCCGCAGCGCCCCAGGCACGCGGTGGCCGCAGCCTCTGTCACAGCAGAGGGGCTGCAGGGTGGGAGAGCTGCTGGGGATGCCTGATGGCATGGTGCAACCAATGGCCTCATCCTGGCCGTGCTGGGTCCTGCAAACACACAGCAGCTCAGTGGGCTCCCCTGGAGAGCAGGATTTCCTCCCATGGGTTGTTATTCTATGGATTAATTTATTCCTCCATAAAGCCAAGGGCAGCAGCAGGATGGCACCAGGATGTGTGCCCACCCTGCCATGGGGCAGAGCCCAGGCAGGGATCAGCCTCAGCCCCAAGGCTGCCACCACTTCTCCTTTTACCCACTTTATTTAAACACATCAGGGAATAACAGCCCAGTAATTTCTGCTACAGAAATACCCTAAAGGGGTATTTTACAGGGGCAGGATCCAGCCCTGCACTACACTGGCATAAATACCACTTGGTTCCCTGCTTTACTGCTCAATCCTACAGTCAGAGCAGACAAATCTCTGCCAAACACCCCCTGAACAACACAGTTAAGGGGCACGGGGACCCACTTACCACGTGTGGGGTGCGGGATCAGCCCCTTGGGCTCACTGCTTCCTCCCGCAGCCCATCATTGCCAGCAATTTCTCTTCCTCGCTTCAGGTTCCCTACGGCCTCCTGTGCAAAACTCAGGTTCCTGAACCTGGAGATACAAGAGAAACAATTCAGTCAGCCACAAAGAACACTTAAAGATTCTCAGATACTTCAATAGCAAGTCAAGAAGGGTAGGAAATGGTGTTGATTCACACCCCCCAATGTCCTGCTGCAGCTGGGGCCCTGTGATGCTTGGCTGGTTGTGAGCCACAGCTCTGCCCTGCCGCGGTGCTGGGGCTGGTTTTAATTTCTAGGTTAACGAGTTTCTGCAGAAGCAAGTGAAAAAAACCCATCCCAAAACACAGCCCAGGAGCAGGAATGAGGCTTGAGGCGTTTTCCTGCCTGGTTCCCACACCTCAGCGAGGCGGGCAGTTAAAATTAGCTCCACTCATCTCCACTGAAGTTTCCGTGATGCACCCGCAGCACAAGCACTCTGAATCAGCCCCGCAGAAATCACGGGTCAAGTGCAGAAATCAAACCCTCTCCCCTTTCCTTAAGGCTCCACAATGGCCTAATTGCTGTTTTCAACACCAATCCATAAACTGGAGGCTTTTCTGCCCGAGTGGGATCAGCCTGGAGCTGAAGCCAACCCGGCACCGCTTGCTGTTTCGAGGCGCAGAGACACGCAAGGGATGGGGAGGCTATAAATAAGCCAACGAACAGCAACAAGGACAAACTATTCCAGAAACGCCGTGTTTCACAAGGCTGAATCCGCTCCTGGTTGGAGCTTTGCTGGGCAGGAGGGCTGGAGCTCCATGTCTTGGGCATCGTGGCTGCAATATCCCCTCTGTGGTGCTGCTGGTGGCCACGGCAGCGTGTTTTACTGCACTCCCAAAATGGATTAAAACAAACAGGCAGCTTGCTCCGTTCATCCCGAACCCTCCGGGATGCATCTCGAGGCCGGTTGCCATTGGCCTGGCTTGCTTCGGGCACGCTGCCAGCGGACACATATAAATAGCTGTCCCCCGAAGCCGGAGCTGATCCGGAATGCCATGCCATGTGCCCTCACCATGTGCCACAACAGCACCTAAAAAGGCAGCTGATGGATGAGGGCACCCCGGGAGCATCGCTGGCTGCAGCACTGGTCCCCAGTGGTGGTACTGCTCGGATGGGCATCTCGCCTGCATCCGGATATCCAGGGCTTCATGCTGAACTTTGCCAGGCTAAACCAACACTGAGTTATGAAGCCTCTGCCACACTTGAGAGCTGAGTGTGCCCTGGCCAGAATTGGCTTGACCAGGGTAAACATATCAAGGCTGATGAGTTCAAGCAGGCTCCCCCAGACTCTCTGAACAGCCTAAAAGTCATCTAAGCACCATCACAGTATCAGCAAGGGTGGAAAATCCATGTGTGCAAAGGGACCAAGCATGGAGTTTTGCAGAGATTGCCCTGTGAGATGATACCTTCCCCAAAAGAAACCCAAATGAGGGATCATAGAATCATAGATCCCATTGTTGAACATGGCCCCACAGGCTGTGGGACAACTGCTAATGGTAATGCAACCTTAATAAGCACATGGTGAGGCTGAGGAGGAGAAGAAGAGCTGCATTCCCATCCAGAGGAAAACTGAAATAGCTGGAATGAGGTGAATAAACCCAAAGAGGGCAAATACAGTACAGAGACTTTGGCTTCACCAACCCACCCGGTTTGCCCAGGGAAAAGTGGCACATTCTGGTATGAACTCCAGCAGATACTTATGTAAAAGCGAGCAGCACATGCCCACAAAATCCTCAGGAACTCGAACAGCCTGGTGTATAGGAATGATTTATCGGCACGGCTTTTGGCTGCAATCCACACATAACCCATAGCGGCTGCGGCAGGATTATCGAAGCAATCAGTCTCGCATCTAATTCAGCAAGGAGAGGGATATTAAAATGAAAAGAGCTCTGTGAAACCCAGGCTCAGCGTCCACGTGGCTCAGTGGAAACGAATGGGAGTGAAATCAGCCCCCACGAGAGGGAAGTGATTTTGACAGCCCCCTCCTGCCGCCCCAGCTCTGCTGTGAGCATGTGGTCCCTGCCTGGTCCCTGCTGGGATGCACCCACCTCCGGATGGGATCATGCTGCCTGATTTCAGGAGGGAAGAGGATGGCACCTTGCAGCCAGTGCTGGTTGCACGGATTTAAATGGGAGCATATGGATTCACCGGCCTGACCTTCCCTCCCTGGGGCTGTTTCTCTACCCAGGTGCTCCCAGCTCCTGCATGCTTGCCTTCCCCTGCCATGCTTCCAGCAAGGCCAGACACAGTGTCAGGGTCAGACCCTCCTATGGCACTATGACTGGGTGGCAGCTCCAGCAGTGACACCTCCCTCCATCCTTCCATGAGACTCAGCTTATGCACTGCAAAACCAAGCTGTTTATAACAAAACTGAACACAAACCACCTAAACTAAGGCTGGGTTTACTTACAGAGGATCTTTCCCCTGCTGCCACCCAAGGTCTGCAGTGAACAGTTAACCATGGCCAGGGCATGGGGCAGTTATCACCCTTCCTGAGCAGAGTCCAGGGACTATTTTGCCTTCCCTGTGGTCACTGTCAGCAGTGGAAGTGCCAGTGCCAAGAGTGGTGTCATCTGCAGCAAACGGGGGCATCGATCACAGTTTCCCTTCCTACGGGCGAGCACAGACCTTGCCAGAAATATATTAGTCACTGTAGTATACAAAGACCATATGCATCCCTGCCTGACTTCTAATGGAAAAACATCTCTCATCAGCTTCTCTGGAAGTCTGAGGGCACCCAAACTAATGAGATACTCGAAACAGACACCCAGCTGCCATCTACACCAGGTCCCCGTGCCCAGGCGCAAAGGTTTGCATTGCCCCTGGGGTGAACAGAAGAGCCTCCTGCGCTGCCTGGCCCATCCAATGGAAAGCATTGGAGGCAAAATGCAAAGCCAAGCTGGTAGCATTGGAACAGCACAAAGCCCAGTGTAAGGCTTCAGTAGGAGTCAAAACATATCCTTACTGAGAGTATAAGAAGTCCTGATGACAATGCCTGATACTTCTTTAGCAATGAGTACCCCAAAACAAGAGTGTAAGCTCAGGACATGGTGTTGAGCACAGGCCAGGATGCACTCAGGAAACCACCATCACATTGTCCAGCATCCCAGCTTACCTGGAAACAACAGCTCCAGCTACAGTACCCACAAGAAAGGAAACGAGAGCAGCTCTGTGCTTTGTGAACACCACTTAAAAGTCATTAGGGCTGAGCTGAAAGCAAAGCCTCCTCCGAATTACCTCCCAGTCTGAAAACAGCCACCTCCTCTGGAACAGCACTGGTCGATCAACCCCCTTGCAGTGCACTCATGGATGGGCTCTTGGCTTCTGCTGGCTGCTTTTCCCAAAACTAAGTGCTCACAGAGAGGAGCCAGGAGAGGGAATGGGCTCCTTCTCCCAGGAGAGGGGCTACCCCTCCATTTAGGGGCCATGAATGAAGCTCCAGCACCCACAGCCACCACGAATGACTCCCAGCACAGTCCCCTCAGCAATGAAGACAACCTGGTACTGTCCCCAAGGATGGTTTCTGCTCCCGTAGCATCACACAGCCGTGTGCTCAGCCCATAGCTCCACCGCAGCAGCTTCCTGTGGTCATCCCGCTGCTGCTCTTGGTCTCTACTTTTACCTTCACGCACCTTATGCTCTGTGCCATACACGTGGCCACAGGGCTGGTCCCACCTCCTAACCACGCTCAGACACTCACAGCAACAAAAACGGTGGCTTCTCCTAACAAGACCTGTCCCCTGCACGCGGTCCCTCCACCAACCCCATCCCCTCCATTGTCTCCTGACCTCTCATTGTTCCTTGACTTTAAAAACCCCCTCCTTTTCCCAACCCCACGGCCTAACTCTCCCGGTGCCCCCACTCCAAAGCCCGCACCTCGGCGGTCGGGAGCCGCATGGGGTCTGCCGGTCTCCTGGTGTCACATCCCAACCCGCGGATGCTGACACCCCACCGGGTACCACCGGCACAGGGAAGGCCAGCGGGATGCAGACGGGCCCGGGCGGCCGCAGCGCAGCAACCCGAAGAGGGACGGGGAGATGCGAGCACGGATGCTGCCCCACCGGGATGCCCGCACAGGGCCCTGCGAGCCCCGCTGGCCGGAGCGGCCGCTCCCGGCTCGCAGCGCATCCCATCCCCGGCCCGGCCCGGCCGCCCACACCCGCCGGTGCCGGTGCCTCCGGGTGCGGCTTTGTCTCCGCCGCCGCAGCCCCGGCCGAGCCCTCCCCGGCCTCCCCGCGGCCACAGACCTGTCCGGACGCTCCGCTCCGCTCCGCCGGCCGGGGCAGCAGCCCCGGAGCCGCCTTCGCTTTCGGTTCCGCTCCGGCGGCGGCAGCGAGGGAAGGAGGGAGGGATGGATGGAAGGAAGGAGAGAGGGAGGGGAGGAGGGAGGGAGGCCCCGCTCCGCCCCGGGGAAGGGGAGGTTTCCCCCCTCCAGCCGCATCCTGCCCGCCCGCCCCTGGAGCCGTTCTTTGGGTGGGTTTTCTGCCATGGTTTGGGGCTTTTAGGTTTTTTTTGCTTTGTTTTAGTATTTTATCCCCCCCTCCGGCCGCGGCTCCGCCTTTACCGCGCAGCGCAGCGGGGCAGGGGGGTCTCCAGCCGGTCCCACTCCTCCCCGGTGTCCGGCAAACAAGCCCCAGCCTCCTCCCTCCACGCCCGGCAGGAGCTTCTTCCCCTTTTGCCCTTGTGCAAACACTGGCTTTGCTGCATGAGGTCAACGGGGCCAAAGGGGCTGACCTGCACCAGCCCCCATGGGCTCTGCTGAGCCATTGCCCAACGCTTCCTAAATAATCACTTAAACTGGTTTCTGAACCCCTCCTTCACTGGAAATGGCACAGCGGGCACCCCCAGGCCACTGCCACCACCTCTGAGCACAGCTCCTGCCCAGGTTGTGGCAACGCTGCCACATGGGCACAGCCTGGAGCTCCCTGGCTGGCACCGGCCCTTTGTAAACACCTCCCTTGCTTTGTCCACCCTCATCCTGGTTAGTTTCCTTACCAAGAACATTCCCATGAAGCACCGTTCTGCGCTGAGCTCACCTGATCGACTCTTCCCTTGAAGCAACAGCTTCAACCTCGAGCAGATGCAAACGCTGTTGCTTTGTGATGTGGGCACCACATTGCCAATGGAGAGCTCCCTGGAGCAGAGCCATGCTTCCAAACAAGTATTATGGATAAACGCTGCTATTTTGACCAGGATCTTGAAAGCCACTCTAGAAGTCAGATTTATGCACTTACTGGAACACTGTAGGTGCTCCAAATGTTTTATGGCTTATGCGGATTAAAACGTAGCTGAGAGGGGTGAGCCACCAAAACCAGCATTCCTGCAAACCTGAGTTGCTCTTCCCTGTTAGAAATAAAGTCAGTGTTTTAAACTCAATGCACTGATTACCTGCCAACCACTCAAGGTTTACACTCACAAAAGGACAATCCCATCTACATCCAAAACAAGGATCTAACTACTGGAACTCAATGGCAGCATATCAGATATTGAGTTAGTTGCAACCATCTTCATTTATTCACCCCTAAAACCAGAGCAGGTAAATTACACCAGCACCTACAGGAGGACACGTACAATAAGCTGTGCTGGGGCTGTTCACCTCTTCTCTCAGCTGCTCTTTGCACAAGAACACACGGAACAGTGCCGGGACTCTGCACCATTAGACTTCAACTGAATCCTGTTTTTTTCCCCTTCTGCCAGCACCATCTGTTTCTATGAAGTAAACAGCGACTGTAGACAGGTTAAATGCAAGGACATGTTTTAAATGAGACCCATTCTATACCACTTAAAACAAGAACAAAGCAGCTTTGCATACATTTTCCACTAGTTTTTGTTCCTCAGCGTTCATAAAACCAGCATTGATTCTGAAAATGTCACAACAAAGAACAGATATTATTTCATTGTGACTGCACTGTTCCCCTCAGTGTTTATCATGCAGACAAGAAAGTCTGTTTTCCCCTGTTCAATTCCTAGTCTTAATTACAAGCACAGAATACACACAAAATGGGTGGAAACCCATGCCTTCCCTTATGTCATTGCAAACAAAATGCAAGTTTGTTCAATAGAAGACCATGATTTATTGGCAGTTATTTCGAAACATGGAGTACCGAATGTAATAAAAAGACACTTGTAAAAAACCACAACCCATCTTTCAAGGCATCACTTGAAGGCATTGATTAAGGGGACACCGTGCGCCGGCAGCTCCTGGTGCAACTGACGGAACAACATGGCACATTTGTTCCTTTCCTGGGTCTTGCCTAGGGTGTGGAACAGCCGGGCCTGGAAGTAGAGAACGTCTCTGAGTTGCTCTTTACAGTCCACTTTGGCAAAATAAGTCTTGGCTTCATTTAAATTCAAGATAGCAGATTCCAGAGCTGTGGAAAGAAAGCGGGACAGTCACATTTAAGATAAGATCACCACAACAATTCCAAGTGATACAGCTCAATTCTGAGGAGCCCAATGACAAAATCCTCAGCTTTTCAAAACAATATGTGTCTTAGCAACATCCTCTTTCAGTTCTGTTATTCAGCCATGGGTGTGAAAGTATGCGGATAAGCAAGACTCCACTATAACCATTGTGGCTGCTGAGTAACTTATTTTGCTATCTTAAATCTAGGTAACACAACTGCTGTATCATTTAGTGTTTTTTTCAATAGTGATTGTGTAGCAGGACTCCAGTATACAAACTGGTTTGCACTTAGCACAGTGTCAGTGAGGCGAATCCCTCTTTACCTTCAGTCTTCTTCTGTGGTGTGTAGGATGCTGCAGAAGCCACCTGACATTTGGCCACCAAGAACATGGCACAGCCTTTGTCCAGGACAGCTCCGTGGGCCAAGACAGGTTCTATTGCCATGTGCAGAATATTCAGGGCTTGTTCAGGGATGCCAAGGATCAGCTGAAAGAGAAATACTTGCTGGTCTAATACTGGAACCCACTGGTAAGAGCAGCTTCTTCAGAGAAGAGCAACAGACATCACATCTGCTTCTAACAAGTGCACTATAGACAAGGATGTATATTTATGTGTATTTCCCCCCCACAGTCCTCCTTTAAATCAGAACTTACTAGTAGAAACAAGCTGCTATTTGAAATGATTAAGCATGGCTTCTCTACCACAGTCAGTGCTGACAACCATGTCACTGCCAGCTCAAAATCAACAATATAACTGAACTCCATTACGAGTGTTATTTTAAATTCAAACACATGCCAAAGTCAGCTACTAGAAAGCCAAAATATCAGCACACAGAATAATAACTGAAGAAATTAAGGCAGGGGCAATTTATGCTTGCCTGCTTAATCATATGTAATAACTACACATCTTAGTGATACGCATGAAACTCAACTATTAGCTTCCTCACAAGATCTTACACTTAGAATATACTTCCTCAGAATCAATAACTTAATTCTAACAAGGCTGCGTTCTTAAATCTCACAGGAGTAAGACCAGTATCCAGATACCCAGAATAAATGTTGCTCTACAGCCCCGTGAAAACACAACTCAGACATACCTGGGAGAAAGCCAAGTTCAGCACAGTTTCAGAAGCCAAGTACTGGAGACTATATTCTCGAGAGAGGGCAAGAGCCTGCAGCAGCACAGGCAAGGCAATGGTATGACATGAAGCTCTCCAGTAGAGCTCTGCTATTGACAGGAGTACACTAAGCAAAACAGGGGGAGAGAATCACAAACTTTTTCCTTTGATAAAACACCTTCACTTGTTTCTCATTTATTCCATCCATAATGGTATTGATTTCATTATGAATTACATTACTGCCCATACAATAAACTGAAATTACATCCTTAAGATGAGACACCACTGACATCCAAAAAGATTAACCAACACTGCAACTACTCAGAAGTTCACCACAAAGGTACAACTACACACATGCATTTCTATTTCCTATTTATTCTGGATGCAGAATATACATAAGTCTTCATGCAGCTTGAAGTCTACTACCTTTCAGTTTACATATTTAAAATGACAAGGCTTCAATTAAACAATATTTTGAGGATTCCTCCATACCATGATTAATAAATGAAATGTTTTTTAAACCTCCAAATCATAGTAGGTAATCTGAAGAGTAGTGAGGTCAGAACACAGGCAGATTGAAATGGCTGATTCTAATCACTGCAAAGTGGCTTTAATACTCTGAAAATGAAACATTCTTACCTAATCACCATCTCGGTGTTCTTGATTTTCTGGCAGTGGATCAACAGTTTCTGCAACAGTTTGTGTGCCTCTGACATTTGATTTTGGGCTTTCAAGACAATGGCTTTTCTGCCGTGGTAGAAAGAAAACATCACTGATTGTGGTTTTGTGTTTTAGATACAACTCTGCTCTGCAGAACCTAAGTAAAATAGGTGTCTACTGGTGACCCTCTGTTTCTTATAACTGCAGAATGGTGTTCTGACAGAGTGTACACATGCTGTACACGCTGATGGGGAAAAACAGGCATCTCCGATTCCAGCTGGACAACTCCCAGGCAGAAAGGAGCACACTCCTACAACAGCTTCAGACAGAAAACAGGGATTGCCAGAACCAAAGGCCAAACAGGCAGCAGAAGTGGGAGCGCATGCAAGCTAGAAAGCACAATTAATTATCTGTAAGAAAAACAGGTATGAGGTAAAGTAGCTAAAATTGGCTTGAGCTAACAAGGATATGGAGCAACCGGGAAAGAGCAAGAACAGGGAAATAAGAAACAAATACACAGCAGCAGGGGATGTGTACAAACACCCTGAACACAGACACTGAGTAGAATATTTAAAGATCAGGGAAATCACAAAACAGTCCAATTCCAGAAGGACAAACATCAGGTCCCACAGCTTGAATGCTGATCTTCTGGCTTACTGGCACCGGTTATGTCTTCAAGTGTTTGGCCTCCTCAACAACAAATTGCTTTTATCAGGAAGTTGTTTCTCATGCTCAAAAACAACAAGTTTTAACTCTACCTATTTCTAACATGTCCTTCACATTTAGAAACAAGAACCCATTGAAGAGAGTGAAAAAACATACTGCTCCATTTTGTAGCTGTAGAAACCAGGACACAGACGAAGACACTCAAGCTCAGAGCAGGCCTGAGATCCATCCCTAGCTGCTTGACATTAAAATCTGCTTTGTGCTTAGGTTTGAGCACAGTTACCATGGCAGATTTCAAAGAAGTATTTTGTGTTCTCACAACAGATCTACAGCTCTAGAATAACACCAACCTCAGCAGTGCTACTGCAGTTCTTAAAGTGTCCAGAGAAACGACTGGAAATCATTATTGCAGGAAATACTCTAATGGAATAAGCACTTTAGAACAGACAACATAACCCCACTTAGCTCTGGAAAGGGAAGAACATGTAAGCACACAGAACAGAGCAATGATTTTGCTAAACTTTTCATTGTCTTTATGGCAGACACCTGCAAGTGTATGCAGAGTCATGACTTCTTACCTGTACACGCCTTCAATGCTATTCAGTGCTGTAATCCCTGCTACAAGAGAATCTGCTATATGGTATCTGCCATCATTCATGGCTCTCTCAAACTGTATTTTCTGATCAAACAGCATCCAAAGCTAAACAAAGAACACCAGGAAAAGTTTTAGAAGTTGTGCCCAACTCATTTTCTAATCCCAAGTTAGAATTGACTTTTTCTTTTTCCCTGTGCATATTTATTTCTAGACACGACTATCACCCTGCAGTTACTGGGTTTACCATATTGCTGTCCTCAATGGAAAATGACTCAGGTCTGGATTAATGTTTCAATACCAAAGCTCACCTATTTGACTGCATTTTAAGTACAAAAGCTCTTCTGAATCATTACTAATGCTTTGAAACAGTAGACTTGTTCTGTAATGAAAAGGACCAAACTATATTTAATGGAATCTTGAACAATGTAAATACTGTCTTAGACTCGTGTGTTAATGTGCTTACCAGAGTTACATAAACTCCACCCTATTCTCTTAGTTATTTCTGAATTGCAGTATATCAAGATAAGCAGCATCAATTAAACAGAACTTTGAAGCTCCAGATCAATGCAGGGCATTCAGCTCCTATATGTGCTCATGAAGCAGATGCACATTCCTCTTGTCAATGACACTTCTATTCAACTAGCTTTTTCTTAGGAAGCTAGGGTGAGATCAATGTCTCACCAGTCTTAAAACAACAGGGCATCTTTTTCATGCTTCTGTAGCAAAGTTTATGCCACACAACTTCCTGTAAGGTCATGAGCCAAGTGAAATTATCCAATGTATAGCCTAAGGCATACAGAGGAAAGAATTCAGGTGCAATGGAATTCAGATCCTGCTGTATAATAGTTACATGATTTACAAGCTACATGACATTCTACCTGTGCATGTTGACTGTTGGGAGGGAATCTTTCCTTTAGGTGTTTCAATATTTCAGAAGCAGCTGCAAAGTATCCCTGTAAGACAGAAAGAGCACTGTGATTAATGGACACCGGGGCAAGACTGCAACACAACCTTCACAGCCAGAGCCTGCCGAGCCAAAGCCTGCATGTTCTTCGCCCCCAATGCAGACATTAAAGTCAGAACAAAACACAAGTCAAGTCTCGCACTCCCTGTCAATAACACCCCCACATCCTCTCACCCGAATGACATTTTGCACAAATAGCCCTAAACCTCACCTGCTCTGCATGCAGCTCAGCCAGGTGACACAGTACTACAGCAAAGGACTCGGTGTTGTTCTGCTGAACGCCCACATTCACAGCCTCCAGACTGTTCATGCTCAGCAATGTCTGGGCTTGTTGGAGTGCCATGGTGCTTGTGCAAGAGAAACATCTTTTAGCTTTCAAGCAATAAACACAACTATTTTTAATCTATGTTCTTGTTATGACAATAGCCTGCATTTTCTGGTAAGTCAAGGACCTGGGAGAGAATGGAAGCTTGTAAAACAACTGCTATCCAGGAACTCTGGACTACACATGCATGTCAAGTACTACACACCAAAAGCTGCACACAGTCTAAGCACAGAGATGCTGAAAACAGGGGCACAGGAACAGCTTACAATCTATTTGCCACTACTAAATGGAAACTCAATCTCTTCTCCGGTATGAATTTCAGAGGAACACAACAGAAGGGAAATAATTGCTCTCAGCCTGTACTGAATCAGAGTCTGATTGCTTTATTTTAGTGCACTGAAGAGACACAGTCACTTGTTGCACCTGTATAAATAACTCATAATGCATTATGTGCTAACAAGTATAGTGAGCTAACCCAAGAGTTCAAAAGAAACAAAATACCTGCGGCCATACAATCTCCAAAGGGCAGTCTTCTGTGCTATACTAATATCAATAAGCTCTGACAAGCTGTGTTTCCAATGCAACAGATCAGAATCTTTCAAGGCATCCATTAGTTTGTTGGCAGCCTTCCCTGCAAAAGCTCTTTGCTGAACCAAGGACTGTATTCCCAGGGAAGCAAGGTACTGGGAAGAGAAAAAAGGATATATATGTTATATATATATATATATATATACAACAGCACTGAAAGACTGCAAACAGAGTCCACTACACTTGCAAATTACAGTGGAGCAAGAGTTCTGAACTAAGGGGAAAAAAATCCTAGAGAAAAAGGCATGATGGTATTATTCAGTACAGACAAAGGAACCCTGCTCCAGGCATTTCTTGAATTACCCACTTCTGCACACCCACACATATGTGAATGCCATTTTGTTAGATGTGAAAGGTAATTTCCACTCCTCCACATAGAAGTCTTAAAAGAAGATGACAGGACTTGTACCTGGATTTCTCCAACGATGAAACAGCTGTGAAAACACAGAGCCTTCCCTCCCCTTCCCCACCAAGCAGCCATGCCTGCTCTCATCTCCCAACATCAGCAGTTTAGTTCCTTTTAGAACAGTTCTCTTAAAGAGCTTGCAGATCTTGGGGAAGATAAAACTAAACATTAAGAACTAAACATCCAGGGTGCAAAACTATCAAAGGGGAGGGCTGCCTTGCAAGATCTCACAGCTGGGGCAGAGCCCTACAAGTAAATGTGTTCAAAGCCACCAGCACTGAGTTCTTCTATGATTCTATAAGAACCTCCCTTTGAGCACCAGCAGATTGTGCTATGGGCCTAAGGCCAAAATGGTGCATGGGGTCGGGCTAGAAGCCACACAGTTTTTCTGCCTGAAAACCAAACAAATCAGAAGGGAAACCAGTGAGGTTGCAATAATCCACTGGCATTAAAGCATCTGAACTCTGGTTTGTTAATGTGAGGAGCAAAACTAATAGAAACAGCTGGATTTTGGAGTGAGATTTGCTTACATCCAGCTGCATATTTTGAATAGAGCAGCCACAAAACCCAAACCCCATCCCACGCTCCCCTCACCACATGTGTTTTCCCTGGACTAAAGTTAAGGATAATTGAAATGAACTTACTGGCAAACCAAAATGTAAAGATTTGTTTACGGAGTGCTCCAGCAGAACACAGCTATCGAATATCTTCTGCTCCAAGATGTACAACCAGCTCTAGCAAGGAAAGAGAAGTTAAAGTCCCATCGCAGACAGCCAAGGGCTGCAGCACTTTAAACTTCTAGCACAGAATGCACAAAACCCCACTGGAAATAAGAACCACTCTTCAGGACTAATGTGATACTAAGGAAACCTCTATTAAATGCTGCACAGCAGAATATATCAAAAGTGCAGCTCGGCTGTGACACTTGCTTGACAGCTGTCAACACTGAACTGGAGGTTCAGGGGAATGCAGAGAAAGGAATGCAGGACTTTGATACCATTGATGCCAATTCATCATACCAATAATATACATTACAGAACAAAATACAGAGATTTCTAAGTCTTTCCCTCTCCCTTTCTGTTTGCTCAAAAGAAGGTGGATCATCCTTTCAGAATCCAAGAGACAGGAGGAAGTTTATGAAATGCTTTGTCTCTTTAATACATGTAAGACTAAACTTTGAGCTTGGTACTAAGGTATTTGTACTCTGGGATCACAGCTCCTGTTTAAAGAAGTAATCCTGAGCTACAACAAAACCCTCCCATGATCTCCCTACAGGTGCTCTGAGTGACCCATCTGCCAGAAGCACTTTCACCCCATTGCTGGGCAGTTATACTTTAATTACTGATGTAATTTGATGAGCTACCACTGTAAAAGTAGCCCTGCAACAGTTCACTGAGCAAAGGCTCAGATCTCAAAGGCAGCTTAACCTTGTTTCAACACAGGTACCTTACCAGGCAGTGCTGCAAGCAAACGTGGTCGTTAGACTCCTGTGCAATTCGGATAGCTTCCTGAAGTGCAAGTTCAGCCTGTTGGCTATCAGCAAACAAAAAGGAAGAACATATTAGTGTTCTCACAGTGCTTAAAGTACAACATCATGATACTGAGGAATATTGATCTAAATTATGCATATAGCACTCAGGAGATAACGGATTAAAGACTGATGAAAAAGTCTGCATTTTCCTCCTGGCCCTTCAGCAATACATTCTAGTCTGGAGGATAATAAGCAAGACAACATCTGCATGCCACTACAGAAACGCAACTATAACCCCAAGCAGGCTTTCAAACCCTGTACAGGCCAATGTGCCAAGCTACTGTTTGAACAAGGGCAATGTTAAGCATCCGCCTGTGTAGAAAATGTTGTTCTCAATTTTGCAGATGTCCTTCCTATCTCCAGCCCTTTTATGTGATGCCTCCAGGCAACAGTCAATATATGCCAACCATACATGGAGGTGGGTAAGCCAGCTTTATCAATAAAGTAACACCCACCCCTATGGCATTTTACAACTAAAAAAGCTCAGATGGCTTTTCTTCCTTTAATGATCCCTTTTCTGGATCATCAGCTCTATGCTGATGTGAATGTTAACAGAAAACCAGCCAGTTTCTTGAGAAGATAGCTGAAAACAGGCATCCACGTCCACTGACCTTTCTGAGGTCATGGAAAGGTAGCAATGGAGAACTTAAATACTTAGGAAACAGTTGCAAAAGGACACAGACAAATGTCAACTCTTACCCTGCTGTAGATGGCTCAGTTATTATGGAAACCAAATAAATGTCAAAATGAAAACAAACCAAAACAAATCAAGATTCCAAGAAAATTCCAGCCCAACTAAAGCTGTTATCAAATTAAAGTCCCTTTTTCTCCTGAAGAGATGTTCAGAACAAACAGAAGAGCTATCGATCAGCACTTAGGAGATGCAACAAGATGAATTTCAGTGGTGTGGTGCAATACAGTAACTTACTAGTGGCCAAAGCGACAGTGCAGTGCAGCCAGGTTCAGAGCAGCATATCTCAAACTCCGACCGTAACCTTCATCCCCATTGCTTTTGCTTTCTGCTCCAGTGAGGATTAATCGATCAAAGTAATGAAGGAGGCTGTGGGTTGAACTGAAGACATCTTGCACTCTCAGACTATTTAAGTAGCTTAAATAATGCTAAAAATTGAAGCAAAATCAGCTTTAACTATCCAGAACTACTAAAATAAAGGGGGTTTAAGAATTACTATGTATCTTCTTACTGAGAAAGGTTGCCTAATAAGTGCAACCCTGCAATACTGCATGGCCAGGAAAGGGCTCGATCAGAAGCTGCAGTGATGCTGATACTGTGGGTGCAGAATTTCTGTAAAACTTGGGTAAATTGGTCATTTTCCCTAACAGACAGTGTTCCTTAGGCCAACATCTGGTTGTCAGAACTACCCCACCAAGCCTGACACCTCTACATAAGTAGAATTCCTATATTTATGTGCTAAGTGAGGGAATGGAGGCATGGCTCCCACTGTACATGCACTCCAGAAGAAACTGAACAGGGAGCACTGCTTCCAGATGCCATGCAGATAAAAAGGAGATGCTAAAGCCATGTAGTCTTTTCTCAGCACTGTGGGACCCGGGCAGGACAACTCTTTAGGTCAAATGGAACCCTGGAGAGGACTTCAGACCATTTACATGCAACTTGCTCACATTTTTATCATCTGCTTATATTTCAATACAGTATAAATTACTCCCAAATAATCCCATCCTAGGGATAAGAAATCCCTTTACAACCATTTTGGATGAGGAAAGAGACACTTACTGCTTCAGCAAAGTCTGGATTAAATTTTAACAAGTTATTCAATTCCTTTTGCAAGGATGCTGGAGCAAGAGCCTTTGTTTCATCATTCTTTAATAAAGAAGCCTGGAATGAAAATTGAAAAGCAAAAGTAAGATAAGTGACAATCCAGAGGGTTACAAATGTATTTTGATACATGCTTGTCAGTTTGTTATCTGCTTGGAGGGAACATTAAAGAGATTTTGTAACAGCTCTGTCTACTGTGACGCTGAAACATCAGTGGCAGTTTTGTGCTATATTGTATTATAGCATTCACTTCACAGAGATCAGAGAGACCAAGAGAAACAAAAGCTTATTCAAAGGAATGACTAAAGGTACTTAAAGAACTCTGTTTAATTTTCAATTTGAAGAACTAATACAATGGATTGCTCACTGGAATTGCACACATCTTCTTACAAAAACAATCAGGGAACTAAGAGTGAATCCATGGTTTGCTTCAGCAAGAAAATCAATAAAACACCTGGAGGAAGTCCAGACCAACCAGAAGGTCCCAAGCCAGCTGGCAGAAAGACTGTAGGGCCTTTGGGTCAACTGAGAGCTGCATTTGTATGTGTGTTGTATCTTTCTGCTGGAAGCAACTGGAGTCAAGGCAATTCAGGGGCCAGTTACTTGATAGTTAAACTGAGACTATAACCCCAGTTATTGGTGAAATCAAGAGTGAGAGAGCACATGCACACAAAAGCATACAAGTGTATGTATTTCACACTAATCATCCTCATCACACTTCATCCTTATCAGCCAGAGAGGGGAAGAGGATAACAGACAGCATGCTGGGCCTCAACGCTGCTCGCACTGGAAGCCATGGAGCTGCAGGAGCTCTGCCATGATCAGGCTACCAGATTCAGCAACCCCTAAAGGTAAAGAACCTAATAGGACTGAGAAGTTACTTTGAACTTTTTTAAAATGTATTGAAAACATCTCATATCTATTTTAATTTTTATATTTTATACTTATAATTTGCAATTTATTATATTTATATATTTGTATGTATTTCTACTTAGATTTTATATTTTTGTTTGTATTTATAAGTTATTACAAGCATGCAGTGCTTTTACTGCCATTTGTGCCCATGTGTATTTCTGCTCCATTCTGTATTTATCAGCTGGAATAATCAACAAAACTGCACATTTCACAGACATTAAATCCGAGGCAAACAGTCAGAATGGCAGTGACCTTCTCAGAATCTAATATCATCATCTGGTGTGCAAGTCTAGATAAAGCACTTTTAGCCCCAAGTGCTCATAATGAGCAACTACATGCAAGCTATCAACACATCTTTAACAGATCTAAGAAAACATCATGCCTGACACTGTGGATAAGATTGAAGGTGAAATTCACATTACAGATCATTTACTGTATTCAGAATTAACAGACCTGCTGAGAAAGAAAATACTCTGCTTGTTTCTGGGAAAGAGGCCCGCTGCAAGATATCTCTTCTTCCCTGGAAAGAAGCACTCTGGTTAGAAACAAGGGCAATGAAATAGAATACAAGGAAATGCATTTTATTGGATACTGCACACTTTTGCTTTATGAAGCTTTAGGAGGCATCACAGCTCAAAGCATGAAAGGAAACTAAAAGGAGAGAGCTTAATAAATGATTTCACATGGCTTAGTTGTAATCTTTGACCTGAAGACCATAGTTGATGTGAATATTACCCTAAATACATGTGAAAACCCAATAGAAGTGAGCAAATAGAAGATTTGGGGTTGCCATATTACAATGGCTTTGCTCTGCTTTTCCTTTCTTCCAAAGACAGTCACAATGAAAGGAACTGGCACTTGGGCCACGTACATCACTGCAGCAAACAGCTGTTCTGCAAGAGCAGTTACCAGTTTATTCCAAGGAAAGGCAGCAAGCACAGCAGACAGCCAGGCTCCAAGAGCTGGTAACTGACTCATGCTGTGCCAGAGCACGCACAAGCACTGTTTTATACAAAGACAATTTAGAAAGTAGTTTCAAATCTATGGATACACAAAATGCTCTTGGGATTATTCTTACAGTGAAGCATTTCTTTAGCATGTGAAAAGTCACAATATTTGCTTCTCATTTTTGATATGAATAGACGTGAGTTCTTCTATTTGGAGAAGGGCAACAAGAGAAACCAAACCCATTAAGCTTAACTTTCCCCTTAGCGAGCAATCTTTCCCTGTTGGAAGCAAAAGTAAAGTCTCCAACAGCTCCAACTAGCACAATTCACCCGGCACTGAGCAGTACAGAAGGAAACTGTGGGCAGCACGTGGCTTTCACCCTGTGATTCCCTAAGAGAGCATGAGAACCGGTCCTGCCATCTTCTATGATGAACAGAACCGCTGCCGTTTGAAAGTGTTACCACATGGTGGCACCAAGGAAACGCAGCAGCCACCGGCTCTGCCAGTGTGCATGAGGCTTTCAAAATCACTGCATCTCAATATTGCAGCTGGATTTGCTAGTGACAAGACACACACATGGCCTAGCTGACCACTGGTGGAGTCTGGACGGTTTAACAGCAGTAGCACCTTGATCTGGACAAAGCTTAAGTTTACTCTGATGTGCACAGCAGTAATATGAAATACGACTTAATTCTCTTAATTAGTGGGAAAGATTTAACATATCACCTTAGAGGTAGATCGAGTTCTTCTTTCTCCATCTTCCCCTCAATTTCCTCTGTATTGGTCAGGTCCATATCACTCTCATCAGTTCCATTTTTTTTCTCATCATCATTCTGAAAGTACTGCTGAAGTGCAGTGTAAAGTTTATAGACCTGACTGAAAGAAAGCTTATTGTATGCCAGGATCATATGGCGCAGGAAGAGGCCTGTAAAGGAAAACATCTGCTATGACAATTGCCTGTAAGGTCACTGTTTCAGAGAGGAGACTGGAAACCATCATAAGCAGAAGCTTACATCACCTTATTTGATTTCACTTCAGTGTCTCAGTCTACCAACTGACAAGACTACTCTGGAGGGTGTAAATCTGGTATTACTTTAGTGGCAAACCTCACAGACTATCTGATCACAGCAAAGTTAAGCTCAGTGGAAGAACATTACACTATGAAACATCCGAGCAAGAGGAAAATCAGATAATGCAAGCTTTACACCTCCCCCAAAAGACAATCAAAGCTGTCTCCTGAGTGAACAACATCAGTGATAGCACATCAAATACAGCATTAGGGTAAGTTAGTTACCTACTACACTTGTTTTATGAACTTCTGGCTCCGTGCCTGTAAATGAATCGGAAAGGTCATCAAAAAATTGCTCCATATCTTTCAGTTCTCCTTCTGCCATAAGTTTTAACCTAAACAGGGAAAAGAAACCCACATTTTTAAGGGCATTGATAATAAAATCAAATAAAATGTTCTTTTATTTCAGATATAGATGAGGAAACACAACCAGAACCAAGTGGCAGCTACTTCATTATGCCCAGAAGGGTTTTATACTCATAAGCCAAATCAAAACATACTAAATATTAAGGCTAATATTAATCAGGTTTGGTTGGGTTCTTTTTCCTTTATAAACAGTTCTTTCAGTAAAGAGCCCAATTAGAAAAGATGGTTATTCTTTTAACATAATGAACAGGTTCCCAAACCAGTGATTTTTAAAGCTGTTGCTGTTCAGTGAGTTACACAATATCAAACCAGATCTTCTGTATATAGAAACTTCAAAGCAGATAGCTGTGGTGTCTGGGGCCTTTCAGAACTTACTTATGAGAACTTGGAATCACAGTATGGTTTGGGTTGGAGGGGACCTTAAAGATCATATAGTCCCAAGCCCCAACGAAAGCAACTATAGAAGTACATTTCTGCACCAAACATGACCTCTATAAACGACACCTTCACACGTTCCAGAGCAGCAGGTACCAGGGTAGATCTGTATCACAGCGCACGCAGACAGCACCTCCATCACCCTCCACAGCAGCACTGCCTGCAGCAGCGCTGTGTCCACCCTGCCCACACCGGACACGGACCCCACGGGAGGGCAGGGATGCTCCTCAGCCCTGCGCAGCCGGAACCCCACACCCCGGCACGGCTCTCCCCCGGGGGGGAAGGGAGGCGCGCTCCCGGCGCCCACCTGATGTGCACGGAGCTGGCCAGGTGCGAGCAGCACTCCTCGATAGCCTTGCGCAGTCGCGACAGCGGCATGTCAGGACCCTGGGGGGGGAGAGCGACATGTCGCGATACGGCACCGACACCACCGTGGGGTCACCCCCGGCCCCGGCCTAGGCCCCGACCTGCAGCAGCGGCAGCAGCAGCCGGTTGAGCCGGCGCCGCTCCAGCAGCCCCAGCTGCGCACCGGCACGGCCCAGCTCGCTCAGGAGCACCAGCAGCGCCATCTTATAGGGGGTGACCCAGTCCTTGATGCCGAAGACGTTGGCGTGCACCACACCGTTCGTCATCATCGGGTTGAAGTACAGGCTCTCATGCACGCTCGCCATGGCGGCGCCCGGAGCCCCGGAAACCGCTCTTACCCACCAGCCAATCACCGCCACCGCCGCCATCACGTGGGTCACGCCGCGGCCAATGAGAGCGGCGCTGTGCGCCCCCACAGAGGGGCTCGGTTGGGGGGGTGATGCTTGGAGAGGACGTTCCGGGGAGGAAATGGATGCTGAGGGTAAGGGGGGTCAGGGAGCAGCTGCCGGGCTCCGAAGCACCGAGCGGGGTCCCTCCGAGCGGCCGCGGCCCCTCCGGGCACTCAGCAGAAGGAGGAGCTACGGCCCGTGCTGATGCGGGTTGGGCACTGCCTGTTGTCCCCCACAGCCCGGTCCATTACCTCAGGCCTCCATGCTGCTCCCCCCACAGCCCTGTGGGGACCGGCGGCTCGGTGCGGCCTGCACCCAAACCGCGAGGGCTCCGGGGCTCCTCATGGATGTGCTGCAGCCCTCTGCGGAAGGTGCGGTGGTCACCGGTGTTGTCCCCGTGTGTCCCGGTGAGGAGAACCACAGCAAGGACATGGCATTTCCCCATAGCCGCATGGAGGAGGCCGCGGTGGGATTCTCTGGCCCATATGGGAAGGCTGATCTGTGCTCTTGTGCAAGCATGTCCTCCATAGAATCATAGAATAGAATGGGTTGGGTTGGAAAGGACCTTAAGATCATCTAATTCCAACCCCCTGCCGTGGGCAGGGACCACCACAGCCTGAATTGATCCCTGTTAGATTGGATTTCTTGCCAATTAATTATGATGCAACAGGGATATTTCCACACCTCAGTTTTAATTTCCTCAATAAGCTCTTGAAGTGCTTCATTAAGGAAAATACTCCAATTATTATAATAGTTCTCATTTTTGCAAGTGAGAGCAAAACAATGCTCAATGTTATGACACATCTGGTGCCCCCGGGGATTCCAGCTGAGCTGCTCCTCATTCAGCCTGGGGGTGGCGAGAGGAGGAGCTAAATCAAGCATGGAGTAGTTTTGTAGAATACATTTACATTTAAGGACCTTCATGTGGTAGCTGGTTGTTGATGGCAGAATTAATGACAGCTTCCTAACCCTCAGTGAACTGATGCTCATTGAACGGGATCTGAAACACAGGAAATAACTACAGCTGTTACGTTATCAAGGTCATTTTACTGCCGTTTCCTGTAAATAAAGTGTGGTGGTTTGGGAGGAAGCACTGAAATGGTGGAGTGGCTTGGCAGGGAGGGGTGGGAGAGGAGGCAGCGGTTGGATGCAGGCAGCACAGGCAGAACCTGGAGGATAAAGGAAATGGCAAACACATCTGGTTTTGGTGTGCCTGTGTAACGCTTTGAAACCAACACACCAACTCTGCTGACAGCCCTTCAGCGGGTGGTACAGGGAACATTGATGCATTTTAAGTGCTTTTAAAGCATATCTAAATAAACCCACACGCCTCAAAACCAGCCCTCCAAATAAGCAGCAGGAGATTATTTTGGTTGTTTCAAATTCAAGATTGGGTAACGCAACTGAAAAAGTCCTCTTTTGTCTTTACTTAAAATAGGCTGATGCTGGTGAGTAATAGGCTTGAGCTGCTGGAACATGAAACGGCCGCTGCTGGGTATGGGGATCCGTGTGTTTCTTGTGCAACTCCGAACCTGTTGAACCAAGCCTCGGCAGCCTGAGAAGCTGCTCAAAGGTAATTCCAAAGTACTGTGTGTCTCTGGCATAAAAAGTGAGTGCTATAAAGGTTCTCTCTATGGGTATGAATATCCAACCTGAAATTCCCAACTAAAGCCCAACGATTCATTATTATTATTATTATTATTATTATTTAATTTTACCAGAAAATTTTGCAAGTTGTCACATTAAACCCAAAGGAATATTCTTGGTAAGGATCACTTCTTGTGATGTGTAAAATCTTGGGGGATTACTGAGCTGCAGCGAGCCATCATGGCTTGTTATTTTGTGGCAGAAGGAAATGGGACATCAGCATTAATAGGTTTAAATCTTTTAATGCTTCCTTGGCACGATCCAGAAGGCTCAGTCAGGGCAAGTCTTTTATTAATAGAACTTCTGCAAATGCCACTTTTCAGCCACAGGGTAGCTGGTGGAGTGTAACAACAATCTCCACATTACCATTAGACACGGCAAGGCATTAAAAGTGCAAAAAATATCACGTTACAAATATGATTCATCAAGATCTGCCCAAATTAAGGCAGGAGTGGCAACTGCAGCTGCCAGCACAGTCACCAGATCTCAGCTCGCTCAGTCCCACGTTACTCCCTAAAACATCTGTGTTTGGGAGGATTTCTTGCTGGCAAGTCCTCAGCAGAACTAAAGGAAACATTTTTAGGTTGCAGCTCAGTTTGGCTCCTCTGTGGGACAGATTTTACCCCACTCACAGTGACTGCGTGAGGAGCTCTCATATTTTAGGGTTATTAACACAAATATACGTGTGATTTGGTACTTCAAGGGTGACTCTGAATCGACAGGGGACATAGAGGTTTTTACAACCAAACTGTACTGATATTTCTTAAGTTGTCTGTCCTGGGTTCAGCTGTAAGTTATTTTTCTCCTTCTTAGTAGCTGGTGCAGTGCTGTGTTTTCAGCTTTAGTCTGAGAACAACGCTGATAACATACTGATGTTTTCAGTTGTTGGTAAGTAATGCTTACTCAGATCAAGGACTTTTCAGTCTCATGCTATGCCAGTGAGGAAAGGCACAAGAAACTGGGAGGAAGCAGAGACAGGACACCTGTCCCAAAGCAGCCAAAGGGGTATTCCATACCACAGTACATCACGCCCAGTATATAATCCCCCCAAGTCACCAAGAAGGCCCAGATTGCTGCTCAGGTCAGTCTGGTATCAGTCAGTAGGTGGGGAGCAATTGTATTGTGCATCACTTGTGTTTATTGTTGTCTTTTCCTTTCCCCCTTTTTATATTCTCTCCCCTTGTTATTTTCCCTTATCATTGTTATTATTGGTGGTAGTAGTAGTTTTGTATTATACCTGAGTTACTGGACTGGTCTTGTCTCAACCTATGGGATTTACATTCTTTTTTGGGGGTATAAAGGGAGGGAGTGTGTGAGTGGCTGCATGGCTCAGAGTAACCAGCTGGGCATAAACCATGACAGTGTCTTAAAGCAACCTCTTCCATAAGAAGTGTGGGAAACATGCCATTGCTCATTCCAACATGGGAGTCACAAGGCTGTTCTACCTTCTCAGTTGCTTTGACTCAAATGACAAGTTATTATGGGGGGGGACGACACATTTTGTATTAAATCATGTGTAAAAGTTCATAGCCTATAAAGATCTTGGCTGAGGATCAGAACATTTCCAAAAAGAGATGACCTGATTTCGAGCTAAAATATGGTGTCAGTGCAAACCCAGAAGTTGGACTGCACAAAGTATCTGCTCTTGGTGCTACAGCAGCCAAGACTGTTCTGTTCTCGTGGCAATTACATATGACTTTTCTCTTTACTCAGTTCTTGTATCTGACTTGCTCCAGAAATAGATCCTTCCTGCAGGAATTAGTAAAGGCTGCATGCAACCTTCTGTGCGGGTAAATTTGATTTGCAGTCACAATTTATTTTCAGCCACTTTTGTCTGTTCCATGTCTTGGCAAAGGCCTCCTTTATTCTTGGCCTTGTGCACTCTTACATAAAGCTTTCTTGAAGGCTTGGTTGGGTTTGTATTGTGTGGCTTTCTCTAATGTAATCGTCTGGTGAAAAGCTTTCAGTTCTTACAACCTATGGTTATTTTTTATGTATATATATCCCCTTCACAGCACTGAGAAGCTAATAATGGTGTCTAGAAGCTAGCTGGAACTGGAGTTTTAAATAACAAACCTCCATTACTTACAGATTATCACCAACAGGCTTGGTAGGAAAATCAGCACTGGGGCCTTTTGCCTACAGCACAGGGGCTTCTAATTCCACCTCTGACAAACCCTGCTTGTGTGCAGACTTTGAAATTCTGGTGACTGCCAGACCCTACCCCCGTGCTGTGAGCAGTGTGCTGGGCACCATGTCAGTGCTCGGACCCCATGTCCGGCTGGCTGTGCCTGACCCGTGTCTGGCTGGCTGTACCTGACCCGTGTCTGGCTGGCTGTGCCTGATCCCCTGTCCTTCTGGCTGTACCTGACCCCATGTCCTTCTGGCTGTGCCTGACCCCATGTCAGGCTGACTGTACCTGACCCATGTCCATCTGGCTGTACCTGACCCATGTCCGGCTGGCTGTACCTGACCCCATGTCCGTCTGGCTGTACCTGACCCCATGGCTCTCCTCACACGATACCCGCTGTCAGGTTACAGCCGCCGTGGGTGCCCTGCTCCGCCGGGTACACGGTACAGCCCTATCCCCGGAGGTGACAGCTCCGTTACCCTGGTAACGCCTCACTCCCGCTCCGCTCGTGCCTCTCCGTTACCCCCTCCCGCCAACGCACAGGCGCTCCCTCTCCTCCCATTGGCTCCGCCCGCTCGCCGTCGGCGGCTGGGCAGCCAATGGCGTGCGGAGCACTGGGAAGGCCCGCCCTCCGTGAGGCGGCCCGCCGGAGCGGGGCGGGGGTCCCCGGGGCGGACGGCGCCGGAGCGGCCATGAAGGTGACGGGGGTGAGGGGATGTGTTCTGGGCAGGGAGTGTCCTTCCCCTCGGTGTGGGGAGGGAGGAGAGCGGCGAACCGGAGCGTGACGGGGCCGGGACCCCGGGGGGCCGGGCTGGGCTGGGCCGCCCCTCTCCTTCAGGCCAGGCCGCTGCCCGTCCCCGGGCCTGCCCGTTAGTGAGGGACTCCCGGGCTGGGATCGCCTCACGGAGCAGCCCCAGCGGCCGGCACTGACTCAGCAGCCGGGCAGGGCCTGCTGCTGCCGCCGCCTGAGGCGAGCCCCGGCCGCCGCCGCTGAGGGAGCGGTGCGGGGGGGTGGGCCCGGGAGGCGGGCGGTGGTTGGGAGCCGGCCCCGCCCGGCCGGTGTGCGGGGAGGCCCCGCTGAGCTGCCGGTTCGGTCCCCAGAGGAGCCGCTTCGCCTTCGAGGTGGTCGTTGTGCGCTCAGGTGAGGGCTGGGGGTTGTGGTGACAGGGGATCCGGCAGGTCGGTGGGTTCCGAGGGGTGCTCGGTGCCTGGAAAAGCTTTGGATCCAGCGCAGGAGGGGGGTAAAGAGGAAATGTCAGCTAAAAAGAGGAAGAACATCCCTTCTGCTGCTCTTGGTCTGGTGGCTTTGGTGGCACATTGTCCTCGCACTGGTGTGGAAGGAGCTGCATGCAGCCTCCCAGCTTCTTGGGGTGCTTTCTGACGGGAGAGTCTCATCAGATTACTAAACATCCTTAAAGCCAAAGACAAGAGAAGTTCCAGGGCTGTATTTTGCCCCTATGGGATGCACATAACGTATGGAGAGAGAAGATAGCCGATAGCAGCTTGTGAGAAGAGAATATGGAAGTGGTGCTTGATGTGGTTGGAAAGGTTTTGGTGCAGAAATTGGCAACATTTGAATTAATTCTCGAGCAGCTTTTGTTTCAGTGTCTCATTTGCACCTTGTGTTGGTGCTTCTCAGCATGGTCTCATTTCTTTAGAGAGTAATGCGAAGAGTCTAGACGCTGTAATTCGATTATGGGTTAATGAGATACAAGTGTGTAGAAAGCATTCACTTAGGTAAAGGAGAAAATGAACGCTGCCACGATGCTTTACCTTTCCCCTCAAGATGATGGAATGCTGGGCAGGGAGTGGGGAGAGATTCTGATCCTCACGATGTTCATTTATCCAGATAACAATTGTCCAGAGTATCTGTTCTAGTGTTGATGGTGATATCTGAGCACTTGTTGCAGGCTCTTGGATAAAACAAGTCTGGGAAGCAGGTGTTAAACTACCAGGGAAATCGATAATTTTAAAATATTAAATAATACTTAAAAATACTCTGTTTTTTCAGAAGTCCATGGTTTTAAAGTTTTAAAACTTGGTGCTCTCGTGGTTGAAATAATTGGTTTTCGGAATGTATTTCTAGAAAGAGAATTACTCTTGCTTAATAAACTAGCATAATTAAGCAGAACTTGTATAGGAAAGGTTACTATCGATCTCTTTCCACTCTTTATTATTGGGAATTGGAAACCAAGTGTGGGTTTGATGATGGTTTAATGATTGCCAGAGAAGTCTGATCACATGCTGGAGAGGCTCCAAGTGCTCCACATATCTGGAGTGCAGCCACGTGCTGGGGCTACCTGTGTCTTGGCTGGAGGTCAAGGCAGGGCCACTGGAGCTCATCTCCCTTGAGCTCCATTTGCAGGAGGTTTGGGGAGGTTTTCTCCTGTGCATGGGGTGCTCACTGCATGGAGGTTTCTGGTCATGCCTGGCTTGGATTCTGCTCTTAAATACCTATAACATTAGTGAATTGAATTTGTTGCATGTGTATTTGATGTTATAACTGCACAGAGCATCATGTGGTGTGCCGCTTAGGAGTGAAATGACTGTTCGTTATTTCGCTGTATTGCAACACTTCTAATGTCAGCTTACAACAGTGAAAGTGAAGTACTAGGTTTGTGTGGGTTGGAGGGATGCTTTGATCTTCTGTACTTAAGGCACTTGCATGAAGGTGGTGATGTAGAACATGTTTGGTCCCATGGCATTGCTTCTCACCACAAAGTGAGGACTCTTTCCTTGCCTGTTGTGCTCAGTGGTTTGAAAGGAGACATCTTGGCATAGCCCAGGATGTTAAGTTCCCATAAATGTAACAGAACTGTGTTCTGTCCAGGGTAAATGTGCAACTTGGTGTAGAAATTAACCCAGTTACGACAGCAATTGAAGCACCATCATTACTGAGCTGAAGTGTGTGTTCTGACTGGTTTAGGTTTTACAGTGAGAATTACAAGTCTCAAAAGCAATTATTTTATGTCTTGGAAGAAAAAAAAAGGATGCTTCCCTGGAATGAAACCAGAACAGCTCTGATCAGCATAGTTCAGAATATATATATATATATATATATATATATATATAAAGTTTAAATGTTGTACCACTCAGCTTCCTTTCAGAAAGAACTTGATGTGATTCTTTCAGTGAGCCACATGACAGTGATTAAACATGTGATGTGAACAACTTGGCGTCCAAATTCCAGCTTCAGTAGAACATGCACTTTTGATAGAGAATCTAGTGCCAAAGTCTTCCAAGGATGAAAAGTAGCCATTGATTTATGTATTTAGGGGTTTTGATAGTCTTTAAGGACTGTGTGACTCAGAACAGTAGGGAGTAGGTTCATTTAGAGTTAAGTTCTGTTAGATGTTTTGTAAGACAGCAAACCAGGAGGCTAAGGGAGGTCTTGCAGAACATTTTGCTCTCAGAGAAACTGGAGTGTAACTGTTTCTAATGAGGTTTGGTTTAATGCTTTCCAGTTTGAAAATCCAGAAAGGTTTTCGCTGTTTTTATAGAGAGTTGTGTGTGAGTCATAGCAGAGCTGGGTTAGTTCTGCAGAGGATCCTGCAGGGGATCTGCTCTCATTATGATAAATTGCTATGTTGCTACTTGTCATCACTTCAGGTTTTGCCCTTCACCTGTGACTAGTTGTTAGTCTTGTTCTTAGCTCCGTTGTTGCATTCCTTGCCTTTTGTACACAACTGTGCTAGCAAAGGAGTTATAAAAAGCGAGCTCCTTGTGCCTGTGTTAGCTTCTTGGAAGCAAATCCCACTGACTTTGGGCTGCAGCTGGGAAGTGGGGATTACTGGGCTGTTCCAGCCATTAGCGTGCTGAATTCCTGGTGCTCTGGGAATTCACACCACATGCTTCTGGGATGATGACAGATGGACTGAAGTAGCTCCTCAGTAGCAAGGCACATCTGATGTGGCCTTTCAGATATTAACTCTTCTTTTTTTGCTTTATGAACGTTTTCAGGCGGGAGCTACTTCCATGTGGGCTTCCTGCTGTGGATTGCTGAATGAAGTGATGGGGACTGGAGCGGTCCGTGGCCAGCAGGCTGGCTTTGGAGGAGGTGCTGGCCCGTTCCGATTCGCACCGAACACAGACTTCTCAGCATACCCTTCTCCAGCTGCTGCAGGCACCAACATAGTTTGCAAAGCCTGTGGACTTTCCTTTTCGGTTTTTAGGAAAAAAGTGAGTATATTTCCTATTGCATAATATTTTTACTCATAGGAGCTGATTTGTAGGCATACTGGGAGATGAATGTGTATCCTTCTTTAGATAAAGAAACCCAGGGCAGAGAGCCAGGGAAGGGAGTAAATGCTTTCCTCTGAGGTCACAGGAAATTAATGTCAGACAGGATAAGAAGTTAAGAGTCTGATGTTCATTAATCAGTGACACACTGCATCTGCTCTGACCTAAAAGTTAGAGGATTCTAATTTGCAAGATATGTGCTTTAGCTTCACAATCTTAAACATTAAAACAAGTCTGGTTTTGAAGATGATACCACACATGGTGGTTGAGTACTGGAGTGAACAACCTTGGTGATAGAAAAGCTAAAAACTCCCAGTATGAGTATCACACCTTTCTGTGACATACTCGTGTCATTCTGTTTGCTCCCAGACCAGGTTTAGTTCTGTTAAATGCTATTGCACTTTGACAGCCTCTTGCTTCATTTGGAGGTGGGTTGGTGGGTTAGTAAATGACTTAGTTAATACTGTCGCTATGTGTGGCTGCCTAGTGTGACCTAATTCCTTGCAGCTTTTAGATATGAAGCCTCATTCCTCAATTTGACTGTTCAGTTTCCCCTTCTGTGCATCCTGTTGTTCACACGGCAAACACGTTGAATTAAGTGTTACGTAGGGATGTTTTATGAAGCTAATATGAATTTACTAAAATCCTGAAAAACTTGATTTGCTCACAGAGGATGGGGTGACCATTTAAAATCACTGCTCAAAGCATTGCCTGTTCCAGCTTGTGTGTGTTGTATGAGCTTTGTCAGAAATGACACTTGGCCATTTGGGGAGTACTTACCTGCCATGCAATTCACTACATTTGAAGCTTACTTTGAGTTCCATGAATCAATCGAGGAAGCAAAGTGTTCTTTAAAGTTTGGGGATCATATTGTTTTATACACATGTGAATATAGCTGGGAAACTCAGTGCATTCAGATGCGTTTTAATATACCATGATGTTAACTGGCATTAAATTTATTGTCTAAACTACATCTGGAGCACTTCATTCATTTGTTTATTCCTGATGTTTCCTCACTGAACCCTCAGATGTGATTGTAGCTTACAGTAACGCTACAGAAGCAGTGGGGTTGGGGCAGTTTTCTAGACTTAAATCCTAAAATCCTGTCAAAACTGACCATGAAAAGACTTCCAGTAAATGACATAGCCCAGAGCAGGGGAGAGCAGGGTCTGCCTTTGTTTCTTGTCCAGCTGAGTGGTTGTTTTCTTTCTCCTCAGCACGTGTGTTGTGACTGCAAGAAGGATTTTTGCTCCGTTTGCTCAGTTTCACAAGAGAATCTCAGGAGATGTTCCACTTGTCACCTGCTGCAAGAAACAGCTTTCCAGCGCCCTCAGTTAATGAGGTTGAAAGTGAAGGATCTGCGTCAGTACCTGATCCTCAGAAACATACCCACAGATACTTGCCGAGAGAAGGAAGACTTGGTGGATCTGGTGCTGTGCCACCACGGGTTAGGTCCGGAGGAGGAGATGGACGCTAGCAGCTTGCACTCCTCACGGTCACAGACCTCAGGGTTTTTTACTCATCCATTTTCTATGTCTGTGTCGGTGTCATCTCAAGGAGAACTTGCAAACAGAAGTGGAAGCACAGGGAGCGGAACACCTTTACGGGTACAGGATTTACTGTGCGGGTTATGGTCTAGAATAGCTTTTTCAGTAGGTATGCATGGCTTTAAAATGCCAATTGGTTCAGTTTTGGGTGGCAGGAAAAATGCTTTCTTTAATCTCTGAGCTGAAGAGAGGATTATTAGGCAAGATTCCTGGTTGAGGTGATGAAGGTGACTTGACATAAACAGATAATGCTTAATGCTTAATAGCAGTTGAAAATTCAGAATGTCCTTGTTGTCTTGAGCAGTTTGGTTCAAAGGAAGATGTTTTGTAAGGGATAAAATGGTTTTATCCTGATAAGTTCTGTTTTGTACACAGGGACAAACGGAAACATCTTCTGTCAATAATGAAGAAGAAGAAAGTCCAGAAGAGCAGGTGAGATGTGAACTATCCACAGA
Source organism: Melopsittacus undulatus (assembly GCF_012275295.1). Taxonomy (NCBI): domain Eukaryota; kingdom Metazoa; phylum Chordata; class Aves; order Psittaciformes; family Psittaculidae; genus Melopsittacus; species Melopsittacus undulatus. Next base: position 20,530,716 of record NC_047538.1, on the reverse strand, counting down.
ATGCATTTTTGGCTTGTGATACTGTGAAGTGTTTAAGTTTGTCACGTTTAGTACCTTGTTCTGATTAGTTAGCTGTGTCTAACAACAGGTATCTATACATAACTTGCTTTAAAAAGAATAAGCCTTTAGCCAAGCTGCTGTTGCTGAATGCAGCACCACATCTGGTGCTCTGAACTTACCAGGACATCTAAAACCATATAATTGATGTGTTTCAGACCCCTGGACTGTCCAGAAAGCGAGCAAGGGCGTCTCTCTCTGATATTTCAAGTCTGGAAGACATTGAAGGGTTGAGTGTTCGGCAGCTGAAGGAAATACTTGCCTGTAACTTTGTCAACTACTCAGGATGCTGTGAAAAATGGGAACTCGTGGAGAAAGTGAGCAGGCTATACAGAGAGAGCGAGGAAAACCACAAAACACGTAGGTTTATGTTTTATTCTCACTTTTGTAAGATTTATTTTGGGGTCTTCAGTAGCTGGTTCTGCCAACAGAAGGATTTGGTGTCTGACTTGGGTCTGCTCAGCTGGACCAACTGGAAAAGTGAGTTTTAACAATGTAGGGTTCATCTAGAGTAGTTGAATGTGGTTCTAGGGATTAAATGAAGCTTTCCAGGATTGTGCTGGGGTTTTGAGCCTCTTTTCCAAAGCTCAGAGATCTCAGCTTTCCCCAGGGAGGTAAAATTGCACAACTGAGAACCGGTTCCTCAGAGAACATGAAACTTGGCACCTCTGCATCTTTTAGTAGGTTTCACAAGGCATCAGTGAGAGCTGCTCAGTGGCTGCCAACAGGCCAGAGCAATTCAGGTCTTTTATTGTGCTAAGTAGAAGCTGCGGTGGCAAAAGTCCAGGTTCAAGTGGTTTGGTCTCTGTACACATTTTCATTAGGTGGTTCTGTGGCCACAGCTCGGTGATGAGTGTTCTGCTCTCTGTTACACTCAACCACTGGCCTCCTTCACGTGTGTCACTGCTGTGTCTGCACAGACTGAGTCGTGGGCAGATGTTATCATCTGAAAAGCAACTTTTTTGGTGTCATTATCACCTGCCTGGCTCCTCAGTGCTGCCCCCAGCAGCTGGGCTCTGAAAAACAGGGCACTGTGGCTGGCTGGAGAGCTTAATAACCCTGGGCCAATGCCCAGCTGCAGACACTGCAGGGCCTGTGATAATCGGGAATCGAAGTAGGGCTTAAGTGAGTGTCAAAACAGAGCTTAAGTAGGTGTCAGAGTATGGTTTAAGTGAGCCCCTCAATTTGGTCACAGACTAGAAAACCTGCCTCAGATCAGGTTTTAAATTTCTCATTTTTAGAAATTCACCTGTTTTTCCACCATGGTCTGATGGAACATTTGGTTCTTACCAGGGGCTTTTGTCTATTTGCAATGAAACTCGACAGGCTTTGTTAAGCTCTGCCACCTTCACAGCTTCCTCAGAGCAGACTAAGAAGTGGAAGCCTCATTATTATTATTATTTATTATTATTAGTATTCAGTCATCTGAGGAAAGGGTTCTGCCAGTCAGAATAAGCTCAGAAAGGGAAAACCAACATGCTCTGAATGTTAATCCAGCACCTTACTTCACATTCATTATATTTCAAATTGAAAATGGTCTCCCACTTAAAGAAAAAGCCAAAAATTTGCTGTTCACTTTTTAGGGAGTTTCTAGTTCTTGTTTCTTTGCCTTTTTTGAAGGAATATAGACTAATATAGACTAATGCCAAGTGCATGATCTCCCTCTCTGTTGGGTTCCAGAGGGTGAGAAGATGCAGCTGGCGGATGACGACGACAACCTGTGTCGGATCTGCATGGACGCCATCATCGACTGTGTCCTGCTGGAGTGTGGCCACATGGTGACGTGCACCAAGTGTGGCAAGAGGATGAGCGAGTGCCCCATCTGCCGACAGTACGTTGTCCGGGCCGTGCACGTCTTCAAGTCTTAACCCCAGACCAAAGCCCTACGGTGCAGTCACCAATCCAGGATTCCTGTGGGCAGGAATGCCGAACCTTGGGGTGCACTTCAGCTTTTCAATAAACACCATGTTGAAGATTAAGATCCTAAAGGTTTGTGAGGGATTTTTCTACAGTGTAACTGAATGCCGGGGTTGGGCAGGACAATTCCTGTGTGTACAGTAACTCGCCTTACAGCCCCGCACCCTGTTGGATCGAACTGTTTACAGCAGTCCTTGCTCTCTTCTGAATAATGCCACCTCAAATGAACACGTTCATGACTCAGCAAGCAGTCAGGAACACCACTGCTTGCCTGTATTTGCGTGTGACCTTGTCTAGTGCATTAGAAGCAACAACTATCAGTTGCATATTCAGCTTTTATGTAATTATAGAATGTAAGTGCTGCGATGCTGCTCCTGCAGCAGTGGTAGCAGTGAGCTGCGCCTGTAGGAAGCACTGCCATGAATGGTACCTGCACAGAGGCCCTTCAGCAGTGTTGCCGTTACACACGTGCTGTCCCGGCCCTTCCCTGGAACTGTACAAAAGCCTCCATCACATTGTAGGGCACAGTCATTGTGCAGGGCTCTGCTGTGTGGTGTCCAACTGCCCATTACTAAGTGTTTTTTAGTTAGGAATAACCTATTTTTTTAAGAAGGGGGTATATAGTAACCATATTACTGTGCTCCTTAAGCCACTCATGCCTATTGTAACTATTACTCTTACGTGTGATGATTGTACTCCATCTGTACTGTGAATACTAATCAGGGTCATGAAACTTCTTGCTGCTAACACGTGGAATGTACTCATGGTGTTACTGACCTTAAACAGGCGGTTGCTGTTCAGGGGAAGGGAGATGTGATATTTGTTTGAAACCTCACATTCCCAGGCTTTAACCAGGGCTGTGTCACCAACAACCACACTTCCCCTCGGCTGCTGACTCCTGGTGTTGCTGTCAGCCCTTGGCTCTGGTCCCAGCTGGGCTTTGTGCCATCAGCAGAGGTAAAAGGCTCCACTCAGAGCAGGGGTTTAAGTGTCCTGTAGGATATGGGAGAAACTTGCTTGTGTTGTAAGGACAGGATGCTGCAGCCAGTCATGGCTATGGCTGCCTTTCAAGTCCACTGCAAAAACCCAATGGAGGAAAGCAGGGATGTGGATTGTCCAGGCAGTTCCTTTAACCAGGGCTGCTCAGAGAAGCTGCAGCTTCTCATTTGGATTTCCTGGGTGGCAGCAAAGTACCAGAGCCAAGGCCCTGGGGAACTCACAGCTCTGCCAGGCCTGCTCTCATCTCTGATGTGAAGTTAGGCTGGCTTCAGCCAGCAGCTCCTCAGAACAGCACAGAGCCTGCAGCCGCTGCGCGTTACTGTTCAGAAGGGAGCAAACTTCTCACTGGCTTTATTTGCTAGCAGTAACTTTTTAATGGCACCGGGTGCCCGGAGCCTCTGTTCTGCAGGGGGGCAGTGAGGAAACCTGTAACCTCTGTAATCTCCGTGCTCCTCATTCGCCACACAAGCGTAATAAAGATTTGGGATGGGTGTTCTCAGCCTCTGTCTCTTTCCTCAACTGCTGCCGGGGGCTCGGCTCAACCTTTAACGTTGTTCTTGTGCTGTCAGTGAGGTACAGGACAGGGCTCAAGCGCTGTGAACACGCTACCTGTAACACACCAAGCGGATCCAGGCTTGGAACCCCGCACGCAGCTCCCCCTGTGCCACGGAACAGAAACCCGCGGAGCCAGCGCCTGTTTTTGTACAATTGTTTATACAAATTCAACAAAGGTAAAACTGCATCAGGAAGGTCTACGAAAACAACACCGTACAACAATGGCACTTATGAATGCAGAAGTTTACAATCAGGAAATAACCATGTTATAAACCTTAAATGAGAACTCAACTCACACTTCAAAGAAAGAGAGACTACGTTTGACCATTTATTCTACCGCTGGACTCACTGTATAAATTAATTCCATATTGAGTACAAGAGCTCATGCTACAGAGTGAAACCCTCCTATGTGCAAAAGCTGAAATTGGAATCCTTTAAAATTTTGAGAAAAAAGGTGATTTCTATACAGATAAAAGTGGTTTTTTTTTTTACTTCAACTATAATTTACACCTTATTTCCACAACATGCTTATGTCACTTCTGAAGTATACAAAGCAGGATATAAACTTCCATTAAAACATGCTTGAAGGTTGAAAGTATGAACCTACTTTTTCCTGACTTGGGCACGGCTGTAGATAGATACTGTCTACGAAGTATAGGTTAAGTTCTCGCCTACCATAAGTAAAGATAAAAATTGGCAATCAAAACCGAAACACTGGTAATGCATTCAAACATTGCATAAATAATTTTTAAACAATTTTTGTACAAAAATAGTTCTGCATAATGTAAGATGTAACAAAACAAAACGTGGGGGAGAAGGCAGAGAGCTGTAGTGCGTGGGCCGCTGTCATGACACCAACTTCTCTTTTTTGTGGTGGTTGTTTTAAGAAATGAAAAGCAGAAATCAAATTTACACTACCAAGCACATGCTGTGGTACTTTAAATAACAGTATTTCATGGAGCTCGGTCGTCTTCCGGGTGTGAACAACTCTCACCAGTAACAGTCGCCTTATGAAGTTGCATAAGAGCCAGTGCAGGACACCCCGGGGAGACCGAGTTCACCAGTGGCACAAGTTGAACTTCGTAACGTGGGTAGTTTCATGTTGTTCTCAACAGGAGGTGTAAATCCCATCGCGGTATTTTCCAATATTCCAAGTTCCCAATTGAAAATAAAATCCCTACGTGTGTTCAGTCCCGTCCCCCCCAGCCCCAGTATTTACACGTGTCCTTTAACTAACTCAGTTTTTGCAGGAGTTTTTCTTCCACTTGCCCAAACTGAACACTTACTGACATCTCTGCGATGAACTGCTCGCAGCCTTCCTTTGTCACTTGCTTGCAGTACCTCAGGTCGATCTGGCAGATGTTTCCACAGCGTTTGAAGTAAGACAGGCACTGGTCAGTCACCTTATTGCAGTCTGCGGAGGGGAAACAGAAAGTCAAGGGGGGTTTGGTCCCCAGCATCAGGATGGATTGGCCTGGTTGCAGTGGGAGAAGAGATTTCCCTTCTTCAATCCCTGTCACTCAAGGCCAAGGGGTGATCCAGGTTAGATCTAAGGCAGAAGCTCTTCCCTGTGAGGAAGTGCCCAGAGCAGCTGTGGCTGCCCCATCCCTGGCAGTGCTCAAGGCCAGGTTGGACACAGGGGCTTGGAGCAGCTGCTCCAGTGGAAGGTGTCCCTGCCCTGGCAGGGGTTGGAACTGGATGATCTCAAGGTCCTTTCCAACCCAAACCCTTCTGTGATTCCATGATTCCCATCCCCCTCCCCTGTGCTCCCATCTCTTACCTGATAAGTTAATCTCCGTTAAGGAATCCCGCGTGGTGGTCCCGACCGCGGTCAGCAGGTTGATGGACTGATCCGTCACGTGGTTACAGTAACTGAGGTTGAGTTTGGAGAGCAGGGGCATGTGCCTGATGATGAGGCGCAGGGAGGCGTCAGTGATATCCAGGCCAGCCAAGCGCAGCTCCACGATGTTCCGTAGCTTACTCCGGTTGTCGATCTGACCTGGGAAGGGGAAGCGGATGGTGACCCCTGTGAGCCTCCCCTTTCCCCACCGTGAGCTGCCAACATCTGCAGGTCTGTATGAAATGCACCCTGACAACACCACTGCTGCCCTAAGGCAACTCCAGGTGCTTTTGCCTGCCTGGAGTTTTGGAGCAGGAACACTTTGTCTATGTTTGGAACAGGCACGTGGGCAAAGCCAGCTCCTGATGTCAGAACAAGAAGGGATGAATGGAACTGCAGGGGCCCAGCGGAATCGCAGGTTGGGAAGGAGCAGGAGGCTGTGCAGTGAGTGCCAGGAAGCAGATCTGATTTGCTCAGAATTCCACCTGAGCTGACACCCAGTGAATGTGGCACACCCCACAGAGCTGCTCCTTCCCTGACCTGGGAGGAAGTGTTGCCATACGCTCTAAAGTACACCCATTGCAGCCTGAAGAAAGTCAGACAGAAAACCAGCCCAGTGGCTCAGACTGTTCAGCAGGCAGAGAACATCACCCGTTACCCAGTGGCTTCCAGCCAGGAGCTGTTGCAAGTCACTCCTTGAAGCCCAGAACCCCTCTGGCAGTAGCCATGGGGGCTTCTGCCTGTTTCCTCTAAGGGGAATGAGCAGCAGTGACTGGGACAGGTCCCCTGCCGCCTGTTACCTGGCCGGTTGTCTGTGGGTGGTGACAAGAGGTCTCTCATTTGTGCGTCTTTCAGTCCTTCTGCCCACTGCACATCCAGAGTTCGGAGTAAAGGACAACTGGAACTACAAAGTGCTGACACTGCTATCCACGAGCACCCTGATAACAGCAGGTCTCGAAGACCTGTGGGTACAGAAGACATTGGAGACATCTACCACAGTGATCTCTGCTCCCATGGGCAGGAATGGGATGAATGACCCCAGTGCTCCAGGGCACCCATAGGCTTCCTCCCTGCCCAGCTCTCCATCCCTCCCACACCTAGAACTTCATTACTGTGGGTGACAGCAGGACCACCCCCCACCCCTCTGCTGACCCCCTCAGCACAGGCACCTTCAACAGCAACATTCACTACCCCTTGTTAAAGACCTGCCTCAAATTAGTTCATCCAACAAGACCCAACAACCAGTTTGGGCCCATTTTAACCCACCAAGGCTTCATTCCTACTCATCTCCTCCCATAGGATACCTGGATCCCTGCAGACATTCCTCAGGGAACTGCGGTTCAGATACAAACTGGCTTGTTAAACTGGGTGGTCCAGATGAGCATCACTTACCTGGCAGTCTGTTGATGAGCCAACTCAGCTGCTTTTTAGATATATTTGTCCAGCTAAGATCAAGGGTTACAGGCTGTCTCCTAATAATGCCACTGAGCATAAGTGGAGTGATGGATTTACAATGGTTTAAATCTATTTTGGTCCATAATCTTTTGTCACAGCACCTACCCAAAAAGAACAGGGAAAAAAAAGCCAACAGCACTTAATCTGGCACTTGTTCTGCTTTCTGCAACACTTGAAAAGGTGCCATTAAACAGCAGGGAAAACGACAGCATTTAACTCAAAATAGCAAAAATCAGGGTGAGTGATGCTAAAAGCAGCCCAACAGCAGCACACAGCATTACCTGGGTTTGAAGCTTCCCCATCAGGCAACAAAGCAGGGGAGTCATTTCCACAGAGCTACAAGTGTCAACAACTTCAGATCCTATTTGAAGTCATCACAGCGCTTACTAAACCCCGTTCTCTACCCTAAAGACAAGCCCCAACTCCATGCCTACACTGAATACAACTGGGTTTTAATGTTACTGCCCTGATTTCCCTGTGCTTTCCTTCCTCAAGCCCACTGAACCCTCTCCTGTGCTGTTCTTCCTGGCTATATGGCTTATGTGTTTTCACACTCTCTTTATGGTGCTCTATGGGCAACAAGCAAGAAATCCCAGCGAGTGTGTGAGGTTCTAATGGAAAGAAGTGAGAAAATGCAGGAAACCATGAGGTGGAAAAGGCATTTCCCAGCTTTCTGTGACAGCAGGAAGCCCACGGAGATGCTCACACACATCATCCCGCACCCAATTATCAACCTCTCAACCTCCCTGTCTTTTAACCCACTTTGTTACTACTCGGTGCTAGAGAGGAGCCTCTGTTACACCCTGCCCATCTGTGTGCACACAACAGTTGGATGTGAGGTGACAGCCAACAAGAGGCTTCTCTGCAAGTTCAGTGGAAGACACAAACGTGTCCACTGAGGCCTCCTGCTGCTGCACAGTCACAACTGTGTCAGTGTTCACATGCTGCTAGGCCTGAGCAGTGAAGGGACACACTGTGAGTAACTACAACTGACAGAGACTTCCTCCATCAGCTCTGCTGATATGGAATGCAGTAAACAGGATTGCTCTGCATGTACCCCCTATGGGTAAGCAGTCAGCATGGACCTTCGGAGGAGAACACCGAGACCCCTTTGCTTTATCTCCACAGATATTTAATAGCTGAACTAAGCAAACAACTGCATTAGCAATCAGCGAGTCCTGGGGGCAGAACGACACAGAGACTTGGCATGACCCAGATGGGCTGCTCCAGCAGGCAGGAACGTTGTGGAGTCTGACTGCAGACCAGGCTGTGCTGGAGCACTGCATCCCCGGCAGGCTGACGCCAAGGCTGATACACACACACACACACACACACACAGAGCTCCCATACCATGAAAGCTGTTACTGCTGTTTCTGAGCAAGCACCAGAAGAGGTGATGCTGCTCCAGACACTGCTGCTCATCCCTTCCCCTTGGGCTCTACAGAGCTTCAGTGACCTGCACACCTCTCCTAGGAGAGGTTACTGCCTCCATCACCCACTTCCCATTCCAGTCCAGCCCACCCCACATCAGACGTACCCCACTTCCCCGCTTCTCCTTACCATCTGTTCCAGGTCTTGCAAACTCTCATACAGATGCACAAGTCCCTATGACTGAGGTAGCTAAAGACAGCCATCCAGACTTCCCTCTGCATCACATGGGCTGCCCCATCATCCAGGGGGAGCGAGTCCGGAGGGGGGCTGATGGGGGGCGGACGGATAACGTGCCGCTCCATCTGGATGCATTTGGGAGGCGAGAGCGAAGGCGGGGGCCGGGTGATGCCCCTGGGGGTGCTCCGCAGGCTGGGGATGAGCTGGTGCCTCAGCTCCCGGGGTGTCCCGTTCAACCCCTTGCTGAACCTATGGAGTCTCTCGCTGTTGTTCAAGGCGCGTTTCGGCTCCTCGTTCTCGCTCTCGGGTTCAGATTTGATGGGTTGGTGGTTCTCATTGGCAAGGCTGTTCTCGGTTTTTTGGATCTCCTGGTTAAGCTCCTTGCTGAGCTCCTTGCTCAGTTCCTTATTGGGAAGCCTCCTTTTCCTCCTCATCTTGAACTTCTTCTTGTCCCTGGGCTCGGCCCCCTCCGTGCTGGGCCCTGCAGTGGGCGAACTGGACCGGGACTGGTCACTATCCTTGGACCTGGGAGGTGCTTCCGGCAGCTCATCCTCTGGCTCCTGCTTGAGGCGCCGCAGGGGTTTGATCATGGCAGTTCGGTCATCCGGAGCCTTCCACGATCGCCTCTGCAAAGGAAGAGACAAGGGCTGATGGCTGAGCACGGACAAGGACCTGGGCAACACTTCACATGCTGATGATGCTCCACACAGGCAGCCCTGCCCGGCGCTCAGGCCGCCTGCCAGCACTGGGTGCCCCCCCCATCCGAGCACCAGGGTACATTCATCGGCCAAAGGTATCAAGTTCAAGTGCCACCATGGATGAGGAGCCCAGCTACTGGCTCTGAGGACTCCCAAACAGTGACAAATGCATTTATTCACCATGCATAATCCTGCAGATTTAAGGGCCTTACTCATTACACAGCGGACAATCCATGTATAGAGGATAAGCAGCACACTACAGACAGCCTCTTCCCCAGCAGGCCAGAAGAAACCAGGCTTGGGACACATTCACTGGGCACCACTTTAAACACTGGCTGACATGCATTCACTCATGCCCGATGGCCACGTTCTGAAACCTGCATCCCAGTCACTGACTCGGGCCATGGCCGTGCTGTTGTGGCCCTTACTGCTGGATACTCACTGCCTCATTTAACCACTCTTTAGCTGCTCCTTTACCTCCTCCTAACCTCTGTCTTCTGGAGCTTCCCCATCTCCGGTGCATGCAGACTGGGGAGTGCGACTGACAGGTCTGACACTGACACCATCTCCAGTACAACACAGGCTGATAGGGGTTAGCTGGCACCTTGCTCCCTGCTCCTAACAGCAAACTGCACTTCACTGCTCACATTAATCACATCTCTCTTTGATGCACACCAGACAGAAGTGTGAGAGATGTACAAACTGAGACCAGGGAAGACTTCAAGTCTAATCTGATCACTACAAGCAAGAGAGAAGCCACCAACTGTTAAAATGAAATAGCTCTAATAAGAAGAGATCTGGACTGGCAAGAAAAGGTGAACTGCTCTGAATACACTTGTTATATCAAGAAGGTCTGTGCTTGTGCAATAAACTAGTTGGATCAAGGCAGTGGATGTGCTCCTGTGCTCCAGACTGCAGTGCACAGCAGAGAAAGCTGATCACCTGTCTCTGAATTAACATCTTATCAAGGGAGAGCTCACAGGAAGTTAATGACAGGTCAGAATTAAAGAGCTACAGCATCAGACTTGCAGCATCCTTCACACAGGTGCTGATGGGTGCACAGCTCAAAGGTACCACACTGGTGTTTTCATGGCAGATGGAGGCAAATCAATACCTGTGTGCCAGGTTGTACCTGGGGGCTCAGTGGAGGGCTCCAGGGATGTGCTGTGGCACAGACTGCGCAGTGGCTGCGCGGCAGGAACAAGGTTCAACCACACAGGAAGAATAAAACATCAGTATAGAAACAGGGTTTTAGTCCCTGGGTCATCAAACACAGCTGCTGTTGGGCTTTAATATGGGACACTGGAAAATGTACAGCCAGACACTGCAGCTGAACTATCCTGGAGTGTAAAGGTTTCCATGAGAGAGAGATTCTGCCATTGCAAGATGTAAATGGGATAATAAAAATGCCTGCAGTGACACAAGGACATGACTGATAGAGAAACTGGCTCACCATTCAGCTCACGTCAGGAGAAGGGATTAAAAGGGATTGAGAAGACATCTATTAAAAGGCAAAGTACCTTCTTCCTGAAGAGTTTGTCTTCTTTTCCAAGTTTTAGCTGTTGGAAGAAAGAAAAGTAAAAACCCCAAACCACGACATTGGTTGTGCTGTCTGATGAAGGTTTGGTGCCGTCCTCATGTTGTGAGGAGCAATTCAAGCCCTCCATGGACACTGTGGGCAGTCCAAAGGGATGGGAAAAGGAAAGCATGGCCAGAAAGCAGCTATGCATGAATGGGAGTCAGGAATTTTGCTCTCTCACTCCACCAAAGCAGCCCCAATCCCTACATTTACTGTACTGCAGCATTCCCACTATCAAGCCTTGCAGGGCAGGCTGAATCCCTCCCTCATGTACTTCACGTGCAATACAAAACCAGCCACTGATTCCGAGTTTAAAGCCATCAGCCATTTACTCATGAACAATACTCACATCTACCTCTGCAAACCAGCATTGCTGCATGCCCCAGGTCTGGTATTTTGCAATCCACATGACAATTCACAGTGTCCCTGCCTGGCCCAAGAGCTCTGACTGTCAAACTCAGGGACAAGCTGCCTCCATGGCTGCTGTGAGCAGCTCCTCCTCTCTGCAGGCTACACAAGGTGTCATTGCTAAAGGTCCTCCGATGGGTCCTCCCTGAACCAGCCACAAACAAGCTGCCAGGCGCCACCGAGTGGACAGAGATGGAAGAGTTCCCATTACAAACTGAGGTTCCCCCTTGCTCCTCCTCCAGAGCATCTCATGGAAAGTGGGTTTTCCAGTGTTCTGCATGAACCAACAGCCACAGCCCAGCGCTCTCAACGTGAACCCAAGTGGCACTGCTCAACCCCTGCCCTGTCACACTGGCAGCTCTCAGGAAGGTGAAACACCAGGGAACAGTGTGGGTTGAGATGAGCTGTCAGCGGGAGGCAGGAGCCCCCAGCCCCATCCAGCCCCAGGGCACCTGGGGAAGCACAAAGGAGGGTTCTGGCATACCCGCTTTCTCATCGGGGATTCCTGGGGCTTCTCAAACTTCCTCTTCCTCCAGAGATGCACCTCGTCCGACTTCCTCCTCAGGATCGGGTCCACCGGAGCCTTCTTGGAGTGCTCCTCTGATTTCCTGCGAGGGGTCTCCTCACACTCCCCTTTCCTCTTGGCTGCATCCGTCACCTCCTTGTTGTCTCTGTTCATCTTCTGCTCCTTCAGCAACGAGCCCGGGAGGTTTGATGCGTATTTGAATCCTGGTCCCCGCTTTTGCTTGTACGCCAAAGAGACACAAAACACAAACAAACTTTATACCTTATGCCTTCATCAGCTCTGGTGGGCTGAGCACTTTGGAACAGACAAAGGGATGAGTAAGGAGTTCGGAGTAAAGTAGTTTCAACCTTCATGAGGTTATTTCTGTCACTATGTGCTCGCAAGTGTCTGCCTCATGTTTCACTGATTCCAACAGACACTTCAGGTTTTGCATAATTGCTTCTAGAGTTTGGGGGTTTTCAAAGGATCTGAATGTTGGAAATTAGCATGTGGTAATGCACAGAACTAACCCAAATACTCCCTGGGTTCTATGTGGAGCAGGAATACAAAGATTATTAGAGAACAGAAAGCCATCAGCTTATTGCCTTCAACTGAATGAAGCACAATATGAGAAGCTGGTAAGGGGCAAAGTTGGATCTAGGAGCCAGAGGGAATGCCTGAGATGTTGTGTCTCATTCCAGCACCACTTATTCCCATTTAACTCACTTTTCCAGTTTTCCCTGCATGGTTGCACTTTGGACACTCCCAGCAGTTCGGCAGCTCATCGTTCACCACACCATCCGATTCCTTCACCTGGGGAAAGAGAGGCACAGCTCAAGCCACAAACGGGCTGCAGAAGTCTACAGGCACATCCTTCAGCAGTGTTTTGCACAGCTCCGTTTTCCCCCCCATCAACCACTGCCCTCCCAGTGCCTGCAGAGGAAACACGGATCACCCAGCACGTGTTGTGCCATCCTGCTGGTGCTGAGCAAGCCCTGGGTCCTACACAATTACCCCTCTTATCATGCCAGGAGGGGAGGAAAGCACACTGGCCAAACTGGTATTTGACAACGGGTTCAGGTTTGGGCTTTTTGTGAAGGTCAATGATAATCTCCATTAACACAGGGCCCATTCTGCACTTGAACAACAGAACACATCCCAACAGCCCAAACCAAACCCCCCCAGGACCAGGGCTGCACCCACACCACTCACACCACCTCCCACACCAGGCAGTCGCACAGCTCGGTCCCATCCCCATCCTGGTGTGAGGCACACTCTGATCTCTGACAGGAAGGGATCTTCCCATACCCACATTCTCACATACATTAATACCACTCAGCGTTTTCAGAAGCAGAGCACCCTGCACTGTAATCAAGTGTTCCTTAAAATACTTTTCTGGACCAGAACTCGCAGTCCCATGCCTGCAGCCCTCAAGCCCATGTGCCAATAAAGATGATGGTTGCCAAGTCAGCTAGAGAATAGGCACTTTTATTCAGAAGACTGGACACATGAAGGCATTCTGAAGGTTTCTCACACCCACAGCAACCCAGCTATGGAAGGAAGAGAAATGCTTACTGCTTCACTATGAGAGACTGGCATCTGAAAGAGAAGACACACGCTCTGTGTTGTTACACTACAATGAAAGCACAGTCCTGCCCTGCACAGTTCAAAAGCTGCTGGTTTCTCCATTTCCATACAGGAGCCCACATTATCTTCCAAACAGGAGATGGGTGTTTCTGAAAAGATGCTTCTGTGAATGAAGCCGAGGATGAAAAGCAGAGCTAAGCTAAAAACACCCTCCACACAACTCATACCCGCTCACTGACAGCACATTCATCTTTAAGGGTTTAGTTATATATGCAGAAAAAAGCCTTGGCAGGGGGCAGAAAACCCCATGCTGCTGTGAAGACAAATAGCTGGGCACTGGCATCAGCAGCACAGGAGCAGGAGCCTGCTGCTGGAACAGGCAGGGATCTGCAGAAGCATTTCCTCCTCTCCCAGCGCAGTGAAGAGGCACTGGCTGGGCAGGAACCAGCCCTTGGGTTTAGGGGAACTGCTTCCTCCAGTCCCTGAGCCAGACAGCAGCCAGGCTGGTTTCACTCTAGCGAGAGCAAGGCTATGTCAGCCTCTCTCAGCAAGTCTGCTGGAGTTAATAAATGAGTAAATGAAGTGGGCAGGATTTAAATACTGGCTTTATCACAACTGTGTGCCTTTGAACCTTCTTTCCCATGGTAGGTGTAAGATACTCCAGGAGTTGTTGTATACATCTCTGCCTCAGGGGAACAATTCCTGGCCCAAGCCCAAGCTGGGAACAAGTTATTTCCCGCACTGAATATAGAACAAATGCTACTGAAGGGAAAGCATTACAGCTCTGTCCCCTCTGTGAAGTTTAAGGAACTGAACAGATGTGAGGGGCTGTAAGCAAACTAATTAGACACACACAGACCTGCACTGAATCTGTCCCAAGCCCTTCAGGCTGGGTGGGAGCCAGGTTTGAGTGTTTGCTACAAACAGCAGGTGGGTGTCTGAGCCACAGCGTGAGGCAGCTTCAGAACCATACCTGCAGCACGAGATCAGCCATTCAGAACATCTAAACGTGAGACTATGCTACTGGGAACTCTTCTTGTTAGGGAATATGGAGCCTCCAGGATGCGGATCCGACATCGTGGAGCAAGAGCCATGGATTCTGTCAGTGCCAAGACTGAAACAACACAGGCCGTGGGACACAGCTGGGCTGAAGGCATGGGCAGCAGTGCAGATGTTCTGGAGAAGGTTTTCACATCTGCTGTTCCGACAAGACACCTAAATATCCACCTTTTCCATCATTATCACTATATCCACCTAAGATGAAAAAGAACAGGCTCCTACTGGGGAAAACAAACCCCTTCTCCTTAAAGAAGCAGCATCAGATATTGCAGATACTCGCAGGAGTCAACCAGCTTCACCAGCAATTTGAGATGGAGCAAGAAAAACTCATCAATATTGGTTCCACTCAAATGCTCTGTAACAGCAAAAAGCAATATTCCTGCAGAAACCTCACTGGCTCCCTCTGGAAGCAACACTGTGCTTGCGAAAAGGCTCACTGAGATCATCCTCCTAAGGAACTCCTCAGCAAAATGAGCACTTATGTGGGTATTTCCAAGGAAAGAACCACATCAGAAACCTCCCTCGATACCTCTCAACATCCTGGTTGTCCATAGCACAGTTCTGATGCAAGCACCTAACATGCTCTTGTACCCAGGGCTCCCCCAGCAAGAGGCACCCACACTGTGAGTGTATCAGAGCACCTGAGCTATCCCTGATCTCCTCAAAGAGGTCACCCTCAGACACTGGTTTTCATGGAGAAAACCCCCCACAAACATACATAGCCAAATCAGGAAGAGGATGGACTTCAAACCAGAAACAACCTGCCCTGCAGTTCAAATAACCCCTGCATGTGCCAAACTCTTCCACAAGCTTTGGAGATGTCTTGAAGGGAATTAATCCCACATAGGAATAAGCTAGGAGAGGACACTCCTCCCTTCACTGACCCACTTTACTGCAGTCCCCCCCCAAAAGTACATTTGCCACACATTTAATTGGAGCTGACCAACAGTTCACATGCACTACAGCAGCAGCAGCTGTCCTGGGGCTGTGTCTGCATTCAAACACACTTCCCACAAGGACTATTTATGGGCTCCATCCTCTGGGCTTAAGCTCATGTCAAGGGCTTGAGGACACGTAGACATGGCAACAGATCTTTCTCTCACAGAAAATCATGGAACATGGGAATAAAGGAGGGATCCAAGGAAGAGGCTCCATCTTCCTTTTGCTGTTACACTGTGCACAGACTCACCTCCCCTTCCAAGGTGATTCTGAAATCCTACCAGTGCCCTTTTGTCTCAGCAAATCCACAGCACTGGTTACCCCAACATCACATCCCAATAGCAGCATTGAGAAATTAGAATGCAAGACACACAAGGCAGGCTGTAAATCTCCCATTGCTTCATTTTCAGAGACACCCAAAGCAACACTGTTCCTAGCTACCCCAATAGCACATGCACAGAGAACAGCAAACAGCACTCGCCTGATTTGACAGATCTGACCCACATCCTGTACAACTAGCCCCAAACGTGGTGTGGGGGGAGGAAACTGTACTTGAACTGACACAACACAATAACTGTGCCCTCTGCTCTCAGCCACGAAGTGTCAGTGACGCTGTAAGGCCAGAGATGGAGGAGTGCAGGGCACTTCCAGCAAGGCCTGGGATAGCAAAACAGCAGCTACAAGCCAAAACTGAGGTACCTCTGAAAAGGAGCAGCTCCTTCCCTTGCTTCATCGGCCCCCAAAGCCTTGTTTTAAGCACAGCCAAGCAAGCAAAGCTCCCTTTCAGAGCCCATCTGTGGCAGGAGCTGTGAGCACCAATTTCATGAATCAGGGAGACAGCCACAGTTCTGGTTTGCCAGCTACCTACTTCCTGCTCTAATGACACAGAGCTCAGTGCAATCCTACATACAGCACAAGAGAAATAAAAGGCCAGGAGAGCATCACCCCAGGCCTGCATAAGGAACGTACCTCTCCTCCCAGAGATCCCAGAAGAGCCCAAAGCTGCTTTCTGGGGCACGGTGTGTCAGAATACATTTGCTTTGGCAAATCACTTTAACCATAAACAAATCAGCAACAGGAAATAGCTGATCAACTGAAACAAACCAGCTCTGGAGAAAGGAAGCTTCTACATGCTGATACACAAAGATATGCCCAAAATGACACTTTTGCTACCATAAAGACTATAGCTGCTCACAGGACTCAAGTCAGCCAAGGGTGAGCACTCCTGCAGCTTGAAACTCGCTCAGTTTGCTCACCAGAGCTGCAGTCTTCCTACTGCAACATTTGCTTGCAACATCTTTAAAGCCAGCTGCTGTGGAAAGGCACATGTGCCTGGACAAACACCACCAGCAAACGGCTCCTCTGTACTTTGTGGGACACAGGAAGGAGCTACCAAAACAGGGATTGTGACTAAACTCATCCAAAAGCACAGGCACATTTCTCTGTCCTCTTGAGCTTCCCGTCCCAACTGAAACTCCTCACTTCCTTAAACAAGAGGCAAAAAGAAAGAAGAACAGAACACAAGACCTTCATGTGCACACACACTCAGAGGCTGTCCAAGGCAAGTTTCTGCTTACAGGGGATGCTGTTACATGGAAGCCAGTCAGGGCTGTGTGTGCCACGGCTCCTGCCCTGCTTCTCACACCAACTCTTTGCTCCCTTATGCTTCCAAAGACAGGAATGGGAAAGCTTTCCCATTTCTGTGCACTGCTTTTACATTAAGGTGATAACCAGTCTGGTTTTGTTTCCAGTGTGTATCACATCCTTGTACTCACCTTAAGGCATCCTGGGTGTATGATTTCATTACAAATGGAGCATTCCATTAGCATGAGATTAAACTTGCTCTCCTCCTCTTCCACCGTGTCCTCTTTCCCAGCTTCTCCACACACCAGACACACAGCAGTATGAGGCAACACCGGCTGTGTACACACATCAGAAAGAAATCTCAATCAGAAGACATATGGGAACAGAACAACTCCATGTGCATTTACAGTATCCTCATTTCAAAGAGATAAACAGGGATTAATTGTGCAAAATGCTGAAGGCTCCAGCCCAGCAGAGCAATGAAGGCAAGAAAAACTGGTAACAGTCAGGGCTGGGTACCCAGAGCAAGCATCACAGAACACATTCCATGCAATGGAAGTGCCCTCCCTGTACCAACACAGGTTCATGGGGCGCCCAGGGATGGATGGAAATGCTTTTTCTCCTGGGTCCCTTCAATGTGTGAGCTGACACAGACATTGGCATGCAAATCACTTCACTAGTGTACAATGGGAGGGGAAAGAAGCAACCTAGAACATCACTGCTCACATCTATTAAGCTTCACAATCTGACCAGCAATTTGGCAGCTCCTCTATTTTACAAGCAGGGCAGACAGATGTTACGGGACCCAGTCCAGGTCTCCCAACAAGCCCACAACAGAACCAAGAACAGACCCCTTCCAGGCTGACAGTGCATTATCCAGGGCCCTGCTCCCGACCTGAGCTCTGCAAAAAGCACTGCACAGACACTTAAAGAGAGAGCTCTCCTGCAAGTGTCAAGTGAGAAGCACACTGAGATTTTCCTGTCTTTTGCTGAGGCAGAAAGGGACCTGGCAGCACCTCACCTATCTGTCATCCATGTCAGAGGCAGTCTAATTAAAAAGCCACCTTTGTGCTAACAAGGAACTAACTACTGGTTTTCAGCAATAAGGTATAAGCCTCATTACAAGAAAGAAAAGGAAGATCCTAATAAGAAGCTGGCTGTACTGTGAAATGCAATCGATTAGGTTGCAAGTCCTTAACTACTAAGCAGCCAGAAGCAGAGATGTGGCTTTCCACAGCAAGGATCTCTAGCAGATGGAGTGAATAAAATCCCTAAGTAGGTACTTGCACACCAAACCAAATCTATGCACCAACAGGGCATCCTCCAGCAAGTTTCAGACAGGGAAACCCCAGCTATAGTAAGCTGTCACAGAGCAGAGTGTGCTGCCCCACACACCAACATCTCATACATTAGTTATGGCAACACTTCCCTGCTTTCTCATGCCAGTACTTATCCACACTCCATTTTAAAGGCATTTTGCAAATGCTACATAATTCCCACCCTTCCTCCAAGCACAAAATAGGAATCTCCAGGATCCCATTTCACCAGTAGGTAAACCAGAGAAGAGCCAAGTTGTGCACAACAGTAAGAGCTCTGTCCGCTCATTCTGTCCAATCTCCCACACAACATTTTATCCACACACAAGGACCAGCACAACCTTTATTGTCCAGGGAGTGTCCTCTGTGCCCCAGCCAGCTCTGTCCCACTGCTGGGCTGGAACAGCAGTTGCTGTCACAACTCATACCCCCAGCACAGAGCCCCATACTCCCTTCACACCTATTCAATGCAGCACAAAGTGTCCCAGGCACTGCTGTTTCCCTTCTTGATATAAGCAGTGATGCAGAGGAGTTTCCTGTTCTCCAAACAGCAGTACAGGCTCTCTGAAGGCTTCTGAGTTTAATGAAAGTCTGTGTCTAGTTAATATTGTCGATGAGTTTAATGAAAGTCTGTGTCTAGTTAATATTGTCAATGTTATTAACCAGAGGAAGCAGGCTCCCAGAACTGTAGGGATCATTACTTCCACAGAGCTTTGGTGGGTCTGGGCTTTTGTTTTTGGCTGGAAGCTGTTGGATAGGTACCACAATATACTACTACTGCAATTGTCAGAGAACATAAGAGTAAAGACAACAGAATTGCTTACAGAAAGGTAAACCACCCTTATGAAGTTAAGATAGTTCAACTTGTTGATCTTCTATGCTTCTGCTGCTGTAAGGACTGGAATACTCCCCCTGCTATTTACACCATATGAAGAGCAGAGATGTCTTCTTCAGGGCATGCAAGGACAGGGCAAGTAACCAGAGTACCCTGGCTCCCAAGGCCTGTACTCTAACCACAGCTTCTGGAAATAAAACTGCAGACACCAAGAAGAAAAATGGTTCTTCATTAGAAGAAAGGGGATGAGAGGATGACTACACTCAGCCAGAAGAGAACCCAGTTCATCTCCAAAAGGCTCAGCCTGTGTTATCAGGAGTGAAACACAGCTTAGAATGAAAGTTTCCTCCATCACTCAGGACAAGAAAGAACACTGCAGCCCTAATTTAATCCTTCCACTAAAAAGGCAGCACATTTTCACTATTTCTTGCCCCTGGAGAATAATAAATTCTTTATCCATGCTGTTCAATTCATGCCACACTCCAGGAAATCAAGTGTTCAAAGAAAAGACACTTGAGCTGCAAAAGCACTCTGCGGAAAGGTAGATATTCTATGTACTTTACTGAAAGATCCAGCAGAGCCAAATCCAATCCTCTCTGTCAAGAACAGTACGTGGCTTAGAACAGGCCATGGAGTGAGCTACCAGGAGCAACGACTGGAAACCTTAACTGTTTTATCAGGCTTTTTTATCAGTGTCAAAGTCATTTAATGCCTCCACTTCAGATTCCTCATCGGAATTAAGGAAGAAAAACACAACCCCTAAGTGAAAGGAACTGTAGCAAGACTTGAGAGAGAAATAAACAACATTCCCTTCCTTAAACCCCCCAAAAAACACAACAGAAAACCAAGCCCTTGACAAAGGCATAAACAAGACCTTTCAAAGAATTCAGATAAAAGCTAAAGCTGATTTTTACCCTTGAATGGGGACACTGTGGACATGAGACCTGAGGAGAAGATCTGCAACAATCAGTAATGAAAGCAACAGATTCAAAAGCCACTTGGACACCTTAATGGAAGATGAATCTGTCAGTATTTGTTAAATACAAAGCTATCACTTATGACTCAAGAAGCTGCTAAGCAATGTACCACAGGAGCCCAGGAAACTGTCTTTGACTGCCAGATTCCTCTGTTCTGATGCTCATCCCCTTGACAGCCATTTCCAGTCCCCAAGGAAGACAAGATCCTGGCTTGACGGCTCCTTGGCTCATCTGGATCAGAGCCTCTGCTATATGCCCTTGTTTGCTATGACAGCAAACACACTGAAATTCAGATGTTAAGTAACCTGGGGCTGGAGTCACGAGTGCCAGCATCTTGGAGGATGCCAGCCAAAGATTTCCCCATATCTTAATTTGGTTAAGGAGTTCAGATGGTTGCAAGACAGCTCTTCTCAGGAAATTCACAGATCCAAACCAAACACTCCTCTCCTCCCTTTGAATTGGAACTTCCCTCTCTTCCCTAAATCCCAGAATTTCAGTATGATTTGAGTGCCAACTTCCAGCATACTGATAATCTCCACTTCTACACTACTCAGAATGAAAGCTACACTATTAAGTTTTAGCAGCATTCTGGTTTAAGATGTGGAAGGGGATGAAAAGCAATGGGAAGACGAGAGGCCAGGGATCACACCAGTGTCTGATGCCCTCCAAGCAGAGTTCTCAGCTCCACACCATGTCATCAGGACACACAGATAGAAGACATCAATCTCCCAGCAGCTCATAGCACCAGGCACACTTACTGCGATACACTGCCTCATAATGCAGGACTGCTTCATCCTGCCAGGTCCCCCAAACTTCTTCATGTCCTTGCAGAAGTGACACTCGCCGCACTCTGTCCGCAGGCAGGCCTCGCACTTGCGGCATCGCGTCCTCCTCCGGCGCGCTCCGGCGGTGGTCCGGTTAGCCGCGAGCTTCACCGCAGAAGCAGTGCCCAGCTTCCCTTTGGGCCGTCCCACTGCCCTGTTCTGAAAGAGGCACACACACAAGGTTAGGCACAGACCCCACCTACCACCTAAACACACAACTTCTTGGGCAGAAGATGCAGACATCTTTGATGTGAACGTGACAGATGTACACAATTACACACAGATGGGTAATGCTCAGCAGATGCTTATGACCACTCTTATAACTGAAGGAGTTCCCTCACCTTTTCAAGATGCGATACAGTGTAAAAAGACAAAGAAACCAAGGCATAAATGAGAGGTCCCAAACCTATAGCAAGCCTACTTCAAAGGAGGGCAAGGAGAATCAATTTATGCACAGCTCATTGCAGGACCAAAACCCAAGTGATGGGCTTGTAGCAGATCAAGAGATGATCTGCATCACAGAATCACGCACGGTTTGGGGTGGAAGGGACCTTAAGATCATCCAGTTCCAATCCCCTGCCACAGGCAGGGACCCCTTCCACTGGAGCAGCTGCTCCAAGCCCCTGTGTCCAACCTGGCCCACAGGGGTTGGGGCAGCCACAGCTTCTGTGGGCACCCTGTGCCAGCGCCTCAGCACCCTCAGTGGGGTTTCTTCCTTATGTCCAACCTCAATCTCCCCTGTTTGAGTCTGATCCCATCCTGAACCCCCTGTCCTATCGCTACAGTCCCTTATGAAGAGTCCCTCTCCAGCATCCTTGTAGCTGCCCTTCAGATATGGGAAGCTGCTCTGAAGTCTCAGTGCAGCTTCTCTTCCCCAGGCTGAACAGCCCCAATCTCCTCACCCTGTCTTTGTATGGGAGGTGCTGAGCTGCAGGCTCTTAGCACTGTGCTCAGGTTAAGGCAGAAGTTCTACTTCTCTTCATTGGCAATGGAAAAACCCAAGGAGGCAGCAGAAGTAATTTTGAGGTTAGGTACAGTAAAGAAACATTCAGTAGCAATGGCTCAAGCCATAGCAATCTCTCTATAAAACCAGCAGAGTATGAAGTACTGCCAAGTGATAAAGTAGGAAATAAAACACAAATAGTACAAAGCCCTTCTAAAGTAGTTCCCCTCACATCCAATACTAGCAAGTTCTCAAAAATAGAACACTAACTGATATTGTGCAAAGGCTAAAAAGGGCATCCCAGGACTGGATTTCAGTGACCTTTAAGACAGAAGCTAAAGGACCATGAAAAGATTTTAAATGATTAGGTTAACTACAACATATTCACTCTGGGTCTCTAAATTTCATGTTCTCATCAGAAACTCCCTGTTACACACAAGAACTTCCAGCTCAAGCCAAACATCACTAAATACCATGTAATTGTATGGGGCTAATTACACAAGAATTGGCTTGGCTCATTCTTACACTGACAGCTTTCTCCATAAAGATGATAATAACAGGACTGCAAAGCTCATCTGGTTTAGCATTTATCCAATTTCCCCACCTTCTGTGCACCTCAGCATATGACCAACAAACCAGCAGGTTTCATTTTCTGCTGCTGCTGACTTCTGGGCAGCCACCAAGGCAGGGGAGGTTGGGGAGAGAAAGCCAAGGCTTGGTTTCCACCACAGCTTTTAGAAGACACGGAAACGTTCTACTCACTACTACAAAAGCTTCCCTAAGTGTCCTGCTACACAACCCTGAAGAAAAGCCACATTGGTGAGTATCTCATCTTCCTCCCAGCTGACAAAGCAAAGCTCCACTGACTTTCTCTGCCATGCAGAAGAGTGCTGATACTTAAACAGTCACCATCCCAAGACCCTCTGTGCTGGGAGATCAGGGGAGCCAGGAGCTTGACCTCTGTTTTTCCTCCCACAGACCCACTATGGTAACTGAGGGGGGACAAAACATTGTTCAGTCCATGAGGTTAGAGATTCCAGCAAGGTTTTGATCCTGCTCCTCCTGTGTTCTGCTTGCAGGCTGAATCGCACCATGCAAGTGAAGCTTCCTTCCCATCAGCAACCACACCAGACTCCTGGATTACAGATCGATTTCAGACACTCTAAAGAATAAATATTTACCTTTTAGACCAACTTTTCAGCCTCTCAAGGATAAAGTCAGCACTGGCAGGACTGGCTTAGTGGCAACCTAGATAAGAGATAATGTCCTTCCTCCGCATGAATCACTCCTCCGTTCTCTCTAATAGAGTCTCCTTCAACTAGCAAGGGAAGCGAGACACAAACCGAAGGCCAGACATCAGTGGGAACAAATTAAACCAAAATATGTACAACAACCTGGGCAGTTCTCTCTGCCAACAGCACATGGAAGATTCTGCAAGAGCATCTGACTCCTTCCCACTAGGTCTGAACAGGATTAAGGGCTTTTTTAAGGCAGCAAAACCCAGTTGTGACACACTCAGGATGGTCTTTTTAAAACATGATCTCTTTCAAGGAAAAATCAAACTCGGTACTTTTCCAGCTGAAAGACAACTCCTGATTCTGCCACAGTAATATGAGCCAAGTATCATTCCGAGGACAGCATTTTAAGTGCCAGGGCACTGCAAAGATGCAGGCGGTGAAAAAGGCATCACTTGAAACACAGAAACTGAGAATCCCCAAACAAGAAAGCAGAAGCAGGAAGGTGAAGAAGGTACAAGAACAAGTCAGGCCAGCCCACACCACACAACTCAGGATTGCTTAGAAACCACCAGCAGCCATCAGAGGTGCAGACCTCTGATCTCACTGTGTGTAACGTTTGTTACCCACCCAGAGCTCTTCAAGTTAACAAATCCAAGCCAGGTTTGCACTGATTTACCCCCCGACCAATCCTCACTCCAAACCACGTTTTCACTCCAGGATGTTGCAGCCAGCAAGGCTAGGGAGGCCTTGCAGGAATTCCCACTAGTATCTAGTTTCAAGGGGCTCCAAAGTGGTCGCTTAAAAACCACCACAGAAGAAACTCAGGCCTGTGGGTTGCTATCCCAGAAAGGGGCTGGGATTCAAGGGGGTAGAAGGAGCCTCCAACATGACTTGGGGTTTATTTAGCACATGGCAGACAGCCAGATGAATTCCAGGTCGATGTTAGTGAGGAGATGCTGCAGGATTTCCAGCTCAGACTGCATTTTACAATGTACCAGCCCGGGTAGGAAATCCAGGTAAGGATTTCCTTCCCAGCTCCTGTTCCCACCCCATTGCTGCCATTTCCCACTCCCCCAGCACTGCTCTGTGGAGCTGCTTGCAAATAAAGAATGAGTGACAGGGGATGGTGGGAGTCTTTAACCTGGATTTACCATGGTAGCCAGCACACAGCAGCTCCATGGCCTCAAGCTCAGGACTAGGTGACATACTAAGCCCTAAGCTAGGCTCTGGACCAATGCTGTCTCCCATATGTGCATCAGATCCTACCATCTCCTTTCCCAAGGAGATGAGCTGAGACCCTCAAGCTCAGCCTGTGGCTCCAGCAGACACCAGCAGCTACCTCTGAGGAGAAATCCACACCAAACTTGAAGAGATTTTGTTTCCTATTGAATCTTACAACAGAAATCAGGCAGTTGAGACAGAACCCGTCTGAAACACTACCAACAGGGACCCCCTATGTTCTCCAGCACCTCCACAGAAACTGTGCCCATATTCCTCTTGCCACAGCAAGTCTTCAGTAGAGAAGGATGTTGAGTGATGACAACCACGCTCCCAAGCTCCTAACGAAGGCTGTGCAAGCAGCAATTGAAACATATTAGGATTACTACATTAATGTACCTTTATTATATTGAAGCCTAGAAACCTGAAAGCTGGAAGACTAAACCAAGACCCATTAAACAGGACATCCTGATAGAACTTCTCTTTTGTGTTTTGGAGTAGGGTTTACATTGTCCCTGCCAAATTACTACTATGGAACACACAAAGGTAACCTGCTCCCGCCCCTGAAGGGGACAGTGTGGCCTCCACAACCCTGGATACTAGGAGCAGATTTAGGCCATCAGAATGTAATACACTATGAACTACAAAGCCATTCACTGCCTGCTTACAGGTACTTTAACACACTTTCACCCTGTGTCACTTCCTTGCTTGGCAGCCATCAAAAAGCCACCCACCATCATCACTAGGGTCAGCAGCAGAGCACCTCTGAGCACAACTCTTACTGCAACAGAAACACGACTTTGATGTTTACAGCAACAATTTATTTCCTTCCCAGTTGTAAAGAATAACTCAAAGACCTTCAGGTAAACAGAAATACCAAGATCATCAAGCTATAGAGAGGACACTTCCAGAGCTATCAGCTGTTAAATACATCATTAAGTAGGTGCTGATGTTCCCCAGCTGCTATCCCAACACCAAGCAGGCTCCCTTGGAGTTGTCACCAGGCAACTCCACATATAAACTCCTCTGCTCTGGAGAGGAAGATCAGCTGACCCTGCATCCACAAGGAAGGAGCTGGTCCTAAAAGCAAGGCTGGCAAAGCCTGCAGCCTAGAAACGAACTCTTCTGCAAGTGGCCTTTACCTTGGCATGGGTCTTATTCCACCACTCAGCTTCAGTGACCTGCTTAAGCTGCTGCCAGTGGCACTGTACCAGTATTTCAGACTAAACATCTCCAGACAGGGTGTCCAGACAGAAATCCAGGGACATGTGCAGTGCCCTTCCGAAGGGCTTATGGCCAGCTCAGTGAGTCCCTGAAGCACTTCAGCTCCCAACCAAGTACAGTCTGAACAGCTTCTGTACCCACTGCATAAATCTCACCAAGACAGACATCTTACATGTGTAGTGTCTGTTGCTTCAAGGTGCTGTGCCACATAAATATATCCCTTCCATTTGCAAGACAGAAGTGATTTCCTTCCAATTATTCTGTTTTCCTGTAGTTTGACTAAGTCCATACAGCTGCATCAGCACTGAAAGATGGATGAGGACCCAGGACTTTCCGGGTACCAGTTCTGTGCTTAGACCTTTGTATGGCACAGCATGCCAATACAATTAACAGAATTAGAATAGACAAATGTAATTTATTGTTTATTTACAAGATCTGATAAATAAATATTGGGGGGAAAGCCACGTGTATTAACCCACAGTTCATATCTGTTGTCACCTAAACCACCACCCTAAACGTGTTGGGTTGTGGGCTGACGCAGGGCACTGGAGAAGCCCACAGGGTGCTACAGCAAAGGCTTCTGGTCAGTTGTTTCCTTGCATCAGAGGTGTGTGGATGCAGAGGTGCAGTTTTCCATTTCCAACAGGATGGGAATTCTGGAGGACAAGGCTTCCCCTACTACTGCCTAGGGCCAGCGAGCAGCACTGTCCTATGCCACTCCAGTGACAGGTCCCTCTCCTATCTCCCAGTCACGTAGTTTCAGCCTTCCTAACAAGAAAACCAGTCAAATTGACAATAACCAGCAGTAGTGTAGACCAGCAACACACACACCAATGCACTGGACTGAGCTTCAACAAAGTCATTTCACCAGAGGTCTCTGAAACAGACCCTGCCATTAACTCTACATTAGCCCTGACATAGGGGTACACACACACTGTCCTGCACTAGATAATCACACCAAGCCAACATATCTTCAGCATTAAATCCTCACATCTCTTCTGTTATTAACAGAAACCCCTGTAAGAGGAAGAACTTAGAGGAAAAGGAAGGACAAGATGATGTGACTGCAGGAATTCTGTGGGAACAAGGAGGAAGTCAGTTTAAGATGGCAAAAATCACCCTGATGCCAGTGACACCCTTAAGAACTGTATTAACTGAAGAACAGAAGCCAACAGCACAATCTAACATGTCTGGCTACAAGACATCTGCCCAAAAGTCTACACATGCAAACTCCAGGAGAGCTGTTCTCCTCCAGCAGTGGCTGTTTACAAGAGTCACATCACCCATCATCAGCATAGGCTCCTGCCAGGGTGGAGGTGTCCTGCAAGACAAGTCCAAGGTCCCCCATTAAGCAAGCAGTAGCAGAGGGAAAGGGAAGGTGGATGTTTTTCCAAGCCCAGCCACCCCTAAACAGGATTTTAATCCTCTCCACATGTTCACTGCCACCATCTCCTCCAGTTCATACCTACAAACGTCCTCATCCTCTCCTGCAAAAGCAACGTAGCCTCTCACGACCACTGCCAAGTGACCACACAGCTCCACTACTGAACAAACAGATCCATTTCCCACAAGCAAATAGACAAGTTTATGCCTCACAGGTTCATCTGGGCATTAGTGACACTCCCGCAGCTTTTCTGCCAACACAGCTATGTGGTTTAGGGTGTGATAAACTGGTATGTCAGGGCCAATACAAGTGCCCCCGTTTATTTTCCTCCGGTGGCAAGGAGGTAGAAGTTAGGCCTGGAGGCTGGATTAAGACATATTGGCAAAAATATGCTTTTGTAGATAAGCTGCATCCAAAGTAGGAGGCTCTTAAAGACACCCGTAAGTTCCACAGACTTGGGGCCTCTTGTGCTTTGTAGCTTTTCTTCTCACTGCTACTTCAGGACAAATCCTCCTACCCCCCACCCAGGAGCTTTTTTTATCAGGCTGTTTACACATGCTCAAGTGTCACAGTCAGAAACTGAGTTTCTTCCCACCTGAGGAGCCTGTGGCAGGGTGCTGCCCTCCCCATGGCCAGCGCCAGGCAGGATACATGCCCTGGCATCCCACGCTTCTAAACCCCCAGTGCTGACCACAACTATTGCAAGTGCAGGAAATCCCACCCGCTCTCCTGCTGGGAAACCTGACAGTCCTTTCTGCCTTCTTAGTTTAGACAGGCTTGGGAAAGAGGAATGAAATCAAGATGGGAGTGACAAAACCAGCAGTTCCTACCCAAACACCAGAGCTGTGCGGTTGAACTACACCTGTAGAACCAAAGCCTTTCACCTGTTAGGAAAAACTATGTGATATCCATTTGACACATCCCATGTAGAGAAACAGAGGAACTACACACCAAAGCAGGCTGGTACGTAAACACGGTTGGATCCATGTGAGGCCTTCTTCCACTGAACAGTTTTGAACAGAAAGAAAACCATTCCACACGTTTTTGCTACACAGGTCACAGCATTGTAATTTAGGCTCAGACCAAGCCTTTTAAGCAGGATCTCCACTTTCTTACATTAATCTTTTGCTTTAAACTATTAAGATATAAAAACGCTATCAAAACCTCAGGATTTAGAAGAGCTAAGAAGCCCAGAATGTAACCAGCTTTCCAAATTCACCCAGGAAGAACTAGCACCTCCATGGTGATTCCACAGCTGGTACAATGCAGCCGAGGCCAATCTGCTCTCCCAACCATTAGCTCTTCTAAAAGAGCATACAGAAATCACAGCAAGATCCAGATGGGAAGGGGAAAGGCCTAACATGGGGCAAAGCTTAAGAGAAGGAAGGGGGCTGGACATTTTAACTCCCAGGTGTGTAAGCTGAGCAGTAGCACAGGCCTGTACATCACACAACTTGCAGAATTAAGTAAAGCCTTAATAAAGTTACTCATCCAAAGCCTGTGTGTGTCTTGGACTGACACTACACCAGGCCTGTGCAGCCCATCAACATCTCTCTCACTGTTCCTGCACGAGATCCTCCATCCCTGGGCAGCACCCAAGGCACACCACCATCATCACCATCATCACCATCATCACCACTCCAAACTCCTTCTCAGCACTGCTTTCCTGGTGCAATTATGAAGGAAAGCATGATCAAGTTATTAGATACGAGATGGGTTTCGGAAGATGGACTCAGCACCCGGCCTAGGCAGAAACTTGTCTCTAAAAGCACATATCAGAGTATTTTAGAGAGCAAACCACCTTGAGTTATGAACAAAATGATTAAGTTGATGTTTGAATTGCCTACACATGTTTAATACTATTCCTGGTGCATTTCTAATTGCTTAGGCAGTTCTTAGAGAGTAAAATCCGCAATCTAGAACACATGTTCTGGATTATTTTTCCCAAATTACTTCATAAATTTTAAAAGTTTATCCTCCTTCCCCCCACGAATAAAATAAAATGAAAAAATAAAGAAAAAAAACACCTTCAGAGAAAAAACTATTAATAAAAGTTGTGTTTTCATTTCAGCACGCATCTTCCTCTTTATTCTACATCCCTCGACCCTGGGAATGGGAAGGAGACTCTGGCTATAAATCAAACTAAGACAAGGTAGCCAGGCTCAGCATCCCACTCTCTCCCAAGTCCCGCAGCCCCCTCAGCGATCGGAAGAGCAAACAACACCAGCACCGATACCGATGCTGCCGGCGGGGACCCCCCCGGCACAGCCACACGCCCCGAGCGCGTTCGCCTCGGAAGCGGCGCGGGGCCCTCGGCGGTGCCGAACTCCCGGTGCCCCGGGCGGCCGAGGCCGAGCGCCCCGGGCCGGCCCCGGCGGAGCCTCCCGCACCCCGCGGAGCCGCCCGCAGCCGCGGAGCCGCCGGGCGCAGCCGCTCCGGGCCGGGCCGGGGCCGCTCCCGACCCCACATTGTTCCCCGTCCCCGCTGCCGGCGCGGCGCTGCCCGGCCCCGGCCTCCTCCTCCTCCTCCTCCCCTCCCTTCCTGCTGCAAACTTCGCCGCCCGCCCCGGACCTGCTCCGGCCCCAGCTCGGGCCCCGGCCCCGGCTCGGGCTCCGGCTCCGACTCGTAGTCCTCCTCGTCGGCGCTCGCAGACATGGCCATGGCTCATGGTGGGCCCAGGCGGAGCCGAGCTGACATGGCTGGAGCGGCGCTGCTGGCGGAGCCCCGCTCCCCGCACACACACACACACATGCAGGAGGAGGAGGAGGAGGAGGAGGAAGGGGGGCCGTGCATATTCATGCCAGGCAGCCAGGAAGGGGCTGGCCCTGCCGGCACGGCCAATCGCGGCCCGCTCGCACAAAGCCGGCCTGCGGGGACAGCGCGGCCGCTCGGCCGGGGCAGCGCCGGCCGCCCCCCACCGGGGCCCGGGGGGGGATGGTGGTGGTGGCTTCAAGGCCCCGTTGGCAATTAGCCCCCCGCTGGTAACGAGCCCCGCGCTCGGCCGAGGGGGCCGGGCCGATGCTCGGCCTGCCTGGGTGTGCCGAGCGGAGCGGGGCGGGGCGGGGAGGGATGCGCGGCCGCCCGCAGGGTGCTCGGCGCTGCACGGGCTGCCGGAGACAAAGGAGGCGCGCACAGACAGACAGACACACACATACACACACAGCCCTCGGTACCTGCCGGCTCCCGTCCTGCTGCAGGGGACGGGACGGGAGCAGGAAAGGCACCGAGCAAACTTCGGCATTGCAAGTGATGCCCCCGCTGCAGCACTCACGTTGGGGAGGATGGAAGAGGATGGGATACAAGGCAACCCGGCTTGCGGAGCTGCTCACATCTGGCCTCACCCCCTTTCCTGCTGGCTCCTGAGGAACCATTTCCAGCCCTGCCCTGACCCACCAGTCAGGTTTTGCCATAAAATACCCTCACACATCAGTCGATCAGGGACCTGTTCTAGATCCGAAGGTCACAGTATGGCCAGCACCTCAACCGGACACTTCTTTTGCCCTCAAGAGCTTGCAGCTGAGGGTCAAGACACAGAGGCCTGGATGTGAGCGCTGAGATTTAAATTTCCCATTGGATTTATGGGCCTGCTTTTAGGGGAAATCCCGATTCCATGCAAGTTGTTAGGATTTTGCCTCCGGCTCCTACGCCCACAACACAGAATTAAACACAAGATTAAATATTTGCATGTGCTGAGCAACCAAGAAGCCATAAAGAAGCACATCTAATGGTCCCTGCATCAAGGTTTTTGTCAAACTAGTTTCAGTTCAGGTCCCTGGTCTGAATTACCACATGGCCACATAAACAGGTAGCCCAAGAGAAGAGGCAGCAACAGGCAGGAGCTGGTGGCAATGCTGCCTCAGGCCCACTCCCAGCCCTTGGGACACCACGATGTGCACAAAGCCTGGCCACTAGAGTAACAAAATACAGTCAAACTTCAAGCACATCTTTACAGGTGACTGCTGATAAAGCCAAGTGACTTATGCAATGATAATGTCCCTTCCTTATTCCGAATACCTTATATATCCACTGCCTGTACGTCTGTCCTCTTCACAAGCTCAATCTATGGGTATGTGAGGGTGTTCTCCCAGTTCTGCTCATCTGTGATGCCAGGAGCAAAGCATTTACTTGCAACACATTATGGTTGGGTATGTTCAGCCTGTCTCCTCAGGTTTCTCTTCCCCCATTGAGTTCGTACACAACCAGGAGCAGATGAAAGCTGAGGCACGAAAGGCATGTGCCTAAGGCCTTGGCTTTCAGAATCACAAGGTAGTATCAGAATCCAGTGTTTTCTGGATTCTGGAGGGGAGAGGAAGGGGGGATGCATGTCTCATGACAGGGCTACAAAGGAGAGCTTTACGCTATGCTTTATGCTATAACCAACACCATTACCGCAGCGATTGTGGTTCCATTATCCAGTTGGCCTCCAGCAGAGGCAGGAGAACAGATGACATCCAGAAGGAGGATGTCTGGTCCCACACCTGTCAAGACCCAAGTCTCCACCAGACTGTGCCAACTCCATGTGAGGCTCTACATAACCTGCTTCATGCTTGTTCATCCCTCCAGCCTTTCAGCTCCATAATCCAGACAGGAGAAAAAAGACAACTTGTGACATCCCCCAAGGACAATCCACCAGTCACACCACGGCAAAATGTCATTCATAGCATGGTAAGTCATGACATGCATCATCCTACTCCTCTCATCTGCAACGCTTACAGGCACTCTGGGTGTATCTGCATCAGCCTAACAGGGCTGCAGCAGGTCACTAAGTGTAACCCACACTGAAGCTTACTCCTCAGCCACCCGAGAGTGTGTTCCACTCTGCTGCTTACAAGTGGAACACAAGTGACAAATGAGCTCTAATTACAAAGCCCGCGTTAGGAGTGAAGCCACACATGCCAACAAGATCTCACAATCATTTCCAACTGCTAGGAAAACTTTGCTGAGATGGTGTTTCAAAAAGCCCATTTGGATAGGAGAGGATAGAAAATAGCAAACTGGGAATTGGGGCAGGGGAACAACGCAATAAAATAAACTTTTCTGATGATAATGGCTCTCAAAAGATCTCATCCTGTACAAGAGTAGCTAACCATTCAAGGAAATATTTAATACACAGAAAGAACTATTAAGAGAGCATTTTCCAGCTCAATTCTTTCAGCTTGTCTACACTAGAGAACACTAAATTATGGCAAACAGTGAGCAACAGCACGCGTTTGACCAGCCTGGTACAGTTTACATCAGCTTAGAAAACAAAGTAAGCAGCCCTGACCCTGGTCATGCCTGTATCAGTGTAACTGCATCCACACTGCAGCTCTGCATGATATAATTCAGTAATAAATAACACCCTTAATTAAAGTGCTGAATAAGCCTTAGTGAAAACTGCAGGAAAACAGACAGTACCTTCGATTCTCAACTGTTGCTTTGATTGCACCTCACCTGAAGTCATGTATGTCTCATCAATATCATAATCTCCTCCACAGAAACCAATTATGTTGTCACAAACTGAGACAATACCCCCAAGCAAAGAATAAACAGCGGGAGCAGATGAGTGCCAAAGAACCACGTTTTATTCTCATGCAAATATCCTTAAGTAGTAAAACCAAGGTGGGGGGGAGGAAGACTACAACCCCTACCTGGTACTCACTCTGAGCATCTCTCCTAGATTTCAGCCAGTGCTAAACAGGATCCATGGTTTTATATGAGACACCAGAGTTCATGATTCTATAGTTCTCAATATGAGGTGAAACAAAGTTTTAATGTGGCACAAACACCTTTGATTAATCTGCCTTTGAAACTTTTTATGTATCCCTAAAGAACATTGTATTTAGCTGCTATTGGGAAAGATATTTACATGGAAACAACTGGAAAACAACCTCAAACTGGTTATATGCAAGCCCCTGGATAAAGATCTTGCGATGTGAGCGGCTGCTGCTGCTTTCTGCAGGCCAGCACATATGTCTTTGAAAAGGAAACCCACCGAGATGTTTATGAATCACTATTATTGACCTGTATCAGAATAAGGGAGTTACCAAATAGCTTTCCAGGGCTCATTGTTTTGGTGTAAGTGTCCATTCACATGAAATATGATCTTAATGGTTGGGCCTGGGCAAATTTCATGCCACTTTTCTCAAGAGTTCTAGCCAATATTTCAGTCACACTCTCAACAGCAGCAGTGACAGTCTGACAACCTAAATACCCATCTACTATCATGATCTTACTACTTCCTGCTATCTATCTGAAGTATGATATAAGAGTCCTCACCGGATGCATTGAGTACCCATCACAATCTCTTTATTAATCAGCCTGATTGATCAACCTTAGATCAAATAAAGTAACTCAAGATATAATGATTGCTCCCTCCATGTAATGCCTACTGCACATGCATTCCCTATCTAGCATCTAACACAGGACAAGTGTTGTATGACTATCTATTGAAGGACAACCATGGACTATCACAGTGCTGTAGAGGAGCCCAGACAGAATGTGCTGATAGTAACTCACTCTATCTAATAGGCCTTAAAACCCAAGCACTCCCTCCCAAATCCCAACACCTTGTCATCTTAAAAACCTATAAACAGAACTGCAGAGTACTGAAACATCAAGTTCATCTACTACACAAGACAGGCTCTTCTTTACTGGAAGAGCCACAGTGTGATTGGGCCTATCCACTGGGAAAGGAAGGAAACCCTGCCATGCTTTCTTCTTCCACAGATCCTTATGCCACAGAGTGTTTCCACAGCACAGTTTGTGTTTCCAAGAGCCATATTCTGTCAGTAAAAGCAAAAACTAGTGAAATAGGCTCCTAAGA
Organism: Melopsittacus undulatus; assembly: GCF_012275295.1. NCBI lineage: Eukaryota > Metazoa > Chordata > Aves > Psittaciformes > Psittaculidae > Melopsittacus > Melopsittacus undulatus. The sequence continues at coordinate 20,497,162 of NC_047538.1, read as the reverse complement.
AGACAAGAAGCGACTGCCACGCTGTGGAAGAACATGCAAATAGATGTGGCTGAAAGAGTGGATTAACCAGACTATGTAACCTGCTTTCCTGGAAGTGCACATGGAATGCTGCAAGGTTGTGTCCAACCTGTGGGCAGCAGCTTTAAAATCTAGAGACCAAACTCAAGCATTCAGAGGCAAACGAATGGTAAGCAAAGGAAAAGCCACAAGCACAGTTTGCTTCATGAGAGCTCTGCTGTCACCTACAACCTGACTCGGCTATGTAGGGAAACATCCAGCAGATAAACAACCAAACCACAGAAGACTGTGCTTTCATCAGAATTTATCCCTATCTTCTTTTATATTTGCTGATTCTCAAAAAGAAGAGCACTTCTGTACCTCTTCTATCTGCTCTATTAATGCCTGCAGGAAAGTCATGAAGTTGAAACAAGACTTCATTTATATTCTCAGCAGCGTTTAATTTCTATGTGCTATGGAACTAAAAGGAAGCCATCTTCTCAGGGACAGAACATACAATTCAATTCTGTTCTGAAAAGTGCCCACAGGATTAATGTCCATAATTGTGCAGCACGTGGAATGACAAACGCCTTCCCCATTGCTCTGCCAATGTGCTTCGATCCAGAAACAAAACTATTAAATCTCAGCTACGTAACTCAAAGCTCCAGTGGTTTTAAATGTCAGAGTGGGGGAAAGCGTGAGGATGCTGGAATACTGAAACTAGATTCAAACCTGAGCGTTTTGTTTGGTTTTGTTGGCCAACTCAGCACTGTAGACAATGTACACGAGCTCCTGGGGACAAAAACTGAGACCCAGCAACTCATTTCACACACACTAAGAAAGAGGTCTTGAGACTAAAGTAGTTTTCACCTGCTCTTTTACTGTCATGAGATACAGAGAAAGCTGCTCTCTTGAAAAATGGGAGTCAAGATGTAGTTGGGAAGAATTCCTCTTGCTGAATATTCATGCATATGGTAGAAGAATGACAATGGGACAGAACACATAAATCTTCCCTTGTGATACCTGGAGCACAACAGCTTGAAAATACAGATGTCTGTTCATTTTTCCCAATCCATTCAAATTTCTACTCAGAGTCAAAATGGCTCTAATTCACCTATTTGATGGATTAATCACATAAAGGCATTGGTCAGATTTCAAAGCAAGTGGCTGAGAGTTGATAAGAAGGGAAAATATGAAGTCAAAGATGGAAGATTAAGAAGGTGCTCATTCAAGTCCTTGCTATTTATAATTACTCCCTGAAGGGACACAGTATTTCAAGTAGAGCCTCTTAAGGTGAGAAATAATCTGTCAAGTCACCAGGCAAAGCTTTTAGAGAAACACTGAGGCAATACACAGTGAAGCTCTTTGGGCACGTTCTGTATAGCAAAACCTGAGACTCCTCTGGCCTGCATGGAGTTACCACAGAAATGCATTTGTCTTGAGGACTGATGTTCATAAGAGACTGAAGCAATGCTAAATAAAATAAACAAGTCAGGCAAGGAGCTGCCCCAGGAAAGCAGATGCTTGACAGGAACTCCCAGTAGCTTCACCAGCCTCTACTCCTTTGCACAGTACCCAAAGCAGTCTTTGGTTCTGGTGCATGAGTCTTCTCCTGCTCCCAAATGCAGCAGGGAAAGGGCTCAGTTTCATACAGCTACTGTGGGAAGTCCCCTAAACAGAAATCCCCCAAACCTCAACTATGTGGTTTTGTTTCTTACTGGAGTTGTCAGGAGCCAGATCTGGGGTATCTTTCTGAAGGGATTTCAGCTCTCTCCTACCACATGGTGACTACAACCCTACAGTAGTAAAAGAAATTATTCAAAATTATTTAAATTACTGATTCCAATCGCAATTTAAATCAGTGAAGAGAAAAACAAATTTGAATTGATTTTAATCCTCGTTTTCTTTTGTACTTTAGTTATTTTCTGCAAGAGAAATTAATTATTAGCATCTGATAACTACCAAGAAATGTCTGATTTGCAGCAGATGATGAACTTTATAATCAGGACTTTTTATCAACAAAAAGATTCACAATACACACGTTTGTATATGCAAATCTTCCTGCAGACTACTGGCATTTAGAATTGCTCTTGACACCAAGCAGAGTTCAGGCAGTGCTGTGTGAGATCACTTCAAACACCTTTAAGCTGGCGCCTGGCAAGGACAAAACGTGACAGTTTTCATCCCATTTTTGCTCTCGTGCCACTTGGAAGGATGGATCTAAAATTCATGTGAATCTCAACCAGAAGAATACATCTTACAACAAATGACACCGATTGTTTTGCTGTATTTCTGCTATTTCCCTCTCCCCCACCCCCTTCCCAGATTCCTTTCCAGCACTAGAAGGACTCCATTTTTACTTTAAATGCTTAAATGCTTGTTTTTAATTGTCAGCATTTGCTTTCTAACACATTCATATTCCCACAGGAAGTACCCTGAATAGATCTCCAAGGACTGGTCTCTCTTAGGGGATTTGGCAGAGTTTTCCCACTGCTACTAGCAGGAATGTTGCTTTCCTGGTGGTAGCCCCCGGGCAGGCTCCTGAAACTGATGTTGTTTTGATGTTGTGCCATTTCTACGTGCTCAGATCTGCTGCAGACACCACTCTGGTTAAAACACTAATTGCTGGAACTAGTACCTCACTGCTCCTGCGCCTATGGGTGGAGCTGGCCCAGTGATAGCTATGGTAGGAATTCTTAGTAAGCAAGCAAGTAAAAACTGGACGTATTTATTCAAAGGTTTTCAGGAATGTTCTTTGTCCACCCTAGAGCCTCTCCTGCTGCATTTAAAGGAAGCCTGATGTAAAGCAGTGCTCAACACCTGTGCAAAATCACATTAGTTTCAAGCTGAAGTTCAGCAAAACACTTGGATTTATGCTTTACCCCCTCATTTTTGCAGAGAATTGAATGTATTGTGTCCACTGATCCTTTGTCCATTGACTTACTATTTCTTGACTTGAATCCGACACATATTGTTGTGTATACGTTCAGATTGGAGCCTTACATAAAGGAGCTCTGTTATTAAAAACTGGTACATCTTCTCCCTTCCCAGCACTTTTAATGTGAAATACCATGAATAGGGAAAAAGGTTCCTTGCTGGAAAAAGCCAGCAGACACATGAATGTGCCTAAGGACCTCAGTGGGCTTCACATCTAGAGATGGTGACTAATACCACTGCCTCTTATTACTTCAAGCTATTTCTAAGAGTCTAACACCCTTTTCACCACAGGTTCCTACTGTTTTTCTTATGTGCTGCTTATTCCAGCCTATGCACAATGATCAGAAATCTTATTTCCAGCCTAAATCTATTTATAGTAAGTTTATACAGACTTGTTCTCATGCCAACACTGTCCATTAGCTTAAATAACTCTTCCCCTCCCCTGGTGCTGACACTCCCTGAAGTACTTAACAATCATCTCCCCCTTCAACTTCATTGTGCCATGTTGAATAAGGCATGTTCTTCTAGCCTTTGCTCTTCAACATCACATCTTTCATACTATTTGTGTTTGTGGAGTCTCATATCCACCCTCATCTCAAAACTGCCTATAGTGAAACTAGAACAGTGAGAGAAATGATCAAACATATGGTATGGTTTGTGTACCAGAAGAGATGGAAATTACCAGTGTTTTTCAGCTTGGGAGTGAGGAGGGGAAGACTGAGAAGCAGTAACAGGGATATAAAAAAAATCATTGATAGCACAAAGGAGATGAATGGAAATCTCATTCAGCTTTCTGAAAATGCATGATAGAGAGGGCACGAAGTGCATTTATGATATTAAGGGACACCTGAATACATCAGGAAAACACCTGAATACACCTGAAAACATCAGGAGGTACTTATCTACATAGGGCAGGGATGCCACAGGATGCTGTGGAGATGAAAAAGTCTAACAGGTTCCACAAGAATTAGGTAAATTCACAGGAGGGTAAATATTCTACACCAGGACACACTAAACACAAAAGATGAAGAGACAATCTTCCAGTTTAACTGGGAAGATAAGCAAAGGAAAGATGGATGCATGTCTGCTGTGTTCTTACAACTCATTCAATAGCTGTGACTGGCCACCATCAGAAACAGGACGTCAGGCTACAAGGAGTGGCTGGTCTGATGGGGCATGATTAGCTCAGCCTTCCCTCAATCACATTCATCAGCCTTTTGCTCTTGCAGGTTAGTGCTAGGAGTTAATCCTTCTTTTCCAGATGCATGGATGTGTCTGTAGAATGGTGAAAATCTATGTCTAATAAAAATAATGGAGAAAAGAATAAACTGCTGTAGGACAGAACCCACTAGTGATGGGGATCAGATTTCTGCAGGAGAGTCAAACCCCCTTTCATTGCATCCTCCAACCCCCAAAACAACAGCAAAAACCCAGTCTGAGAGAGGTCTTCCTCTCAGGATTTTGTTAGGATCACTTGTTCTTCCTGATTCTCATGCACTGATACAAAGCTATGAACATTATTTGCATTGCCAATTGTAGGGCAAGTTGGGGTTTTAAAAGCAATTAAAATTTCAGTTTGTGGCCTTTACTAGTTAATAGTGTTCCTTTAAATAAGAATATTACCATTCCTCGTTATACTTCCCTAGTACCCCCTCTTTAAATCAACAGGTAAAAATTACACAGAGAAGCATATGAACATCAGAAAACCAGCCACATACTGCAGCACTGTCAACCAGCTAATGAAAATCCCCACTTCACCCCCTGCTCACCACCAGACCTATATATATGTTTGGACACTTTCTCATTACAAATGCAGCTTTGATCCAGGTTAGAGAGATGAGAATCTGGCTCGTGGTCTGCATTTCTAACTCTTCAACAAGAGAGTCCAAACCTATCTTAGTTCTTTATAGCTGCTCTTCATATAGACAACTAGAGATCTTTATCACAATAAACACAGAAGGCACTGCCATAGAATGTAATTACATGCTACTATAGTTGACTGTTGTCTTCCAGAATAGGAAATGGTTTGAAAAATGCATGGTTTCTGCTTGGGCCATACTCTGAGTTCCTAAAATAAAATGCTACCCTGATCCCTGTGCAGATAAAATGGGAACCCTGGTACTGTAGGGCTGAGCAATCTTGAGTGGGCTTCAAGATCTGGCTTGATGTTGTCAACTTCAGCACCAGTGATCTGCCCTGTGTCGCACTGGGGCAAACCGGGTTTAGATTCTGGTCTCTTTTCACACCACCCATAAGTTCACATCCCAGGGATGGGGAAGGAGTTCCTTTGTTAGGATTATTTCTTACTCCTCTTTAGTCACATAAGAACCTAAAATCTCAAGGCAGCACACACTGTGGAGTTCCTCCTTTCAGACAACAGGCTGCCATCACAAAGACCCCACAGGTAACACTCAGCACTTCATAAGCAAAGGCAATTTACTGTTGCACAAGCCCCTGGCAAAGGAATAGGGATGGGTTTCCCTATCCACAGCTGTATCCATGCTCTGCAACCAGCTGGGAAAAAATATGCTGTCTATTCTGAAGGTACCTATACAATCAGGCATTAGCACCAGAAGGTTTCAAGCATCCACTTAGTCCCACATTCCTGATTTCTTGAAGAGGCCTAACTTAGGATCACTGAATACTGAGTAAAGTCAAACATTTTGGTAAATGAACCATTATCACACAGAGACTTCTTCTGAAGATGGACTGCTTTCTCTTACTCTACAGCTAATAGGAACAGGCAGGTTCTTGTTGCTTCTGAAAGAGCATTTGCAAAAAGGAAGAAAGAAAGGTGACTGCTGGAGAGTAATTATTGTGTTCAATGATTATCAATAAATTACAAAGTACAAAAGACTCCAAAAAGCTCCATAAAGATGAATAAATACGATCTGGAAGAGAAGCCCATGAATCACCCCCCATTTCTCTATTACCATAAAATAATAATGTTTCATGCACTTTACTACAAAACCCTCTGCTGAGGGTGTCACAGACGTTTATAAACATCATTCACCTCACGAGCTCCCAGGATGGAAAGCACCATCTCCACAGGGAAGAGCTCAGGGAGCAGAAATGTGTCATTTGCCTTATGTAACACAAAGAGGCTGCAGCAGAGCAGGGGACAGACCCCTGCCTCCCAGTCTGAACACCAACCACAAGACCAAACGTCACCCATTTGTTTTACCTCCTCACAAGAAAAGTTTTGGTCATCACTTCTCTTTCTTTTCTCAGGGAATAACTTTTCTGGATGGCAAACTGCAGTGTAACTGACAGCCCCATGTGCCTTTGAAACAGGAAGATGGGAGCAATGCAGCACAACAGGAGCACAACATCTGAATGGATCTTCCACGTATCCAAGTTACACGTCTTGCCCATTACACCTTATCCACTGTGAGCTGTGCTTGAACATGTTTCTTCCCTAAACGCCACATTTTCAGTCTTCAAGCGACCGTTCTGCAGTACAGCACTGTGCACACTTGGCATGTCACACCAACACCACACAAAAGAAACTGTGACTCAGTTTTCAAGGGAAATATTATCTGCTGCTTCAAAAATCATCTCAACTATTAAAGGCACCCTCTTTCCAAAGCAAGTCAATGTAGCTAACCCCACCCTGCCGCAACTGGGGCTATTCACACAGTTTAAATCACTCCCTGTGCCTACTCCAGGCATCTTTTACTTTAGAGTTGTCTGCCCTTGCTCTGTTTTTCCTGCTCCATCCTTTTCCAGTACTTGCCTCCCTCCTCACCCTGCTCTCTAGCTGTTTCTAGTCTCTTCCTCTCCTTTCTTTACAGTCATTTCCATTTTCTTTGAAATGTATTGGCATTAAACGCTGGCTTTATCCTTCCTTCTCCATCTGCTGCTCTTGTCTTTCTAAATCTCTTCTAGAGCCTTCTCTCGGGAGAAAGCAAGAGCCATGTTTTACCGTTTATTGCCTTCTCTTTCTGGGTTTCAGTTCCCTTCTTTCTGCAACCAGACTATCTTCCTCTCTCTGGAAGCTGATATAATAGCTACAGTGTCTTCTTACCAGCCCCAAAAGAGCTGGTACCATGCTGCATTGTATCTGTTGCTGCTTTTGAACACAAGTAACCCAGGAAAGGCACTGTTAAGTAGTTGGCATTTCTCCTATATACTACGAGAGCAATACAGGAAAGTTAAATTACTGCTAGGTTTTACTCCCCTGCTTTGCAGTCAGCATTTGTGGAACCTTCTGGCCATGGAGACTTGCTCCACCAGCTACAGTGCAATTTGAAAGGGAGTTTCCCCCTCCCTAAGGGTTTTCTTCTCTGCAAAATCTTCTATTTCATTATCAGGATTTACAGGGAACAAAGGAGAAATAACCAAGAGTAACTACTACCACTGCCTTTACTCACACCTCCCCTAGTTTGTCTTTCCAGCATATATTCCTTTTGGACTCAAAAGCTCAACTCTAAGAGGTATCTTCCTTGCCTGTTCACTTGGCCTCTGCTCCCAGACAGGGGAAAGAGCTGTAAGTGGAAGATGACATGGACAGTTGCCAATTAGAAGAGCATCAGCAAACTCCTTTTGGGAAGCAAGCAGCCATATCTGCACCTGTACCTTTTAACTAAAACATGAGATATAATGCAAACAAATTAAACAAAGAGAATACAATGAGAATGGTGAAAGGATTTCTTCCTGTTACAAACTCTGGGTCATTTCCAAACTTCAGCCCAAAGCCTGACTTTCTCTGGAAGTTTTCCTTGGAAGTGTTATTAGATGATGTGTTTAACTGTTACTGTACACTAACACTGCAAATGCTGCCTCCTAAAAGGTTTTGCTTTCAGAAAGGCTCAAGGAAAATAAACAGCAGAAAGTTAAAAAGAACCTTTTGCAGCCAGCGCGATGGATTTGCAAAGAGGGAGAAGATTTAAGTCACAAAACCCACAAAACTTTTACAGTTACAGTTACGCTGCCAATGCACAGAAATAAAATACAAGAAATGAACCATTTATCAAGGATTCCAAAATAAAGTGAACAAGAGCTTTAGCAAATGCCAAAGCTTATGAAAGCCTCAAAACACTGAGATCTACACTTCTTCCACAAGCTCCAAAGATACAGCACAAGAGTCAGGGGTTTCTTAGCTCTGTTTTATACATCTCACACAGCAGCTTTCCTCTGGTCACAGAGATTTTGCTTTATTCAACGCCTGGAGTAGGTTTTGACTGATGAATGAACAGCAGCTATCAAAGCAGTGGAGTGGAGACTCCCACACCTATTCCTCTCCAGGTTTTCAACTGTTGCTTTTAAACAACCGTTTGAAACACAAAGCACATTGCTATGGATTTATGACAAGCTAAAAGGGAGATACGTATTTAACAAGACAGAGCTTATCTGCAACGTGCTCAGCTCAAACCCAACAAGGAACCAAGAAGGAACACGATATGCTCATTCTGCCCCACTCTGCCTTGGCAGTTTGATGTTTATGTCTCCTGCTTCCCATCTGAAAACAGAATCCTCGTGGCCACCAGTGATAATCTGCAAAGAGGCAACAAGTGCGGCAGCCCAGGGAGTGAGAACAGGGACAACAATTCACTCGGTTCTTTGAGAGCCCTTTGCAATAACAACAGCAGCAGCTTTGTGGCTCAGAGCCTGATTTCACTGACTGACCCTTCCAGCCTTTCTAAAGAAATCATATATTATAAAACTAATCCAGTGAAAAATGCACGTAAAAATAGAAGCGATGAGACATCTTCTAAATAAGCAAAGCTGCTTCTACAGCATGCTGAATAACTGGAGTGTGGTAAACATACCACTGTTATAAATAACATCCAGCCTTTTAGCATTATTCTTTGCTTCATTATTTCTAACTCTATAGAAGCATTAATGAAGCCAGCCTCACGGTTCCTCTGCACAGTGAAGAGATTTACTCCCATATACAGGGGGGGAAATGAAGATACAGGGACTGAAAACACCTCTCCGTAGTTACAGTGGCACAATTGTGCTGAGGATTCATTCAGGAGGTCTGGTAGTGCGAGAGAAAGCAACATCCTCTCACATCCAGATGCGAGTGCTTTTTAAGTGACCCGTTTATCACTCAGGCTTTACACATTGTTGAGCTTTACACAAAATGTGGCATCACCATTTTCACATGTAACCATGACTAGTAAATGACCAAGACACACACACATGTTTTATACTGAGCAGGAAGGCCCAAACATGCTATGTTTAAATAGAAACAAATGATTTCTCCCTTCTGAGGCACTTCCATGTTCTGCTTCAGCACTACATGAAATGTCTAAAAATCACATTTCATGTTAGAACTGGTAGCAACTGTCACAGTGTCACATACAGCACTTTGTTAGGTTATAGATAACTAAACACCAAGACCCAGCACAACAATGATGAATAAGAAATGCTTGTGTCTCATTACCTTTGGGGACTTCTTGGGCCAGCTGACCACAGGGACACCCGAAATGGCAAGATTTTGGTCATCATCAGCATGTTCCTTCAGGATGTTCTGTTGCAAATGAAAAGGCCTTGATTAACCAGGGAAACATTTCTCCAACTGAAGGGTGCAGAGTCTTACAGAAGACAATATTCCACCCTGATGAAAGACAGAGTGACAACATCTCTGCTGACTTGTTATTGCATCTCTGCAAGTTACTTTTGCTTCCAAACTTTCAGTTCACACTGAAACTCTCACACCTGTCATTAAGAGCCAAGATGGGAAGCTTCTTGCAGAACAGACAGCAGAATGAGCCATGAATGACCTCAAATATTACAGACTTCTTTACAATTGGTGTATCCAAAGGACTGGCATGCTTCCACTGCTATCAATCTAATACTAATGTGATCTCTCCCTCTAAACCGCAGCTCAACAAATCATGAAACACCCCAACAATCACCACTGCCAAACACCTTCTCTCCCAGTGAAGGCTGCAGAAGACCCAAGAAGCATCTAGGCTGTGCCACCATTATTTCTGCAGTCACTGTGTAGTGTGTAGTTCAGGGTGATCCTCAGACACCTGAACATTCAGGTAAGCCAAGATACAGAAGTGTGCACTGTAACCTTCCATCTTTTTGCATGTTCCAGAGCACCATCGTTTGCACTGGCCTTCCTTCCATGCTGACCAGGGCAGAGCTACTGTATTCACTTTATGTGCTCAGATAATGCATTCAGGACCCCAAGTATTCACCAGGAAAGGATCTGAGACTCTGGCCATTAAGGAAAATAGACTTGTCTCCCTTCCTTCCTCCCCCACCAAATCCTTCTGCTTTGATGCACTGCCCTAGAAATTTCATGAGTGGGTTGCACTGCCTTACACAGTTTCTACCGCTGTGAATCACTCCCATGACCATAACTCAACACAGAGGTGGGGGAAGAGCTCTAACTGTACTCAGCTGTGCAGCTGGGAATAGTCCACACTTGCTTCCCATGACTCTCTACATTCTTACTAACCAAGCTGGAGCTCTTCATTTGGAATTTAGGTAGCTGAAGATGACAACAAATGGAAACGAAAACCAAGTGGGAAGGAGGATTCTGCTGTGCTGATGAAAACTGAAGCCCAAATAAGCACTAACAGATTAAAGCAGGGGAAAAATGCTGCAAGAAACCAAGAACTGCAGGTTGGAAATCACCTTGTAACAGAATTCAGGAGATAACCCCAGACAATGAAGTTCAACAGTGTTGCCACCAAGTACACAGACTTGAAAACAGCTTAATTAGACAACAATAGGCACCAGGCTCTGTCAGTCCCCAGTGTAGAGCTTAATTATTAGAAACTTCACACACTATACAAGAGCTTAAAATACAGTAATTGTTTTAATAGGAAGCACAGTTGGAATTCATCTGTAATCATCCAGCTAACGCCCGGAGTACGACGGCATGTTCCAGGCCCCCAGAGCCTGAGCAGGCAGACTAGCATCCAAACTGGGGTTTGGAGGAGCATCCCTGGGGCTGGCTTGCTTCCCTTGGGGCTCAGACAACCTGCTGGATTAAGCCCAATTCCCCAGACTGTGCTTAAATGAGAGATGCTAATAGACTAATAGACAATGCAGCACACCAGCACAGTGCTGCTGCTGCTTCAGATACCATCATACCACTAAAAGGCTGTTCTTGATACTGATTACTCCAAAAGCAGTGCCCAGGACCAAAATAAGCACTCCCAGTACAAGCCCAGTTTCGTCAGCCCAGCACTGTGGCTGCACTCAGGAGCTTGCATAGGCACAGCCTGGCTGGTGAGGAGTAAAATGCAGCTTGCCTCAACCTGACCATAATCAGTCTCTGTTGTGCACCTCCAGCCCTGTATTCTCTGAGTGAAATGGTAACAGCTTTCACACAGGGGCTAGCAACTGGCAAATTAAGTCTTGGCTGAGCTGAGGTTAAGTGAGCACCTCTTGTCTCACGTCCTTTTTATCTGAGAGAGTGATCACTGCATTAACTGAACTGCAACCACATTCCGAGTCAGTTTTCAGTCCTAAAACCAGAGAGGTCTTTAGTATTCCGATAGCAAAGCCAAAATTCTACAGAGCAAGGTGGCAGCTTGAGAACCATATAAACAAAGGACAAATTAACCCCTCTTTACTTTGCTGTTCTCAGATTTGAAAGCTTGTAAGACAGACAACCTTAACACCTTCACTAGCAACTGTCAGAGACACTGAGTTCAATAGAAAGCAGAGTATATTCCAAGAACTTGGCAAGATAACGAAGGTTTCTTGTTATCATATGTATCACGTGAAAATATTATCCAAGAAGAAGTGTAAAACTATGGCAGTTTATCATCTCAGCCAGCAGAAAACAACGGATGTCTGAGCAGCAGAACCATAACCACTGAGTGCAGTGTCAAGTGGCAGCACACAACAGGCTGGAGGAGGCAGACTTGTGTTCACCTGCTCAAACAACAAGAGAAAAAGAAGATCAAGCAAAGCCACAGGGCTCCAGTTAGACACACACTGTGCTGCTCAGCCAGCACAAGGCTGCCCCATGCACTACGCTAGAAGGCAGTGGTGACAACAGCAGGTCTGAAGGAAAGAAAGTGATTAAGCATGTAAGAATTCAGCTTAGCCATTAATTTCAAAAGCACAGCAAGGAATGACTTCCCTGAACTGTGTTCAGCAGAGGGAGTTTTTTCCCTGTCATCAGAATGAGAAGGGGGTAAGATTTCTTGGCAAGAAAAAGGACATATTTCAGTAGATATCATCTGTCTTGCACAAGAATCTGCTGCTGCTGCCAAGGAGTTGCGGATATTTGACAAACTCTCTCCTTCCAACTGAGTTTCTTCTGCCCTAATGGACTTCCACAGTCCCTTCTGAAGAACAGCAGCATTTTTGCTTTGAAGCGGGGAAGGTCTGTGGCATTATTAGGAGGCAGATCTCCCAATCCTCTTCCCCAACAACAGCAAAGGAATTACCATCCCTCTGGTAACACAACAGAAACGTTGTGTGCTGAAATCAGAGGCTGCACACAGACAAGTATCACTGGCAGAGTGTTTAATGTGGGATGCAGACTGACACAATCAAAGGTCTGCTCAGCTTTATGGGTCCTGTGATGTGGGGTGCAAACTACACCAAGGAGAAAGATGCTTACCTCTTTATTCCCCCCTTCATGCGTAAGTTCACCCCAACTACATCTCTAGTGGACTGACATACTATTTAGCAGCTAAATATGAAGCAGAAAAGCCAGACAATGAAACTCTTCCAATTCCCAAGGCTACCATTTAGGTAAAATTACTTCTTAATGATTTTTCCCCTCCTTCCCTTCCTCACCAGTGTAGGTACTTTTCCAGCAGTTCAGCTGGTTAGTTTTTCAATTCAGAGCTGGAGTTGTTGCACTGTTTCCTATTTCACTTTGGGGCATGTATATATATATATGCAAAACAAGCTATGGCTGCAGGCTGGATGTGCCTCCGACAGCAACACCACCAGCAAGGAGGAGAGGGCAACGGCTGCAATGTCTTCTGGCTGTTCCCCCGGCCAACAGGTACCCTGCCAGGCCTTCTGTCCTTCTGCAGCACTTTTGGGGAGGGTGTGTTTATCTGTACAACAATTTCCCCTCACATTTCCTGCACATGCAGCTCACACAGAGCCCATCCACAGACATTTGGATACAGAGAGTGTTGCATCTCCTTGGCTGATTGTTCAGATGCCATCTGCTGCGGAGCGAACGCTGCTGCCTGTAATCGCTGTTTGGAGGCCTATGAGAAGCTCCTTTGGTGGTGAACACAAGCCTCATGTGATGCAGTGCCCATACAGCAAAGCTCCAGCCAACAAGAATTTAATTCCTCGTTTGAGCTGAGGGAAGAACTGACCCACTCCCCAAGCAAGGCCTGTGTTATGCTCTGCAAATAAGCCTCCCTTGTGCTGCAGCACTCCATCGATCATGGTGATAAATGGGTTCTCAATCTGCACAGGCATTAGCTTGGCACTTCTGGATTGCTGTGTCCCAATGGATGGTTGCAGTTAGTTAGGAGCTTAGATGACATGTAAGGAATTTACACAGGCTTAGTTTGGTTTTCAGTCTCCCTTCTCATAAGGAAAATAAATTACTTCAAAGAGTCTCACCTACTTGACATTAAATAGCTGTACACAGCTTAGTATTTACTACTAAGAGCAGTAATCCAGTCACCCATCCTCTACTGTATTCTTGTTCAGATGGGAAAACCCGGGTTCTTAGTGAGTTATCTTGATTTGTGCTGTGAAACTTCCCATCACTGAATAAAATGGTTTCCTTTCTCCAGTTTAACTACCCATATCCTATTTTCTGAAAACATTAATTATCTTAGTGAAGCACAAAGACAAACCTGAATGTTGTACAGAAAAGCTCCTGAGTGTATTTAATTAACAAATAAAACTGCCACAGTAAACGTGGATTTATCACCTTCAGGAAGAAACCTGTTTAAGACTTCCCAAGCAGAGCAAGAGCTTCCAGACCCTGTCAGAGCATGTTTCTGCCATGCTTTTGTCGAAAATAACTCTCAAATGGGTGCACTAAAAGGGTACTTTTTATAGTACCTTTACTTGAGAATACAGTCACAGCACGTATGATCTGCACAGCTGCTTCTGCAGGATTTCTGCCTCCATTCAGCCACACAGATGACTGGTGCTCTGGATGTTCACAAGGGTGAGGTAAAGGTGCCAGGCTCCTGCTCACTCTGCTGCTAATGCTATCAGCAAAATCCCCATGCTAATTCCTGTACAAAGTGGAAAACTAGGAGCAAAGTAAGAATATGATTTAGTGCTCAAGGAGATAAATACCATTCTGGTAAAATGGACTGTGTTTCTTCCATCTCCAGATGACACAGGTCAAAGCTTTTAAAGCAGATTTCCACAGGCAGTCACTAGTTGTATGTTCCTACTCTTCCTCATGCCTGGCTTGGGATATGGATGCTAAAGATCGGAACTTCTGCTCTGCAGAAATGTGAAGCAATTTAATACTTTTAATAGCTTTAATACTATTAAAATTATCCTTTGCACATATTGCTCTTAAGTAATGCTAACTTTTCTGAAGATCACATCTGTGGCACTAAAAACAGGATCCAAAACTATAGTTACTTTTATCTTAATCTCTTTGCACCTTAGTTCTCTACCTGTGCACCAGAGATAACAACAGCTCATCAGTTACCACTTGTGAAGAACGTGACTACAGCAGTGATGAGTATCACCAGAAACCCCAAGGGAACACTGGTTATCACTGTGTTCAGCTGAGGGTCTGAAGAGGGTGACAATGTACCTAAGACCTGCTGAAGAGCGAGGACAGAGCAAAAGGCTGAACAGCCACAGTCTGCACACCAAGACAGACAGGAATCCTGCAAGGACCATTACAGTAGATGACTCCTAAAGGGCTGAAACCAGTCACTTGGCAACTTTTCCATCAGCATGCTCTATCCTTTGAGGGTAGAAGCCCTAAACATACACTCATACACTTGGTTTGGATTAGTAGGGGTTTTTTTTAAAGCTGATAAACTGAATAAAACAAACTTCATGCTTCGGTATCACCTGGGTTACAAGGAAATAGGATACTTTGGCTCTACCACGTGAGTGGACACAGAAGTAATAGTTTGTTCCATCCAGGATCCCGGGTGGGAATGGGATACACCTTGTCAGTGGCTGCCTTGGATTATTTGCTAATGAGGAGCAAGGGAAGGCCTGTGCTGGGAGTCCTGCATTCCACTCCTTACTTGAGAGGAAGAGTTCTCAAGCCAACACTGACACGAGTAGAACTCCCCCCAACTCCTTCAGAGCACCTAGCAAGTGGATGATGGGGCTGTATGGAGAGCCATAGAGGAAGCAGAATACAGGTTTTAGTTCATTTACTACACTGTAGTAACTCCCATTCTCTGGTAATTGAGGGCTGCCTGTGAGCCAATACTGTAAAAAAGATGGGTAAGAAAGTTCTTTAACAGTTCTTTAGACATGGTTCAAGAAAATGTTTAACACCCTTTTGAAGGTGTTGCTCTGGCTGATCAGTCACAGGCTCACCAAACACACAGAGGTGATTCCAGAGAAAACAACTCTGCAGCACGGATGACGTTTACATGGTCATGGGCTCTTTAACCAGCAGGGAACCATCAGTATCCAGATGTTGGGCTACATCCTGATGGTTACAGTGTGTGCTGGCAAGGACGGAAAGTTCCAAAGAAGGCAGTTAGCAAAGGAGATGGAACATCAAGACTGCAACTCTGCCAGATGCACAAAATGAACTGGCAGATGCCCACTTACTACCAGTTAAAACACAGCATCACCAAAAAGGGGATTTTTCTTAACTGTCCATTTGCAGTTCTCCATCTCTGCAGCAAAGCCACTGAAGAGCAGAAAGAAAACATATTCCTACACGGTGCTTTAAACCAGATTCACATCTGGTATCTTGCCGTGTTCTAGGAGGATGTCTCACATTGCGCTGGAGTATGTCATCAAAAGAACATGCATGACTCTGAACATCTGCACTGGTTATGATGTGTTGTACCCCCTTCTGGGATTTCCAGAAGGGGCAGTTTACTTTTAAGTGAAAATAGGTTTGTGTATCAAGATAAGTAACATTGCCATTCCCCCTCCTTCACCGCAAATTCAGCTCCTGGTCTTGAAGCTTCATTTTGGTTTCTGATTAGAAGGCAATTGATCACAAAGCAAGCCAGGGAATCTATAGCTCCAACTTTGGGCATGTGTGTCCACCTTCATGTACAAAGTGGCTGATTTTGCAAGAAGAGACTTTCTGAGATCTTGTGGTTTACTAAAAGGAGTGCTGTGTATCACACTTCCAGGCTCCAAGACTGTGGGATATGGTTCCACTGCCACTGCATATGTTCAGCCTTCTTCCTGAAGCCTTTTCGAAGCAGCTGTTATACTACTTGCACTAAAAAAAGCACAGGCTCCCCTTTACCATATAAACACATATTTTTCCCTTCAGATTGTGGCTTACACAGCTCTTGGGCAGAGAACACAGGTAGCTGAAAACCCCACTGTACACAGCAACAGCACAAAACTAGCAGTCCACACACGAGACCAGGAATCAATACTCATAGTTCCAAATCAGGCCAAATTGCCATGAGCACAAGCTGACAAGTTTAGCCTTATATGACAAGTCCCATCAAAAGCATACAAAGAATATACTGCTCCCAGGTTTGATTTGAATTAATAAGCCTATATTTGATACAGTGTGAGAACAGGACACAGAAAAGCCAACCGAGTAGTCCAAAGGGATGCCATAGATCAGGGGCAAGGCTGGGAGTAGAAGCAACAAGGCCATGTGAGTCTTCAGGAGGAATTTATCCCTAAGTCAGATGTGGATAAAGTGATCCTGGCATCACTGCCAGTATACTAAAATCTGAAGAGTTCTGCCATTAGTGAGCATTCACTCCCCGCATCATCTCCAAAAATAGTATGTTGTACCAGTGGAGAATAACTATCAACCTATAGAGGGCAATGGAGGAAAAGAAAATGAAAAAGGTGAAAGAAAAAAAAGCAACTGAAAACATTAGACAATATAGCTCTGAATTACAATCCAGTGCTTACATTTTGTTATGAAGGTGTCAGAAAGACACTAGACTAAAACCAGCAAGTTAAGACTATAAATGTATTACACATTTGAGGTGTTATTACAAATGGGACATAACTATGAGAAGATCTAAACTTTTGGCCACTATTGTAACAGTCAGGAAGTAACACATCAGTTAAACCAGCCTGCAAACAGCCACCTCTCCACAGCAGAGACAGCTTCTGTTAAAGGCTGTTTCCCCTCTCTGTGGCACAACAGGCTGATATGAGATGGTCACTACACACAAGCTGCCATCCCTCTGCTGCACAGCTTTGCTTTCTGATCTCCTGTCTTCTACGCACAAGGACTACAGTTTGTGTGGCTCAGCAAGCTATCACACCTACCTTCATGTCCTCTAGGAGAGCCTGCGGATCTTCGATGCCTTCCGGAACACACTTCTTGTTCTCTGGGAGAGATTCAAGCTTTTCCACCAGGGCTTTCAAACCCTTCAGTTCAAATTCTGTGAGGTGAGTCCATTTGGTTGAAACTTCTGTAGCTGGAGACCCCGTTGGTGTTTTGGGATAGTCCGTGGGGGTCGTCGATTTCACACTGTCATCTGACTCATTGGACAAAGTTCTTTTTAGGTACCTCATTACTGTAGCTTTTTGTTTTCTTCCTGCACCTTCCTTCCCTTCTGAGTGTGTGCTATTGGGTGAGGAGGAACCATCCACCAAGGATTTGGAGTTCTTATCCAAGCTGTCATCCTTCTCCTCCTGGATATGGGCATCACAAGATTCTTCATCCATGTCTAACCACGAATCTGATGAGTAGCTGTCTGTGCTGCGTTTTCTCTTTGCATCTGAAAGTCAGAAAAAGAATGCTGAATTCCTACCCAATGTAGCTCAGCTCAAGCACTTCTCTATCACCAGAGCTAGGTGCTGCCTATTGAAAAGAGCACTGGATAACACCTACTAAGTATGTGAGAAGAACAGGCTTTTTTTCAGCTGATTTCTAATCTGGGGGGGGATGTTTGTCTGTTTAAGGATGGTTTTCATTAACATCTACTCAGTTCAAATGACTGGGAAACATTTAGGGAAAAATTATGCTTTCTTCAAAGCTTCAGTCCTCTATGCCTTCAATTAGGAGTAGGCAGAGCTCTTAAGTCACACACAATTAGTTTTCCCACAAATCCAAGAGAGACCAGATTCAGCAGCTTTACAGCTTTAAGAAGAGAGTTAGCACAGAAAGAGGAGGGGAAAAATGATGGCAGAAAGCACGTTGAAATGCTCTACATCATCCTTCCAAGAACTCTGAGCAGCACTAAACCAGCTTCTCAATACTTCTCCTCTTTGTGAGCAACTGTTGGTAAATCAAGTACCCCCACTTGTTACCACAGGAATACTCACTGCTCTTCTGAGGCAGAGAATTACAATTGCACTTATTTTACTGACAAGAAGCTAAACCAGACTGAGAAATGCAGGGACTGCCACAGAATTACATGATCCTGGTTTTCTTAATGCCACCCCTGATACATTCTAGATACTTCTCCGGAAAATCTATAGGCAAGTTTCTGTGTTTAATGAACTATTAATTGTAGTTTTATATTAGGCTTCCCCCTAAGACCCTGTGTTAACCAACTCTGTGCAATCAAGCACTGAAAGCAAAGTAGGAAACCAGTGGCCAAGGTTCCCTAAAGCACACAACCCTTTCTTATTTATTTGACACCATTTCCCTTACTAAGTGAACAACACTGAATGCAACCAGCAACAGCAGGAATTCTGTGGAAAATACAGTTAACATTGGCAACACCCAGTTAAGCCCACGTGAATCTGAATGCTGGCCGAAATGGGTATGAGATCAAGCTGCAAACAAAAAACACTGCAAAGGAAACAGAAGTCAGACAGAAAAAGTGAGTGAACAATTAATGAAAAGCTCCTTTCACAGCTCTCATGCTTTGCAATGCAGTAGCTTTGGATTAGGACAATGTGAATCATGCTTAAGGAAGGATTAAATGGACATTAATGAAAAAGCTCAGCACCCGGTTGTTTAACAGCGAGGTTCAAAACAAACGCTGAAGCCCAGTTTTAAGCTGGCAAATTCATCCTTATCACAGGATATATAGGAAATAGATCTGAAAATATAGATGTTATCTGTCAGCTGGGTAACAAAGATGCAAGAGGCAGTGGCAAGAGTCACAGTCCGAGGGCAGCCTGGCCAGCTTTGCAGTTGCAGATAAAAACTCAAAGGCCAAGTGCCCCTCTGTGTGTTAGTGCCTGAGAGAGGAGTTGCCCTCTATACCTCGCAGGACACATGTACTGTCATTACAGCGGCTGCAAAACTCAAGCATTTCTGTCCATTCCACCCCTTCAGTCATGTTTGCAGTTTTCTTCAGAATCAAAATGGCCATAAAATCACTCCTGAAAGGCACATTTAGGCTGAAATGCCTGTGAAAAGATGGCAGTGACAGCCACATCCAGCTCCATCCACAGTGCAGGGCGATTTCCTCCCTGCATCCCTCCCAAACAGCTTTTCCATGCAGAAGTAGAGCACAGTTTATTCTGTGTGCTGAGGTGGTGACTTGCAACACTCCCCAGCAGCTCCTCCTCCCTGGGCTGTGCTATTACACCCCCATGCTTCTCCCAGAAAAAATAAACAGGATTAGAAAATATCTTACCCCGAACACTTAAAGCACACTAGTTTATCCAACTTGGATTTAACAGTGTTTTTCCCTTTGTCCACAGTAACCAGCACACTTACCCACCTCACAGGGCTATATAATCAGCTTATGTCATTCTCCCGTTTTACAGCTGAGGAAACAGATGCTTGGGAGAAAGCAGGACTTGCTCATTGTCACACATCAAATCTAGGGAAAAACCAGGAATCAGAATCCAGGCTCTTGGATCCAGGGCTGGAGCCTGTTCTCAAGCTATGCTGCCCTGGTGAGCTATTTCACAATTGACTGAAGCATAAAAGCCCAGCCTGGATGGGAGAAGATGCCACTGATAAAACAGAAGGGGAAAGCAGATACACATCCCTATGCCACCAGCACAGCATCATGAACAGAATCTGGTATGAATCCACATAAAGAAAATACGTTTGTGTCTTCCTGTGCTGTGGCTCTGCTGAACAGGAACTAATGGTTGTAACTGGGGCAAATCACAAGTGTAGATAAGGTCTAAAGAAAGAGAAGGAGATCATGTTATGGAGGTGTGAATAATTTACTTCAAGTAATGCTCTGGTGCAAAGAGAAAACAGCTTTTGAGAGACATCTCCACTTTTTGTCTCTTGCTCTCATCTATGGAAACAAAAGGCAAGACAGGAGTGGAGCACCACAGCATACTGGGGACCTATTCCCATCAGAAGCAAGCACCCAAGGGGGCAGCAATTCTGTTCTGCCAGCTGCCACCCTTCCCTGGCATGGGCTGTCTGTGCAGGACAGGCCCTGCTGTGCCAGGTACAGGGTAAGAACAGGCAGAAAACAATCTAAATCTAACCTCAAAATGAACCATCTCCAGCCAACAGTCCTGCTGTGGGCTGCTTGCTGTAAACTGGACAGTTACATGATGCTCTGCCTAACTTGATCTTTGAGAAAGGGGCTTGCCTTTAACCTGAAGTGTATCAGTGTAGTCTGGAGCACGAGGGGATTATGGCGCTGGTGCACCATCAGATTAAGAGTGGGCTTTTAAAGGACAACAACTGTCTGCTACTGCTGCTAATTCAAAAGCAAGCAGCCACACAAAACACTCCCACAAGGGAATAGGTAATGGAGGGATAGCTGCAAGATGAGGAAGGTTCAGGTTTGTGTTTTCACGTGTTTTGTTGTAATGCAACATGCCATGATTTTTATTTATTCATTTTAATGAAAACAGCTTCTGACTGAGAGTTGCTACCCTGTCAGCAAGGCCCTACTAAACATAATCTGCATTTACTCTGTCAAGAAGTGCATTTTAAGCTGTGTTACCAGGGTTTTACTCACTTGGGAGGTTTTTGGTTTATGAAGTGTCTCCATGAGGAAAGCTGCTGCTGTGTGCACCCGAGATTTCTTCTTGCTGGCCAATGCACCAGCCAACACCCAGTCAGAACCCCAGTTGCAGAGCAGTTATCCAGTCTGGCCTCCCGTAGAATTCAGTGCTAAAAGTGCTTTGCCCCTCTCCATCTCAAAGCAGCTTATACAAACCAGTCAGAGACATAACTCAGTGAAGAGGAGGAGCAGCACAGGCTTGACCACAGGACAGAGAACTACAAATACCTTTTCTATAGCAGTTCACTTCCCTGCGGGTTTTGGGCAAATCACTTCCTTTTCCCCATAGTTACCCACTTGTACAAGAAGGATAATTATACAGTTTCTGTCCTTACCAGAAAGCAACTTGCTGTATTGTAGAACTTAAAAGGGAAGGGGGTGAAGTGTAATTATGAAACCTTTCTAAACTCCACAGAACAGTCCAGTGCAGAGTATCTACCTTCCCAGCTCCAAACCTGACACTGTGACTTGGGAGCAGCAGTTGCTATTAGTCTGCTAAAGACAGCAATGACATTTTCATTAGCAGAAAAAACCTGAACGTACTGGAAATGGAGCTCCCCACACAGAAATCACTCAATATAGTCTAGTACCTGTCTATCATAAGCAAATCTATTCTATCCCCTGAGAAGAGGGACGCGGAAAATAAAGGACAGGCATGGCATCTCCTCCATGCCAGTGGGTGCATTTCCTCCATCCATCAGGCTTAACATACAGCTAGAGCCATCCTGTTAAAATTTTAGCAATGGGGAACTTAAAAGCTGCAGGCTACAGAGAAAGCACATTTCTGATAGCCCAGTATCTTCTCCCAATTACTCTTTGTCAGCTCACTCTCAAGATCCATATCTCACTGAAGGTCAATTGTGGTTGAAAACATCCAGTACAGACTCATTCATGATAAGAGTAAAATAATGAAGACATATCCATCCCAAAACAGTGCATGTTTAAATCTAGGAGGAAGCCCAAATAAGATCCCTTTCTGACTCCAGCCAGCGGGACAAATGTCACAGTTGAGAGAGGGACAAGAGAAAGAAAAGAGAGAAAGAGATTGTGTGTTTCTACAGCAGCCTGCGACTGCTGTCATGTCATCATTCCCCAGAGTGTTTGCCCTTCTGTGGAAGAGATCTGAAACAGAACAGTCTCACACACTAACTAGGAAGCAGCTGCCTGAAAACTCGTTCTGGGCCTAGAGAATGGGAAAGGAAGCCACGGTCATCATCTTCCAACTCACTCAGAAGCACTGACATTTTTATGTAGGGAGTGGGAAGTCTCCAGGTTTCAACCTTGACTACACTGAGGTGGGTTTGGGGTTTTTTCCTGCCTGAAGTTTGGGGAGTTGAGCCATTTAGAAACCAGAAATACAGAGGACAATGTAAGCTGCTGTACTAGTGTGTAACTATCAGAACAAAGGTACTGCAATACAATCACAAAAATACACTGTCACGAGCAGGCAATGCCTTGAAAGAGTCACTCTGAATTCAGCAACCTTCATGTCAAAGCAAACAAACACTATGCAATGAATACACAGTGTCTAATAGTATCCTTAACACACAACTGCTGATGAACTCGGGTTCCTGTGTCCTCTACAGACATTCTTCTATCACTGCACTCATTTCCTTTTCTCACACAGGAGAACAGAATCTCCACCAGTTCTGTGCAAACCACCCTGGGAATCTCAGAGACCATGGGCAGCATCCTGTGCTCTCTCTGCTGGACGTCCTCCTCAGCTAAGAACCAGCTGTTGCTTCTTAGATCCAATAAGGTCACTGTATCAGAAGGTGTATATATATATGTATATATACAAGAAAAGAAAGCAGCACAACTCAAGGGTGAAAACTAGCAAGTTCTAGCACCCAAAAGGAAAGGCAGAAAGTAGACACTTAGAACAAATTATGTTAAGGAAATGATTTTAAACCAAATAGGAGAAATACTAAGATTATTCCAGAGAAAGTTCTGAAAATGAATACAAGGATGTGAAGGATTTTTTCTTAACCCAAGGACAACAGAAGACAATTAAATCTATTAAGGGGCCTGCAGAGAAGTTAAGTACTTTGTTTTCATTACTCTTTAAGAACAATGGGAAATTATTTGTCATGGGATACTGTCTCCTGGGAAATGAAGAAATTGCTTGCAGACAGAGAAGTCTCTAAGGAAGAGATGATTTAAGGACCTTAGCAGTTCTGAAGCTTCAAAAGTAACAGCAGGGTTTTGGAACACTGACCTCATGTGGATGTCCCATTCCACAGCAAGTGAATGATACCAAGATAGACACCACAGACCAACAAGTGTAATTCTAGGATTACAGTTCATAGAGATTTGAGTCAAGTGGCTGGACACTGAGACCAGTTAAAAGATAAGTATTTGAAATGGTATTACTCATGCAGAACAAAGCAGCAAAACAGCTCTGTAAAGGTAAATAAGATACCTTTACTCCTTTGAATGTGGCAAATGCCAAAGTGAAAAAGATCCAATAGATCCAGCAGATACAGATCTGGGCTTTTGAACCACAATCTCCAGCTGAAGAACTATTTTAAGGTTAAGATTCTTCCAAGAAGTAAAAAGCAAGTTTCTGACCCCAAAAAATAGTATATATCTGTCTCTCCTGGAGAGAAAGGCTCTGGATGTCAATGGCACAGATTGTGTCAGCATGCCAATACTCTGAAGTCAAGAAACAGCAGGCAGGCAGATGAACTACACTCTGCCAGTAGATGCCACTTTGGTCAAATGAACATACCAATCCCCTCAATACAGTGAGAACAGGTCAAGACGTGTCCAGCCAGACCCCCTCAGCACCCAGGAGGGCTGCAGGTCAGCTCATCAATCCTACCAGCAACGAATACATTCAGTTTTTGGGAGGGTTAATTTTCAGTCAGATCACAGCAAGCAGCTGCACAACCTCTGGAGTTCACAAAACAGAAGTCTTATGAGGAAAGCATGTCTCTTAAAGCAGCTTGAAACGACCATCAGACCATGCTCAAACAACAGCAAAACAGTTTCATATTCACTGTCCACAAGGCCAACAACTGAAGCCACCACAGGAGATGAATCCATTTCTACCACCAAACCCTTTTGCATATAGCCAGCTAGGCTCCTTTTCCTGATGCCTTTGCAGCTGGCACTCTTTGGTCATGCAAAGCAATCCTTTTTCCTCCAGACACTGGACATCTGTGGTCCCCAGTGAGCTTTAATATGATCTGAATCTCTCCACTAGTGACTGGACTGAGGCACATTGCATGGGGATCACCAAACCATTACCAGTAATCACTGAGTTGGGCTGGAATTCACACCAGCGATTTAGCTGGAAAAGGTCCCATCTCAATACCCTGAACCATCCACACCCAGTTTGTTCTGAAATTACACCTCAGGGATCTAGCACCCCCACCCTGCAGGATGAGCCTCTTCCCATGCCAATGGCTTAGACAACAGGAGGTTGTTCCTTGTTTTCCAGTGAATACAGTTATCGAGTTTTGTCCCTGCTTTATGAAGAGCTGATCCAAGGGGCTAAATCATCCAGGAGGAAAAGATGAACTTCCATAATAAGAAAAATTCCTCCCCACAGAGTTCCTGCTTCACTAACCCTTCTGACCAGGGTCTCATAGAGCTAAGGAGAGGAACAAAATGTGAAGCACTCAGATCCCAAGCAGTTTCCTGGCCCCTCTATGCAGACTCAGCTTTCTCAAGTTATTCTTGGTCAGTAAAACTCATTGGAGAATGAAATCTACCCATACCTTCTTCAATCCCTTCTACAAAGAGCAATGCTGGTAGGTGATCAATTCCTTCCTCTGCCCAGAACCTGAGATAGTTCCAACCATGTCAGGCTCACTCCAAGTAGCATCTTAAGGAGCAAGAGGCCCAGAAATTCTTTAGCTAAGAGTTAGCTGCTGCTTGCACTACTTTCAGCCATCCTGCAACTAAAAGCACACAGAGGCCACATGGCCCACCCGCTTGTTCCATTAAAGGAAGGAAAAAGAGGGCAGTTCAGCAAGGCAGCAACTGGAATTGTCACACATTGATGTAAAGCTCGCATCAGTGCCAAGGTAATGCCTTCCTGCTGCAGGCACATCTATCCATCTCTGCTACAGTCCATTTTCAGCTATTGCTGTAAGGGTTTCTTTGACCTCCCTGCACTTGGGTTATAGATCATAAAGATTTGTGTAGGTGTTTTCTGGGGTTTGTTATTCTGAAGAACTGGAAGTCAGTCACCAAACATAAAGAACGAAAGAGATTAAAGAGAAGAGAAAGAAGCCAGGTTTAGTGACCACAGTGCATTCCATAGAAGAGACTCTCTATAAAAGGACTAACCATCCATCCCACTAGCACAGTTGCAATGCACACATTTTTGGCTACTAAGGTACTGTGCCTAACATGGCAATAAATTATCTAGTGTTTGGCAGATCATCTCAACACAAACACCACAGAAACCAAGGAACAAAAGCATCCCAAAATGATTGTTCTAGGATCCACTTGCTAAGGGAACGTTCAACAAATATAATATGAAGTAGGCTGGTAATTCATGGAAATGCTGAAGAGTCAAGACCTTCCCCACCCCAACATAAAGAAACAGTTCTCCAATTCATAATCTGCCTTGCAGACAGCAAACAGCAACCAGCCTAAGGTGCCAGCACCAGTTCTGAACATGCACTCAAAGGATTCACTCACCAATTAACATTGATTCTTTCTGGTACTCTTTGCTGAGGTGGCAGCGCTGGGTCACACAGGACACGTATCTCTCCAGAACATACCAGCACATTTCATAGTAGAAAGGATAACGGAATTTGGCATGCACCTGAAAGCAAGATCAACACTGTCAGTCCATGGGGAAGGGAGAGAAGTTTGCAGCACAAGGGCCAGTCATCATTCTCATCGTGTTATCAAGAGCACAAACAGTATGCAGGAGGGGGAGGGGAGAGGGTGGGAGCAGAGTGAGATGTATGCCTTCAGCATACCAAATGAGGAGCCTGCCTGCCTGCCTGCCATGATAGCATCATTTCTTGGTTCACTAATTTGTATCCTCTTGGGGTGGTGGGAGAGGAAAGGGTTTGTGGTTCTTGGGAAATCATGAAACTGATGGATGGCCCCTACAGCATTATTTACCTCCTGTATAAACATAGGGTGGTCACATACAGATGTCAGTCACTAAAACTCAAGGTAAAAATAAAAGTGGGTTGGTTTCATTTCCTGAACACTATGATTTTTATCAAAATGGTAACATTACCTAAAATGAGTCCAGCAGGAAATACACCTTTTTCAATTACGGCCTTCACAACAATTTCATTAAACAAATGAACACACAAATTCTTGATTACTGGTACCTACACATTAAAAGTAGAAATCCCTCCTGTGGTTTACACTTTTGCCACAAACAGAACAGAAAAGCAGGGTTTTAACAAAAGATCCTGTCAAGCTGTGCGCTTTTTCCTACATCTCAGACCTGTTGTTCTCACACAAAAAGCTGCTTCTCCAACACTGTGTATTTGTGAGGTTATTTCAGATTCAAAAGGAAACAAAGTGGGTTTCCTTCCTTTGCAACACTGTTTTCTATCTACAGGAGGTCACTGTACCAAAGAATGTGGGAAGCTCCTAAAATACAAGACCAAACGCAGATTTACAGTGATTTGTTAAAATGGATTCCATGCACCTTGCATGCACTTGTACTTACACTGCACACTTCTTTCTCCTGTTGCAGGCTTACACGCATGCATTGCACTGGGACTGCAGGAACTGCTTTAAGGCATTCTGTGTATATTACCAGCTCACCTAGCCAAGGGGTGCCCCCCCCCTTTAATGGACCACACCAGAAGGGAGCATTAACTTGGAAAGCCCACGTTTAAAAGGCAAAACCACCCCACATCACTCCAAACCCCAAAGTGTGAACAGAGCCATGATCCCAGCACCTGGAAACTCAGATTCTGCAAAGCAAGCACTGCAGAAACTTCTGCCTGGTGATAAAAGCAGCCACCTGAGCTTATCAGTGATTTATTACAATGCCCATATGTGAGACCTGTCCCCAGGGTGGACAGTCAAAGGACTTTCTGCTCCCAGGGCACAGGAAACACACCACTTTTAGTAGTGAATCAAAATGCAACAAAGGGGAAATAGCCTGTACTGTCCCACTAAATGGATCACAGGGTAGGATGTAAATACTCCATGGCCATTCCCCAAAGTTTAGAGACCTCTTAACTTCAACACAAACGTAGCTCATCTGAGCTGTATGTTGCTACAGGTCACGCATCCAGTGGTGCTGCACCTTTCCCCATGTCTCCCTGTGAGGTTTGTTACCAAAAAACAGGAGGGGAAAAAAGACCAAAAAAGGCAAAATCCAACCAACATCCCCTTGAATGTGAGAACATTTAACCCCAGGGCCTTTCTGCATTGGAGAATATCTTTCTTTTGGTTTAGTTCTTTGTCATAAAGAAGAGATCAAGTCACTTATCACTATTATGGAACACAGGGGAAATCAGCCATGCTAAAATATATGCTAATAAAGGAACTCAAATTTGTCCAAGAGAGCACTGCAGGAAACAAGATTTGCAAAGAATTGACTTACAAACAGGGAGCCGCCTTCCACCCCTCAGCCTTCAAAAGGTTTTCAGCCACATGCCTGGGAATATTAAAGACATCATTGCTCAACATTTGTTGACAGATTCTGAGCTTCACCAAATTTAGTTGTTACCAATGTTAATTCAATGTGAAAGACAAGGAAGTAATGCATGCAGTGCTCCCATTATGTATATCAATCTTTAATATTCAATTTGAGTTCCTAATTGCCTCGCTATCAATGTTCCAACCCACAGCAAATCCCTCCATGCCTCTGTAATGTGCTAAGTGCTGGGAAGGCTCTGCTTTTACAAACCTTCAGAAGAAAGAGCTACCATATGTAGCAAGAGATACTGTGCAAAGATCAACAGTGCCTTCTCCCTGTAAAGCAAGTCTAACAGTGCTTTAAAAGTCTTTTAAAGTTTGCCTTATGGAAAAGCATAGAGAATTATGTTATTTATGATATCCTTGGACATTTATTAATCATAATGGATGGGAACTGCATTATGTACATGTCCATACTTTTTCCATTGTACACTTATGGTCAAATGAGCCCTTATGGGGAGGAGGAATAAAAGAAAGAAAAAGAAAGAAATTAAAAATGTTCTGTGATGAATTTAAAGTGCAATATCTGATACAGACACTGCCAGAGGACTAAATCCCCCACCAGCAGGGAAATACAGTGGATCATCTAATAGGCATTTCCAGCTCTAACTTCTGTGATTAATAATTTACAATCCACTGAATATATTTTTTAATCATTCCTGTACAGTGAGAAAAATCCTCTCTGGAATATGATCCATTGCTGCAGTGGAAAGGGAAATTATTTGAGAGACTTCTATCCCCCTCCAGAAACCAACCACAGAAACCGAAACAAGGCACACGTTTTCCTTAAGAAAGGGTTACTCTCTTCCACAATGTCCATTCAAATCATTACAAACTCCACTTGTGTTTAATCAATCTAATCACAACATGGAAAAACAATGTCTGAGTGTTTATCAAATAATGAATCTATCCACTTGGAATGTTCTTTTACACTTCAGGAAACACAATCAGTAGCAAACACCATCATCTGTGAGTGACCACCTTACGTATCTATTTTGAGTGCTTTTGGCGCTATCCATGCCCTGATACTTTAAGGCAATTAAATTTAGATGAGTTGGGAGTAAGTTGGATGCATTCTTCCTCTTCAGTACTACAGAGCTATAGCATCCCTATGCCAAGATGATGGATCCCTGCATGGCATTCTGTTTGCAGCTATCCAAGCTGGTCTAGCAGAGAACTAAACAGCTTGGCCTGTTTGACTAGCTGTTAACTGGCCTCTAGGAAAGCCAGACTGCAAAATATGAAGCTCTACAAACTATAAGGCTGGAGAATATTTGTTTACCTCAATTGCACATTAGGAGCTGTTGCCAACAACAGACATGGGTTTTATTACTCCTTAAAACTATTTTTAAATGGCTATAACCCTCTTCAAAAGTCTCCTAGGGATATGAGAAATTAAGCTGGAATAAGCATGACAAGTATATAAACCAGGCAATTTTATCAGGCTGTAAATCAGTGTTGCCGTTTCAACCACATATTTATTCTTGTCTTAGCTGCTAAGACAATAACAACTACACCTAGCATAAAAATGACTCTGAGTATCAGCAAAGATGATTAAGCATTATACAGCAGGTTTAAACACACTGAAACCTCCATAAAATCACCTCTGTGCAAAATGAAGATGGGAAAACACACCTGTATTACACTTTGCTTTGAGTGTGGCAAATTACTTCCGTCAATCCCATCATGTGCCATACACAATGGGGAGATCGATACTGATGAGGAACTCATCTGCAGTGTGTTCACACTGCTGAGTGTGTGTGAGGTACACACTGTACTGAGCCTGCTACACCAGCCAGGGGATGAATGGATTATCTAACAAAGACATTACAAACTTTGATTGCTAAAGCAAACAAAGTAGTACACACTAGTACCCTGTTCTGAAAACATTCACCCCTTCAAGATTCCTGCATGATATTTTTAGGTGGTGGGGGGTGTTATTGCTAAATAACAGTACTGATTTGCCTGTATGTTATCATACCTCTGCATGCCTTAGTTGCACATCTTATATTCTGAAGAAAATCTAAACCAAAGCTGACAAGAGGTAAGGTCTGATTTGGGACTTCCAAATGCTGCAGCACCCCTTTGAACGCTGGGGCAGGACATTTCCAAAGAGGCAGATGCTCAGCTCCCAGAGCCTCCCCAGAGGACCAGGCTGTTAGTGACTTTTAAATGGCATTTCAGTGTAAGTGGCTGGCAAGTTCCTAAAAGTCAGCAAAAAATATTTGACTGTTACAGGGAATTCTGCCTCCTGGTATAAAAGCTTAAGAGATCAAAGCTGCACCCAGCTTCCCAAGGAGAAGGGCCTGACATGAAGCACTACTGAGCAGTTACAACCCAATCTGTGTGATGTTGGGTTGCTCAAGTCCTGTGGGAACAAAACATCAGCTTTTACACAACCTCAGGAAAAGGAGCATTTCCTTCCCATCTTCCCCACAGACATGAATGGAAATAACTTGTTTCTGGCACTGATTCTTCCTCCCAGTCCCCTCCATTCTCTGTACAAGTTGACTACTCTTCTGGCAGCAACACACCCTCCTTTAAGCACCTGCAGCACATACATCAGCATATATTGCTGGTTCTGATTTACAATGACTCTGAAAACCTCCCTGTGCCCTGTACTTCTGTCTGACCACAGTGATCCCCTTCCTGCCTCTGCCATCATAACCTTTTCCTGTCCAAGTCCCTGTACACTTCCTTAAGACACTGGACATCCTTTCCTCAGGACACCTCTTCAAAATCAGGCCGAACTCCAGTTCTCTACCTCCACTTCTCTCTGCTACATTCCCTCCATTCCAATTCCCCTGAATTTCAGCTTTTGTCTTCATCCCTCTTCCACTGAGAATTCATTTTTTCTGCTTCCTATTCCTTCTCTTCATTAAAATCACTCCAGGAAGCCAACTGCTCCCATCACTGTTTTACAATGGGAAGATTAACCAGGCCTTGTACCCCCTGCAAAGTAAGGGAGGGTGAGGGGAAGATCCCCCTCCTCTCATAGACTCAGAGATGGATTTCAAAACAATACGTATTTGCTCCATGCCTATACACTCTCACTGCACATAAAACAATGTGGGGTAAAAGCCCACTTGGAACCAGAACTGTCCCCTCTTGTAGAGGTGAACAACAGGGAACCGTACTGAAGAATTGCAGCTTCCTGCTATTTTGCCAGCCTCAATCTCCATTACCACCACAACCAGCACTTGTACCAGTGGTTGACCAGCACTGGCTCAGTGCAATGCCTTCAAAAGTCAGCTGCAAAGCCCCCATCCAAATTTGCACATACCACTGGTCCATTTCTGCACAGGAATGCTACAGTTGCCTTGCACAGCTTATTTAATAGCTTACTAAAACAGTGACACATCCTTCAGATTCTGCTGCCTTATGAATCTGTTAAGCATACGATGACTGGTGTTTATGAATCAAGGGTAACCTTTTCACTCCAAACAAGGAGGCCTCACAGTAACCTCCTCCAAAAGGCAATACTCCTTCCATCAGGTAGATACTACAACCACATGAACATCCCAGTGTTGAATTAATGTCCCACCCCAGATTCTTTTTATTCCAAGAAATTCTTGTATAGTATTGAGTCATTGTAGGAGAAAATGCTGCACAGTACATAAGAAACATGTGGTTTCATACACAGCTTCTGTGCAGCTTTGTCAATTCAGCTGTGGACAGGAGAACCACCCTAGTCCCATTAATTCTCCAGGCTTGGATATCCACTTCAGGTGTGCAGAGAGAGATGATAAGCAGGGGGTTACTGGTGCTGGTACAAAGGTCTGTAAAGTGCAATAGGTTTTCATGCACAAGGGAAGGTATTTGATGAAAGTTTAACAGACAAAAGACATAAAAGGGACATGTTTGTGGGAAGCAGGCAAAATAGATGAGTAAATCCCACTAAAAATAGCCAACATTTGAAAGTCTCATTACTTCATGTTTACCTCGTTTCAAGAACTCTGACATGGAGATCCCGTCAGTTCTTGTTTGTCAGAAAGGAATACGACAGAGAGACTATGATAGATCACAGCCACAAAGAACTGTTCAGTTAAAAAGAGAATGAAGCATCCTTACCCTTGTTCTGTCCTCAATTTCATAGATGCGAAGCTGCATGGGAACATTAAAGCTATGCAGGATATTTCCACCAAACACCAGAGAATCTACTGGAGTATAAACCGCATGTATCCACCCTAGAGAGGGAAAGCAAAGAACTGAGAATGCCTCATGCTATATAGCATTACAGTGCAACTTACAATCGAGTTTTAACCACCCCACAAACCCCACTCTGCAGGGGATGAGAGGTTAGAAGGTTAAATGGTTTTGCTCACAGCCACATTTTAAGACTAGTCATAGCAGAAGAACAACATCTTATGATGTACAGTCTTAGAACCCTCTGTAAATTGGGTTCTTCTATTTATTCACAGCACAGTTACAGTGTTTACTGGGAACACACAAGCTTGTGACTCAACCACATCCATGACTAAGAAGTAAATGCAGTCTGTTCAATACACTTGGCTCTCCGATCTATCTACTGGCACTTCCAGTAGGGTTGCAAATCATGTTAGCAGTGGTGGTGGGCTAGGGCTGTGGAACTCAACTGAGTCACACCAAACTTTTCGCACCAGCCCCAGAGCATCCATCTTCAGATGTCAACAGCTTCAAATGGTTACCACCAGCTCTCCTTCAGAGGTGAAAGTTTCACATCCTATTATCAACTTCCTGAAGCAACCAAAAAGGTTTTTCACTGCAAGCCCTAAGTGATGGGATTTAACATTTCTAGTACTGGAGCTGAAGAGACTGTTCCAACCAAGTCCTGCAAAGGACTGAATTCATCTCACAGGCACCAAAGGGAGGGAAGAAAACCCAGGCATAGCAGTTCAGGCAGCCACACTCCAGCTCTTCTGTTTCTGCATTGTTTGCTTGGTATGTCAGCAGCTGAAGCACTGGCTATGCAAGACTGTAGCCTCTGATCTCCGCAGTGAAAAAGGAATTGATCCTGCTAATGATCTGGGACCCACAGAGACCTGACACTTTTTTTCCCTTCTTTTTTAATGAAAAGCATTACAATTTATAAGCCAGCAGACAGCAAAGCAACAGAGGGGGCAGTCAATTTTCTCCTAACTGTGCAGTACTTTCCATTAAAGCTGTGGCAGCTTTCCTTCACTTCCAGAGCACTGAGGGAGCAGGAAAATGCCATTCAGTGAAAGGGTTCTCCAGCTAGCAGCCACGAACGCTCTCCTCTGCACCAATCTTTACACCATTAAGGCCTGCAAAGCAAAGCTGCACCTGACAAGTCCTTGAGCCACAGCAGACGGCAAAACTGGGGCTTTACTTTAAGAGATTATTGGTAGGAGAGAGAAGGAAGGAAAAGAAATCAGCACATCAATTTTCTCCCTGGAAACAAAAGCCTATTGCTCTGGAGACATGTCTCTGAATCTCAGAATCAGAATGGTTGTGGTTGGAAGGGAGCTCTGGAGGTCCAACTCCCCTGCTCCAGCAGGGCTACCTAGAGCCAGCTGCCCAGGACTATGTCCAGATGGCTTTTCAGCATCTCCTAGGATGGAGACTCCACAACCCCTCTGGGCAACCTGTTCCAGTGCTCAGTCACAGCTCTGATTCCACATGATAAATGTCATGCATATAAAAACAGCAGGTGGCTCAGAGCTCTGGCACTCTCGGTATTATTGCATCTTTCCTGCTCCAGTTAGTATAATTTTGGTTACAGAGTCACTCACAATGATCCAGCCTGTTTATTACTTCCAAATCAAGAACAACCAACCACAGAGGAAGGGGATTTTGTCACATAAGGGTAACTGTGGACATCAATACTCTAAAAACTCTTCAGAGCTGGGGTAGGTCACCACCTGAAATACATCAATCTGTACTAAGAGCAAACTACTGGAAATACAAACAATCTTCCTGATCCTAGTGTTTGGGAAAGAAAAAGATCCAAGATCAAAGAAACTGGGGCCACTGCTTCCACTAGGTAATCAAAGATTGATGTGTCTGGGGGAAAGAATGGAAACCATGTGCTGAGGTGTATCTGTTGCTGGGTCCCCAAAGCCAGCTTACTGGGTAAGTGCTGAAAGACAGGGTCAATCTGTGTGACAATTCACCTTCATTGTCAGGTTTAGAGCTGAACAAACTGATGCTCAGAAAAGTGCAATGGCCAAGTGAGTGGTGGCAGAAGATAAGCTTAGGAACAGCCACTTACAGCAGAACACTGATGAGTCCTCACCAGCACTTCCCACTGCAGCTCTCTCAGCACAGAGCAGTCAATGTACTGCTCAACAGACACACTGGAGCTGGCAGGTCCAGTGTGTGTACTGGCAGCTCCAGTAAAAGAACTTGTTATTTTAATGGAATGACCAACATAATTCTAAATATGGTTTGTTATCAAATATTATTAACTTCAGTAAAGGGAGTAACTGAGCTGAATGAAAGGTAGAAAAGAGATACCCTTAATTTTGCAAGAAATAAAATGAAATTGCAGTTGTTCCTCAAGTATATGATTTTGCTACAACCACACAAGTTGCCTCCTCCTATAAGTCATATTTCCTTAGTGAAAATTTCACACTGGAGTGCAGTTGTTCCATTGTTTCGTGCTCTTTGGGTTTCACTCCTCACATTTTCCCTGACCTCTATAGACTTAGCCCCCAGCTAGACGCCAAGGGTCTTTGTGTTAATAACCACTAGGCTTCCTCAGTAGTAGTCCCAATACTTTGGGGTGATGTGAAAGGGTCTTTCACTGGCTTGAGCCAATGCCCCACAAATGGTGCCCCAGACCAACCCTCAACAGAAAGACTAGGCAACGTTAATACAGTTTCGATGCTGTATCATTGAAGAGCTGGCAGAGGTGCAAAGCAAGTCTTCTGTAAAGTATCCGAGACACCCTCTGGTTCTACAGATAATGTATTTAATTCCCTACTTACATCTATAATCCAAGACTAAACTCATCTTAGAGTCAGTATTTCAGCTCCTAACTTCTGAACCAACTAAACACTGTGTCTGTCAAGAAGTGCCCGTTTGTAGTAACAAGACTGAAAATATTGCTTTTTATGAGACAGTTCTCGATAACAAAACCCTGTGATGAAGAAGCACTAAAATCCATCAGGATTGGGAAAACACAAATAAACCAGAGACAAGCAACAAGCAGAAAGCCATTAACTGTAAAGTCCTTGGAAGTAAAGCTCATACCTGCAGCCAAAGCATGGTGTGGGATGATTTCCAGGCATAGCTCAGGGATGGGTAAGGACAATGCCTGTGGGTATCACCCTTTCACTACTGAACACATTGAGCCAAGTCCCAGGGAATCCCCAGATCTCCAGCAGTTTATATGCTCGCACAGGCAGGATCCAGCCCACAGCCCCTCTGCCAGGTGCAGGACACAGCCCTGTCTGAGGAGTCACCTGCTCAGAAGACATTTTGACCACTCAACTCTATCAGTTTTCAGTCACACACTGCATCCCAAAATAGCTTTGACTTGCCTGAGGAACATACATGGAATATTAAAACTGCAGAGACAAAACCATGGGACACTATGGACAAGATCACACAAAAAAGATGGAGCATTGACAAGGTAGAAAAACCACAGGAAGATTGGCACAGACATTACAAAGGGGGGAAAAATCCCCAAAGTCCTGTTCTAATACTAACAAGGCTGTGTAGAGAGAAAAACTGAAGAGGCCAGCACCACAAAAGCAGAAGTAGGAGGAAAGAGATGAGTAGAAAACAGTAAAGAGTTTCCATGAGGGTAATATATCGCAGAACTAAGCTCTGAAACAGATAAGCTTGGATGCCACATTCAGTTCATTCCCACAGCTTCGATACAAGCACTATTCAGAAATAAACTGAGGAGGATGAATGCTCATTGTGACCATTTGCAAACAAGAAAACCCATCCTTAAAGCTTCCCAACTGCAAAGGTTTTTAAAGAGGAAGACACAGCTCCAGAATAGGAGCAAGCTGCAAAGGATGCTTAAGACAAAAGGGACAGGCAAGGAGTTGCTTTAAAATCATCCCCACCAATACATCTGCCTGTCTCACCTTCAGCCATGCCATTACTTTTCACTGGATGAACTGACAGGTCTGTTGACACGTACGATCACATCACTCTGTGCTGCCATGTCTGCTCATGTATGTCTGTATCTTTCAGCTCCCACAGCAAACCCTTGCCACCCAGCCTCTGATACAGACACCTCTGAAGTGAATGTCACCAGTTCTCCCCTCTGTGACTGCTTTCTACCACTGACACAAACCCTGCTGCTACTACACAACCCTGCGTGTTTCATGGCGTTACCTCCTGTCTTGCACTACATCTCTCTCCCTGGTGAGACTCAAAAACTCTAATATTCCCCCCCAAAAAAAAGAAAGAAACATGGAATAAAATGGCATAATTTAATTTTTCCTTAATGATAAAAAAGGACAGGAGTAATATGACCAAATGTACTGAAAAAGTCAAAAGTCAGTGGAATATAGTTTACTTTTGGCTCAAAGAAACAAAAGCACATGCTAAACGTTATCTAAGGCTACAATTAAATCCTACACATGAAAGACACACACTGTGTGCTCCAAGGATTAGTCATCAATTAGAAAACTCTTCCCCATGGATGACCAGGTTCAAAGCAGCCTGTGCTGATAGTGGAAACAACTGAGTGGATGTGGATCCAGCCCATCCTTCCTTCACAGGCTGGTCCCAGAGCTGGAGCAGTGGAGCAGCTCCGTGGCCATGGCCACCACACAGTCCTGCCCTGGGAGCCAGGCACCAGCCATGAGCTCAGCTAAATGGGGATAACAGCTTTGGGAGTCCAGGCACTGCACAGTCACTGTTCACAAGCCTCGTTTCAAGCCTCAACAAGACAATTGTCCACTTGCTATTTTCCTCAAGTGTTTTTTCCTTCCCAAAGCCATCCTAGCTTATGAAGCCAAGCCAACATTGAGCAGGAATTCTATTCAGGAGGTTCAGAAATACTCTCAACTGATTTACACTTAGGAATTATTCCACCACTAAGATACACTTGAATATTTAGATGTTATCTTCTCTAGTAAATCAAGAAGGTAAAATTAACAGTAACAAAAGCTTTTCTGAACAGTTAAAAGAAAGATACAATCTCATTATCTTTGAATTTTACAGAACAAGTATTATTAAACACTACAAACTTGTTAGAAGATTTCAGGGGGCTGCAAATTCCTCCTGTATCTTCAAGGATGCAATCACCCATCCGAGAGGAATAAAAAAGACTATTAAGTTATAAAGCTATGGGGCAAACAGACTACAAGCTCCAAGCCAAACCCATGGTGCATCCGTTTCCATTAGGAACTGAACACATATTTGTGATATAGAAGGCATATATATTTTCCTGCAGCTTGGGGTGGAATAGATGAAATTTATATGTCTCAAAAATAAGAAGTGACTAAAGAGACAACCTCAGAGTGGGCACTGCCAGCAAATGAAATACTATTTCTCTCATCTCAAAAGGAGGATGATTGAGTTGTAATAGTGCCCACGACCAAATGCATCAAGAAAACATCATGTTTACAGTTTAGAAGTGAAAAACCCTATTAATTCTGCCCCAGTAGTAAAAGCAATACAGCAACTCTCAATCTGATATCATTTGATGAGAATTAGGCAGAGCACTGCAGAGGAATAGAGCTAAAAATCCAACATTACACTGTCACCTCCTATCTGAAAAGCAGACACCAAGGGCAAAAAACTCTCCTCTCTGATCCTCTCCACTGATTTTCATCACTTGGTCCCTAAAGGTTCCAAGCATGGAGCTTCCATTAGTGTCAGTGGAAGCTCCCAAAACAGGAAAAGCTAAAGAGCAACCAAAAATAGCCAGGCAGCTCTGCAGCCCCAGCGCAACTCCCTGCAAAGATTCACCAGTCAGATTTTAATAGCCTGTCATTCTCCTTGCTATAAAGGCTCTATGCTACCTTCTGGCCCGATTGCATAAGAATTCACCAAACACTGACTGGCAGAGCAGAGGTAACCTAAGACCACACACTCCTAAGGGGCAGAATCCTACTGATAACCACTGATAGAGCATCTGAAGCACTTCAGATCCCTGCAAATGGCTGCCTGGAGTCCAGCACAAACTCCTGTCTCCTTTCCTTCCCAAAACCATTCATCTGAAAAAGCCATTATTTCTGTATTCAACTGGAAGCAAGAACTTTGGAGCACTCTCATGTTACCATAATCACCACAGACCAACAAGAATATTGTGTTAAGACTGTGGCTCATACTTCACCTCTCAAGAAATTGAGAGACTATAATAGCATCTTTCCATGTCAAAGGCCCCAAAGTGCATTATAAAGAACATAAGTAAAGTAAGACTAACAGCTTACTCCTCAGTGGACCACTACCAGCTCTGAGGTGAAAAACAACTGCTGTAAAACAGCAACTCTAGTGAGAGCTCTGGAGAGGAAGCAGAAAGGGACATCATGCCTAGTTTACACTAAGTTACCCTGTCTGGACTTTGACCACAGTAATGTCTAATAAATCAGCACTGCAAATTTCTTCTACAATATCTAAATAAGTGGCAAGTGACTTCTTGGACCATTATTTTATGGACCGTGTAGTGGTCTGTTACTGAGACTATTACCCTCAGAGTTAAAGAACAGACAAGAGTCACTCAAAATGGCCCAGCTACTCGAGGATTTGTGGCCCCCACAAACACAGCTCCCTGAACTACCAGTTCACACACATCACACTTCATCTCTTCAATACATTCATCACGTTAAGGCTACATGTTTGGAAAGCCTCCAGTAAGAACACCCATGCAGAGTCAATCCAAAACCATCTCTGCTTGGGTTTAGGTAACAACAGGGTTTAGGAGTACAGAGGAGAAACTAATGTGGTTTTCAGATAATCCAGATGCAAGGAAATTCAATGCCTGATGTGCCTACAGTAATCCCGAGCTGTACAAACCCAAGGGATGCTGCCTGAACACTGTCCCTGGTGATGAGAGATACCCAAACTGCTTCTCCACACCTCCACAATGGACTCCAAACACTGCACACATCCTTGCTGCAAGTCATCACTGGACACACTCATGGTATGGAAGAAAGCTACAGCACAGTATTGTCCAGTATTATTTTACTGGACAAGCTCTAGATTTGATTGTGACTGATAAAATCATGTTGCTTCCCTACTGAGACAATAACTGAACACTGAGATTATGCTTTTTCTCCTCCAGGTCATCATAATTCGCACCTGAAAAGAGAAGCACACTCTATAATGAACTTCCCTTCTGTCTGGAATGCAGGTCAGATATGCAGTAATTCACTACAGCAGAGTAAGATGTGTTACCTTGCCTAAATTCCACCTGTGTTGAATGCTTAGTCAAAGATCAAACATTGCTGATGGTAACACACACAGCAAAAACACCCCCAAGGCTGCAGTATTCCTTACTAAAATCTTCCTCCATAAGGACAAGTTCTCTCCCAACCTGGGAAAACAGTCAAGTTTCTACAGAAAAGAAACACTCATTTGCTGACCGTGGTAGCAAGTACAGCTTCCTCCCTTCTTGACCCTTCAACTGGTTTAACACCTTGAATCCACATCTAACCTCAGCAAGGCACAACATGGTATATACCTATCAATCAACAATGATGCTGACGCTGGTTCGAACAATTATATTAACGGAAGAGGCCAGATTCCTGGTTGATTTTGTCACTTTACCACAGACTTTACCAGAGTTGATCATCCTTGAGTCATCAGTGGGAACTGGGAAGGTGGGAGGTGAGAACTTGTAACGGTGCTTTGCTTGTTTGAAGGAGTCCTATGAGGCCATCAGGAGTACAGCCTGGCTCTGATGCAAGGCCCCACACAGTATCCCTCAGAAGCTAACTTCCCCCAGTCCATACTTCAGAGGGACTCCTAAAATGCTGCAAGAGGCACCTTGGCCTGAAACCACTCACTGTGCTGACAAAACTCTGCCCAATTTCTCCTTGATACCAGAGCTGGAATCGTGTCTCTCAGTGCTCTGCAGATTAGAAGCACAGCTAGAAATTAACTGGTTTAAACTTAATCCTGAAAGGATGATGGCAGTGAGGGAGAGGAAAATACCAAGGCCCTGGTGATCACTATTATTATGCCTTCTGCAAAAGTAATTCCCATTCTTGTCCAAGTGGTTTGTAGTTTTAAGGATTTACTGGATCTGCTGCTGATCCTAGATTTCCAGAGAAACCTTTCGTCTCCCACAAGCTTGTGATCTCACTCCCTCACGTGCCTTGTTATAGTCTTCTCTATCTACTTCATCCTTACACTGCTAGGGTATAACCACCCCCAAAAGTTACTTAAAACCAGGAGCAGAGCATGGAAATAGTCCTTTCCTGAAACATTCTCCATTCACAGTCCAGCTGAGCACTAACTGTATCAATCCACACTTTCTGTGACCAGACCTGTAATTAGAACACATTTTCCTCATGGATGAGTTGAGGCTGGTCAAGAGTTTGTCAGGCTCAACGGAAAGTATGGGACACGGTAGTTTTGTAGGCACCCATTATTGGAACCTCAACACTATGAGCACTTATAAAGTACCTACAAAACACATTCAAACATTAACTAATGTGACAGGCACATAAACCAGAGCAAAGGGGTTGTAGGAACTGACCTATTTTACACAGCCACGCTCAGTTCACTGACCTGGAACAGCCTTTAATTAAGCATTTCCATGCTCTTAAAACAAACATAGAAATAATGCCCTTTCACATAAATAAAGAGATTTGCAAATAAGTTTTCTGAATGAAATAGAGCAGACCAAAACCCCTGAATCCATGAGGTGCTTACAGGAATTATTCATTTGTGCCTTTCAACTACAGAATGGAGCCTAAAGTGTTTGAGGTATTGGCATTTCTGTACTTTGGGCCTTCCTAAGAAAACAGAAACTAAAGTCAAACTCCACATTTGGAATCATTTCAGCCACCATGTTACAGCTGTGTCCTGTACAAGCTCCCACAACTTGCTGTATTCCAACTGCTGAGCATGACTAAACTAACATACAGAAAGTCTCATTCGTAGGAGGCTGCTCACAGGGGAATGAAGACAAATACAAAGATGCAGTAACGGGATCTAAGCAAACAGCACAGGCACACTCAAACACCCAATTCAAACAGTAACAGCACATTCTGACCTGTTTCAAGGGAAGACCTAATTCCTTTAATGGATTAACTCTTCCACCTTCAAAGTCATTTTGCCTGTCACCTCCCAGGCTGATTCTCACCCAATACTTACAACTCACACTAACAACACTCCCTAGTTGGCAAGAACATTGTTGCTGTTTTCCCATAGCCTGCATTCTCTGTTCCCAGGACTGAAAAAATAACAACCCTATCTCCACAGAATCATTCTAGCACTGAAGAACTACCAAGCTGTCTTCCTGCCATGCACAACAGCTGCCTGTACTTCCCTGGTAAGATCCACTAGACAGACACAACGTATCTATCATTATAAACCAACTTATGGTCCCATAATAGCCAAAGGAAGCAAAGCCTGATTAACATCTCACTATCCTTAATCCAAGTTAGGCAGGAGGAGAAACGGGTGAAGCCTCCAGCCTTGAAAGCAGCAACTATTTGGCTGCTTTGCAGGAAGAGCCTGAATCATCCAACCCAGCCACTGAGGTGGGCAGTAGTGTAAAATTAAGTACAACTGGGCTACTGGAAGGTGTCCAGATTCAGTCTCCATCAGCAGAAATTCTGAAGAATTACGACAATAAAATGAAGTTGTTTCCCCAAGAAGCAACCCTGAGGGAGCATGGGGCCTGCTCTTCCATGTACTGGAGCCTCCACTGAGCTCCAGCAGGGAATCAAGACCCACCTCTGGCTGTAGACAGAGGCAGAGCAGTAGGTTACTGAACTGCAGGTGAAACCTGCCACGAGAGATCACAAAACCAAGAAAGCCAACAACAGCAAAAGTCAGTGTGACTCTGATGGGAAGTGATGGACTGACAGCCCCAGAGCTCCAAGTCCTCTCTCCTTTCCCCCAGGACAGCACAAGAGATCACTGCATGCACTTCCTCACAGTACACTTCCCATCAGTGTGGATTTCACTTTGGAAAAACCAAGTGCACTCAGCCCCTACCCTTCTGCCACAGCAAATGAAGAGTCAATACAGAGTTAAGAGGTGAAAAATAGTTTCAGAGAGAGCTGTTAGTCAACCACAATCCCAGCAATTCCAACCCCAGTTAGTTAACAAGTGCTACCTGAAGGAATGAAGAACGTATAGCCTTGTTTCAGCTCAATTCTTTGGCACCGTTCCACCCTGTCTCCCAGAAAGATATCACTTTGCTTTCCTGAGAGAACCCATTCTTCATAAAGTTCTAGATTCTGCAGAGTAGGCGGAATCAGCCAGAAGATCTAAAAATAGAAGAAAGATTTAACTATTACCACCAGTCAACAAAAATACAGAACTCAGAGGCTCCAACAAGGTTATCACGTGTTAGACAAACACACATGGAACACCAAGCCTGTTCTCTGCATGAAGCACAGGTTTGCCAGGTATTGTGCACAGAAGCACCCAACAGACAGCAGCAGCAGTTAGTCCATGTGCTGGATGTGGCAAGGTAACTATCAGTTGTCATCTCTCTTCCATGAAACATCCTCCTCAGAAGATGCCTGCAGTTTACTCACCGTTTAAAACTGTGTGTTGGTACAGTACATCTTCATTGGACTATACAGATGAACAGTACCCGTACCCCATTTATACCCTGTCTATACTACATTTGGGAAAAGCAGCTTAAAAACAGTGAAGATGCAAATGTAGCCATCCCTACTGTATATGCTAATGCTTCTATATCCTGTAGTATTTCAGTTCCAGCATGAACTGCATGTGCACACTAAAGGAACATGAAATCTCTAAAAGAAAACAGCAGACCTAGGTACAGGAGACTTGAGGGCACTCTGATCCAACAAGGGTATACACAGCCACATACTCACTGCAAGACACTTCTACACCATGCAGCAATAGCAAGCCTAAAAGCACCACCAACAGCAAAGAACTCATTCTGTATCTCAAGTATATTACTGGTCTGTTTCATGAAGGTGAATGGTGTCCTTCTAATTCAGCAAACCCTGTGCACATCAACAAAGGCAGCTGAAACGGAATGATCATTGACTAGCCCCCTACCCAAAAAAGGAACAAACTAAAGCAAGCAACCCCTCCTCTCCTTAAGAAACACAAGAGAAATAAACCCAAATATCAAACACGGTTCACCTACCTTCCCCCCACGGAAAACGTGATACCACACTGAAGTGCCACCAAAATCAATATGAAAATCAGTGAAGCATCCTTTCACACTCATCAAACAGTACCTGTAAGCAGAGTGAAGGACAAAAATGAATCAGGCTGAAACAGTTTTCTCCACATCTTAATTCACAGAGGTTAACTGCATGTGCAATACTACTGCCACCAATTAAGTTCCAGCATTTACAGAACTGGTTTTGTCTCATGAAGTAACTATAAGCAGGTTTCTGCTGAGAAATGTTTGGGTTTCCTATTCATACAACTGGAACGAAAGCTTTCAGAGTTAAGGAACACAAAACCATTAAAAGTTATGCTGTTCACAAGTATTTCTTATGCCACGGCCAGTCCCTGGGGTGAGCTGGTTAATGCTCTCTTCCACTGCCAGAGAGGCATAACCTTCACCAGAAGTTGCACACAAATGGCTTCAAAGAGCAAAGTTTTGAAACATCTCATTTGCTTAATAAATCCTCCTGAATGTTCTTTACCTACTTGCTATTTCTGCAGAGATTAGGGGACAGAAACCTCATTTGGCAAATTAACTCTTTTTTGTTCACATTTCTAGGCATTTCTGCATCAAAATATATCAAGAAACGAGCTGGTAGCATCACTAAGTATCAAATCCACTCTTTTTTAATGCTGTCTTGATTCAGGTTTTCAAAGCAGTTTAAAGTCAGCATCACTGGAAAGAGATAAGAGCTTTCATCTCGCTCCACGAATCTCAAGACTCCAGCCACCATCTGTAACTAATGGCCGAATTACAGCCGCCCTCCTGACTAGAGGCACCTTTGCAAACGCAGGAAACACACACCACTTAACCCACTAACCTCTTTTCCTTGTTCCGGTCTCCGTTTCATGGCTTTTTTTTTTGGTTGGGCTTTGTTTGGGGGTTGGGATTTTGTTGGAAAGGGGATTACGGAAATAGCAGGAACAAGGGATTTGTCCAAAAAAAAAAAGGAAAAGAGGAAGAAAGAAAGAAAAAAGGCTTCATTTAACTGTATCTTTTTCTCATCACATTCAGGTAGAGAGAATCTCAGCAGTATGCAGACGGCGTGCAAAAGTCCCTCTAGATGATAGGCTGGAAAGGACCTTACCATGTGTCTGCAGAAGGCTGGCAAATCAGAGCGACTATAGGTACATAAGAGCCCGCTGCCTAGCAACCACATCCCGAGCCCGAGTTGACAGAATGAGACGCAATGCTGTCATGAAGACAGTCAATTTGTGGGCTTCAAAAAAGGTCCTGCGCCTTCATCTCACAATTAAAACCTCTCCTGGTGCAATTCCACGTCTCTCCTCTCGCCCGCTCTGGAATGGTGTTGGGGTTTGTTTTTATCCTTCGGAAGCAGGAAGAGCTTTTTCTGCCCCTGGGGTATTTCAGATGCTTCAAAAATCACAGCTCGCCAAGAAGCTGTCTACACTCTCAATATGCTCCACTTCAAAATATGAGTCCTTCCCTCCCAAACACAGCTCTTTTTTTTTGGTTAATTCCTCCTTTTTCTGTTTTCTCTACCAAGACGTTGTTGATTCCAAGTCAGATAGGATTTAAAAACAATATAAAAAGCCCAGAAAGGAAGTAGCCTTCCTTCCAGCCAAACTGCACAAAGTCACAGATTGAATAATTGCTCATAAAACACACACACAAAACCAACATGGAAATTCTCACTTTATGGGCACTGGTGAGTATTAAAGGTTCATGTTGGTTTCAAGTAAGAAAACCCAAATCCTTATGGAACCAATTATCCTCAGTTTCCAAAAGGTCGGATGTAAAATACATCACACTAACAAAATCCTTCTTAGACAGTGCTACCTACCAACAACCACCCGTTCACATTAAGGGATTCCAAAAGAGCATAAATGGCCCAAGTGTTTGCAGGTTTTATTTATTCCTCCGTAGGCCACAATCTAAACTTGAAGCTGTTAATCTGT
Source organism: Melopsittacus undulatus (assembly GCF_012275295.1). Lineage (NCBI taxonomy): Eukaryota > Metazoa > Chordata > Aves > Psittaciformes > Psittaculidae > Melopsittacus > Melopsittacus undulatus. Next base: position 20,452,472 of record NC_047538.1, on the reverse strand, counting down.
TTGTGTTCAGAGAGGAAATAACAGATTGAATTCTCTGTCAAACCGAAGTGCTTAAGAATAAGTTTCAGGAGAAGCACCAAGGTGGATGTAACTGTGCAAACGCAACTCTCTTTTCTCTTTTTCCCCCTATTTTCCCTCTGTTTTCTTGAAACTCCCCTGAACACAACAATTTCCATTCCAATAAAGGTTGGTTTAGTGAAAGAGACACATATGGTGATTAATAAAAACCTACAAAGCATCTGGAAAAAGAAACAAACAGCTTTTATTTCCATCCACAAACGAGCCCTGCCATTTCATTTCTGCTGTTAACCTTACAGGCCTGCTTTTGTCCAGCCCCATCAGCTACCTAAAGGCTCAGGAGCCTGAAAAAGCCATCTTCCGCCATACAGCGCTCTCCCTTGTTGCCAGAGTCTGGCACAATGCCTTTGCATTGACCTCTACAGCTTCCTCTTCCAATGTACACCGCAGTCACATGGTCCCAGCACAGCTCCACGCCACAGCTAATCTTATACAGGGCTCCGCTCCAACCCCAGCAAGCTCCTTCTCATCACTAACAGCTGCTAATTTGGGGAACGACTCCACTTTTCAGGTTTTTCCTTAACAACACATTGAAATAGATAAATAAATAAATAAACAGGGATGGGAGGGGGGGGGAAGCACCAGAACACAGCATCCATATTGAAAGAAACCTAGAAACTCCATCCCACTGCGTGTGCTCTGGTCGCAGCTTTTCTGCCTTCAGCGCCCTGGGCCACAGCAGGTAAAGTGGGTTACAGGAACACAGCCCCATGCAGAGCACAGGGAAACAGCCTGACCAGTTACACCCTGAAACAACAGGCGAGGCAAAAGATGCCCCAACTTTAGTATTCTCTTCCACAACTGCTACCACATCCACTCCTGCACACTCCACTTTATCTCCCTGCACAGCCTCAGTGAGGGTTTTAAGACATGCAGCTGCTTGTAATCTGGTGTGGGGGAGCTTCCCTTCCCCACTGAAGAGTTTGGTTTATGCTCTCCACAAGCCTGAAATTGTTCAAGTTGATGTACTGTTATTCTGGAGGAAGGATGTGTGGTGTGGGGAAAGGGGAACCAGCCCCCCAAAAACCCCACAAATCTGGGATCATTTGCTAGAGAAATGATGCGAGGAAACATGGAGTAACCTGCAAACTCCCAGGGGAGAACAAGCACAGAGATCCCAGAGAACATAAAACAAGAGAGAGAAGGAGATGGTAGCAATGAAGCTAAACCCCTAAGCAAACACAGCGAGCTGGGAACACAGAAAGCAGGCAGAGCCACCGCTCCCTAAGCCAGCGCAGACACCACACTCCCAGGCAAACCCACAATGCACTCGCCACGCATAGCTACGAACCCGCAAGCAACCAGAGAAACAAAGACAGCGACGGACACGCCGGGATGCGAAGGCAACGGGCGCGGGCAGAGCCCCGGCGCAGGGGAGGCAGAGGCGCAGCGTTGCATGCACATGGACTCGGGGAGACACGCGAGCACACGCAGAGAGGCAGCGTTACCCTCAGCTCCTTTTCTCTGGCAATAGGCACAGCGCACCATACGGCTCTATTCCCTCTGGCATTGCGAGGGCTCCCCTGCCACTGAGCTCAGCCCATAAACCACTCCCAAACCCCAGCAGAGGCTTCTGTTTTTTGTTCGGGCCAATGAGAAAAGTATAGCTCACTCTTCCTTCCTCCCAGGAGCAGCGCCGGCTGGTTGAAATCCCTCAGCCTGAAACCGAATACCACAAACCCATGAGGCGGCCGCAAGTGGCAACGCGAAGGGAAGGAGCAGGCCCCGCAATGGGTGTCCGCTCCCCACCTCTCCCCCAGGTGCTCCCGGGGCCGGGAGCAAGGCAGCATCCCGGTACCCGGCGGTCTCCCTTCTTGCTTCCCAGGCCTCGCCTCACGGCATCTGCAAGCGGGAGCTGGAAAGGACGCAGCGGGGAACAATAGCTACCTTCGGGCGACTCCGCAAGGCTAACGGCCTGCCCCGCACCGAGCAACGGTCCCACACTGGGGCCCTGCAACTGGGAGCCACAAATTAACGCCGCAAGACAAAAGCGACCATTGTCACCCGGGAGACACGGGGCCAGCCCGCCCGGCCCGTCTGCCGCCCCACCCCCGGCCCCCCGCCGTGGGGCACCGGCCCCAGCGCAGCGCACAGCCCGGCTGCCCCCTCGGGCAGGGCCCCGCAGCACCCACCTCCGGCCGCCGGGGCCGGCTCTGCCCGTCGGGGGCCCTATGGAGCCGGGCCCCGGTAGGAGCCGAGCTTTGCAGCGGGCCCACGGCCTTCCCGAAGGCACCAACGCGCCCGGCCTGGGGTAACCGGCGCTGCCAGCCCTCACCAAGCGCAAAGCACCACCGCTCAGCACCGAATAGTAACTAATCATTAAACAACGTGTGTGCTCGGCAGGCACTTCAAAAGCACATGAAAGACCCGGTTCCTGCCCGGAGGGGGTTACGCTCTGAGTCAGCCGGACAAAAACAACACCCGAGATAAGAGGAAGGCTGCTCTGAGGCACCAGGGGTGATGGGGGAGACTGAAAACTACACTCAGGCTGGGAGCAGCTTCCCTGGTCCCACCCGAGGTGAAGCACCGAGCCCCGGTGTGTGTTCACACCTGGGAACAGGAGGGGAATCCAAAGGGAAACCTTATTTACCTTCCAGCCGCCAGACTCTGGCATTAAAAGCGCACGCGGGGGATCAGAACTGCACCCAACGGCCCCATTGGGCTGCCTGCACATTCCGCTGCTGCGGTGTCTGTTCAGTGAACAATGGGAAGGTTACCTCTGAACTGAGAGAATGAAGAGGCCCCTTCTTTACTTTGACTGGAAGCTTGAATTTAGGAGAAGGCACCAGCCACAGTGAGGAAATGAAGCTGCCAATTCACAGCGAGCCGAACAGCACTTGGGTACCTGTGAGAGCACAGCTCTCTCCATCCTTGTGACACGGCTGGTCAGCTCCAGGCTCCCCACAAACCAGTTTAAACACTGGTGCTCATTGCGGTTACATGTGTGATGCTGCAAGTCCTCCAAGCTCTACACAAAGGAGGATTTGAGCCCAACGCACCCACCTGAAGACATTAAATTCTATTTACTTTGCTAGCTTGGACAGTTTTAATGAGAACTTGCACTATTGGTCTCATCTTCTTGTACTCAGTTATACCTATAGAGCGGGTTTGTATCAAAACCAATTCACAAATGACATACAAAGTGCATACAAGTATCTCACATGCATAAAACAGCGTCAGGCTGCATCGCAGGACCTGTGAGCTCCCTCAATTCAAAGGGCAATCTCTGTCTCTAGAGGCAAACCTTCAGCTTCTAATTAGACCACAGCTCAGCAGAGCATTTTATCATCTGTTTAAATCCAGCCCTACTTAGTAAAGGAATGAATAAAAAGGAATGGATGGTTGAGCAACAGCCTAGGAAGGGGAAATAGGGCTGAGTACATGGTAACAGGGCAGCATCCTTTCATGAACAGTTAGGTTCCATACCAGATTCCCCATCCTTAACTGAAGGACAGCAGCAATATAAAGACCTGTTATAGTCATGTTTAGCTACTTTAAGTAACAGGAAGTTTTGCAGGAAAAAAGGGTGTTGCAGGGACTGAGACTTCAGTTTCATTTGGTCCAGAGCACAGACACTAAGTGCCTGTTACTATTTCTGTAGTTCAGCTGTGTCCAGATTCAGGTTCAGCTGAATTCAAATTGCTTCAGTCCTGGTTGAATTTAACCAGAAAACTAAATCTGAGCTTGTTTTGAGCTACCTGAAAATGGTTAAGGTGCACCACGATGAAAGGAAGTAGTTCTGAGCCTGGTTTAGTTTCCTACCCTTAGGATTTGCAGTTCCATAGGCATGTGAGGTGATATAACAAGCTTATGCACCTAGAAGCTGACATTACAACTACATCACCCTTTCCTCCTGCCCTGGCTCCTGGTTACACAGCATCCTGCCCACTCTTAAACAGGTCTGTGAGGCCCTTTGCAGGAACTTGCACCCAGGGATGTGAAAGAGGAGCAGGCATCCCATTGCTATGGTTTTTTCCACACTCCTGCAATGCCCTGTGGTTGGCACAAGCATTTATGCAGCCATGTGGTGGTTTGGATGGCCTGAAAAGTACACAATTTTTCTTTATTTCTGAGTCGGTTTTCAGCCAGATCAGTCCTCAGTCCAGTTTACTCTGCAGCTGCACCACAGCGTGTTCTAGCAATGAGGATGGGACAATGTGGGCATGGACTGGTTTTGCAGGGGCAATGCCAACTTATCCCAGTTTGAAGTTAGAACACTACAACCTCAGCTTGCCATCCCCTTAATTTCTCATGTTGTTTTACTGCTTGTAAGAGGTATTACTTGGAAAGTTTTACCTATTTTGGACATAAACTGTTTCCCCACTTAATTCACTCCTTCAAGTCTCTAGTAGGTATGTTGTCATTTACTTACAGACTGAAAAAGAACCTCATTACCCAGAGTTTGTAGAAGTAGTTAATGGTGCAGGTCCAAGTGAAAGCCAGGGCAGCCTCCAGCGCGCGCAGTGCTCCTGGTAACCAAAGCAGCGCAGCAGATGGAGCGTTCTCTAACTTCACTCCCAGCACGGAACTTGACGTGCAGGAGCCAAGACAGACATTTGTGTCTGGTAATGCCATCTGTGTCTGCAAAACCGCAACGCGCTCGCTGGAGTGCTTTTTGTTTGGAGGGAACACGGGAATGGTGGGGATCGCATGCTGCAAACTCTGTGCCTTACGAGAACAAGAATGAAATGAAACAATCCCAGTTCTGAGCAGCAACAGTCATTAATAAGTGTATGAATCTTGACAATTCACATAAAAGAACAGGCAGCATGGAACAAATGATAGCACTGACATTTAGCTCTGCAATTGAACATGATCTCTTTAATAAGGGTTTATACCCTGGGACTGCTGTCTATATAGAAAAGGGCCAATCTGAATTTCCAAAGGTGGGGAAAGCTGCTCTCTTAAGGAGTTCCTATTTAAACTGGACAAGTTAATGGAAGAGACTTCTCTTGAGAGCCGTGAAGCACACAGAAACCACTTCCACCTCAGGACAGCCCCTGCCTGAGCTGCAGACAGTGGAAGTTCAGAAGGTAACTTTAAGAGAAGACATCATTTTATGCTCACAATATTCTTATGTTCCCACCAGCGCATCTATGACAGCACCCAATAGCAGTCAGGTTACCAAGCACCATGGATCTTTGTCCTGACCCTGTACAACTTCTCTTGTGCAACTAGACTACAGGTGTTTGTTACTGGTTTTACCTTTGTTGCTTTTCCAGACTGATGAGGGTTTTGCATCAACAATGCTGCAAATCAGCTTTCTCCATTCTTTATACCAGATGATGCTCGCTAGCAACATCCTCATCCTCCAGCTGCATCACCCTTGCTTTCCATGCTCATGCATGGTAACTCCTTTTCCCACATCAAACTCCACTGCCACATTTCAAGTGCTCACAGTCTTTCACTGTTTAGCTTCCCTCTACCTATCACATAGACTAGTTTATCAAGCTGTCAACCTCCACCTTCACTTTGCCAGTGACAGCAACCTCAATGGCTCTGTGTCTGCTTCTTCATCAGACATCTTCTTCCTTTCTACCAGGCCATCCTCCACACATGGGAAAAGCTCCATGTTAAAATCTGTTGAATTGCTACTTCTCTAAAATCCCTCTTTGAAACCTACCATCTGGCATTACATGATGCAAGTAGTGAACTGCAAGAATATACTCTGCTTTCTCTGTTAGATTCTGTTAGTCATGTTGCTACCTTATCCTTTAAACCATCTCTGCCTTGCTTTGTTTACTTGCTACTTTTTTTTGCCAGCATCTGGACTGTGCCTGCTCTAGGAAAGGGATCGTTTTCTTTGCACAGTCCCTGAATCCTGAAGCCCTGAATCATCACCCAGTTTCTTAGCTCTAGCAGATTATAAATAATGTCATTTAGTAGACTAACCACTTGGGAAGCAAGTTGCCTGGATTCTATTTTCTGCTCTGCCATTGGGTGACCTTAGGCAAGTCACTTAGGACATTTCCAAATGCACGTGTGAGACTTGGCACTCTGTCCATATCTAGTTACCCTAACGAGCACCTTACTCTTTTCAGAACAATACAGTATCTTTAGCTTCCACTGAAATCAATGGTACTGCACATGTCATAGGACCAGGCTTCCCCATGATGCCTGCCACAGAGGCTCTGCTATTATTACCTTTACCTCCCCAAATGTTACTTTTACAGAACAAGAGTAAATGCTGCATCTTGCTTTCTGACTGCACACTCCTTTGTATATGTCAGTACCAATCTATTTTAGACACTGCAGTTTGGAAAGAGCTCTGAGCCATTTGCAAAACACCAGAGGTTGGTTCAGCAGCAGAGCCTGGGATGCCGCCAGCATTACGTTTAGCCAATAGAAAATGCCTCTAGAACAGAAACAGCAGTGAAGGGCTTCAAGGCTTATGTGGTGTGCATCAGCCATACAGGTCAGTAGCTATTATATCATTAACAGTAACCCCGAAGTTGTACTCATTCATATGAAAATGACAGTGAACATTTTGAGGCCCCCAAAATAGTTCCTTTTTCCAATCATCATATAAAGAGTTTAAAGGAAGATATTCAAACAGAAGAAACAATGAGGTGAGATAATGCTATCATAACTTGCTCCAAAACTAAAGATGCAGAAACAGGACAAACTGCTTTTGTGTTAAGCTGCAAACCTGCCTCCAAAACAAGAACCACAACCTATAGAGTCAGTCCAATACTGGAGCTTGCTGGTGAAAAAGTCAACAGAAAAGTAAACTAGTGTGAAGGGCAGTGACAGGGTTTTTGGGGAGACACACACCAGTTAAACACAGACTTCAAGTACATCTCACAAATCACCTCTACATTTCAGCCTAGAACCTTTGGGAAGGAACCCAGAGCCTGCAGAAGGACTTTGACTACACTGCATGAACTGAAAGATGAAAACACTTTGCAAAGAGATTAAAGATTATATTCAGCAAACTGCAAAAAGAATTAGTCAAGGGGGTCAAGAGCAGAGCTTTTAACAGAATAAACAAACTTACTTTTTCACTTTGGGGTATTTCATCTCTGAAATTGCATTGGTAGCGTCTGTCTGCCTCTCCTTCAAATGCTGTGGCCACACGTTGTCCACCCAGTCAACTAAGTCCACCTGAAAGCACCACCAGAATCAACTGTTAGTTACTAAACACATGGTAAGACCCACTCCCATTGGCTAAAGCTAACGATGCAGTAGCAGGTGCTCATAGACAGCAAGAGCCTTGCTGCTCAGCAGGTGCAACTTGTTGAGGTGCAGCACTTCATCCCCACCCCTCAGCCCTTTGCGACCCAGAGTAATGCAGTCAAAAGTGGCACAAATTCTGTGCTATGGGCACCTGTGAGCACCTTCTCTTGCAGCATCACCTGCTCTCTGCATTCAAATGCATTTTCATAGCCAACAGCCAAGAAATTGCAGTTATAAATGTTAAAATACAAACATAAAAGACATTACACTGTTCCAAATATCTTACATTTCAAGGAACATTAACACCATCGTTCTGGCCAAATTCTGGTTTGAGTAATTGCATTATTGCTTATTGTGAGCTTCCTTCATCACTTGTGGATAAAATTCAACACAGTTCTTGTCCAAAGGCCAGACTTTTAGGAAGTGTGGACAGGAGAAACCAGTGAGAGCTGAGAAACTGGAAACACTGTCAGCAAGGTGAGGAAGAGGTGGAAACTGAAGATTGATTGTTCAGGGACATTGAAACAGCTCCTGCACTGGGCACCAGAACATGAACTGCAATCTGTCCATCACAGCCACAGCAAGGATAAACCTGTGACTCATTCTTTGGTCTATTTTATGATGGAGCCTGTCCTAGATACCCCAACATTCCCTTCTGGTTATGCAAACGGATCACATGTGTCAGGTTTCGAAACGGGAAAACACCAGTCAACCTGGGAAGTCCAAAGCAGGCTGTAGTGCTGGGTTTGGCCACAGTGTGGCTGTACATCCCGACCCAGCTCAACACACCGTGATGTGTGAGTGAACCTCCATCTGTGGGTCAGTACGGACTGCAAGACCTGTCCTAGGCGTTGTTGACAAAGCTGTCCTCTGTCTGTCTGCAGCAAGAATGGAGAAGTGATAGGCAGCACCCCACTTACCCTCTTGATTGCCAAACCTTTTCAAAGGCCCACCCAAGAATGTTATTTGTATGAGTCAACTCTTTCTATCCCCAGAGGGTTTTCTTGACAGGGCAATTAACACATGGAACTCTTGCAGATTGGGGCTGACCACTAGCTATTCTCTATCAGGTGGTGTTGATAACACAGGGTACTTTGAGAAGAGGCAAAAGGAGATAATGTAGCCAGTAGAAATAGGCCCAATTCCATGACTATCACTGTTGTATGTGAATACAAATTTTATGGTTACTGCCCAGATTCTGACACAATTCCCACATCCTGATACTGCAACCCATGGTCTTTACTCAACAGGGAAGATAAATCAAGTATTTCTGCCCTACATGGACTCTGCAGAATTCAAGGGAACCATTTATACAAACACAGATTTGACTGGTATCTGACTTTATGTACTGCACTTCCTCTCAGCACCCACTTCCCCAGCACCCTCTCTTCTATTCTCAAGTACATAATGTGAATTCAGACCTCTCTATCAAGAGATGGAGATCCAAATATTCCTGGGTTAACAAATGATTGTGTACTCAGGCCGTATTAAATAGATATGAAGTATTCACTTACATGTGGTAACAGGTACCTAGCTGCAATTTTCAGTTGTGAGCACCCAGGAAATTTGCACAGCTGTTTTACAAGCTCACTGAGCATGATGTGCTTGGGACAACTTGGATCAGCTGAGCACCAGAAACTCTCCAGAGCACTTCCTAACTGCCCACTAGTGTTTGAATGACAGCACAAACCTGCACAAACGTCAAAATACATGCTTAGGATTCAGTTTGTGATCAGAACACAATGCCCCAAATTGTCTGCTGAGTGTCCAGAGGAGACACTCTGAAACACCAGTGCTATTCCCTCCATCACTGTGTGTTACTGAGTTGATGCTCTAATACTCACCTATATATGGGCACATGTTACTGATAAATGAAATCATCTTTATCAATAATACCATTGTTTTACTGCCAGTGGCTCCATTGGGAAACAAGATCACAGAGCCCTCTACCTTAAAAAACCATGCACATATCCACCCTCCTCCTCTGACACTGCAGTTCTGACACAGCAGTGATTGTGCTGATTTAACTGGGTATAGATTTCTGCATTTAATACATAGGATTTCAGCTTTTTTGTTCTGGAGCCCCCTGAACATTTTTTAGTTATAGCAGGGTTCATATATGAGGAATTTAAGCTTCACAATAACTTAAGCTTTCTTAGAGAAGGAAAAACAATAGAGAGGTTATTTCATTTTTGGATGGAATTTCCCCAAAGCACCTTGGGAGGAACTGGGTATCTGTGCAAGCTGCATGATTCAGAGCGCATCAGATACCTAATTCCTGTAAAGGAAGTTCCACTGTCAAGGAGACCAGCTCTCTACTTGGATAAAAATGAGATCTTAACACTAAATAGAGAGGAGTTACAGGTACTTCACATCACACCTTGTTTAAATTCCATGTTTTATTCTTACAAAGCAACTTGTGAATGGGAAGAAGCTGAGAATAAACCATCACCACAGGATCTCTTACCACATTGGGGCGCTTGACAATGTTCTCAAGCTTCGTGTGGCTGAACTCCAGGCTGATGACATTGTAGAGCTTTTCACGCTGGGCCTCTGGTGTTTCATAGTACCTCACAAATTGAGACATGCTCATTTCAACACCCTTCTGTGTGTTCACATCCATCACGTCCACTATCCGCCGGCTTCCTGCAAACACACACAGACAGTCTCAACACATCTGCTGTAGCTTCATATATATATATATTTATATATATACTTATAGATATATTATATGTGTACATTTTCAATGATTGCAGGGAGTCTGTTATTATATGAGGATGAGGGACCAGCATCAGCCCCTCTACATGTCCTGAGCAGCTCAGTGAGCAGAGAACTAACTTGGGGCTGCCCTCTTTGCCCAGTATGACACTGAACAAGTCCCCCAGTGTCTCACTGCTTCACAGAGATGAAGAGAACAGTTTCTTCCTTTACATGAAATGACATGAGCAGAAGTATGTTAAAAACTATAAAGCAGTGATATAATACAGTAGCAGGGGGCATGCAAGACAAATAGCTCTCCAAATCATACTCTGCAATTTTCAAAACATCCATATGCCTCTCAAGATGCTTTTACTCATGTACAAAAATTATCCATAAAGAGCAAACCACATCACAGCACCAGATGCTATAAACTGCTGAACACCTTATACAGATTGCTGAGTATCCTCCATTCCAGCCAGCAGCAGCAGCGATGGAAGCACTAAATGCCATAGAAGAGCGAGCCCCCACTCTGGATCTCTCAGCAAACACTACAGGACATACTTTCAGCTTCTCAAGTGGCAGACATACAAGTCTCATTAGCACCAGAATGCTGAACAGCAGTTTTAGTCCCAGGCTTTAGCTTTACACAGATTAATCCACCATCTTCTCTTTGGCCAACTGGAAGGTTTCACCTCTCCCAGCAATTTCACCATCCTAATTAGCAGTTCATTTGTGTGCAAGCAAACAGGAGCCCATGAGGGACAAGTCTCATTTCCAGGACAGAAGGATTCCAGCAAACAAACCCACAATGCTTCCAAAAATCACTCCAAAACCAGTTTCACTGCTGAAGAAACAGCACAAAATAAATGGCATTAAAGCAAAATGGAGGGAAGATAGAGGCCATCAGAGGGAGTTATTAATAATTGCAGCACCTGGGCTATTGTGTGCTTGGGAGCAGTATTGCAGCAAGAATGAGAGGTTGGATTGCATCACTCCATTAGAACCATCCTTAGCCAGTGATCGCAATGACAGTGACAGATGTGATAATGATTCTGGAATGGAACTCAAGACCATAAAGCTTTGTAGTCGAAAACAAGAATTCATACAGTGTAAATGTGGCACAGTCCCACTGGCCCATCAATCAAACTCTGTCCTGCAGGGCCGGAGAACAGGATTTCATCCTTGGTCTGAGCTCGGGACTGGTCCTCGTGTTGCCACCTTGAGGCAGGACTGGGAGAAAGTTTAGTTATGTGTGATGCAGCACCAGAGTCCTTAGATTTGGTATTTGCATGTCTGAAACAACACACGTGAAATCCAGTCCAGGGTTGGGGCTGTTTGTGGTTGGGGTTTCTCACGTTATTATCATGGGGGAATAGACTTTTGTCAACTGAACAGATTAGCAACTGGGGTGAAGTCCTGTTAAACAGGAGAAAACTCAGCCTGATTTCTGCCTGGGGATTAGAGCAGCAGCCACAGCCCAGAGGGGTTAAGCACACAGGTAATGAAAAGCTGTATCTGAAGGACTGCGTGGCAGAGGCTGGGATCTGCCACTGTCCAGTCCAGGCTTGATCTCAGTGACCTGGTACAGCCTCAATTACCCTTTCTGAGAGAAAAATCAGTAGTTACTTAAAGAATTAAAAGCATGAGGCCCAGTTCAATAGCAGGTTTGTTAAATGCACAGGATTATCAAACATGGGCAGAAGAGCTGAGACCTGAATTGATAGTCTCTTGACTTCCAAATCAAAGAGTAATTTGAGGGGCTGTTTTTCTCATACCTGGATCCCTCACTGGCAAAGGGCATCTCTTACTACTGACATGGGAAGCTTCAGTGCACCCTGTATCCTTAGCTTCCCAGGATCTTTCTCCAGTATAACACTTGACTGGAGAACACTCGGACAGCACAGGATTAGGAGGCACTGTTTCTTCTGCAACAGATGTCACTCAGAGGCAAAGGGGTGATGCTGGAGGAGATTTTACAGCCTAAAGAAGAAACAACCTCCTGCTCTACTGCTGCTTACTCATCACGCACAAGTGAATGCCCAAAGGATCGCAAAGACAGTAACTAAGAAACAAGCTAGTGCCACCTTTGACAAGTGGAACAGAATCAGTTGCAGAGATGGAAGCTGGAAAACAAAATCAATCAGGAAGAGCTACTTAAGAACTGTGCTTCATTTGAAACGTTAAAACCAATCAAGTTACTCCAGCCCACATATTAGTAAAATCTACAGTAAAACAAAGGGAAGGAACAGCACACACACAATATCTGTTCCCTTTATTAAAGGCCTAGTGATGAAGATGCTGTAAAGGTTTTAACAGATTATATTGCTATATGCTGCAACAGCATTAGTTTTTATATAGAAATGAACATCTGGAGGAGAAATTACTTGTGCAGAGTCCCTGCCTACAGCTTCTGACTTGCATTATCCAGGCTACCAAACTCCAGTCTTCAAAGCAGCACATCACATTCCTTGACATGGAAAGATCTGGAAGGCACATATTCTCCCACTATCCACAGGAGATCATTATGCTATCCCATACTAACTGGGAGGGGAAGTGGATCAGAGCAAGTGGAGCTATTCACAACATTCCTTGTACTTCAGACCCAGGGTAAGAACAAGCTAAGTTAAGAGAGACACATGCCAATACCATTGACATGGACCAATACCATGGCTCCCAGATCCACAAGAGGGCACAGAAGAACCGAGGGAAACAAGAGTCCAGCTCCAACACTTGTTCAGCCTGGAGAAGAGAAGACTCAGGGGAGACCTGAGAGCAGCTCCAGTGCCTAAAGGGGCTACAAGAAACCTGGAGAGGGGCTTTGGACAAGGGCCTGTAGGGACAGGCCAAGGGGAATGGCTTTAACCTGCCCAAGGGGAGACTGAGATGAGCTCTTAGGCAGAAGCTCTTCCCTGTGAGGGTGCTGAGGCGCTGGCACAGGGTGCCCAGAGAAGCTGTGGCTGCCCCATCCCTGGCAGTGCTCAAGGCCAGGTTGGACACAGGGGCTTGGAGCAGCTGCTCCAGTGGAAGGTGCCCAAGCCATCCAGCTCCTTTCCTCATTACACCCCTCACCCAGGTATCTGCCCCACAGCTCCCCAGCACACCTCACACTGGCTGCACAGTGCAGCCTTTTCAGTGGGTTAAATTACTTCCTTCTCATGGACATGTAAAGCCACCAGGACCTGACGTGTACCTTTCCCCCCCTTTGGTGCCTGCAGCTTTATCATTTGGCATAAACCTGCCCAATTGCACTAGCCCATGGTATCAGCTGTTTTCATGCAACAAAAGGCAAAGTATTTCAAGGATGTCCACAGGAAGAGCATAAGCCACCAAAAAGTCTTAAGCCTTAATACCAGGAGACTAAAGGAAGAGGCTTAGGATAAACCATGTGTTTTGGTGACATTCTATAGAATCCATTTGTATCCTTACACCTACCAAAACCATAAACTCTAATTTTCAGTGACTTTGAAACTTAACCAGTGAAAAACAGGGGGGGGGGGAATCCATATAGAAATAAACATTTGACTTTATATTTTACAGTATCCAAATGCATTAACCTATAGTCTAAGCATGCTCCAGGCAGCTGCAAAGACAGAGCTGGCACACTAGGAACAAGCACAGAAAGAAAAGTAATACAAGTTGTAAGGGAAGTGGGAAGGGATAGGATTTTGTTGAATATCTCATGTTTTATTTATCCTTCAAATCTGTTTTAAGACCATTGACTGCTTCCTAAAGCATCTGAACATGAAATATAACAGTAACAGACAGAATAGAGGAAAAATATTATTCAAACTAAATAATTTCACATTAATAGCATTTTATAGTAGAATTGCATTCTCCACTGTCAAAAGCATCTTTGGGCACTGCAAATCCCATAGAAAATAAATGGTTTTAAGTGACATGTTAATCCAGCAATAGCAGTTCAAAGGAGCATTGGTTGACTCAGTGCAATCCATTCCCCTTTTATTTTTAGGAAAGCTGCCTCTGGCACAGAACAACACCCCAACAAGGAAAGGACAATGTAGGGGTTTTACAACCTTATTTACATGGTGAATCCCAAGCTCTAGTTTGTTGTGCTCCACCAGCAATATCCACAGTGGAAAGAAGAGTAGCATCTTCCTGGGGCATCTGGCAATGCATGACAAAGTCCAGCCTGCAACCCAGGGTCCAGTTCCCAAGGATGGAGCACATCTCACCATCAAGGAAAGATGTGGCAGATGGCTGAGATGATGCAAAAGCTCCCTGCTCCTCAAAGGTCTCACCTCCCCTGTCCTGACTGTGCAGGTTCTGACCTCTTGCTTTGACTCTAACATTTCTCCAACTTTGGGGCAAACAAATGGGGATTCCAAAGATAGCAGGAAAACACATTACTGTTCCTGGTTTTCTAGTTTTCTGCTGATAGTGTGGGCTGCACCAGCTCACTGAGGGGTTGGGCATGCACCAAAGCTGGACCAGGAGAAGGATGTCAGGATCAAGAACCAGCACAGCACAAGCAGGGATGGAACAGCCAGAACTGGGAGGGAAAGACTATTTCATCCCATAGAATGCTTCTTCCCTCCTGAAATCTCAGCAGCAGCCCATAATGAGAAACACTATGGCCTTGATTTATCTGATACCTGGCAGTTAGGAAATGGAAGAAGACCTTTGACTACTACTCATGTTACCAATTCATGTCTGAATTCCACCAGCAATCCTCCAGCTCTCTCTGTGGTCTAGACTGGTCCCATTAAAGGGCTGGCAACACCACCACACACCCAGTGACCTAGTGTCTACACTTTAATGAGGACATCTCAAGATGTACATAGCTGCGATTACATCAGACCTCCAAATATGCAGATATTAATATATACTTTTAGGTAAAGGTATTTAGGTAAAATATATATAATTATATACATTTAAGTAAATCTACACTTGCAGATCATTTTGGATTAAGGTAAATTATGACACTAAAGTGCAACAGCTCCAATGTAATAGGATGTTGGGTGCTATTCCTGCAGATTAAGACGGCTCTTTCCTAGTATGGACGAGCTAAAGCAGAGGATGCTGATTGCATAAGAACAGTTTGTCTGCAGGGAGCTATTCTAAAATAGCTGCTCTGGTTCATTTCCCCACGTGGACAACTCCTTTTAACATCCATTGCAGGCTTTGAGATGACCATGACCACATCAACACATCAGTTCAGTTTCACTTTCATGTTCTGACATCATGGAAATACCTTCTTTTGAGGGGGTGAATTTTCATCAGAACACTCGTTCAAAGCACATTTTCTGCTGGTTATATCCAGGCACAACATGACTGTTTTTAGCAAAACTGTCCCACTTTAACCAAGTTGGGGCTGTTTTTCAAGAGTTTGACTGTGTTAGGCAAAGGACAAACTTAAAGAGAGCTCAGACAGGAAGCTCAGCTCTAAAAATAGGACTGGTTCTTCTTCCAAAATGGCAAGTCAGCGGACATGCTAAACATAGGCAAGTCAGTATCGTAATACTTCATTTTTATTTCTAAGAGCCCCTCAAAAAAACCATAAAGAGAGAGCATCAAATACCTTCTTTTTGTTCATTCTACTGCATATTATCATGGATCAAGGCTCACTCACCAGGCACTGTTCTCATGCACAGCTCCTCAGGGGAACCTCATGACAGAGGCAGTAGAAGGCTACATCCATCATGTGTCCACCCAGCACTGGTTAGTGCTGAGAGCTAAACAAGCATTAAGAAATATACACATCTGTATGTTCCTCCACCTCTCTGCAAGGGAGGAAGACACTGAGTTTTCTGCAGTTCAACTCTCTGAACCACCTTACTGCAAGAGCAAAGCCTGCACCAGCACACAGGAAGGAGATAGGAGAGCAATGCCAGAAGTAGGGAAGGAAGAAAGAGAATGAACAGGACACCAATTTACACTTCTGGTGTGGCAAAAGAGCGAGTTGTTAGATGCAGTGGGTAGTATGGGCAAGAGATGCTTTACCCAGCACATGCTAGCCAGCAAGAGCAAAAGCTGGCAGTTTAGATGACAAAAGATGAGCCTGGCACCAGAGGGCAGGACTGGAATTCGAGGGACAAGTTTCTGTTTCCAGGCTATTGGAACACTGGGTAAGTTTTAACCTCTCTCTGCCCTAGGTCCTGGTGTCATGACACAGACTGGTCACCAATACTCCAGAAACTGATGAGGCTTAAATAATGTTTTTAAGCCAGGCCAGCTCTCTGCCTGCTCCTCAGCACAGTTCCACAGCTTCAGGGGACGGGATGTGCATCCAGCACCAGGAGCTGCTGTGGGGAATGTACAGAGACACCAAACCGCAGCCCCAACATCCCCTTCCGAGGTTACAGACTGGAGCTCTTCTTCCTGAACAACAGGCTATTTAAGGGGCACAAACCCACTGTGGGTTAAGTGAAGCAACATCCTCTGGAAGTCTTCAATACACCACTTTTAATACAGAGAGATGTGCACTTCATACGTGCACTGCTCTACCTGATACCTGTGGATGCCAAAGTCCCAAAGAGCTGCTTTAGAGCTGCTACAAAGCATTCCAACAAATAAGGCAGAGGCCTCAGACTGTAGGGAAATCACTGATGGAACCTTCACTTCAAGAAAATCCATTCAGAAACTCTGAAGTTTCCAACTTTAATCCTGCCCAGGAGAGAACAGAGTGCAGCTCCAGAATACTTCCATTCCTCCCAGCCCTGAGCAAACAGGGAGCAGAGAGAGCAACAGCTCAGAAAGCACATTACATTGTCTGATCCACTGGTGTCACACAAAGAACTATGTGTCCTGCTTACAGCAAAGCATGTTGATCTCCCTATCATTATCGGCTCATGGTTGGGAAGAGTATCCTTGCTTGAGTCTGGAAGGATTTATCTGTACCTGCTCATAAACCCCTGTGAGATTAGGGAGTAAAGTGAGGTCTGTACAGTAGAGTAGCCTCATCAAAGAAAGAGGGATACAGAGGAAACAGGAGAGGTCGCTCAAGGGAAAAGAAAGGCAAAAAGACAAGGACAAAAGGATGAGCCAGGAAGTCCTCAGTGCTGAACTCAGAACAGAGAAACCTCAAGACAGAACTGGACTGCATCACTTTGATAAGTCAACACTGGTTTTCTTCTTTGTTTTTCTATTGTCCAGATGTTTCCTCTTTGCACTTGTCACATTTAGAAGGAACTGCAACAGCTCACACCAACAGTACTTATAACCCCTTTGCTGATAGAAACGCCATTGGTTTGACTCCATCCTCACTTACAGGCACCTGGGAGGTATCACTTGCAGTGGCAATACTTATTTGCTGATTTTCATTGACGTCTGACTTAGCAGCTTTCCCAGCTACAGAGCAGCTTCAGACATGAGGGACATTGGCAGCCCCAGCAGCAACTGCAGGGACATTTGGAACTTGCATTTAAAAAACAAAGTGTTTTTAAAGAACAGTGGGAGATTTTCAAACGAGTTTTGGCCACAACACAACATGATGGAGGAACTGCTTGTTTCACTGAAGACTGGATCTCAGACATGTTGCTGAAACTGCAATAGCCTTACAGCATCTGAGACAACCTGACATACACTGCTTACTGATCTTCGCTTTCCCCTGCCAGCCAGGTACGTACCTCAGCTCCCTTAAAGCACAGGTTTTGGGTTTGTACACTCAGATCAATGGGAATTGTACTGGCATGCAGTTATTTTAGTCACTTGTGAGGAAAATCCAAGCTCAACCTCATCGTGCAAGGAGCCATCCCTATCTCCTGTCTGCAAAGTGCTCTTGGATCCCCCTGCTCCTCTCTCAGCTATTACAGAGATGTATCTCTCATGGATCCAAATCCCTTGATGAATTTAGGGTGTGACTTGCAGGATCCAGACACTGAGGACCCTCAATCTGAACCCTCACAGGCTGAAGAACATGTTCACAAGTTGTTTTGTACAAAACTACTCAGACATTGGCCTTCCACACCATGGGAACAATGAGGATGCTTTCATCAACTCAATTTTGGTTAATCCTCCAACAGTCCTGCATCCATGAAAAGGGAAAAGCAGAGCCTGAAGAGCAAGCCAGGCACAGATCACGCCAGGCACAGATCACACCATGGGGCACAAAAAGACCCCAAACATGAGCAGCAAGAAGAGAAATCTTAGAATGAATGGAAATATTTCATACAAGTACCTCCCCTCCCATAAGGTCAGTGTTGAATCCTCTATCCTAAAGAGCCTGGTCCGCTGTGTTTTGGAGTATCAATTATTTGGGCACTAAGAACAGAGCAAAGCCCTCACTGCTGCCTCAATATCCCTCCAACTGGATTCCTGGAGACCCAGCATCTAATGACTGACTCAGCTCTTCTGCTCTTCCAAACGTGGCATTCCCATTCACAGGCCAAATCCCTGCACAGGGGGAGAACCATACATCTTAATCAAGAGGTCGTGCAAGTCTGAGGGCAAACTTTTGCACTTCCTTTGAAGAGGCTGGTTTAATTTTGGGAAGCACTCCTTAGAACAGTGTTCCTCTAATGAGCTCCCCCCCAACTCCTCTCCAGCTCCAATTTCACAACTTCCTTGAAACAAAGGGAGTGTTGCTCTATAGAAAAAGCCACACCAGGTCCCTATTGAGCAGAGATGATGGAAGGTTTCCCGAATGGCCGTGTGTGGCTGCTTTGTCCTCCTTTTGTATCTGCAGGGCTAATTTTCTTTCACAGGATGGAGAACTGTACAGTGATTAAGACAAAATTTCCCCTACTTGCCCACAGACCACACTACGAGCCTCTCGACCTGCTTTGTAGTTTGCTGTGAATTCAACCATGATACCATTTCAGAACAGATCCATCTGAGAGGGAGAGCAAACAGGCAGGAGGAATGAACCAAAGAAGCACCAGGAAGCAGTTACTCAGAGGCAGTTATCTGGTTTGCTTTTGCTTTCAGCTTCTTAGTAGTTACTAACAGAAAGCTGAACACATTTGCAGAGCCAGCTGGGAACCACTGTGCTAACACACCGCAAGAAGTGTATGTTAATGTGAAGGGAATGTTTTACATGGGCTCTGCCCTCCCTCCTGCCTTTACCCACCTGATCTGCAGTCACTACCACCAGTGTTCTCTTCTGTGGAGACATCCCTTATGATTCTCCATTCAATACTGAGTGGAATTTATACAGATGCATCTATAAATGTATGTACAGCTTTTAATATATATATAAAAATCACATTTTATAAACCCAGAATAATCATTACCTATAACATTTGCATCTCTTTATGCTCCTCTTTCATTATTACTTACTTCTTAGAAGCATGGATTAAGGCAGTTCTCATCTTTTGTTAAGTACCTGACATATATGTTCCCATTTTAGTTGCAGCTCCTGGGGACTACATCAGCACATGTATTTAACAGAACAAAATACAGATAGGTAAAAGATACAGAGCCCCCCACAGCTTATGGCTGTTACATTCACTCAATGGGCAGTAATCCTTTTCTGTCCCAACTGAATGTGTTGCCACACTGTTTCCTGTGTGCCATTACACTGTGGAATTGCAGTTATTCCTCCAAAGAGCAAAATGTTGCAGTGCCCAACTTCAGGAAGCTTGCTTAGGTCTCTCCCTTGTGATAAACCCTCAATAGCCAGTGAAATACTCCTCTGCAGGTCTAACTGCTTCCACTGATGTTACAGAAAGCTCAGCTGCTCACTTCAATGTGGTACAACTGAGTCCTCAACATCTTGTTCACTTAATGAAGAACCCAGGAGCAGATGTCTGATGGCACACAGCATCTCCTCCAACACAAGGGAAGGCAGATCTGCACTTGCAGGGCCAACTCCCCCTATTTATAGGGCTTTCCCCTTGCAAACATCTGGGATTTGATGATGTAGATGATTCCATTATCTTTCTCTACTTCACACTTATTTCTTTAAGCACTCAATTTGCAACTGGTATTTTTGGCTCAGTTCCTGTTCTTTCGGTCTTTCTAATGAGAAGGCAGAACTCATCAATAATCAGGTACCTCTCCAGCTATTCCCAGCAAAGAAAGCAACAGGGTACACAGAGCCTTGGTTTTCCTTTCACCCTTTGCCTTGGAGATCAAAGCCTCCCACCAGGGCTTTAAAGACTTGACAGAATCACAGAAATCAAATATTGAAATGATCTATTAGGTCCCACCTTGTGCATCATCTCCTTGGGCTAGACGAAGACTGCGCTCTGCAACAGTGTTCAGAACTTTGCCATGTTTGCTTTATGCTGCCATACCTGAAGGCACTGATTTTATCACAATTAAAAGCTTTGCTGCTTTCAGCTTTACTTGAATCTTTTATACAAGACAAAACCACCAAAGCTTTTCAACACAGTCTGTGAATACAGGAACTAAATGAAGGGAACCAGACATTTTCTATCTGTATAAGCATTGTGGCCAGTCAAATCTACAGCATCAGGGTTTAACAGCAAAAATACATGATACAGCATGACTGATGATACATTCTTCACTGCTCCTATACTTAATTCTATAAATAAACCCTTAGTGAGCTGGTTAAATAAAAGCAAAACAGTGAGTTGGCGTCAGTTGTTAGACCACCCCATGAATAGTATAAGTCCTGTACTTGCACTGTTCCCACTGATACAATGCCCGACTTGGCATGCTGAATTCCACATAACAATGCTGCTGATCCTACAGAAGTGACCGCTGTGGTCACAACTTTAACCTCTTCAGCCCAGGGATCACAAGCACTGAAAGTCTCTTTTCTTCCTTACAATCCTCAGCATGTTTGAAAATCGACCCTTTTGCCATTAGCCAGGACAGCCAGGTTGACTTTGGGGGTGTAGAACACGTATCCTGGCACACAGAGCATCACCAGGCCGCAGAGAGAGGAGAGGGGGGGACACACATTACAGACCCAGCAGCACCGCTGTGGTTTATTTAGTGGTTTATTCAGTTTATTTAGGTGTGAGTGTAGAAGCTGGGATTCAATGGCAACAGACTGCCAGGCTGTGGCAAGCAAACTGGAGAGAGGTCAGCTAAAAATAACAAATCAAAGCAAATGCACCCAGACTGGCCATTACCGTTCGGATACAGACACCGTGCTTGTGCAGGGACTCCACACCTACGCAGGGAGCTGCTGTGACAACCCAGGAGGACAAAGGCAGTGCAGACATCCATTACAAGTCAAAGGGTGAGACAGTGCAGATGCCACAGGAAAGCAGATACTCTTTTTAAATTCAATCAGTGCTGACCCAAGCAAACCACTAAAAAGAAGTAAGTAAAGAAAGAGAAAAGAGCTCAGACTGGTAGACTGGGGCACACATCCCTGGATGTTTCCTCTTTCTCCCTCCTTTACATGATTCATAGCTTCCAAAACTACCCAGTGCTTCCTTCTTCACACTGTATGGTGTCTGTGAAGAATAATAACAAGACAAAAATCAAACAAATGAAAAACTGGAATGCTGTGTGCTTCGGCTTTCTGACACCAAAGACTAAGGCAAATGACTGCATTCAGTCCTTGAGTACAGGAGCAGCAAAGGCTAGAGATGGTCAACAGCCTCCACAGAAGCCCTGGGGTGCTGAGCGATGCTGTCACCTTTCTCTTTGCTCAATCCTAGGTTAACCTTGGCAAGTGTACTTCATTTGTTCTCTAGTGTAACTGGCACAAAGCACTCAGACAGGTATGTGTGTGCAGAGATTCAAGCAGGCATCTGGGAAACACACTTTCTTTTCTGCCTGTCTATGACAGACACCTCCCCATGCAGTGGCCCAGAAGCACTGTTGGAAGAAGAGGCCAACACAAGAGAGCAGGGAAATAGATATACTCTGTATAGCTGCCCCTCCTGGGCATGAGCAGTCACTCAGAATCACAGGGAGGAAAACCAAGTAACAGCTATTGTGCTGTCCCAGCACTTACCACTGCACTGACAGAAAGGAAAAAGGATGTAAGATGTGCAAATCTAAAGACAACAACTGCAAATGTGCAGAAAGTTTTGGGATAAACCAAAGCCCTGATATTTACTGGTTACTGCTGTGCACTTGGGTTTTAAGTAGCCCATATGCTTACACTACCACCACCCATACGGCAGCATGGCATGCCAAGAGTGAAAAATAAGGAGCCTGGAGAAATAGCACTCCTCAAACTTTACTGCCGACGTGGCAGATGTTTAAGGAGATGTTAAGAGGGCCAATGACCCTCTTCATCAAATTTGAAATCACCTTATCAAGGGATGACTGTAACATTCTCTCCTTCAGAATTATCAAGCAAATCTACCTTAGACAATGAAATTACAAAGCTTAACAGTTATTAAAGTACAACGGGTTTTCTCCTTTCAAGAGTGGTCTCAAGTTCCTAAGCAGGCCACTAATTCCTCTCCACTTCTCCATTCATATTCTTGGCTCACAGCCATTTCAGAGATCAGACAAATTCCAACTGCTGAAATTAATCCACTGTCTCAGGTTTAAAGAGTACCCAGGATATCTTTCATACAAAGGTAGGAGTCTACTTATAACCACGGTTCCAGCCGTGCAGTTTAAAGTGTTTGTTCTTTAAAGTAAAGCCACCCTACGGGAGGAGTGTTTCATCCAACACATCACACACTGGTGCACGTTCATGCACACTAGCATGTAAGTCATAATCACGACGTCATAAACATCACCAGACTAAATCACAGTGGGTATCTGCATTTGTTACACAATTAGCACCAGCAATGGCAATGTTTCCTCGGAAGTCTGATGAAACACTATAAAAATAGACACCTAAACCCAAGTAATCACAAACAAGTAACAAACCCCCCACCCTTCTTTCCTCATTGTTACTGCCACAGACTAGAGCTTTCCAAGGGAGATGAAAAGAACCAGGCTACCAATTGTTATTGCCTTGTGACTTACAGGTACTCAAATATGGAGATGACAGAACAATCATGGTAGAAAAACTGCAAGGAAGATTCCAGCATAACTTGAGACCAAAGGCTCAGGGACTTCCTATGGAATTGATGTGCTTTGGGAAAACCCAGCCCTTCACTTTGAAATGGTCTGTAACAAACATGTTTCCCTGATTTGAAAAGAGAACAAATGATGGGTTTAAATAGCACCAGCACGCTGTAACGATGAGCATCAAAACCCCAACAAGCTTACACAGAACACAACATTTTTTGAGCTATGTTCTCTCTCAACTC
The DNA here is from genome assembly GCF_012275295.1 of Melopsittacus undulatus. Classification (NCBI taxonomy): domain Eukaryota; kingdom Metazoa; phylum Chordata; class Aves; order Psittaciformes; family Psittaculidae; genus Melopsittacus; species Melopsittacus undulatus. The sequence goes on along the minus strand of NC_047538.1, from coordinate 20,429,418 downwards.
CCACACACATTCAGAGGCAGAGTTATGATCATTGCTTTTCACATTCACAAAACATCATCCACTTCCCAGTTCAGCAATGCCTTGGGTAAGTTTGGAAAACATGGGGCTGCAGAAAGGCAGAAGATTCCTGGAGGTTCAGGCAAGATCTGAGGAGTCCACCAAAACAAAGCATGGATAATTCACAGGACCAGGATGTACTAATGAAACAAGACTCTTCATCTGCTTTATTTGAACCTTAGGCTGGCCTGGAAGTGTTCAAGGCCTGCTTGGATCAACCTGGTTTAGTGGAAGGTGTCCCTCCTCATGGCAGGGGTTGGAATTGGATGAGCTTTAGCATTCTTTCCAATCCAAACCATCCTAGGATTCTGTGATTGTGTGTACAACATACATATCAGCAATGCTATGCAACAGGGAAATTGCTCACCAGTGTTTCCTGAAGGCATTAGCAGGCAATTTAGATGTTTGGCACAGAGGCAGCAACTGCCCCATGTGCTCTCAGTGTCAATGTGGCTGTTACACACAGCACAAATCCCACAGTAACAGAAACAATTTGTCATAAAAACCATGATTTTCAGGTATAATTTACCATCCATTTCCCAAATATTTTAGACTTTTTGAATCAAAGTTTCCACCTGTGCTGCCAGAAATCATCAACTGTATTAAAAAAAAGAGCAGGTGACAATGGTCTTGACAACATCACAGTACAATGACTCCAAAGGGCTTTTTGCCCAAACACACAATAGAAAAAGACCCATGAGGTTCAGTATTTGGCCAAGAACACATCCATGGATTGCTGAAGCAGCTGTGAGAGCCACACGTTTACATTAAAGGTAATCTCAAAGTGATATTTCTGCTCTATTGTTTTATAAACCTAAATTTATTGACAAATATCCTGCCCCCATACACAGGAATCTCTACACCCCCCCCCCCAGTCCTCCATAGGACATCAATTTTGAGGAAACACAACTCCCACACTTTGACTGTTACACAGGAAAAACAATGTTGTTATGCAACACCACACTGTTCCAAAACATCTCAAAGTCAGGCCCTCGACTTCAGCAGCCTCAGAACAGAAACAGCAGTTCATCAGCTAGGGAACAAACTCACAGAACATTTCAAACAGGGTCCAGGTAATGACAAGGCTCCTCCGCAGCAAAAGGAGAGATTTTGTACCTACACTTTGGTATTTAGCACATCAGTAACATTTCACACTTCCAAATACCCTCCTATTACCTAATTTAACTGCAGATTGACCAACAGAAATAGCATTTCTCATCCCACTTCCCTAAGATTTTCTGCCAGAGAGGTTTGAGGCTTTTTTACCCCTTATAAATGGCCATAAATCAAGCAACATTGCCAGGTTTTGTTTGTGAAGGAAGGTTATCAGAGATAACCTCTCTCTCGCAGATAACCCCAAGTGAGCAGAAATGAGGCACAAGTTCCTCTCCCTTGTTTTTCTTTACATCTTTTCCAGACCTGATATTCCCATTGATCATTAAACTCCAGGGCCATTCTCTAAAGTTTGTCTTTCTGAATGCAGCAACCGGGTTATTTTGAAAGCTTTAACTCCTGCCACAACACAGGTAAATTCTAACCAGCAAGAATGCAGTTAAAAGTCTCAGTGGAGGATTGCAACTACCACATGCAAACCTCAGCCAGCTCCACAGCGACGGCTTCACAGAGCTCAGTATCACTATTCAGTAAGGATTCCAGACAAACAGTGAATAACACATCCATCTTCAGGAAAAGCAGGTTTCAAAGACACACAGAGCACAAATCTCCTACTCAAAATGTAGCTTTTCTTAGAGTCAAAAAAGAATTTCTCTTGCAGAAATTGCTAGGAAACACTTGATGATTACAGTCACCACTCCTCTGGTTTGTGTCTTAGCACAAAGACAGGCAGTTTGTAAAGCTGTGTGCTCAGTCTCTTTCACAACCTTCCCTCAAAACACTGACCTGACACTGATAAAGGCTGTAGGGGAGCACAGGCACAAGGTGATACAGCTCCAATCATACCTTTAGCAAACAGATGCTCTACAACAGTTAAAGAATAAAAATGGGAATTCGATCAATAGAGCTGCTGCTTTCCAGGATCACAAAAGTGTATGTAGGACACCTGTTAAGAGCAAAAGCATTCCCTCTCTTTCAACTAGGCAATTATCCAGCATGAGCTCAGGGTCCAGGCAGCACAAGGACTAATGAGTGTTCTCCCAGCCTTTTTCATTTACAAATTGCTTCTCCATGCCTTCTCCCGGGTTCTGAGAGTTATCACAAATGTCTACAAACACAACTGGACAAGTATTTCAAAGCAATTCTGTTCTGTATGGAGTTAATCCAGCGCATTCAAAATAACTTACCCACTAATAGCTTCACATCTCTGACGGTGAAATCCGGGTCAGGCATTCTGTAATTAGCAAAGAAAGCAATGTTAAATACTGTCAGGATAAGTAGGGGTACACTTTCTTTACCATAATAAAAGAGAAATAAATGCATAGTGCCCTTTGTCCGCAATGCAGTAGGTGGAATCAAGCAAGGCCTCTCTGAAGTGTGGACAGTGCAAGTTTTAATGACATACATAACATCTTTGCATTGGTACGTGTACAGAAGTTTCCCTACTCCTAATGAAAGAGAAGTGTCTTTTCAAGCACTAACAGCACTGGAGTGGGAGGAAAGGAAAGGTTTGGGGGTGATTTCAGTACAATTCTAAACCTTTATAGCTTGTCCCTGCTGAGTGGTTTGCAACTGGTGGTGTCTCACGTGTATCCCGAGGTGAACATCAGCTCATTTGCCAGTGGATACAAAGTGAGGCATAGAGCAGAAAACCAGTTTGTTCAAAGTTCCGTCAGCACAGGTTGGATTCACTGCTTAGAAATACCATATAAAAAATAATGAATTAAAGCCCATTTGGTTTCATGCCTATTCCAAACTTCTTTGTCTGGCAGAAGACAACCTGGCTGTATTGGGTGAATAAGGAAATCGTTGGTCAATTCAATTTGGGCTAATGTAGAGCTAAATTAAACAGCAGCATAATTGGTTTGCCCATATTGATGCATTTATGCAATCCCTTCTACCAGGCACTGGATTAGGGTTTAATGTAATTAGACAATAGCCCAGTACATCAAATGAGTGAGGTTTATGTGTCAGGTAGGAATTCTACAACAGACAGACTGGACTGAGAAAGAGAACAAAACCAGTGGTGGGGTTTTAAAGCTGCCTGACTTCCTCTTCCTGACAGCATTTCCCATCACATCACACAAAACCTGACGAGGGAACTGGAACACAAACCAGCCCTGTGGGACCTGCCAGTTGGTGCTGTGTCCCTCTTATACTGCCCTGGATGAAGATAAACAACTTGCTTCTGGTCATAAAGGATTTGTGACATAATCCAGCTAGAAATCAGAACGATCCAGCCCAGAGGCAAACTTTTAGAGCAAGTTTTTACTCTTAAGAAAACACTAAAAGGTAAGTTAAAAACTGCATCAGTTGCCTTGCATGTAACTTGAGGACTATTTGCCAGATTCTGTTTGCCCACTTTCTTTCATCCTTATCACCTTCCTCCAGTGGGATGCGGAGGCTGGACAATCTCTTTTGTTAGTTCTCTGCCAACCCTCACATCTTTGCATTTAGCTCAAGGGCCCCACAGCTTTGGAATTCACTCCCTTGCTGGAATGAAACAGCCTGAATCTCCTGACCTTCAGGGTTCATTCAGAGCTCATCTTTCTTTTCTAAGCACTAGAAAGTCAGAAGTAGGGGAAGGAGGAACTATCTGTGCATGAGCAGAACATGCAAAGCTTATCTTCAGATGACACAGCTTGCCTGTATTCTGGGTCAGGCATGTAGAACAATTACAGTTCTATGGCAATCTTTTCCACACCTGCACAAATCAAAGTAAAATCAAGACAAGATTACTACAACCAAGATAAATGATGACCCTAAGCCAGATGCACACAAGCAAATCCAGCAATAAACACTATTCAAACTGGAAGAAACCAATCCTAACAATGAAATTGTATGGGTAGCTCTTTGGAGAGCACACTTGGCATAGCCTTTTTCTTCTCTGCAGCCTCAGGATGTATAATACATTAGCAAAAGACATTCCCAGGGAAGAACCTCAGGCTTGAACACAGCAGATTTCAAGTACAAGAACCCATTTTGTACTTGGGGTGCCTTGGGAAGCCCACCTTTAATTCAAACCCATTCTGCTGGCTGCTGAGACCATAAATGACTCCAGTTTTAAACCTCTAGCACCCCCCCCACACACACACACACATTATAACTGCCACACTCTTACACACTATGGCTGGTTTGCTTCAGCCCTTTGATGGCAAAATAAGTCACGAGTCTTACACTGATCAGTAAGTGTTGGTTTGGTTTTCTGCATATAAATCCAGAATAGCAGCAATGCAAGAATTGAGACTTTTTTTCCCCCTTTGTTATGCAATTTTCAGGCAAATGCATCTTGTGTAAAAACACTCTGAATGCTTCCAAAGATTTCATATGTCATAAAATGTAGGTGAAGAATAGCACAGCAGGGTGACTTCACACCGAAATATGACTGACTACATTTGAGATTCCCAGCATTTTGTTATATACAAACCATGTTGCCTCAAATAGGAAAGAAATGCAAATGCTTTGGTGTGCACTTGGTGCAAACCTGCATTTCAGTAAATGTTTAAAGAAGTCCCCTATTCAGATCCTAATGAGGATGAACTCTGGCTGGCAGACACAGCTGATTCACCACAGTACTATGCAAGATGACCACTGTTCAGCTAAAAGCCATCTCTCCAAACAGCATCCAAGTTACAATCCTGCAAATAGGCAAACAACCCTCCAAGAGAAGCAGCTCCTTTTCTGCTAAGAGATCTCAAGTGAACTCCTGTGCTTCCAGCCACAGTCCCAGCTCATGATGGTCAGAAATATAAGGAAAAGCAATTTTCGAAGTATCAGTGTAATTTGTCCCCGTTCACCTCATTTCTTGCCATTTCAGAGCATCTCCAAGCACAGTAACCAAACGGTTCAGCTATGCTCTGTACATCTGCCAGGCACAGACATGCAAGCTGACTGCTTCACAGCAAACAGGAGTAGAAGCTGTAAATCACTGGTTATTCAAAACATCACAAGGCTAAAAATTATCTTTTATCATATCTTTTACAGACCACAGTGTCTCCGAAATCACCCTACATGTATGTGGATCACCTCATCTACTGTATCATGACACACATGGCCTCCTCTGCACAAGACGGCAGTGCTAGAAAAGACCCAGTAAAGCAGAATGTCCTTCAGAGGCTGAAGTGGTTCCTGAGTCTCATCAGCAAGTGACCCTGATCCAGAGGCAAACTGTCTAGTCTTGCTCTAGTGATGGAACACAGCAGGCTGTGACACTCCTCAATTCAAGCAGTAAATGTCAGGATGATGAGACAAAAGGCTCTCAATGTTTCAGATCAGTTATGCAGGTGTCAATATTGCTCTGATCTCACACACAGATTTTATGTATCCACACAATTCCTAGAGTGCATGTCAGCTACTTTTGATAGATACGAGTAAGAAGTGGAAATGTAAATAAAATTAAATCACATTATCCTGCAGTGCCAAATAGGGAAGTCTGCTGATGCATTTCACTTCTGTCATTTAAAATACGCATAAACTGGGTTTCCAGCCTTCTCTCGCTCTAGTGGCATTTATGCCCAAGTGCCTACAATTCCTTTACAACATCATTTCAAACAAGTAAGTCATGCTCATTTAAAGACTAGAATGGTCTATAAGAGATGGCTGAGCTGCAAAGTCTCATGTTTGAATCCCCCAGAGCAGCCAGTATGCAATGATTCAGCACAGAATGGAAATACAGAAACAATTCACTCAGTTAACTGTGAAATGGAGAATTCAACTGATTCCATGCAGGAACCATCCAAAGCTCCTGTATCAGACAGAAATTGCTCTTACTTTTGCCATCATACCAATTCATCAAAAATGTCCTTAGAAGAAGAGAAATAAAAGGCTTCAGTATTTTTACTGTCTTCTCTTGACAGAGAATTCCAGCTGGAGGAAGAAGTGGCACAAGATGTGTGGATGGCTTATAAAAGGCAGAAAGGGAAACAGCCCTAGAGAGGAGGAAGCATGTCAGAATAGGATGAGAAAGACACAAGCAGTCAGTAAGAAACTGAGAATTTGGCTAGTCCAGCTGGTCTGCTCATCACAGCAAATGAAATGCATATTTCTCCTTCACTATCTAAAACATTAGTGTGTGACAGACAGGTAAGTGACTCCCAAACTCTTGCTGTGGATTAACATTCACTCTTCTTCCACTACATTGCAACACAGTTCAGAATTCAAAAGATGCTTTATCCTAGCTGCCAGAGCTGCAGATCTCCAGCTGGAAATGAAGGTATGCAGCATTCAGCCTTGCTGCTCCTCCACTTCCAACACACAACACACGTCCCAAAACTGTTTATTTGACTGCTTTGCTAATGCTTACAAAGAAAGTACATGATTTTCAATGGTGATCTTTGAGGTGTGGTCATCTATACATGGATTCATGCTGTCTGTGTACATACGTACATACACATGTGTACATACACGTCAGCATTTGAGGCCACTTTTTATGCCTCAGTAAAACACAGCAGTGGATACAACCTGGTCTGACTGTACACATGGCATAGAACCTAAGATGGGGCAGGTGCGCAGCCAAATCCTCCCCTTCCTCAAGGTCTTAAACATCACTGGTGATTTCCAAGAAGGAAGACAAACAGGAATGCTGACTGCAAATGCATCTAAAAGCAACGCATCTTGAAGAAAAACAAGCCAACACATGACACAAAACCCCAACCTACTCACTACATGATCCCGTTAGCTTGAGGAGTCTCTCAATCCCTGGATCAAGAAAGACCAAAGGCCACTCTCCAAAGCCAGTATCACATCTGGAGGCCTCAATGAAAGCATGCAGCTAACCAAGCTGAGGGGAGTGCTGGATGGCAGCTCTCCAAATCTTGGGCACAGAAACAACAGGGAAACAAATGGTAAAGTGTGAGCTGAGATCTGAGTGCTGAAATGTCTACGGTGAACATGCCTCACTACAGAAGCCTGAAGCTATCAAGAAGGTATCACATCTTGTGCCTATGGACACAGAAACACAAGCTAAGTTTGTGAAGGATCTTGTGTAACATCTACAGCACTTCAAGAGCTGAAGCCCAGTAATGCTCATGCCTGCAGGATAAGCTCTAAGTTCCAAGGAAAAACATATCCCAGTACAATAACATAAACATCACTGTAACTACTCCAGAGTGCCTGTAAGTGCTTCTGGGTCCGAGTTCAACACATAAACCAATTTTACTAGATCATGAAAAGTATCACATCAGCTCCTATTTGCTGTTCTGGTAGAAGGACACACTGCTGTCAGATACCCCAAACACCGTTTCTTCTCTTCCTCTCCACAAGTTATACTGGGGTACCTTGATTCTTTTTAATTAAATAACTGGGACCCCTCAGTGCCCTAAACTTTGAGCTGTTCCAGCTGAAACTGAGCAAAGTAATTATGCTTTCAGAAAATCCATTTTCTGTCTTTCAGATATAATCAGTTACAAAGACCTAATTTCCAAAGCCATCAAGGACCATTTATCTGAACTCTGGATTGTGTGGCTGATAGCGTATCATTGTAATATTTCGCCCTTAGACACTGTCACTTCCACAAAGAAACCTGCAGGATTCTCTTATTAAAACACCAAACCCTTTATGACTGGATATTAACAAAACACAACCTCAAAAAGATTCTAATAACACCACATTTTAACCAGACATAATTAAATATTTACAAAGCTGTAACACTCTGAAGAGAGCAATTATCATGGCAAGCGACAGGCACCATTAGACATTCCACCTGTAACACACAAAACAATTGACAAGTCAAAAATTGAAGGAAGGCTCTTGTGTCATTCCAGCCTGGATTTGATACAAGAACCTTTGAATTTCATTCCTAACTTTCATCAGTGAGTTGGTTTTGATTGTGTAGTACCACGCTGTCTGCACTTAACTTTCAGAGGCCTCATTATCTGCTTGTTTATAAGCGGAAAATAATCATTCCTCTTCTCCAGGGTGCTGACAGTCTCACTAATTGCAATGCATTTTGAGATCATCAAAAGAAATACCACATACAAGTGGAAAGCATAATGGTTATTTTATAAAAGCATTTATTAATCATCAAGACTTGGTTGTAACTTACTTAATTCCCAGTCCATCCTTATTTCTGAAGATGAGGGGAACTCTGAGAGCTTCTCTTTGCACGTACTCGAAAGTAAAATCTGTTTTGAATAATGGATAAAAAAATCCAACATCAATTACAACAGCCTTAGCACCTCACATTCCATTTCCTCAAAACACTCCCCATTTCCCTTTTCTCACCAAAGAACTCCACTACCAGTTAAAGGAAAATAGAAAGAGAATGCATATTTTAGGGCCAAAGCGGAAACCAGATGACAGACAATGCTCTCCCAGCTGCTCACCATTTTTCCTGTGCACTGATGCACAGAAAACAGAATCCACTCAGTCTGTCAATTAAGGTGTGGGGTGAAACACTCAATAAAATACCAAATTAACAGTTAACAGATAATGAAATGACTGCACATCAGCCTGGGACTTTGGGGGCAAATGTGTAGTTTAAACTGGTTCTTGAAGTTTATGTATTTTAAGCTGTACATTTCTGGTTAGGAGAAAGCCATGTGAGCATTATCTGTGTAGAGGAGAATGCCCTGCTTGTGTGAACACAGAATTCTCTTTATGTGAGGGTTACTCCAACTTTCCACAAAGTACTTTTTAATTACTCAAAAACTGCAGGAGCTGATAGGAATCTTACACAGCTTCTGACACTTGGGAAGACAGTGAAAATGAACAATTCTGGGTGGGAGTCACACAATCAAACTGAAAATTAAACATAAATGTGTTATGTTAACACTGCCCAGTATCACCTTGTTGCTCCACTCTGAGGATTAGGCAGAACTGGCCTTGCCTGGGGATTTCTTTATGCAACCATCTGATACAATGGCAGCGATTTGGGGATTAGAGAGGAAGTTACAAGGCAGCGATTTGGGTGAGCTGTGCCTACAAAACCCCACACTCCCATTGGAGCCTTGTGCCACAGAGAGAAAAGGAATTCCTGCAGTGGCCACGTATGTTTCTATGGTTCTGCTATTCCCCCATTCCTACAGGAAAAAATGACTTTTCTATAGCATCCGTATGCTACCTTAAAATGGAAAACACTGCCTGACCCTCCAGCACTTCAAAATACACTACACTGTGTGAAATACACCACACACTTTATGTAGTATATTCCGATACACACAAGTAGTTGTAACTTCCCCAAGATTCAGCCAGCAACATGCAAACTTCCCGGGAGAGATGAGAACCTCAGACCTGAGCTTGTAGCAGTGGTTTTCTCTATTACAGAAGGCAGACTGACAGAAACAGGGGACACAGAGGCTCAGCTTCCACTCCTGCAGATGTATTTCCCTCTATTTTTACAACTTTTTCTTTGCTGTATTCAGTTAGTGTAATTATGACAAGTAGGGATATAATATTCCTACTCAGAGTTAGCAAATCAGAGCACTGTAATTATCCATTTACGAAACCATTAAAATGATGGCAACTTTATTGCTACTAGTCTCTAAATAAGTGTAATGAATCCTCCAATTAACTAAGGTTACCAAATAAATACTTCTGTACTAGAGAACTCTTCCCTTCCCAGAGGCATTAAACTACTGCCTTTAGGTAAGCAAATAAATAAACCACAGATATTTTCTTAAGGACACTCATCCAAGTCAGAAAGTCAACAAACATTAAGAAGGAGCTGGGTGGAAGAAGCAGAAGCAGCTGGAGGGAACAAGTAGCTCTGACAAACTGCACTGAAGCCAAAACTCACACCACTGCCTGGCAGCACCTCGAGGAAAAAACCTCCAACCACATTCCTCGCAACAAAATACATGAGAGTTATCATGAAAAATAAAACAAGAATCTGGGAAATGAAAACAAATGAATCTATGGCTCAACCAATTCCATGTGTGCGCATAAACTGCTTCATTCTTACTAACCACTGTCACTGTTGTGCCTAGATTCAAGGCTTGGATATAAAAATAAACCAACAGTAAAACTCAAGGCAGAGCAAGTAGGAAGGCAGAGCCTTTCTTCCTAATGCCCCAACAAAGCGCCTAAATCCCTTGTGGGGCTGAACAAAGCAGAGCCAGACCACAACAAACTAACAAAAGACACTCATTTATTTTCAAGTTCCCTAGAAAGGAGAAGGCAACCCAAAGATGGGAGAGCTGCTGAGAGAGGGAAGCTATGGGTTGCACTACAGTTGGTGTAGCAATGGCAACCACTGAGTATTTGGAAGGTGAGGGTAGAAATCCATCATTTTCTGGGAAACTAATTAACATTTCCCAGCTCCAAAAAGTAGGTGTTTGTGTTTTGTTTGGAGGAAGAGGGGTCAGGGTTGAGCTTATCTCCTAAACAAACACCTTCCTCAGTGAGATAGGTATTTAATTTCTCCACCACATTAACTTTTCTAAAAGGAGCTTAAAATGCTCATGCAAAACGAAGCCTCAGGGAGAAAAGGAAATTTCTAAACTAGATTAGTGGCTCCCCCGTTGGAGCCACTGCAGGAAGATTACAGCCACGACTCCTCTTTACTGAGAAAGCCCCCGGGAAGGCCGAGTTTTGGTGAAGACCATCTGGGAATCAGCAGCCTTGTCGGCAAGGCTGCAGTAAATAAAGGTGACCTGCAAACCTCCCAGTCCCGTTCGATTGCAGGGCAAAACTCTCCCGTTTCCCTTCCTGCCAGGCAACCACGTTGCCTTTGCTACCGCTCCGTAAATTAAGTCACCTATGCAAACCAAATCACGTTCTCCTTTAACACATGATAAGCACACAAAGTGATTGACTTTAAAGTCTCCGACCCGGGCGAACATCCTTTACATCCTCTTGCAAAAGGATCCAGGCAGAGCGGAGGGGGATCGGGAATCCCCTCCGGCAAAGCGGGGGGCTGGGGCTGCAGCCTCTCCTTTGCCAGGACCTCATTCCCGAGCATCCCAGCGGTGCGCAGGGGTCACAGCGGCTCCACGCCGGCTCCCCAGCACCGTGCCGGGGCTGTGCGGGTGCAGGAGCGGGGGTAACGGACACACCGGGGTAGCCCCACGGCAGAGCGGGCTGCAAGGCCCCGGTGCAGCAGCAGCAGCCGCCCCCCGGCGTCGTCACCGGATCCCCGGGCAGGGGGCGCGGGCGCGAAATACGAACCCAGGCGCGGAACTACACGTGGAGGCTCCGGTAGCGGGGTGGGGGTAGCCCCGGCCCCGGCCCAGCAGTTACCTTTCCCGTCCATGGCATGCACGAAATCCCCGTGATACAGTTTGCTCTTTAATTTCTCTTCCAAATTGAAACTCCTGATGCTGACAATTTCCTCCACATCCGAGAGATCCTCGTTCTCATCGTACCGCCTTCTGCCAATGGAGCGCTAGAAAACAAAACAAAACACAAACACATTGTCCGGGGGGAAAAAGAGAGGAAAATAAATGAGAGGAAAGCGCATGCATCGTGCAGCCGAGCTGATAAACAGCTCCGAGAGGAAATAATTAAGGTGGCAAGACACAGACTGAACAAAACCTGAAGCCAGACATGCAATTACAGCTGCGTGCACAACCTTTTCCATCCCGCAGCACGGAACTAGACCCGGATAACAGGTGTTTGGCTGCGGGAACCAGCGCGGGGGCCGCGGGGCCGGAGCTGCCGGCTCGGGGGGAGCGGGAGGCCGGCGGCTGTCGCCCGAAAGTCACGGCCACGGCACCGAGGCGGTCCCGTTAAACCCCCCGTGAGCAGCGGCCAATGCTCGTCAGCGGCAGGGTTGTTTTTATTAATATTGTTATTTCTGCACGTGAATACAAGGCGATTTCCCAGGGAAGGGAATGGGGGGGGTGGGGGTGAATCATTTAATCCCAGGCACGGCATCCCGGTTTCGGGATTTACATAATCCCCGTGTTTCCATAGTCACACCGGAAGCCGCGATTTAAAAATCTATGGAACGCCGCGATGGATGCGCAGCCCCCGCCCCACTCCGCACCCTCCGTTCACCTCCGCGGCGAGGGGCAGGAACGGGTTAAAGGGGGGGAGGGTGTCCCGGTGCCCCCGGTAGGGGCTGGTAGGTGGTGGGCTGAGTGCAAAGGTAGGTCGGTGGGTTCCCAGTCTGGGGGGTCGGAGGGGGACCCCGATGCAGCGGCCACCTCCAGCGGTTCTGCCCCTCTCCCTGCAAACCCGGCCCGCGGACACAAGCGCTGGATCGGCATCAAACCCGCAGGAAAGAAAGAAATAATAAATTCTATCTATTATCGTCCCACCCTCTCCTTCCCTTCGCTTCAATTCCACCCCCTGCCCCAGTGCCTGAGCTGCTCTCTTGCAAACTATGTCGCTCTGCTGCCTCCGCTCTCCATGCACTGCTCCCTTTGCAAACAATTAAGCAAAATCAATGAAAAGGCACGAATAGGAAATCGGCAGACGCCAGCTACACACCAATCTTCTTCCAGAGTCTGTCTCTGCCTCCATTTTTTTGGGGAGTTTCATCACTTAATTGTCAACAGTTCCTGTCCTGCATTTTTGGCTCCCATGGGCAGGAGGAGACCCAAAAGCCAGCGAGCTCTCGGTAAACTTTTGCTATTTTGCACCAGCACTTTTTTCCCGTGGGGGGGAGGAGGGGGAGGGAAGGGGAGGGGGGTGGCGGCCGCGATGATTCCTTTGCAAAGTCCTAAGGAACCATTTTCAGGCGCTGCGTGCGGAGCGGGGCGCAGGCGTCGCAGTGCCCGGAACGTAAACACCGCCGGGGCCCGGGGGGGGGGTCCGGGAGAGCGGTACCGGCGCTGGGCCGGGGCCGCCGCTGGGTCACGAGTGCGCAGCGGCCGCACGCAGGCGCTGAACGGGTGCGCAGGGAGGGGGACGGACGGACAAGGGGGGGACCCCACGAATGTGCGGATGGTCCCTATGTGGGTGCTGCCGGCGGGGAGAAGCCTTGGAAGTTGAGCGGTTCCGCTTGGATGGAGGGAAGTGGGCTCAACGGCCACCCCACGTTGGAACGCGGAGCACAGTTTATCGGACTCCTGTAAAGGGTAGCGAGTGAGAGTGGCAAACGCTGTAAAATAACGTTATAATAAGTGGATTTGGGGTGAATTCCCCTTGTTTCAGTTGTGCCCAAGCTATGTGCTCATACCACGCGTGCAGAGAGCAGCCCGTCGGCTGCTGCAGGCGCTCCGAGAGCTGCGCACCGTGTCCGTCCAGTGCAGACGGGTGCTGGTGTGCGGAATGTATTATTCGGTGCAAAATAAAGCAAAATTGACTTTGTAATACACGTGTGCAGCAGGTAGGTAGAAACCGCGTGGAAAAGTACATCAAAATAATAGGGAATAGCTGCTGATACAAAAGAAATGGCCAGACTGGCGATGCTGCGGCTCTTGAGGCTGTTCCCAGAGTCCTGTTTCTAAAACACGGAATCCCGTCTACTCTAAACTGATGAAGAGCAAATACCGGGACCATGTGATGGCACCAGCGGGGTCAGAGTGCAGGATTTGAACAGCCTCCAGGTTCCAACGTGGGGCTCCTCTCTGCAGTGACATCTTTACCCCCCGCAAGGAGGGGAGCATCAAAGAGTGCCTAAACGTGGGGCCCGGCTGATGGTTTTGAGGTGGGTGCTCCTCTGCTTGGCTTTTTTCAGTTGATGCTGAGAGTAAGAGTGTTTGTACCTTCCATATGATGCTTGTTCACTGCTGGCTCTCCTGAGCAGCACACATCAGGGAGTGCTCGGATCTAACTAGTCCAGACTCAGAAGGGAATCGCAAACTGTCTTTCTGTGGCTTTAATTCTCACATTAGTTAAGCACAGACTGAAATGTCTGTTAGAGAGGGATTTTTTCCTTCCTATTCTTGCCCACTTCTACCAACAGAAACAGCCTCACACAGCACCCAGTTACCCCTTGCATACCCAACACATCACATTCTAGGCACTATGTGAAACATTAACTATTATACCAAAGCTAAACCACATTAAAGTTCAACTTTGCAGGCCCTGCCAGTCATCTCTTTGCAAAGATCCGTATTGTAATGAACCATAATGTGCATAAAGGCTGGAGAAGGCAGAGTTCTAAGGATTTAAGGCAGTGACCTTCTCATTGTGCATCTGCAGAACCCTGAAAAAACATGTAATTTTTCTCCAGCATCTCCCTATTTGCAGATGATTGAACTTTATGATCATATAGAAGTGTTGTATAGGCTATATATTGAAGTGTGGATTCCAGATGTCTGTTCTAGCAAGTGCATTATGAATCCACAACCCTGAAGAGATTTACGCATATGTTCACCTTTCTGCCAAGATTACTCCATCTTAAAATCAAATGCATGTGTACATCTGCAGGCTTGAGGCTGCAGGACTTGTACAAGATGAATGGATGTTACTAGAGAATCACTAGATAAGAAGCACATCATCCAGTCTGCAAAAGTCCACCAAAAAAGAAAATCAGCTAATTTTTCTAAACCCTTTTTTTTTGGACATGAACAATCTGGGACTCTTTGTTCATCAAACAAACCAGGGGCTGTATTCACCACATACACCTGAAACACCAGATACTCAAACAGGAAAGTAAATACGTGGTTTTAGAAATACCACATACTAAATCTATATATCTCTGAAAATAGAAAACACATTTTAACCTTGTTTCAAGACAGAAATGATTCCTATTAAACTACAGTTCATTTTACCATTGAAGTAATACTGTATATAATCGGTGTATTAATAACAAAGTCTCAAACTTAAAAGAAGTGGGGAAGAGGAGGCAGCTGTGGATGATGAGAATATCCAAGGCTGTGTTACATAGGATAAAGCTATTTAAAAGCAATATTAAACCCATGTGCTTCAGCATACAGGTGAAGTACTGTCAGGTGAGGGTTATGGCTCATTTCCCCTCCATGCAGATCATGCAAAGCTTTGCAGCAGTGCTGGAGCTGGGCCCTGTCAGGCAGGGCTTGGTATGGGACAATGTGGAGCTGCTGAAAGCCTGGCTTTGTTCAGTGTAAAAAATGGGAGGAAAACCACTTCAGGTACCCAGAGTGTGACAAGGGAGCAGTGTTCATTGAGGAAGGGTCTGGCCTGAACTATACTGAAGGAAAATCCACTAACACTTATTTTCTGGATGTTAATGTAGCTTAAATTATTGAAGATCTAATCATGACAGTGTGCTGGATCCTGACCTTGCTAGCCTGAAAGGAGGAGCTCTCGTTTAATTAAGCTTGCACTGCAGGACTCTGCTAAAGTAAGAACTCCAGAGCTGTGCTTTGGAGGGCTGTGAAGCAATGAGTTTATTTCACCCTTATTGAGCTTTCAAACATAGTTATTTCCCATTGGATAGAATGGACAGAAGTAATCTTAACACATTTTTTAAGGTGCCTTTTATCCTGTAAGATCTACCATTCTATCCATTACTTTGGGTTAAGATGGAAGACTAGATCTTTAACCATTGTTTTATGAAGGAAGTTAAAAATACCATTTTTCTAGTCATGACACATCAAAATCCTTCCTCTGCAGAAACTCCCTCAACTAAACCTTAAGCTTTGCTCTCAGTGAGATGTGCAGAGATGCTTGCCTTGACCTCACTGCTCAGGACTGCTGACAAACCTTTCTTTGCCTCTTGCAACTTCTGATGTGTTTTTCATGCAGATCTACCATAATTTCCGTTCTGTGGTAACCTGATTTGGTTTTGGTACAATAACAGGAACAAATGGAAGTGATGATTTGCATGTGAAGCTGGAAATATGCTTTAGAACTGCTCTGCAGAGGGTAGAACCTTTGCATGCTCAGTGCCACATCCATTAATCATACAGTACTCAGCGAACCCATTCTTCTTATTCAGTCCTCCTACAGAACATACAGAAGTACATTTTTAGCAGAAAAAAAGAACTATGAGTATCCTTGTGACTGTGTACAGATTTCTCGGGGCTTTCTGGAAAGAAACTTGGACTTCTGCCATCTTCTCCGATTGTGTTCACGCCTAAATGATCCAAGAATGGGTTGACATTACCTCTAATTAGGGGTAATAGCAACCTGCTGCTGCTAGAGCCAGCTCCATTTCTCTTGCTATGTCCCTCATTTCTCCTGCGTTAGGTGCAGTGTTCATGCAGCCACGGGGTAAGTCAGTTCAATGACCTGATCCAGCAGAAAACTCCCATTAAGAAGAAAAAAAACCCCGTATTTTTCATCACTGATATTTCATCACTGAAGCTCTGTAGCCATTTGATCGGTGTCATCTACAGGATGAAGAGTGTGATTGAGATGAAGGAAGAGCGCAGGACTACACCCTTTTGGTGGGCTTCCGCAATTGCACTGATCAGAGGTAACAACAAACCTCACTTCTGAACTCCAGCCTGATTTCAGAACTCCCTGAAGCATTTCTAGGAGTTAATTAAGCATTACAAGAGTCTTTTTGTTTCAGCTCACTCTAGAGTGGCAGTGCAGAGGTGTGTAATAATGAGTAATTAGGGCTGGAAAGAAAACAATTTATCCTGTTTAGTTTGTACCTCAAAATGGAGCTGTAAAATGTTCTGGACATCAAGGGGAAGAAGGGGATGCTGCTACAGCCCTAATGGTTTAGCTGCAGAAGGCTTGAGCCGCAGTTTATGTTCTCCTGTTTAACAAACCGACTTTTTGTTTCTGCTAGGAAAGGAAATGATATTTCAAAGCTACAAAGCTGGAAGCTGAAAGTTACACATGGGCTGGGTTTGGAAAAAGGGGATGGAATAAGATTACTGATTTTGGTAGGTCCTTTTCTGTACTGTTTCTCTGAATGAAATATGAACTCAACAGATCATCAGTGTGCAATACTGTTATATCTTTCAAAGTCCTTACTGATAAACAGGATTAGGAGTGATGGACAGAAGAATAGAGTGAGTTCAAAGAGTCTGTTTTAATAGTTCTTTAGAAAGACACTTCAGGTCCTTCTCAGATTTATGACTCTTGCAGGTTTGTGTTCTTCTAGAGAAATCTGATTTTAGGGAACAGGTCAAGACCTAGGTATTATTTATGCAGTAGCACTGACCCATGATGTTAAGAGTTCAGCTGTAATTCTGTGCAGAAATGAGATTAAATGGTGAACAACCAGTCTTGAGTACGTACATAAATATTTTTCATAGCTTATGAGCAGCAATGTGAAGTATTTTTAAGTGTATGAATCCACAGAAACTAAACGACAGTTTGCTTGAGATGCAGAGGAAACTACATCACTGGGTTTCGATGGTTATCTCATCTCCCAAGGAAAATGCAGTAATGAAATCACAAAGGGGCTGTTACTCACCGCTTTGCAATGCGGAGCTCAGACTTAGCCTAAGGCATCAGTGGGAGTCACACAAGAAGCCGACTGGTGATGAGTTCTTCTGATTTGGGGTTGTTTTTTCATTTAGAATTAAAGCACACTGAACAAAGAGGATTTATAATCATAGAATCATTTCGGTTGGAAAACACCTTTGAGATCATCAAGCCCAGATGCAAACCTAACCCTGCCAAGTCCATCATTAAATGCTTAGGCTGGGCTTTCACACAAATGGACACTGCTGTCACACATAAAAGAGAAAGAAGGTGGCAAACACTTCGTAGAGGAACTGGCACAGCAGCTTTTAAGGAGAGGCTGCAGGTCAAACTCATTTGTAGAAGAATGAGTTTGACTCATTCATTGAGGTGTTTTAATGTCCCCGTAGATAAAAATCTAACCAGGAGTTGTTTTATAAGAAGACAACTCCATTTATTTCCTGAGAAGGGAATGAGAAATCAAATTATGTGGTAAAAAACCGGTGGTTTCAGGGAATGCCTCTGAAGAGCTCCAAGCCGTGAAGATTTTCTTCTTGGGCACTTCAACTACATATCTTTTACAAGAATGCCATGTAAATGAAGAGCATTGAGACCTGTGTCGGTGCAGTGTTTGCTGTGAATGGCCTTGCAAATCAGAGAAGGGTGTGAAGAGAGGAACAAAGCAAACCCGTTAAACACAATGTGCTGCATTTTGCCTACTTGGAAGGCGAAAAACTTCAACGCCATAGAAAATCACCCGTGCTTTTGATTTGTAATGGAAGCAGCCCTGCGGTATGTGACCTTCCAAATACCTGTAAATAGCACAAGCATCCTTGTCCGGTGTTAAAACTGTATATTTCTTACTAGAAATTGACAGCAACAGGTTGGTTCCTTACACATCCTTTAGCTCTCCAGACCCAGCAGTGTGACTTGGCACCAGCACTGTGTTTTCTCACCTTTTCAGAAATCATCTTCAGAGCTGTGCCATGTATTTGCTATGGAGTTCTGCTCTATGCCTAATGTTTCCACTCTGTAAAACACAAAGAAAAATAAAGTATGTTTTAAAAGGTTTGCATGAATGTGGCAATAAAATAATCTTTCAGCAACGGCCTGTGTTCTCTGTTTAATGTTCTGATCAAGGTTATCAGATGATTGCTGATAAAAACCGGGTTTATCAGGAGCTCTGGGCCCACAAAACGTCTAATGAAACGACTGAGTACGTGGCAGAGGGTTATCGATTTGAACTAGACTCGAGGGTGGCTGCTCTCAGGTTCAGATCCACCAGATGTAGATTAAATCCACAGATGTAGATTAAACGCCTAAACTTCCTAGGAGGGGCGGCAGTTGAGAGAAGGCTGTGGCTGTGTTCTGAGGTAAAGAAGCGGGGCCGACGCGGGGGGGGGGGGGGGGGGGGGGGCATCCCGACCCTTTCCCCCACAGAGCCGTGGGGCACCTACCGCCGGTCACCGGAGCACACACTGCCTCAGCCTGCAGGCTCCGGTCACCTGCTGCCGGCTGCGGCCGGGGCCTGCAGCGGGGCTCGGGCCCTGAGCGGGGCTCACCCCTCACAGCCCCGCTGAGGGAGGCACCAGGACGCGGCCTCTTGGGCGCGACGCTCGGGCTGCCTCGTTCTGAGGGCCGCCGGGAAGCGGAGGGGAGGGGCCTCGCCGCGCTGGCCAATCAGGAGCCGGTGGGCGGGGCCCGGCGGGCGGCGGCGCGCAGGCCCGGAGCGGAGCGGCGGCAGGCGCGGCCCCAGCACCGGCCTCAGCACCGGCCGGGCCCGTGCCGTGTCCCCCGCTCCGCCGCCGGAAGGAGCCGTCGTTGCCGCTGTGCTCCTCCGCCCGCAGCCCCGAGCCCATGAGCCTCAACGAGCACTCGATGCAGGCGCTGTCCTGGCGGAAGCTCTACCTGAGCCGGGCCAAGCTGAAAGCCTCCAGCCGCACCTCCGCGCTGCTCTCCGGCTTCGCCATGGTGAGCGGCCGGGCGGGCAGGGAGCGGGTGTGGGGAGCGGGGAGCGGAGCCGCTACTTCTGCCTTTGCTGACCGGAGACCTCACTGCTCTCCCCTCAGTGGTGGCTGCAGAAGGACGGGAAGGCACCCGGGGCGGTGTGTGGCACCCCGGGGAGGGCCCTGCCGCCTCTTCCTTCGTCTCCAGCCATGCGGGCAGCGGGGTCAGCGCACCCGGGCGCCGTGAGGCCGGAGGAGGCCCAGGGCCGCGGGTGCTCGTTGTACATGCAGAGCTGTCATGACACGAGTTGGAAGCGGCCTCACAGCCGTTATCTCCGGTTAACGGCAGGGGTTTAATGCTCGGAGGATGCTCGCATAGCGGGTGCTCCGCCCGCTCGCAGGTCCGGGAATGCCAAGGCAGCGCCTTGCTTCCGTGCTTCATTTCGCACGCTGGTGTCTGGAGCACAGCCGGTGCCGCAGCACTGCCCGGGCTCTGCCGCTGCCGCTCCTCTTCCTCACCGCAGCCGCTGTGCGGACGCAGCCAAAGGCAGGTGTTGCACTGGAGCTATCCCTGATTTTTGCTTAAGGGAATCTTGGGTATTGTTTAGTTGAGAGTTTTGGGCATGTTTTAGAAACGTCTTTTTTTACTATGGTTTTTGCTTTCGTGGTTGGTATAGAAACGAGAAGTCCTTTCTGTCTCAAATAAGCACTCAGTATAGATTGAAATGTGGTAACCTAAAAGCTTGATCCTGTAGGACAAGGAGAAATGGCTTCGGACTGACAGAGATGAGCTCTTCGGCAGAAGCTGTTCCCTGTGAGGGTGCTGAGGCGCTGGCACAGGGTGCCCAGAGAAGCTGTGGCTGCCCCATCCCTGGCAGTGCTCAAGGCCAGGTTGGACACAGGGCTTGGAGCAGCTGCTCCAGTGGAAGGGGTCCCTGCCCATGGCAGGGGTTGGAGCTGGAGGAGCTTTAAGGTCCCTTCCAACCCAAACCATGCTGTGGTTCTATTACACGTCCGTCCTCCCTAATGTACTAAGCTGCTAACTGCCATTAGCCCCATTAGCATCTGTTTAAAATGCTTCATAGTTATCAATACCGAATTGTCCGGCTCTGACTTTCGCTCTGCTTTTAACAAGATATTTTCAGCCGTAATATATATTCTCCTTTAAGAGCCATTGTTCTAATTAGAGGATGCTGTTCGCAAACATAGCAGCCGGTCTGCAGCAGCCTTCTGACGGTCAAGTAAATGTCACTGTTCTCCTTCAATAGCTAAAAACAGACTGCAGCTCCTCAGGGGTGGTGGTGGACTGCTGTTGGTTTGACTGACAGGCGGCTGTGTTAGTCCAGCGGCATGTTTGAGTTGGTTCTCCTTGGGTGACATGCACCAGGCTGGGAGCTCGGACTCCGCTGCTGCTCCTGAGGTTTCCTTTTCCTGTGTCAGTAGTTTGTCAGGGTGGTTTTTTGAGTCACGCTTTTACATTGAGAGAACATGGAAAATAACCGTGTGGTTTGTTGTTATCTGCAAACTGCATCTCCTTTAACAAAAATGCTGTTGTTTAAAAGTCATTTTTAATGTCTTAAATCCCTCTGGCTTCTCTATGTGCTGTGTGGATTCTCAAAATCCCATGGATGTACAAGGTGAGGCTTCTTCTTTCTTTATTCTCTAGGAAGAGTTGTAGGAGTTCAGATGAAAACTGCTGCTTTTGAATTTATGGTGCTTAGGGTCTTCCAGGAAAAAGCCTCTTTGTTCCAATTAACACAGTCTCCAGTTGCCAGGAATGTTACATGTGAACATTCAGTGTATTTGAATTTCTGGCCGTTACCCCTCTCAAAAGTTCCACTTGTTTTCTTCCTTTAACAAGATCACACTGGAAATCAACCTGTAACCTCCTTGGGTTTGCTGTCACTCTCTAGCTGAGCCTTTCTAATCTATTTTCAGAAGAGCTGGCTTTAACTGTCAGGTATTTTTAGGTTTCTTTGTACTAACTTTGCTTGTCTTTGAGGTTCTGGTGCCTTGAGAGGCAGGGCTGCCTTCTGCTGTCACGCCTCTGCATTGTTTACTAAATGCAGCGGATCCCTTGGCACCTGGTATTTGAACAACAGTACAGTCTAGTTTTGGATCTCAAGCTTACAGCAGCACTTCACTGTGGTTGTTCCTCTGTTCTCCCTATAGACCCGAGGAAGAAAGAGCTTAAATGACACATCCAGGACAACCCAGCATATTGATGGGAAGTGTTAGGAGTGTATCCACGTCAGCCCCATTGATCCTTGCTGTTTAGTTAAACTGTACTTGCATCCTAGTTAGAGCGAAGCTTATTCCCACTAAACTCTTCCTTTATTTTGGACCTATTTCATGTGTAACTGCAGTCATTTTGCAATGCTTATTCCCTCAAGACTGGTTACACATACCCCGGTTAAATGATGCATGCCAGAGTCGAGAGAGCCTGGGTCACTGATGTGTAGAGTATGAAATGCTCAGCCAGGTTTCAAACTCAAGTGTTATGTTTCCACAGAGAAGACTGATTAAAAGCCTGGTTTACAGTTAGTTTTGGTTTTGAGCTGTACATCACTATTTGCCACTGTGTGTTAGCTTCAGAAACAGTTCTAGAGTCTGATGATTGTAAACTGATGTTGGAGTTAAACTCTTGTGAGTAAACCAAGCACTGACTTTGTGCAGGTTTCCATGGATGCTATCACCTAGTGCCATATGCCCAAGAGGGAATTTATGAAGCTTATAACCTTGCATTTAGTGCAGTTTTCCATTCTACAGTGCCACCAGTTAATACCAGTGCCCCAAATTGTTAGAGGTAAAGAAATTGTAATTTGTGGGGTATGTGTAATCCATGAAAGAATGAAGGATTCCTTCCACGCTAATGGAGGCATCAAGTACTTCCCATTTTCATGTTACAGCCCAGATATTGAGGTGTGATTATTTTCCCCCTTCTGTGCCTGCCTTCATCTGGTTTTATGTCTTAATCCAGTTTATCTGAATGCTGGAAATACTTTGCAGGTTGGATCCAGTATGACAAGCACTAGCTCATCCACACCACCAGCAGCAGTATTAAGAGCTCCAGTATAGACAGGCTGTTGGCAGGTTGTTTTTGTTTGAACTATTAAGCTGACCTGTTAGCATCACTTTGTCACCAGGTCACCATCATGACAATGTCATGATACTGGAGTCACAAACATAGGGAAGTTGTTAAATTGCAACAGTCATCAAACTGTAAAACTCAAACACCTCCTCCCTCCACCACTTCACAGCCTTGTGGAAATACTTGAGCCTAAGCTAGGGGTCTGAATTACACGTTGTGGTTGGCTTCCTTATGTTTAGTACTTAGGAGATGTTGTATACCTGACAGCAGTTTTCTTTTAAATACCTCTAACAGGGCAAGCTGGCCAGGCTGTTGCCTAGATTGTGATACATGCTTCAAGTATTGAACATCATCAAAGAACTGTCAACTCCTGCCTTTGAAATATAGCCAATATGGTCTTCTGAAGGCAGCTGGAGTCATCTTTTGTAAAGACTGACTGCACTGATAAATATTAATGAAACTCATTTCCATAATAACAGTTGATGGTAGGACTTGAGCTCTGCTGCTGTCACTGCCATACAGGTACTCAAGACAGCTTAGTCCTAGGCTAGTCCTTAGGTCTAGTAAAGCTTACTCTGGTTACAAGTACAAAACCAGTCTCTTTTCTATAGAAGCTTTTTGCTGTATTTAACTGGATTGCTGTTAGTGTAACTCAGAACAGTGGCATACTGCAACCTGCAAGTGTTACAGGCTCAGTTCCATGCCTTCTGCTGCTACTCTACGTTTTGTATCACTATTGTACTTACAGATTAGAACTGTGCACTGAAGAATCTTTCCTCATATAAAAGGGTTCTCGTCTTGCAGTCATGAAAGCAGTGTTTTGTTGCTCCTTTGAACATCCCTGTCTCAGGCAGTGTAGAGTACTTGGGTCTCTCATTGTTCTGTCTTACACCAGCTGCGAGTGGAAGATGTAAAGGTGATACTGAGCTGCTCTTTCTTCTCCCTGCTGTGCTGTCTTATCTGACCTCATACTTACTGAATAGATTTAACACTATATAGAGGTACTACCTTCTCAAAATGCATTTGCTCTTACCATGTGGGTATTGTCTTTTTGTGCTTATTAGCAAAATAAAATTAAATCCTGTATTTGTATTCAATTTTCAGTGACTGATTCTGGCTCATACAGAGTCTTTCTGAGTTGTTTATAACCCATAATGAATGGTGCAGGCACTGTGAGCCTGGCTCTGCTCCTCTGCCTCTGGAAATGAATAGTGCTGTCAGGAGCTGAGGAGACAGTGCTATGACACCAGTCTGGTTCTCGGCTTTGTGGTCCCACACACAGACACCAGCAGTGGGGCAGAAGATGGAATCTGTTACTGAAAATAACTTGTGATGTGAACCTGAGGACTTGGAGAAAGAACTTCTCTGCGCTTGAGGCTTTTTGTTCCCCCTAAGAGTAGAACGTGCTAAGAAGAGCCACTTGCACATGGAACTATATGGGTAGATGGATGTAGTCAAAACTTGGCCTATCTGCAGCTCAGTGCTTGGTGCAGATAGGTGTTGATTGAAGTATTTCAGTGGTCACCATGCACAATTCTACTTCAGTGTGTGCTGGTCCATAAGGTGAAGGTGGTGCAGCACTGATCCATTTCTCCAGGTAAGATTCACATCCTCTTACTGTGTGGATAAACCCTTACACAATGCAGCTGTGATGTTGCATCAACACAGCTTTCTTTTAAGCCATTTCTGACACACTAGGCTGTATAAAATCATCTTGTCCTCTTCATTTCCTATTCAGGATGGTACTTGTGGCCAGGGAAGAGAAGAACAATTTTGCAAGGGTATGCAGGTAACTCTAAACTTGTGATCACAAAGAGGTGGTTAGTGGCTGTAAGACACACGTTTGAAGCTGACATTGACCCCCTTTCTAAAGCTGGTTTGCTTGTTACAATCTATGAGGCTTCTAACTACATGAGCAGTAGACATAGTAAGAATGTGATCATACCAAGAGCCACTGTTCCTCAAAGTATTCCATTAAATAGGTCATTATGACATTGCCTGTATCTAAACCTGGTCACTTTTAATGAGATGGGTTTCTTGCTCTGTGATTCTTGTCTGAATCTGTAAGATACCAAGGATAGGAGAGCACTTGTAATTGGAGCTTTAGGCTGGTCAGATAGCATCTTGTGGGGTACTGGACACATCCCATCTCAGGGCCATTGGTTAATTGTTGAGTGCAGCCTCTGGTTACAGCATGTGGAGAATTGGCCACACGTGCTCTTCAGAGCTATAACTAGCAGTGAGGAGTCTGAATTAGCTGTGGCTGTCTGATTTGAAGCTCTCTGTTCATGGCATGGTGAACTCAGCCGTGACTCGCAGCTGTACACCAATGCTAATACCTGATACCCTGAGAGATAGTGAGGCAGTTACAGCACAGCTTCCAGCACGTGTTACATTCCTGCTGACCAGAGCTCAGTCATCTCTGTGGGGAAGGGGAGGAGAGGAAGTAATCTATAAATAGCTCATAGATAATACAGATTTACTTGAGTTAAGGCAGTTTATTTCCCTTTCTCTACAGCAGTGGCTCCTGATTCTGAAAAGGATGCAAGCCTGTGATTAAGTCAGAAAGCTCTCAGATACTCTGTTCATTGCTGCTGCCATTGCACATAACAGAGAGCAGTTACCTTTGTTCCTGTGTTGGACATCGTGAGTGTCAGTGTGACCTGCTAGATGGTGGCTCTTGCTGCAGTTCTTCCTCTTGTTTTTCTTCTGTCTGTCATGTTTTCATTTCCCTGGATACTTCTGACTTCACAAACACCTATATTGAAACATGGATGTGAAGCTTGCATTATGCTGGAACTAAAACCGATCTAAGTGAAACCAACATCCTGCCTAGTAGCTTATAAAACTGGGGAATAATGCTAAGATCTGAAGCAAGTCATCAAATTCAACAGTCCTGCTGCTGTGGTAAAACCAAACAAGTGACAAACCAGGACAGCTGCTTACCCTGCATTTCAGTAGCAAGATGAGCTTCATTTACAGCTCTGTATGTGACTGGTGCTTTACATTAATTGTTATTGCTGGTGAAAATTGCTTTATTAGTTTATCACAGCTCACTTCTGCAAACTGGTGGGATATTAACACCTTAAATCAAATTGAAATGCTGATTCTTCTAGAGGGCAAGCTGTTGGATTTCATGCAATGTGGTAGTATTCAGGCTGCTATGGCTTTGAAATCCAGGGCTGTCAGAGCCTTAACATGGTTGTGTGCCCAAGTTCAGTTGTTTTCTGACATCTTATGCCCACCTTCCTTATGGTTATGGGAACTCCAGTATTGCATCCTAATGTCATAAGAATTTCGTCAAGAAGCTGTATTTCAGACTCACACCTTTGTCAAGAGCTGTAGTAAATCTGTCAGTCATACCTGTAGGATGAGCTGAAGTTAGAATCAGCTTTCTGAGGCAGGGATTAGACCAGGTGACCTCTTGAGGTGTCTTCCAACCTACATTACTGGGTGGTTATGCAGCAAGGCAGGATGCTTTCAGAGTAGGAATCATGTGGCATGTGTTCAAAGAAGCTTTGAAAGTGGTGATGGAGAAGGTGCTGAGGCTTGTCACACACTGGATACTGTGCAGACATCTATGACAGCTCCTGCCCTGAGGGGCCTGTCTTCTGAACCAGCAGAGAAACCAAATAGAGGGCACAGGAAACATTCTCCTGTGTAGAACATGAGGATGTACCTGTGAGTTCAGACTCTGCATGGGTTTGAATCATATCAGATGACCTCACTGGGACCCTGTTTTCCCAAGCGTTATCTTGAAAGAGCAGTTGTGATCTGTGCACTTTGGAACCAGAGCAAAGGAGAGAACTTCCAATGCCTTGTGCTGCTGTTTGGAAACAGGCACGGGGCCTCCTGCTGGAAAATGGAGCTTTTTGTTTAGGAGCCTGGCTCAAGCTTGGCCCAGGAAGAACAGAAGCTTGCAATTGAAAGAGTTGGCAGGTTTTCTGCTGGTTTATAGTGAAAGGGGTTCCCAAATTAGCTTCCTTGACAGAAAACATGAACTGTTTTTTCACTTACGGGTCAAGCTGGAGTTGCTCTGCTAGGCATGAGCACAAAGGCTGAATGAATGGGAAAGAGAAGTGTTTTCTTGCTTCCCTACTCCTGCTTTTAAGGTGTTTCCAGCACCAATGTCAGTTACAACTGCGACTTTTAAGTGCAGTTTCTTTTGAGAGATTATTTGGGACCTACCTGCATAATGAGCTTCCTGTGCAAAGCACATCTGTGTTAATGTATTGGTTGGCCATAGAAACTGAGGCCTGTAAACTGGAGTTTAAGTTATCCCATTAATACTTAATGGTTGTAGGTACTCCTGGGGTCACTGTTTTAGGGAAGCACCCAACAACATTAATATGAAGTTGTCTTATCCCAGGAAAACTTGGGATTCCTGCTATGGGCATCTCCTTTGAATAGCTGTCCCTTTGATTCTGTCGGTGGTTATCCAGGCACAGAGCTGAGTATCTGAAAGCTGCTTCAATTAAGCTAATCTCTTACAAGATTTGTTTTGATCATGCATGTCATTATAGCCGAATCAGAATAGGTACATTGAGATGTAATGTCTTTATTTAGCGTTTTTATTCAGCTCAGGGTAGGCTGAGAAAAGGAAGAAAAGATTTCTTCTTGATGCTCTGAAATGAGAACAGGAGCTCCAGGACAGCTGGTACATTGCAATTAAGAGAGTCTAAGTTCCAATTCAGATGCTTGATATCATTATTACACGGAGACATTGATTAATGGAAATAGAAAATGTCTTCAATATTTGGTGAATTAAATACATCAGTTCTTAAAAGAAAGTCTTCATCTTCAGAAGCTCTTTAGTGTCATGGCTATGTTAGTATGAGGATTAGGAATAAAGACTAGAATGGCTTGTCATGCTTGATGGGTTTGAGTCTAGACAGCAGAGAAGTTACCAGAGCATTCTTGAAGGAAGAAGATGACTTCTCTGTGCTGAACGGTTGCAATTGTTCTGTGGAAAACACAGGAAGCCCAACATGCCTCGAGTATGCTGGGATGTAGCAAGAGAGGAGAGACCTGAGGACTGTTTGTCCTCTCAAATGTGAAGTTTCCCACGGCTGATAAATGGTGGGTTTAAGTCTTCTGAGTAATAATTGCATGTGTGTTACTGTAACTTCTTGGAAGCTGGTAGCTGGCGGGTGCTCAGGCTTGTGACCATAAAAGCTTTCAAGAAAGGAATTACAATACTGGCAAATGGCCCTGAATGCCTGTTGGAACATGTCTGAGCAAAACCCTTCGTTGGCTTCATGTCTGGTGCATTAGCAGGCAGGAGTTCTGGTGTCCTGGAACATGCTGGTTCTGAGAGCAGAAGGTGGGATCCCAGGTTAGGTGTAGCTTGATTCAGGTCTTGCAACATAATGAAGTTTGGATGCTCTTACTGTGTTTGCAGTTGTCTTTGGATCCTGGTTTCTGTGTCTCCCTGCATCCATATTACCTGTGCTTCATCAAAGTTTCCTCATAGCAGTTTGATAAGAATTAGGTGTTTGAAATGTGTGCTGCAGGCTGAGAACTGCCTAAACCATTGTTAATGGTATGTGGTAATGGCTAAGCCTGTATTGGTGGGACTCAAAAGAGCTGATTCATTTCAGGCACTGTGTTGTGTGAACTTGTTTCATGGTCTTTTTGAGGATGAACTGGTATGTTACAGAACTAGGTTCATTGCTTTGTGCTACTACGAGTGAGGTCCTGGTACAACTGCTGCTGCTTCAGTTACATGGGCCTGTGCCAGCTTTGTGTTCACCAGAGGCATTGAAGCAGCAGCTCAGCTAGCAGATCACCACTTCTAAACCAGGCTAGGGTTTGCTTGGGCTAGCAAGTTGTATTGTTCCAATGAAAGATTGAGTGGTCTTGATCCTTTGTTGAAGAAAGGGCTGGTGTGAATCAGCCTGAACTGTGCTCAACAGCAGCCTCCACATCTCCCTTGCATTGTATATGTGTGTTTATATTTAAGATTGCTGTCAGATATGTTCTTTTACCTCTGCATTTTAAGCATCTTCTGTCTATTTATTTAATAAGATCATTTGAGAAAGAGCACTCAACATAGAGACATTGTTGCATTATTCCCTTTTGGGGACTGTGCTTTGGAAGGCAGGTTTATCAGGAAAGGTTGTTTTTTAGCAGAGCTGCTGGGATTGATGTTACTCATCAATTGCATGTGCATAAAACCACCTGACAGTTTTAAAAGACATTCTAATTTATTTTCTGTATTAAGAAAACTTTGAGCTGAGCTTGAGTTTCCTCATGCTGTTAATGCTAATCTCTGCTCCTTAAGCATAGGCATGTTTGGATAGCTAAGTTTATAAAAGGGCATGGATCCATACAACAGTGGAGAGCTGGACTTTGGAGCATCTTCATGAGTTAGCTCTTCTTGCCTAAAGAGGAGGCTGAATGCAGCTTCCAATGTGAGTAGCTAGTGATGTCTGTATTACCAGCCTCTGACAGGCCTGTTTGATGCTGGATATTGTGGAGACCATTTCGAATCTGTGTTTTAGAGTATGAAATACTTATTTTGAGTGAAAGACTATAGCTGAGAGCCCCATGGAAAGGTGTTCTTTCTGCTGAAAGGCTCCCGCTCTTCTGAACTTTAAGACAAATACTCAAGGAGAAAGGACCCCAAGATCTGCTGTTGCAGGCTTTCACATTATAGATAAGAATAGTTTCACCTTTAGTGTCTGAGGATGTCTATCACAAAGTTCAGCTCTTTTGTTGAGGTAAGCGGGAGGTGGCAAAGTGGTTGTGCTGTTAATAGCTTTTATGCATATTGATGGTTTGCTCTACAACAGAACAGTAAGTATGAAAAGAGTGGCCTTTGCTTGATAGCTCAGACCTAAATGTGGAGGTAATTAAAAGGGTGCAGATAGACATGAAGAGAAATTTAAATGCAGACTGTTGTTTGTTTGGATGAGATGATCCTCTGGAACTTCTAAACTTAATCTATAGTGGAATTGTACCTAAATGCATCTCTCTCATCTTTCCCTTTCAGGTGGCTATGGTAGAAGTTCAGCTAGATGCAGAACATGACTACCCTCAAGGTCTCTTGATAGCCTTCAGTGCCTGTACTACTGTTCTTGTTGCTGTTCATCTTTTTGCACTCATGATAAGTACCTGCATTCTTCCGAACATAGAGGCTGTTAGCAACGTGCATAATCTCAACTCCGTGAAGGAATCTCCTCACGAGCGTATGCATCGGCACATCGAGCTGGCGTGGGCATTCTCAACTGTCATTGGGACTTTGCTGTTTCTTGCAGAGGTGGTGTTACTGTGTTGGGTGAAGTTTCTTCCTTTGAAGAAGAAAACTGACAATCCACTGCAGAGCAACAGTACTACTACCATCACATCGGGACAGGCAGCAGCCATTGCATCCACGTCTATTATGGTTCCCTTTGGACTGATTTTCATTGTGTTTGCAGTGCACTTCTACAGGTCACTGGTGAGCCATAAAACAGACAGGCAATTTCAAGAACTGAATGAACTCACTGAATTTGCACGGCTCCAGGATCAGCTGGATCACAGAGGTGACACCATCTCCTCAGCAGTTACCCATTTTGCGTAAACCTGTACTTAAAACAAACCCACTCTTGTGCTTCTGCCTTGTTCTGTTGGCTCCCCTGTGGATGAACTGGTCAAACTGTTGATTACCATTTAAAGAGAGATGATAAATGTGTTCTGACCCTTGAGAAAGGAGGAAAAAATGTTTCTTTCATAAAACTTAGCTGTTCAAAGGTATGGTTGGTAGCGTGTGCTCACACTGTGTGTGCACCCTTCCTCCTGTGAACACTTGTTTCTTGTTAATGCTGGATGGAGGCTGTATAAACACTGTAAATGAGGATGTTTGTTAGGGACGCATAGAGAAGCTTCCTTTTTTCCCTCCTCTCTGTATTTGATGTTGGCATTTACTAGAAGATACTGCTTGTCCCATCCATATTGCATGGCATGATACAAATTACTTGGGATATGCAGCAATTAGCACTTGGTTTCAGTGCTAGTGCTGTTCTCTCTGGAAGGCCTGACAGATGGGAGAAGTGAAAGCTTTCCACCACTTTCCCCACTAGGTTTTGCTGCCAAGTAATTGTTACTCTACTGACTTCTCCAGCGCCTTTTCACATATAACCTGCTAAACCCCCATGACTAGTCTTACTGTGATGTGGGATGGCCACATGAGTAGGAATGAGACTCAACTCTACTCTTCCTTGGAAGAAAATAAAAGCAATAACTGTTTTTAAAGTTCTCACAAGCTGGCATGTATTATCTGAAGAGATAATTTGCCTGTTTCCCATTTAGGAATCTCTTTTTAACAAGAAGGAACTAAATGGAAGTTATCACTGGATAGTTTTTATTGCTTGAAAATCAAAACCACTGCTGTGTTTTTCCAAGCCAAAGTAGTGATTATTTTATACTTTTATGTTAAAAAATATATTTTTAATAAATCCTCAGATACAAGCAGCAAAAGGTGCTTTCTCTGCATTGGATTCCCAAGTAATTCGCTATGCCTTGGTCTTCCTTGTTTAGAAAAAGCCTTCTCCTTGCTGAAGTGTTGTATTTAATACCTTGTTACACAGTTTTGGCTTCCAAAGGATCTGGAAGACTCATTTTCTCTATGTGTATTTATTTATGGGAGTAGGTTATTTGTAATTAATACTGCTGTTTGCTTTCAAACACATGTCTGGCAGTGAGGCTACTGTGTCGCTTCTTACTTCTCCTTTAAGCAGAAACTTCCTTTTGGTCTGGATAAGAGGTTTGTCCATGAAGGGTTGCAGCACTTGTCCTGGGCTGCTTCAGGCATTCCAGCTATGTCTAGAGGTGGAAGTTTTTGGAATGCAATTCTTTTGAACACAAATTGAGGCAGATTTCAAGTCAAATGGAACAAAACTTGACCTCCCCTTCGTAGCTAACACTGTGGAATAAAAACCTGGGGTTTTGAAATAGGACAGGAGTGAATGTGACAATACAGTGGGGCTGTACCTGACTGCACCTGGGCTGAATGTGGCCTCTCATACCGACAGCCTTGCCTCAGGTTATCTCAATGCATTTACAAACTGTAGGATGTGTTCACTACAGTTAGTGTGGCAGAATGTGTTCAGTACTGAAGCAGCCTCTTGAAGCACATGGGACTGATTCTTCACGTCAGCACCACCACAGTGAAACGTGTTGACAGGGCTACCTGTGGTGGTTGCATTCTGAAAAACAGCTATAAAAACTAATCTTTTGGGCTTTTTTTCCCAGCAACATTCTTGGTTCATAGGCAAAAAAAGAGCTTCCACTTCCTGTGTTGACAAGTCCTTTTGGCATACAGAGGCTAAACTGGATTTTCTCTAGTTCTGTTATTACATTGTGCTTCAAATGCATTCTGTTCCTGATGTAAATCTGATGGTGAGAATTGTGACTGCCAACCCATAGCTGCTTATTCATGGAGCACTGGAAGGATTACATTAGTGAAGGTATTCATGAAGCAGCATTCCAAAATGTGAAATCTTGGTAGCAGGCACAAAATACATATTCCCATTACAGGAATACTCATCTTCAGGGGGAAAAGACGCTTAAAAGTCCTCAGTAAAGGAAGAAAACCTGTCACATTAGAGCCAGGGGTGCTGTCAGGCTTAAGAATTACCCTTCTGTCCATAAACTGAGTATATAAAAATTGCCACGTGATTCTGAATGGAAGTCCAGAAAATGTATTTTCTAAGTTTATTTTGTAAAGTTACTTGCTCTCGTGGATAAGTAACTGAATTTCTCTTTATTTTGTGGATTTTTTTACTGAGTGACAGAGAAGTGTGTGGAGTTTTTGCTTGCAGAATTAGAAGCTACTGGGGCAACCTTCTTTTTAACTTTCTCAAGCTGGTAGGTTCTGAGCTAATGGTGCTGTTACTACAGCTGCTTTTCTGACTGTTTTCTGCACTTTAAGCCATAATATTGAGTATGTGTCTCATTTTCCACCTGTGGAAATGGTCGTGAAAGTTACACCTTGGCCACAGTCTTGTAACTGGGTGCCAGAGGCAGTAACCAGACCTGGACAGGTGGATCTAAACACTGAGTGCACTTAGAATTTTTTAATCCCTTATTTATACTAATGGTGTTATGTATTTACCTCAAGCCTTTTAAACACTGGTTATTGTATATCTCTTATTTAGATATAAAATACTTCAGTGAAATAAAATGTACTCTATTGTTGCTTATTGTTATCTAGAGGCCTAAAATAGACTTGTTTTCTTTATATCCCTTATCTCTTCAGCTGTATTGTGCTAATCCCATGTATTTCTGAGGATGCCTTACTCATTTCAGTCATAACATGAAGATGAAATTTCCTCTTCACAGAGCCAGGTACAAAGAATATAATTGAAATGCTCTTCCTCCTGTCAGCACTGCTTCAATCTTGGGGCTGTGCATGTTGTATTGTTAGTTTCTGAGTGCTTAAACAGAAAAGTAGGTTATCTTTCAGCCTGGAAAAGGTGAAGACTCAAGGGACCAAATGAACTGTAAGCAAGAGGTGATGCTCGGAAGCAGGCATTAGGTGAACTAATGATCCACTTACCTGGCCAGTTCTTGCCAGCCAGCTGCAGTGCCACCTTCCTTCGGTCTTATGGGTGATACTTAGAAGTGGTGCAGCTCTGCATAGCTTGGTCCCTACATCAGGTAGAACTGGAGCAGCCAGTGCAGTGCTGGTGAGTGCTCTGAGTCCAGCACATAGCTGGCCAAGGAGCAGAGCCAAGGGTGAGATCCAGTGCTTGTGGGTTAGGGAGGAAACCCAGGGTAATGTTATGGAAAATGCACAGAAAGAGCACATAAAATGGTATTAATAAAATTGTATTAATAAAAACATGCTCCACTACAACTTTGAAAAGCATTTTGGGTCAGAGGTATGTATCAGGACAAGTTTGGGGGATGAATTGCTTGACTGTACTTTCATAGAGTTTTTCTTTTATAGCATGTAACAGAGACCTTGCTGCTTAGAGGTTAATGTGAAATACTTTGGTCCCAACAGGAGTGTGATGTCTGTACAGAGGAGATGGGAAAAGAGTTATCTTTTCCTTTCCTAAATAAGGGGGAGTGGGAGAAGGCTTCTGAGCTAAGCCCGTGTCAGGGGGGGTTGGAGGCAGATGATCTTTAAGGTCTTTTCCAACCTAAACCATTCTATGACTCTGCATGAGCAGCCTTGAGGGAAAAACAAGGGAAACAAAGGCACAATACACCACAGTGTGGATGTGACACTTGTTTGAGCAACTCGCTCATCATTGTGTTCTTATCACGCATCTTCTCTTCCTTCAGCATCCGGTTCTTCGTTTTGGTTGTCGTCAAACATTGCCTGGGCTTCTTCTAAAACACCATCTGGATCAGCCAGTTCGATCTGAATAGAAAGAATACAAATCATTTATGCAGTGTAATTGAAGAAGCTTAAGGTTTTATAGATCTTGATTACTCGAGCAGCAATAGAGAAGCTCCCATGTATTAGGATTTTGTATTGCAGCCTTTCAGTTGCTGGTCTAGAAGCATGCTATGCTTCCCTAATTTTATTGACATGTTGAGCATCACTTCATCTTGGAATAGCTCTGTGTGGAGGGGACTGATTCTTCTTTAACAAAAGAGATATTCTTGTGTAGACCTGGTTTTGATTTGTAGCCTGTGGGTCTCCCCTATAGTTTTAAAAGGTAATTGCACTCACCCAAGTGAGTATTAAGGCTCCTGTTAAAGCAGGAGTCTGGAATCGAGTAACCAGACTGGGACTGGATGTAGATTCTTGAGGAGGAAATGCCAAAGCACTGGAAGCAACTTGTCATCTCGCTCTGACCTGCTTCTGTATCCTGATGCTTTCTGAGGCGTTCATGTGGATGCTGGTCTTTCAGGTGGGAGATGTCCCGGTTTCTTATTGATTTTGTTAGGCTTTCTGAAGCCTTGGCTTCAGATAAGAGCAAATACCCAAAGTCCACCATGTTGTGTCTTTCCCCATCTCTGCAGTCATGTTTAAATTCTGCCTTAATGCAACCCTATCATCTATGCACTGGATTCCTTTAAAACTGATGACATTTGCTCTCTAGTTTTCAGGCACTTTCTATCCTGTGCATCCCCTCTGTTTGCTCCTTTTTCCTCCAGATGAGGACACATGCTGATGCTTCTCCCATGAAGAAGCTCAGATTCTCACCTTAGTCTCTTGCAGGCAAAAGCTATTTTGTGCATGTCTCGTTTTGGCAGTTTCTAACATTGGCCCTACTCATTCTTTACAGCTGCTTGTGACAGTAACAAAAGGTTTATGAAAATCTGAAGCCAATTATCCTTCTTTTACCTGTTACTTCCTTCATATTCTGAGATCAATAAATCTCTTCCAATGGAAAACTCAATAACGGCAGTGAAAGCTGATGCTTTCTTTTTGCTTAGAGAGCAGAAGAAAAGTGGGTCATAACTTGGTCTCTGTGGAGTTAAATAAACAGCCAGGGTTGAGCATCCTGCCTTGGCAAAATACTGACTCCTCCCAGGCTGTTTGGAGGGGTGTTGAGGCTGTTCTTGGGTGACCTTTAGCAAATCTTATCAGATAGGTATTTTTAGCTGTAAAAGTACTGCTCTTTTCACTCTTCTTGCAAAACAGTTTTCTCCCCAGTGAGTATTTGGTGTTGTTATTCTGTGCTGCTGTGGGTGTGCCTCGTACTCACAAGATTAGCTGGCTTGTCAAAAATGCCTGTGCTCAAAGGGCCCTTGCTATAGAAACCAGCCTTGGAAAGAAAAAGGGAAGATGGAACAGCTGTGAGCTTTTCACAGGCTGTGTGCTCAAAATCATCTGCAACAACCTTGTTCCTGGAGCAGATGAGGAAGGGAGGCAGCTTTTACCTGCCACGGGGCTGTGCCATTCCCTGCATTATGGACTGTGTCCTGGTTATCCAGTGCAGTTCTGCTTGGCTCTAAGCAAAGAGGAGCTTCCCCACCTGTATCCTGCAGTAACTGTCACTTGGAATATGATGCCTGTTTCACATATGCAGCACAGGCTGTGGGCATTCAAGCTGAGACTTTTGGCCACGTGGAGCCCTCTCTGTTCCATACTGATCCCAGTCCCTGCTCTTTGAGGGCACAGAGCTGGGGATAGGCTCTCCTAATCCTCTCATTCCTGCACTAAAGTGGTATGATGGTCCAGCATGCCACATGCCTTACTGGGAGGAAGTGGAACCAGCTCTTCCTCTGCAGCCCCTGTCAGCCTTAAGGGATACGGGGAGTGGAGGCTGTTGGTGCTCAGACACCCAGCTGAGATGTCACCTTGGGGTAAGGTGGGCAGCTACATGCACCCCTCTAGCCATGGGGCTGCTGGATGTGGGTGAGCCCCTGACTGGGTGCCCAGGTAAAGGAAATGTCTGACATTGGCATGGCTGACATTGGCATTGCAGCCACACAGGTTTCAGCTCGGTCTCTCGTTGGCTTTAGCACTTTGGCTTGCTGAAACCATCTGGTTTTGACGTAAATCCCACTATTGTCTCTGCCTCTATTGTCCTTATTTCCTTTGTGCTGCTCCAAGTCTCTAAGCAGTTCTGGTGCATGAGAGCTGCATTTTCTCAGATGTAGGTGAGTGGGAGGCTCCAGCAGTGGCTGGATGAGTTGTTGTCCCTACAGGGCAATTTAGGACATTGCTGGCCAAAAGGCAGCACACGCCCTGTGAGCTGGGAATCCCATGGGAGCGCTCACTTGAAGAGTGAAATGCTACCTGGAGAGCTGACCCAGGCACTCAGGAATGCAACATCACCAGCAAAACCATGATTTCCAAACAATTACCTTTGGGATTGGATATTGAGTAGGGGCAGGAGCTTCATCTCTGTTGAAGTCAATCACTAGTCCACATTTTGGTATATCTGATTTCCAGATACCTTCCAAGAGCTGCCCCTTATCCAAGTAGAAATACATCCCTGGGCCATGCTTTTTCCCATTTTTCCAGCCTCCTTCATATCGATTTTTATTGGCTGCAATTAAATACATGAACAGCCCATGAAATATGCACCATTTCATTAAAAGGCTACAAGCAAAATCAACCAACCCAGGCAATGGACAGAAGAGGAAATGTGCTTGGCTCCTCTTAGGAATATTAAGGGGGCTCTATTTGCTGGGCCACCAAGGGAGGAAAGGCTGTGGAAGGAGCCCACACTTGCCTGCTTGGCACACAAACTGTGTTCACTTGCTTTGTTCTTCTCACAGTGATATGATTTTTTTGCTGATATATGGAGCTCAGGGTAAGGGAGTAGTCACTGAGTCACTCTTTACACATGGGAAATTATAGGATGGAAGTTTTAGGTCTGTCACCGCAACAAATCACGCAGGATTTGTGGCTTGAAGAGGTTTGCTTGTCTGGGCATGGAACAGCAGCACTGTCTGACTGTTGCCCAGTCAAAATAATCTTGATTTCAAAGAACACTTGTAGCTATGTTTTTCCTCAATGAATTACAGGGCAAGCACTGCTGAGTGTCTGAATGGTTCAGGCCATCAGTTACAGGCTGTTTTTCCAGCTTTACTGTATTTCTTGGTGTTTTTCTGCAAGTTGAGAGAGGATTTTTTATGGCTCTGTGCTGCTCTCCAGGAATCCATCCATCACAAACAGGGAAAGCAGAACTGCAAGGGGAAGAGGGCAGCCTCATCCAGGGATGCTGGTTGAGAAGGGGCACCACAGCCATGGTAATGTTTCATTCAGCTGGGATACATCCAGGCCACCTTGTTGTCACTATAAGAGCCCTCTCCTTCTACATGCAGTGTTTCTAAGCCAAAATCCATGGGGATTTCTGACCGAGTTATTTAGTGGAAAGATCTTTGGGTCTCAGCTGAACTTGGCTGTTCTTTGTAGCAAGAGCTGACCAAAACACCAGGGCACCCCACACAGTGCCACAGAGTTAGCTGGGGACTGCCAGGCTCCTCAGGCAGGGGCTGGTTTACAGGCTGGAGCCATGGCAGTGGTTATCTTCAGTTTGGATCTGGTGGTGTGCTTATGTGCAACACCAACCTGCTCTGCCCACTGATGGGAACAACTTCTGCTCCCCACCCACTGAGCTCAAACACCACCAAAATCACAGACCTGGCTATAATGGAGGGACCACTGAATGCCCTGGCTGCACCATGGTACCTACCTACCCCCTCCACTCTCCTCCTAGAGCATCCAAGAGCTGTTGCTCGCTACTGAGATCCCTGCTGATGTGCAATGTTCTGGTTTAAAAGCCATTTGGCACTGGGCTGTAGCAGAGCAGTGCTCCCAGCCAAGCTCACCCTCGCCAGGCACACTGCCACTGTCAGCAATTCAATCTTGAGCTGCAGCTCATCGTGACCTCCACTGAAGGAACTCGGTTCCTTTCAGCATCTCAAAGCTGCCGGCACGTGGGCACACTTCCAGCAGCTGAGCTGAATACACTGAGGTTGTGGGTATGAAATAATTGCTCTGGCTAATTTTAACCAAAAGGAATCTAGCTTGTAAGTGGCTCCAGGCTATGCTGGAGGCAACCAGGCTCTGAAATGGTTCATCAGCTGCAGCTCAGCCTGCAGGGGTTTTAAGTTTATAGCAATGACTTTGATGGGAACAAAGCAGATCAGTGGAAGGAGTGACCCCTGGAAGTGGGTGCTGATTTCATTTGGATGAGCCATCAGTCCAAAGTGACTTTACAGTCAGCAGAGAACACAGTCATGCCTGTGATGTGCAGTCAAGGTCGTGCTCATTCCTCCCAGCTGCTTTGCTTAGATAATTACCAGCCTTGAGATCACTTTCAAGCAAAAAATAGTATAGATGAATAATAATACAAAGAGAATATTTATCCAAATGTCTCTGGAATGCTGAGCTTGGTATTATAGAGGATTGGGATTCTTGGCTTTCTTTGCAAGAAAAACGTGTTAAATTCCATGCAAAATAAGGGGAGGGGAAAAAATCCAAATTCCTAATTTTATGCTGAGATGGCCCCAACATTCCCAGTCTGTAATGTGCTCGGTGTTATTTCTGGGAAGGGATTGTGTACTCCTTGAGACAAGGAGGCACAAAAGCACAAAATCTAAGCAGTTCTAAGTCATCTTAAGTTTGATGGCTTTGTAATGGAAAATAACTGCAGTGCTTGAAGGTAGTTGACATAGTTTCAGGTCCTTAGGACCTTAGTACAAAAGGTGTAAGAAAAGCAGACTAGAAAAACAGGAGCTGGGGATGGGGAGTATCTGGGACTAGCAGATGTCCAGGATGGGAGCAGTTAAACTAACTGATAAGTAGGACAGGATGATTGCTATGTCTGTAATGTGAATTGAGCTGGTTATGAAGATTGTTGGAAGAAGTAAACGACCATTAAAGACCACCATCACATTTCTGTATGCATTCTGGAAGCTTTCTGGAAAATGATGCAATTCATGTGTAGCCTCACAAATATACGTCCAGTGACCATATAAGGATGGCCTGTATAGCAATACAGGGACACATGTTAGGAGGAGCTATCCCCCATGTCTCCCGGCTGCACAAGAAAGGATACCTGCTTGTCAGCTTGAACCTGTTGGCGAGTTTGTTCCTGGAGTTTTCTCCAAATCATCCTGAACCCTCTGAGACCACTCAACATGAGCCAGTGTTGGAAGTAAGAGAGGGGATGGAGTGAATTCAGAAAGAAAACCTCTTGTTTCTGTGCTGGAAACTGGACTCTTTGGTATGCGGCAGTTAGAAAGCATGTCTGGCAAAGTGCCTGGCTTGAAAAGAGAGATTTGCTCTTCTCTGCCCTAACAGTACATTATCTCTAACCCTAAGCATCCCAGTCATTTAAATGTAAATCACAGCAAAAACAAGCTTTCAGGCATGTAGGCTTGGGCCGTCCCTCAACCCAGGAGGGGAATACAACATGGAACAGCCACAACCCTGGTGTGAAGCTGCAGCAGGAAATGTGATGTAGCATACAGAAATCCAGATGGCAGAGATATCCAGAGAACTGCACCCAACACCTTGAAGGGAGCAGGCAGATACCTGGGGTGAGGACAATTGGTACTTACGCAGATGCAGTGTTCCCTGCCCGTGGGGCTTGTCCAACAGCCATTGTCCTTCATAGATGGATCCATTCAGGTAGTTCATCCGTCCCCAGCCGCTGCGCAGCTCAGCGCTCCACTCACCCTCATAGCGCTCCCCATTGGGGTAGATCATCAGCCCATAGCCCTGGAAATCAGCACAGATATAGCTATTAGGAGCCTCTGTACTGACAGTGGTTGGTGTTCAATTTTGGGATATCACTGTCTTGATACGCTGCTCCTGTGCTTATTGCTCTGTCACACGGCTGCTGGCAACCCAGCTGGGTGGCTGGTCTTGTGTTGAAGGAAACAAGAGGTGGTGGTATGGGGTTTTTGGGGCAAGTGATTCTATTCCCATGACAAAACCACAAGTTTATAGCTCATAGTGTTATTATTGGCACAATTGCCAATAATATTTAGCTACAAGCAGGTTTTGCTAGCATGTAAACTGGCCTGGGACAGGCAGCATTAAAAAGAATCTCAACATGGGCATTTCATGCCTTTCAACCCTGATTTCCTCCTGGGACTCACCAGACTTGCTACTGCCTGGTGTGTCCCAGGCCAGGCAACTCCTTCCCTTGGCGCTGGGCACACCAAAGGTCTCTTACCTTCTCCTCCATCTGTACCCCCCAAAGCAGTAATGTCCTAAAGAGCCCCTCAGTTTGCTTCCTTCCTCCTTCCCAAGGAACCAAGCCAGGCCTGAAGGCTGCCTGTGGTGTGATCAGCCAGCTCAGGCAGCACTGCCATGTGTGGCTCCCCCAAGCCAGGCCAGGCACCACCCCAGCAATGAATATACCCTGTGATATTAGAAGAGACCGGAGCCATAAAGCTGCATGCCAGTTTAGAAGTGTAAGAGGCCACGGATTTAAGAGCAGACACAAAGGTGAACACAAGAATTGTTCCCACAAGGATTTTGCACATGAGATTGCAGTCATTTTACCAGATGACTTCCTCGTTACTTTCCCTTTAGAAAAAACAGTGATTTATGTGACAAGCTTATTTTCCAAAAGAACTCATGTTATTTGTCTAATGTGCTGTAAAAAAATACATTTTCCTGCAGCACTTACAACACAGGTTCCTCCAACTGCTTCGAGGATGAGAGGAATTAAACGGATGGGTGGGGAGGGTTAAGATATGGAATATGAAACCTCTTACCCTGCTTGGCCAGGCTTCAGGAGAGCCTGAGCAGTGATCACTGCTCTTTGGCAGCTGCAGGGAGACTGGGGCTGTAGCCTGATCATCAAGGATGGGTGGGATGAGTCCCCCTCCAGTGAGGACACAGTGGATGGTGGTGTCCTGCCAGCTGCACTTGTCTGTTTATGAATGATGGATATTTACTCCTGAAGCTTCCTGAGCTTTCTGTAGGTTCAGACTAAGATTTAAAGACAACCCAAGCCTGGAGGAAAGGCTGTTCCCATAGCTTCTACCTGGAGACACGCTGCTGCTTCCCTATTGCCAGACATGGGACACAGTGCATCTCTGGCAGCAGCTGACATGGAGAAGTGAGTAACAGCAGGAGCAGTGAGTTGGGGAGAGCAGGGAGAGAAGGTTTACAGACCAGAGCTTTTACTTGTGCTTTCATTTCCATTTTTCCACCCATTTGTTCAGTCAAACCCCCTCAATTCAGCCTCAGTATTGACAAAAATAGTATTTTAAGTGATCTTTTTGAGCATGTGCACCTGCCTCTTCCCCATGTTTTGGAGGACGCTGCTTCAGCACTGGCTTACACAGGAAATATCACTTACACATTTTTGGTCGTTTTCCCACCAGCCTGTGTACACCCTCTTGTATTGCTTGGTTACAGGGTCAGGAATGCTGTATGAGCCATAACCATTGCGCTTCCCAAACTTCCAGTCACCACTGTAAATAGCTCCAGTGCTTTTCCATTTCTGGATGCCTTTGCCTGTTTAGCAAACAAGCAGAACGATGGGATTGTTAGGAGAAGGGATTACAGGGCTGCCTTCCTACAGCTCCATTCCAGGCGAAGCAGCACTCCCTGCACCCAGGCAGGTTTATGTCTGGGATTCAGTTTAGCTTCCCAAGTCGGAACCATCATTAATCTTGATCAGGAGCTTCCTGTGTGTCCTTTGCTGAATGCACTTCAATCTTTCCAAACCTGACTTTACTGCTTGTAAACAAGCCTGTCCTGCTCTGGTGCTCAGGGCTCAGTCAGGGTCTCCTTCCCCTTCTCTGTCTCCCGCAGAACCTGCCACAGTTTGAGGATAAATGAATATTCCTGAAGCCAAGTCAGGAGCCAGGAGAGCTCCAGGGACTGTGCAGCCAATGCACATCCCAGTGTGTGGAGCTGACTGCAGCTTGCTGTGTTTACAGAGGATTTTTAGACATTCTAACCTAGATATTTTGGGTGATTGCCCCTGAGTGCATGTAAAAGTTCTTCAAGTTACCATTTAGAGGTATTTCTGAGTACACTTTTGCCTGACATATATCAAAGACATATAGAGATACATGAATGAATGCCCTTCCAGAAGCATATACAACCCCTGATCACTCCCTGCCCCTAGGAACACCCTAGGACACCTAAATTGGTACTTTTCCTCAAAATGATCCATCTTACCATGTTTCAAGTTGTCCTGCCATTCTCCAGTGTACTTATCCCCGTTTACATCATAAACTGTGTGTCTTAATCCATGTTTCTGTGCTTTCCGGTCCCATTCATGCCAGAGAGGCTCTCTAGTTCTTGGTTTTTTTACAACAGGCATATTGCTCCTGCCTGGAGAGGAAAAGAAACTATTGTCAGAAATAAATTAGAGAGAAATTACTAAGACAGGTACGGGCAGAACAATCTATTTGTGAGCTCTGTTTCAATATTCACCCAAGACTGTAACTCATGTCTGGTTTTGGAGGGGTAAAACAGAGATAGAACAAACAGAAGGTATCTAAAGATACCGAAGTACAAACCAGCAGTGTCTGAAAATAGGCTCACAGCACAGCCTGGCCTGCTAGGAGATCTTAAATAAGTCTCAGCAGGTCTAGTCTGTGGTGGGTATCGATCTCTGTGCCTGCCAGACACCTTGGGAAGCACAGGGAAGGGCAGCCTCTTTTCTGTAGACCTGA
This sequence comes from Melopsittacus undulatus, assembly GCF_012275295.1. Classification (NCBI taxonomy): domain Eukaryota; kingdom Metazoa; phylum Chordata; class Aves; order Psittaciformes; family Psittaculidae; genus Melopsittacus; species Melopsittacus undulatus. The sequence goes on along the minus strand of NC_047538.1, from coordinate 20,386,983 downwards.
AACCTTGCTGGGCTCCTTCCCATAGCTGCTCCTCCAATGGCTCTGAGTGAAGCAGAAGCAATCATTTAATCAAATTGGAAAATGATTCGTTTGCTAGGAAATATCTCAGGCCATTGGAAGGCATTAACGAGATGGAGCAGGTCAGAGAGTTGGTCAGTGTCCCTGGGGCCACCAGGAGCTGGGACACTCCAGATGTCCAGCAGCAATGTAGCTAAAGCTCTTTTACTGCTACAAATATCCTGCAGGTAGGTATCTGGTTAAGAGGGGTCAAAACCACAACGTTTCTATGTACCACGAGCTTGCCCAGGGCAGGATAAGCAAGCTGCCAGAGGTGGTCTCCTACAGACCATACATAAAACGCCAAAAAGTGGCTGTAGATACAAGTTTCTATGAAGGCAGACAACACTCAACAGCTTGGCCGGAGCTGCTGGGGTGGGATGCTCTCTGATTTCGTCTCCCGGGCTCCCCCTTCTGTCCTGAGCTTCTGGACTGAGCCACTGTCGTGGTTTAAGCCCAGCCGGTAACAGAACCACGCGGTCGCTTGCTCACTCCCCCCCAAACTTCTGCCTCCCCCTGCTCCCAGAGGGATGGGGAGGAGAATGGAAAGAGCGTAAGTCCCGCGGGTCGAGATAAGAACAGCCCGGTAACTCAGGTGTAATACAAAACTACTACTACCACCACCAATGATAACAATGGTAAGGGAAAATAACAAGGGGGGGAGAAGGCAAACTGCTCACCACGGATCAACACCCAACCGTACCCTAACGGCGATCTGGCACTTCCGGGTATCCCCCCCAGGTTATATAAGGGGCATGACGAACAGTGAGATGGACCCACTTTGGCTAGTTTGTGTCAGGTGGTCTCTGCTTCTTCCTGGCTTTCCCTCCTCCCCGGCAGAGCAGGAGACTGAGAAGGTGCTGGATTGGAGTAAACATTGCTTAGCAACAACTGAAAACATCGGTGTTGCCAGTGTTGTTCCAGACTAAAGTCGAAAACAGAGCATTGCACCAGCTACTAAGGAGAGAAATTACTGCTACTGCTGAACCCAGGACAGATCTATACAGTGATTTTGTGGTTTCTCTCCTTTCTCAGAGCAGAGCTCACACTCTTGCTGTGCTGTGGGTGCTGTGGAAAGCATGGGAGCTTAGGAGGAGAGGGGAAAGGAGGGTGTTTTGGGTCCTTGCTAGGCAATAAAAGCTAGAAGTTATAACTAAGAAAATATAGTTTGTGTTCATCCTCAGTTCTCTACATGGCTGTGGAAATGGTCATTCGACAGCTACTTGGAAGGAAATCATTGTTAAAAATGTACTTCTGTGTCCACAATGAGCCTTCCCCAGCTAAAACACAGCTGAGTTGGGTACTGTGTGTCCTACATGGCTCCTTCCTGTGGGGCTGGGGGAGTGCAGGCAGGGATGGGGGAGCACAGTCAGGGCTGGGGGACCTGTCCGAGTGATGCCTTGTCAGCTTGGACCCAGGGAGGTGTAAGGGTTCCTGTGGTCATTCCTCTTTCAGCTGTCCAACACAGGTATGTCCTCCACCAAGCTCTAGGAGAGGGGGGAAATTGAAGACCACCGTGTTGCCAGCCCTTGAAGCAGATGGTTTGAGGATGGCGTTGTCTGTGAGGGCAGAGGAGGATTTGGCAACTGAAGTCCTCTGGCCATGCCACCCATCTGATTATGATGGTTTGAGGACACTGAGGTCAGGATCTGTCCCTTGTAATGATGGAGTTGCAGCCTGCTGCAGAGGATGGTCTTTCTGCAGTGCAAACACAGGATACACCACAGCTGCTAAGTTCCTCCTTCACCTCTGTGTGCTGCAAGCCCTCGAGAAGGGGGCTCTTGCCAATATTTGTCAAGGGCCGGGGGTTTGCAGGACATAGAGCTGCATGTTTCCATCTCATTTCTGCCTTCCTCTTGCTGAGGGAGCAGAAGAGCCAAGCTACAGCTGCATGCACCCACCCCAACATGGGCTATTATACCCAAGCATCTCATAGTTGTGAAGAGAGACATCCTCACCACACCCGGATGGGAGCATCACCACCCCACCACTGCATCTGACCACTTCTTTAGCTCAAAGCTTAGGATTTAAAAACCCCAGGGATGATTCCCAGCTGCAGGGGCAGCCACAGCACCCCACTATGCCCTCCAAGGCACAGCCCACACTGAGCACCCAGGGTTTTGCAGGCTGGTGGGAGTCAACTTTGTTTGCTGAATCCCTTTCCAAGTTTATGACAGTGATACCAGGTTTGTGTAAGTGATAACATAACTGGTATTTGTCACCCTGGATGCTTTTAGCCACCCACTGCAAGGGTGTGGGGAAGCTGGCAGCTCGAACTGGCAGTGCAAGGTCGCTCCAACCTCCCAGCAGTGGCTGCAGCTCTCGATGCTGACGGCTAGAGGCTGCTGCTCCCATATGTCTCTGCAGCTGATGCTGCAGTGATCTTACAGAGCCCCGTGTCCTCCTCCAGACAATGCTCTGAGTTTTATCAGAGCTCTGTTAAATGCAGCTTCAGTTGGCACAGCCAGCAGGAAGCCTATTTTTCCCCTGTCTTTTCACAGAACGCCAGAGCAATGTGATTTATCTACAACTATACTTTTTTTCCATCATATCTTAAGAAGAGCAAGATGGACAATACACCTGGCTGCACCCTGCCTGCCACCGCACCACATCCCCTCCTGCAACCTCTGCACCAGCTCTGCCTGACCATTACCCAGGCCTGGGTGAGTTCACCCCATGCACTGACCCCCACACCACAGCATTGGCCTGTGCCAGAGTCCCTTTGCTGGCAGCCTCCGGCACAGCCGAGCCACCCCCAGCCACTCCTCGGCCTCATGGTGGTGCCTCTGTGTGGAAAGCTCAGGCTGCCGGAGCAGCAATGGGAGCAGACAATGGGGGAAGCCTTTGTGCTCAGTTTGCAAAGCACCTTCAAGTCTGGCCCACCCCAAAAGCCACCCTATGGACACCGACCTGCGCTGGGTTCAGGCTGGGCGCTGAGGCTGCATCGTCAGGGTCGTCATAGCAACTCTGCCAGGCTCCTGCGCGAAGGGTCATGGGAGCGGCTGGATTGCGGCTGCGGATGGAGACGGATGTGGTGGTACACGGGGAGCACGAGGGATGGAGCTGGAGACGGATGTGGTGGTACACGGGGAGCACGAGGGATGGAGCTGGAGACGGATGTGGTGGTACACGGGGAGCACGAGGGATGGAGCTGGAGACGGATGTGGTGGTACACGGGGAGCACGAGGGATGGAGCTGGAGACGGATGTGGTGGTACTCGGGGAGCTGGAGCCGTCAAGCACATGCCACTCCGTGGAACTGTGTGTTTGCGAGTTAAGGATTATCCAGCAGGATATGAAAAGCTGATAAGCACCAAGTGTTTCACGTCTGCTTGTTCTCTTTAGTAGGTGCAGCAGGAGAAGGCTGGAAATGAAAGCACTGATTACAGTACTGATGAGTAACAAAGGAATCAGCCTTGCAAATGTCGGAAGACAAAGGAGAACCCACCTGAAAATGCACATCAGAGTGCTTGAAAGAGAAATCTGAATAAATCTGACACTAATTCCCACATCCATTACATTTCTTCCACAGCCCCAGCCAGCAGGGATTGCTATTATGGTCTTGTGGGTGTCTGTAATAACCTTCCCTAACAGGTAATTAACAGTGCATATTTCAAATATAAACCAAAGTTCTTGTGTCACTCCCATGAGCCAAAGGTACTTGTTTATTCCCATCCTTTTACACATTTTTGGTACACAACATGGTGTACCAGGATGGATGGTTAGAAGCAGGCTGGATGGTAGACATTTTAAGATAGGTGGGGATATTGGAGCCTCTGCAGAGGTGGGATACAGCTTGGTATTCTCTGATGGGTACTCATTTGCCATCTTCAGTGTTTATAGCATTAAAAGTGGCTTAAACACTGTATCCACACTTGGGAAGTTGCACAGGAGGGGATGGTGAGTGCTGGGGTAATGTGCCATTTCAACTGGAAGCAGGGAAAGATCTTTCAGATTTGATGGAGTAACAGGGAATATGGGAAATAGTGAAGCTGTAAGGCTGTTTCATTCAGGACTGTCTCTGCTGCAGTCAGGATGGGCAGAGGATGTGCTGGTGCAGCTGTGTGACTGCATCTCCCTAATCCAGGGATGCAGATAGAAGTCAAAGACTTAAGCAGGAAAACCAGACAGAAAACTATGGAAGTTAGTGAAGTTTGGAAATACTTATACAAGAGAAAATATTTCCTGTTATTAAAAATGAAATGAAGATGCTCAGAAAGGATTTATTCCCACTCATCCACTTAAACACGCTCTGGTTTTGGGCAGAGCCTAAGAATTACCGAGGACAATCATTCCTGTGTTTTCCTGTGGCCAGTTGTATGGGGGAGAGTGGGGACAGGGGTTTGTGAAGGAAATGAGAGAAACCCATGTGGGAGGAGAAAAAATGCTTACTGCAGCCCAAAAACTACAGCCTTAAATTGCAACCAGAAATAGCCCCTTCAGGAAAAGTATGATTTTGAATATTTCAGCCCTATATTGCACTGCAGTAAACTCAGGGTTTGTCAGTTGAAATAATCAGCTCATTCAGCCCATTTCACTTGTTTATTTTTAAACAGCACGGGCTGCCCAAGGTTTTTGAACTG